>NC_133109.1:21336387-22536387 GCF_022965805.1 Primulina eburnea | reverse complement strand
ATACTTTTGTCAAACTTTATTTTTAAATCTTTTGTTGTATCTACTTTGGGATGTACGATTTACTTCATCGAATTTGAAGTTTGATCACTCTTTTAAGAAAATTTTTAATTATTCCGCAAATTTTAAGTAGCAAAAAGTACGGTACGTTACAGTTGGTATCAGAGCGGTGTTGTTGTAAAGAGTTATGCATACTGCCAGTTGCGAGAAGCTCACGAAGTCACACCTCAAGTCTGTAAGTTTTAAAGTTTTGAATTATGTTATGCATTAAGAATCTAGCCATGATTTCATCATGTCCATGTTTTTAGTTCAAATTTCGTGCATCTTATTCTACTGGTATTATGTTCATGCATATTGGGTTTACGTGGTGGGTAAATTATTGCAACATTATGCCTCCTAGACGTATGATTAATCGGGAAGCAAGGGAGGAGGGCAGAGAGGCCCGAGATGAAGAGAGGGTCACTCCCCCTCGTCCACCACCAGTTATGCAAGCACAGGTGCTTGCAGGTATGAATCAGCTCTTAATGCAGTTTGCGGGGAACCAGGCTGCAGTGGATGCAGGGGCGAGGCCCCGACCGGAAGCTGTGTATGAACGATTTAGGAGGATGAGTTTGAAAGAGTTCTCGGGAACGACTGACTCGATAGTGGCTGAGGGATGGATTAAATCCATCGAGGTGATATTTGACTTTATGGAGCTAGCAGATGCAGACAGGTTTAGATGTGCCAGCTTCTTGTTGACTGGAGACGCCAGACTATGGTGGGAAAGTGCGTCTGTGTCGGTTAACTTACAAAATTTGTCTTGGACTGGTTTTAAAGAGGTGTTCTACTCCAAGTACTTCACTAAGGAAGTACGATCCAGGTTGACTAGAGAGTTCATGGCGCTGCGGCAGGAAGACAGCAGCGTAGCAGAGTTCGTGCGAAAGTTTGAAAGGGGGTGTTACTTTGTGCCCCTAATAGCTAACGATGCTCGGGAGAAGTTGAGACATTTTATGGATGGGTTGCGGCCAGTCTTGCACCGTGACATTCGAGTTGCTGGTTGTGGGGACACGGACGCTAATCATCTTCTTAATTGTCATTGGGACTAGTTTAATCAATTAGAATAAAAAGGGTCTAATTTTTTTTTTAAAAATGCGGAAGGTAATGGAATCATTCTATTATACAAACCAGTATAATAATATAAATACTGTATAACACGCATCTAGTTCAAAACTAGGTTCAACTACTACAGTCAAGTAATGAAACCTATCTATATCCAAGTCTGGAATCGCCACTCTAATCTCGATATTTCTTCACCTCTATGACCCTGAACCTGTCCCACCTGTTGCCATGCACACATACAGACAAGACAACAGCTGGATAACTCCGGTGAGATATAAATATCCCATTATAAACAATGTATCAATGCAATCATATAAAACATATATAAAAGCATAATAAACATTCATACATGTATCTAGTCTGACCACATGAATCAATACAAATCTGTACCTCAATCTAGGACTCATTTCTAATCTAGGGATCCGATCTGAAGAACCTAAGGAGGGGGGGGGGGGTGAATAGGTTCTTTAAGGCCCTTTAGCGTTTTTAAAACGAGTTTGCAAAAATTGCAAGCGGAAGACTTGAGGGACAATCACAAATAAGTACGATAAATGAATGCGTAAAGTAAGTGCGTAAAATAAATGCATAATTTAAATGCAATAAAGTAAATGCGTAAAGTAAAGAGGGATAGAGATGTTTATGGAAGTTCGACGAAGAATCGTCTACGTCTCCCCTTCTCGATGAGGATCGACGTATCACTATAACGACTTGGCTTTAGGAGCTCCAAGCAAGCTTTTACAACCACGCCTCGATGCGTCTACTTGCCCTTGAGGGCTCCAAGGATAGCCACGAACTTTACAACCCACTCGAGAGTATTACTTTCACTCTTTTTCTACAACTCTTTTGATATTACAACTCTTTTAATCAACGCACACAAGAGATAGTAGAAAGCTTTGTAAGAGACAAGAGAGAATGGAGTGGGATTATTGAGAATGCATCCTCAAAGGCCTATTTATACTAGTCTTGGACGCCAAGGTTCGGATCTTCTGTTTATGCTTCGGAACTTCCGATCAATTTGCGTAATTTCTGGAATGACTTCGGATCTTCCGTTCTTGACTTCGTAGGGTCCGAACATATGCTTCGGAGGGACCGACCAAACTTCGTTTCTTCCGAACAATTCTTTCAGACAGTGTATGAACAACTTCGGAAGGTCCGAACTCCAGTTCGTATCGTCCGAACATTCCCGCGTTCCGGAGATTTGAAATCTTCAACACTTCGTAGCTTCCGATCATGTCCATCGTAGCGTCCGAAATCTACTCAATCAACAGTCAGATCAAATTATCTCCGGATTGAAGCGATTTGATTGCTTGTGTTCGGAACGTCCGATCCATTCTTCGGAACGTCCGAACTTGCTCCTCGCAGCTTCCGAACAGCTTCTATTTTGCTTCTGATTGGCACAATTTCGGAACGTCCGAACCAAATTTCGGAGCTTCCAAACATAACCTTGATCTTAATTTCCTGCATGCCTCAATATAAAACATTAGTACATTTTTAAGCCAAGTTTTGGTATCATCAAAACAAAAACTTTGGGATATGTTACAGCATTAAAAACATTAATCTCATCCTCGAGATTTGTATGCGTTTAAGGCGTAACAATCTCCCCCTTTTTGATGATCACAAAACTTGGTTAAAAATTGAGAAACAATAATCAACATGAAACAATAATCAACATAATCTAAATGTTATTAAATAGCTCCCCCTTAATCAAATAACAAATCTAAGAGGTTGAATTAAGGCGAATTTATTTAATAACCATTTAATAGCAATTTTAACCAAATAAATTCTCCCCCTTTTTGAGATAATCAAAAAGATATAAGCATAAAGAGAGACAAATAAACAGGTAAAATATCCACTAAGGAGGTTCTGGAACCTATGGTCAGGTTCGGATGATCCGAACACGTTCGGTGGATCCGAAGTGAAATGAAGCATCCGAATAAGGAACGGTGATTCCGAAGTAGCCAAGATGAGGAACACCTAAAATTTAAAATATTTAGCACATAAATGAATGTTGAGCCATAATTATGGATAAATACAATTAATTTGTATTATCCGACATTATTATACTCACATTAATAATACTCCCCCTCAATTTAACAAATATGTACGAGAGTATTTGACCAATGTTTACAACTCAATCATGCCAAGTTCACCACGCAAACGAGTAAAATTAGATTCATCTAGTGGTTTTGTAAAAATATCAGCAATTTGATTCTTGGTGTCAACATAGTGAAGTTCAACATCATTTTGCTCAATGTGATCACGAATAAAATGATGTCGAATGTCAATATGTTTTGTACGAGAATGTTGAACTGGATTCTTTGTTAGACATATGGTGCTTGTATTATCACAAAAGATTGGAATTTTTGAAAAAGTAACACCATAGTCGAGTAATTGATACTTCATCCAAAGAATTTGTGCACAACAACTACCGGCAGCCATATACTCGGCCTCGGTCGTTGAAAGTGCAACACAGTTTTGCTTTTTAGAAAACCATGACACCATGCAATTTCCCAAAAAGAAACAAGTACCACTAGTGCTCTTTCTATCCACCTTATATCCTTCAAAGTCGGCATCACAGTAAGCTTTTAAATCGAAAAATGAGTTCTTAGAATACCATAATCCGAGATTTGGAGTATTTGAAAGATATTTGAAAATGCGTTTTAAGGCGAATAAGTGTGATTCCTTTGGACATGATTGAAATCGTGCACACAAGCAAACACTAAACATAATGTCAGGTCTACTAGCAGTCGCATAGAGTAGGGAGCCAATCATGCTACGAAATAACTTTTGGTCAACAGGTTTACCTCCCTCATCTTTGTCGAGTCTGACTGTCGTGCTCATAGGTGTGGATGAGGCTTTGGAAGACTCCATCCCAAACTTTTTGAGCATCTCCTTGATGTACTTCCCTTGGTTGACAAAGAAACCATCCTTGCATTGCTTGATTTGGAGACCAAGGAAGTAGTTGAGCTCGCCCATCATGCTCATCTCAAAGTGATCCTGCATAAGCTTAGAAAAATCTCTACACAAGTGTTCATTAGTAGCACCAAATATAATATCATCTACATATATTTGTACTATCAGCAAATCATTATCTTTAGTCAAGGTAAACAAGGTAATATCAACTTTACCCCTACAAAAACCATTAGATAGCAAGAAAGTAGACAATTTCTCATACCAAGCTCTAGGAGCTTGTTTCAAACCATACAAAGCCTTATCAAGTTTATACACATAATCAGATAAGTGCACATCTTCAAAACCAACAGGTTGCTCAACATACACTTCTTCTTTCAAATCACCATTAAGAAAAGCACTTTTAACATCCATTTGAAACAATTTAAAGTCTCTAGAGCAAGCAAAAGCAAGTAGCATGCGAATGGATTCTAGTCTAGCAACAGGGGCATAAGTTTCATCATAATCAATTCCCTCTTCTTGACTATATCCTTTAGCTACTAGCCTAGCTTTATTTCTAGTGATTGTACCATGCTCATCTAACTTGTTCCTAAATACCCATTTAGTTCCTATGACAGGTCTATCAGTGGGTCTAGGTACAAGATTCCAAACTTTATTCCTTCTAAATTCATTTAGTTCATCTTGCATAGCAATAATCCAAGAATCATCAAGTAAAGCTTCTTCTATGTTCTTAGGCTCTATGTGAGAAAGAAAAGCAAGATAATTGCACATATTAGAAGAGCGAGTAGATACTCCATTCGATGGGCTACCAATGATGAGTTCCATGGGATGATCCTTGTGCGTAGTCCACTCCTTCGGAAGAGATGCGTCCTCTTGATCTTTAGGAACATCATCTAGGCTTGTGGACTCCAACTCTTCGCCAAGAATATCTATATCATCATCATCAGAAACAACAGGTCTAGGCAAGCAAGGGTTAGTTTCATCAAATATGACATGAATAGATTCTTCAACTAGTAAAGTGCGTTTATTAAAGACTCTATATGCTTTGCTAGAAGTAGAGTAATCAAGAAAGATACATTTGTCCGATTTAGCATCGAACTTACCCAGGTTGTCCTTACCATTGTTGTGGATGAAGCATTTTGATCCAAAAGCGCGGAAGTAAGAAATGTTAGGCTTTCTCCCTCTCCATAGTTCGTATGGAGTTTTCTTGAGAATTGGCCTTATTGATACGCGATTGATGAGGTAACAAGCAGAACTCATCGCTTCAGCCCAAAAATATTTTGGTAGAGAATGCTCACATAGCATGGTCCTTGCAATCTCTACTAGGGCCCTATTCTTCCTCTCAACGACACCGTTTTGTTGAGGAGTTCTAGGACAAGAAAAGTTATGACCAATGCCTTTGTTTTGACAAAAAAATGAAAAATTTTCATTTTGAAATTCCGTTCCGTGGTCACTACGGATTTGTTTGATCAAAAGATTTTTCTCATTTTCAACCTTTTTGACAAAAATTTTGAAATGATCAAAGGCATCACTTTTATGGGCTAAAAACAATGTCCAAGTAAAACGTGAAAAATCATCAACAATGACAAAAGCATAGGATTTACCTCCTAGACTAGTTGTCCTCGAGGGGCCACATAAATCTAGGTGAAGTAATTCAAGGGGCATAGAAGTGGATACAAAATTTTTATTTTTGAAAGATTCCTTTGTGTGTTTACCAAGTTGACAAGCATCACAAAAAGAATCTAATTTTAAATTCAGCTTTGGCATTCCGGAAACTAGGTCAAGTTTTAAAAGTTTTTCTATGGTGCTCATCCCAACATGACCAAGTCGTCTATGCCAAAGAATGTTGTCATCAACATTTAATGTTACAAGGCTTTTTATTTTTGAAAAAGATGAAATCTTTAAATCGACCTTGTAAACATTTTCACTTCTATAACCTTTGAAACTAATGGATTTGTCAGTTGTGAGTGATACAGTGCAATCGTGTGGTGTGAATTTGACTTCATAACCCCTATCGCACAATTGACTAATGCTTAGGAGGTTATGTTTAAGTCCTTTCACAAGAAGTACATCATCAATAATAGTAGAGTTAGATATACCTATTGAGCCGATGCCTTCTATGATCCCTTTGCTGTTGTCTCCAAAGGTCACCGATCCCTTTTCTTTTGGTCGAATGGATTGTAGCAGCTTCTTTTCTCCCGTCATGTGTCGAGAGCATCCACTGTCAAGATACCAAGTGCTCGATGACTTGTCTCCCCTTTGTCCCTACAAGATTGAGATACAGTTTGATAGTTGGTACCCGTTTCTTTGGGTCCTTTGAGGTTAGTAGTAGTTGGGGATTTGGGGATCCATTTCCAATAACTATTCTTATTGTGTTGGTGTCTAAGTTTCTTGCATTTAGGTCTTATGTGGCCTATCTTACAACAGTAAGTGCATGTTGGTGGTGTTCTTAGTTTTGCCTTTGCGATAAGACTAGCGAAGTTGACTGATTTCTTTTCATCTCCTAGACCTCCTTTGTCGAAGTTACACCTTTGCATGCTCAAGAGGTTTTCTAGTTTACCGCTACTCACATTGAACTTGTTGAAGGCTTTCTCTATGTCTCTTAGGTTTGTCTTGAGCCTAGTGTTGTCATGCATCCTAGCTTCTAGTTCAGTTTTAAGTTGCTTATTCTCATTTCTAAGTGACTTAGCCTTATTGTACATACTAGTGTAAGCGGAGAGTAATTCATCGTAAGAGGGTACCTCGTCGTCATCCGAGTCGGTCAGATGATCTTCCTTTGCCATGAAGCATAGGGTAGACTCCTCTTCGTTGTCGCTGTCGCTCCACGTGGCTAGAAGGGCCTTCTTCTTGTCTTTGCCGGCCTTCTTCTTGGAGGGACACTCGTTTGCATAGTAACCCTTTTGTTGACAGTTGTAGCAGGTCACTTCCTTCTCAATATTTTTGTCCTTCTTGTTGAAGTTGGAACTCCGCATGAATCTTTTGAACTTTCTAGTGAGGAGTGCCATTTCTTCATCGTCGCTATCTTCAAGTTGACTGGTCAAGGCGATCCCTTTCGCCTTTACTTTGTCGTCATCTTTCTTTGTCTCCTTCCGGGTAGATACTTCAAGTTCATGGGTCTTTAGTGTCCCATGAAGTTGATCAAGGTCATAGGATGCCACATCTCCCTTGTTGGATTCAATGATAGCCGTGCGCTTTGCATCCCATTCCGTCGGTAGTGCTCGAAGGGCTCTCCTCCACACTTGTTTAGTTGGGTAGTTCTCACCAAGTTGGGCAAGCTCATTGATGATTTGGGTGAGCCGCCGGAACATGGTGTCGATATCCTCCTTGGGTTCCATCTCAAAGGTCTCGTACTTGAGTTGGAGAAGATCTATCTTCGTTTCTTTGACTTGATTGGTTCCCTCGTGGCAAATCTCCAATTTGTCCCAAATCTCTTTGGCGGAGGTGCAAGCCGAGATTCGGTTGTATTCATTCATATCTAGGGAACAATGAAGAATATTCATAGCTTTAGCATTTTGAGAGATAAGTTTCATATCGTCCTTGGTGAGGTCATCCATTCCCTTAGGAATTTCCTTATCATCCACCGTTTTCATGGGGATATAGGGACCTTTCACCGTTATTTTCCAAAGGTCGTAATCGACGGATTGGATGTATAGAGATATTCTATTCTTCCAATATCCGTAATTAGTACCATTGAAAAGAGGGGGACGATTTGTGGATTGTCCTTGGGCATACTCGCTTGCTAGATTGGCCATTTTTAAAAGATTTTGAAAAACTTGGCTCTGATACCACTTGAAGAACCTAAGAGAGGGGGGGGGGGGGGGGGGGTGAATAGGTTCTTTAAGGCCCTTTAGCGTTTTTAAAACGAGTTTGCAAAAATTGCAAGCGGAAGACTTGAGGGACAATCACAAATAAGTACGATAAATGAATGCGTAAAGTAAGTGCGTAAAATAAATGCGTAATTTAAATGCAATAAAGTAAATGCGTAAAGTAAAGAGGGATAGAGATGTTTATGGAAGTTCGACGAAGAATCGTCTACGTCTCCCCTTCTCGATGAGGATCGAGGTATCACTATAACGACTTGGCTTTAGGAGCTCCAAGCAAGCTTTTACAACCACGCCTCGATGCGTCTACTTGCCCTTGAGGGCTCCAAGGATAGCCACGAACTTTACAACCCACTCGAGAGTATTACTTTCACTCTTTTTCTACAACTCTTTTGATATTACAACTCTTTTAATCAACGCACACAAGAGATAGTAGAAAGCTTTGTAAGAGACAAGAGAGAATGGAGTGGGATTATTGAGAATGCATCCTCAAAGGCCTATTTATACTAGTCTTGGACGCCAAGGTTCGGATCTTCTGTTTATGCTTCGGAACTTCCGATCAATTTGCGTAATTTCTGGAATGACTTCGGATCTTCCGTTCTTGACTTCGTAGGGTCCGAACATATGCTTCGGAGGGACCGATCAAACTTCGTTTCTTCCGAACAATTCTTTCAGACAGTGTATGAACAACTTCGGAAGGTCCGAACTCCAGTTCGTATCGTCCGAACATTCCCGCGTTCCGGAGATTTGAAATCTTCAACACTTCGTAGCTTCCGATCATGTCCATCGTAGCTTCCGAAATCTACTCAATCAACAGTCAGATCAAATTATCTCCGGATTGAAGCGATTTGATTGCTTGTGTTCGGAACGTCCGATCCATTCTTCGGAACGTCCGAACTTGCTCCTCGCAGCTTCCGAACAGCTTCTATTTTGCTTCTGATTGGCACAATTTCGGAACGTCCGAACCAAATTTCGGAGCTTCCGAACGTAACCTTGATCTTAATTTCCTGCATGCCTCAATATAAAACATTAGTACATTTTTAAGCCAAGTTTTGGTATCATCAAAATAAAAACTTTGGGATATGTTACAGCATTAAAAACATTAATCTCATCCTCGAGATTTGTATGCGTTTAAGGCGTAACACGATCTAATTTAGACTTTGGTATGTTGTATCGAGTGTCTACAATAGACTTCGATCTACATCTAAGCTCATCGATACACCGTAAGTCTAGAGTCTTAGCGGTTCTGCCAAAGACTCGGCGGTTCTGCCCTAGTTAGGCTGATCTGCCCTAGAATCAAACTCTGGCTCTGCTATCATTCAATAGACTAAACATATCAATCTGATAATCTGCAAATATCAATGCAATAAAATAAAGTATGTGATTTAGGGAAACTCAAGTCAAACCTAACTCGAGTTTTGCAATCCCGAATCAACATTGATTTATACCTTTCTTGCTGTCGCTCTGATACAATCGAAGTCTTGACTCAAAGTCTGTCACTGTTCAATCTGGCAATGAAAATATCAATATATTGTATCAATATTCTAATCAAATCACGACATCCCTGTTTTATCAAATTCTGACAGTACAATAGTACAGTCCTGCTATACCGGTGATGCCAAACAATTATCTACTAATTCCAATAGTTTACAATCAACCACCGTACAAATCTGACATCAATTCTAGTCAATCTCATTCTGAAAATCATAACAATTCCATATTCAGTAAGTTTCTTAATCTGACTTTGATTCTATGATGTCTACTATGTCAAGAACACTATATATGAATCGTATCTGATTCTGGACATAGAATAATTTCAAGACATATCAAAACTTAACAAAACTTACGTCCAGTTGAAGCCTACGTCGATAGGAACACAGTACTGCAGTCAGATTCAAAATCGGACGGACGAATCGAAATATAAAGGCGTAAGGATTTTCGGAGGATTTCTCGTTCCTCTTTCTTTCTTTCTTTTTGAATTTGAAGATTTGTATACATATATATATTCACACGTTGCATGTCCAAGCAACGTGTTAGCTTTTCCTTAATTCTGGTTGGCGCTCGGGCGGTGCTAAACTACCGCACGAGCGCGGCATTCTCTGTCCAAGTACTCGGCATGTTACACCTTGGCGCTCGGGCGGTCAAAAACTACCGCCCGGGCGCCACATCTTCTGCCCGAACATACTTCTATTGAACACTGGCGCTCGGGCGGTAAAAAACTATCGCTCGGGTGCCAGACTCTCTGTCCCCAAGTCGTGTAATTCATATGCTTGTCTCGATCTGGTCTCGTAATGGCCCGACTATAGTCACATTAGTTTAACTTCAATAATCTCAGGTTAATATAATCAAAATCTCAAATTAACAGAATCAAGATCTTGGCCCTTACACTGGTCCTACAACTACACGGTTTCCGTATCTAGAGCTTTGGCGACAGAGCAGGATCAGAGAGATATTGAGGCTGACAGACAGGGTAAGAGGCCCTATCAGGCCCAGCAGCAGCAGTAACAATGACCTCAGTTTAAGAGGTGGTTCCAGGGACAGCCAAGGAAGAAGCCTTATCAGGGACCGCCAAAGGGCAAGGGTCCAATTCAGCAGCAGAGGGCGCCTCATAAGCCCGGTGAATTCCCAGTGTGCCCTAAGTGCAACTGCCAGCACCCAGGGCCATTTTTATACGGGTCAGGCAAGTGCTTTAAATGCGGAGCCAGTGACCACATGCTGAAGGAGTGCCCGCAGTGGAGACAGCCAACTTAGGGCAGAGTGTTCGCCATGCATGCACAGGAGGCGAACCCAGACACTACACTATTGACGGGTAACTTATTTAATTTTGTACAGTATTAAATTTTTGCCTTGTATGTTTATTTGAATTGGGATTATTAGGATGCTAGTTGGAATTTTTGGTGTCTTTTGTTGCATAAGACTACTATTAGAACTTTGGGATATAAGTTACGTGGTGCTAACGTCTCTCAGGAAATATTTTCATCAAAAGATTAGCCACGAAGGCCCTGATAGACTCAGGAGCCACCCAATCGTTCATTTCAGAGGCATTCGCTAATCACCTAGACGTCAAGTCTATTGGGCTCGACGTGAGCTATTCAGTGATAGTCCCATCAGGGGAAGAATTGTCAGCAACTAGCGTGGTCAGAGACATCGATCTGGAACTGTAGGGCCACCTAGTGTACGCTGATCTGATTGTGCTGCCGATGCCAGAATTTGATATCATTCTGGGAATGGACTGGCTGACGAATAACAAGGTCCTTATCGACTTCCAGAAAAGGTCAGTGTTAGTAAGAACTTTAGGCATGGAGCAGTTTCTCTTCGAGCCAGCTAGATGGAGAAGTTTCCCTTGCATGATTTCTTGCATGCAAGCGCGGAGACTTATGCACAAGGGTTGTCAGGCTTTCTTGGCCAGCATCATTCCAACACCTGACATACCCACTCCGTCTAAATCTAAAGTACCAGTAGTCAGAGATTTTCCTTACGCCTTTCCTGATGACGTCACAGGCCTTCCACCAGAGAGAGATTTGTAGTTTACTATTGATCTCATGCCAGGAACAGTGCCAATCTCTAAGGCACTGTACCGATTTGCTCCAGCTGAGATGTTGGAACTCAAACAACAGATTCAGGAGCTTCTCGACAAGGAATTCATCCACCCTGGTTTCTCACCGTGGGGCGCACAAGTGCTTTTTGTAAAAAAAAAGGATGGGAGCATAAGGCTGTGTATCGATTACCGAGAATTGAACAAGGTAACGATCAAGAACAAATACCCACTTCCTAGAATCGAGGACTTATTTGATCAGTTGCAGGGAGCTATGATTTTTTCTAAGATAGATCTCCGGTCAGGGTATCATCAGCTGAAGGTGAAAGACGCAGATGTTCACAAGACATCCTTCAGGACCAGGTATGGGCATTACGAGTTCTTAATTATGCCATTTGGACTGACAAACGCTCCAGCAATTTTCATGGACTTGATGAACCAGCCCTACCTAGACCAATTCATCATAGTGTTCATTGAAGATATTCTTATTTACTTGAAGAGCCATGAGGAGCACAGTCAGCACTTGAGAATAGTTTCGCAGACCTTGCAGAGTCGCAAGTTATTTGCGAAGTTCAGTAAATGTGAGTTCTGGTTGGAGAAGGTAGCGTTTTTGGGTCACATAATATCTAGCAATGGCATCGAGGTGGACCTAGCTAAGGTAGCGGCAGTCAAGGAATGGATTGAGCTGAAGAATGCATCAGAAATCCGTAGTTTTCTGGGTTTATCCGGTTATTACCGTAAATTTATTCAGGGGTTTTCGTCGATAGCAATGCCACTCACTTCACTGACCAAGAAGAATGAAAAATTCGTGTGGAGTGATGAATGTCAGAAGAGCTTAGATACTTTGAAGCAAGCTCTTATTTCATCGCCAGTGTTAGCCATGCCAGCAGGACAAGGTGATTTTGTGCTATACACCGATGCATCTAAGCTCGGGTTAGGCGCTGTGTTGATGCAACAGGGTCGGGTTATAGCTTATGCTTCCAGACAGTTGAAGGTGCATGAGAAGAACTATCCGACTCATGATCTTGAGTTAGCCGCTGTTGTCTTTGCGTTGAAAATATGGAGATATTATTTATACGGCAAGAAATTCCAGATATTTACTGATCACAAGAGTCTCAAGTTTTTTTTCACGCAGAAGGAATTGATTATGAGACAGAGACGGTGGTTGGAGTTAGTGAAAACATGACTGTGAAATTAGGTACCATCCGGGAAAGCTAACTTTGTCGCAGACGCATTGAGCAGGAAAGTCGCAGTTGTAGCACAGTTGTCAGTGCAGAGACCTCTTCAGTCTGAGATTCAGAGGTTTGGTTTAGAAGTTTTTCGTACGGGCAGAGCTCTGAGTCTGTCTAATCTGACAGTCAACTCTTCGTTGTTTGACTGAATCCGAGCAGGTCAGCCTTCAGATGAGTAGTTGCAGAAATGGAGACTGAAGGATGAAGCCAAGGGCAGTGTATTATACATAGTGTCAGATGGTATTGTGAGATACAGAGGTAGAATGTGGGTTCCTAGTGTTGATTCGATCAGAGAGGATATTTTGACAGAGGCACATATATCTCCGTATTCTATTTATCTAGGAGGTACCAAGATGTACAAAGATCTACAGATTTTGTATTGGTGGCCAGGGATAAAGCGAGACATCCGTCGGTTTGTGTCTGAATGTCTCACTTGTCAGCAGGTGAAGGCAGAGCATCAGAGGCCAGCAAGACTGCTTAAGCCACTCCCTATCCTCGAGTGGAAATGAGAGAATATCACTATGGAGTTCGTCGTTGTCTTGCCGAAGTCAGTAAGAGGTTTTAATGCCATTTGGGTCATAGTGGATCGACTTAACAAATCGGCACACTTCTTTCCAGTAAAGACGACTTTCTCCATGACGCAGTATGCGGAGCTCTATATCAAGGAGATAGTCCGATTGCATGGAATCCCTGTGTCTATTGTGTCCGACAGGGACCCGAGGTTTACATCGTCCTTTTGGAAGAGTTTTCATGCAACCATGGGGATGAAGTTGCTATTCAGTACAACTTTTCACCCTCAGACAGATGGCCAGTCTGAGTGAGTGATTCAGATTTTGGAGGATTTATTGCGAGCCTGTATGATCGATTTCTAGGGGACTTGGGAATCGAAGCTACCTCTAGTGGAGTTTACCTACAACAAAAGTTTTCAAGCATCTATTGGTATGGCTCCCTACAAGGCATTGTATGGGCGGAAGTTCAAATCACCAATTCATTGGGATGAGGTTGGTGAGAGAGCAGAACTTGGTCCAGAGATAGTTCAGCAGACTGCAGATGTGGTGGTCGAAATTCGAGAAAGAATGAGGACCGCCCAGAGTCGTCAGAAGAGTTATGCTGACAAGAGAAGAAGGGATCTATAGTTTACCGTAGGTGATCACGTTTTCATGAAGATAGCACCCATAAAAGGTGTTACGAGATTTGGGAAAAGAGGCAAGCTGAGTCCTAGGTTTATTGGGCTGTTTGAGATTCTTGGCAGAGTTGGGACACTAGCTTATCGTGTTGCCCTTCCGCCGAATCTGGCCGGGGTACACAGTGTGTTCCACATCTCGATGTTGAGGAATCGAAGTACCTAGCAAACCCTTCACACGTGTTGAGTTATGAGCCGTTGCAGCTTGCTCTAGATCTATCATATGAAGAAAGACCCATCCAAATCCTAGACAGACAGGGGCGGAGACTTCGAAACAAGGTGATCAAGTTGGTCAAGGTTCAATGGTTGAATCAATCAGCTGAGGAAGCCACTTGGGAAACTGAAGCATATATGAGGATTCGCTACCCGAAGTTGTTTGGTAAGATTTAATTTCGAGGACGAAATTTATATAAGTAGGGGAGGAACTGTAGAGCCCTAAATCAGTACACGTAAATCGCATGCATTTATTTAATTGTTAATTCATTTATTTAAATTTAAAATGAGTTTAGTGATGCACTTATTTAAATTGCATTATTTTAATGTTTATGTGATTCACGTTAAAATATTTTCTTGAGTTTCATGTTTCAGGCGATTATTCGATGCGAGATCGAGGAAAGAGACCGGTGGCGATTTTGGCAATTTTAAAATGTGGTATATTATTTTTAGTTAAGGTTGGTGCATATTAATTAATTTAATAAGTTTCAGCATTTTTTTAAGCCTAAATTATGTATTTAGTGATTTAATAGTTTAATACTTTTAAGATTTCGCATTTGTGTATTTTATTTTGATTACGGATTTGTTAAGTTTAGTGGGTTAACTTTTAATTAAAATTTTTAATTAGTCAATAAAGCAAATTTATTTCCCCTAATTAAACACACACACACGTTTTCACACAAAAATGCACACACCCACACACTTTTACACACACTACCGATTAACACATACACACACACTTCCATTCAGTTTTTCTTCATATTTTCTAAGAGAGAAAACCTAGGGTTCTTGAGTATAGCAGTAGTCGCCCCTTGCTTTCAAATTTCCAGCAAGTTTTTGGTGATTTTATTTCAAGAAAACCGACCAACAATCGCTCTGATCAAGCCTCGCACCGTCTCCGCTTCGGTATCGCTGTATCGTGAGTTTTTCACATCAAAGTCACGTATACTCTTTCTTTTACGCATCGATCTCGTCATATTATGCGTAAAAATACATGTGTGATGTGTAAAGTTTGAGCAGAAATTGTTTAGATCACATTTTTGAACGTTTTTAGATCTAAAATTAGAAATTAATTGTTCTTTTGAAAACTGCGATTTTTTGGTCGTGATTTTGAGAAAAATTTCAACATGCAAACGTATGACTTTTTGATACCTTCGATTTGACAGTAAATTCGAAATATTTGGATAAGATTGAGTGAGTTATGACGTTTTTCGTGAGACTGCTCAAACTGCGTTCTCTGAAAATATATACTAGTGAGGTGTTTTTGAAGTTTTATGGTTGCGGGCTTCGTTGGGGATTGAGGGGTGATCGCTGCTGCGTTTATGTATGTGGTTAATGATGTTGGGAAGGTCATTGATTTTTGTTTCGCGTCGTTATGCACTTGGGAGAGCGAGTAGTCGTGAAAACTATTTTGGTGTTAAAAATTGAGTTTATGGGTGTATTGCGTTACGTGTGGTGCGTCGTTTCTTTGAGAACGTTCGGGTCATTTTTGTGGAGTCGAGTCGGTGTCTTAGTGTCCTAGGATGGGTCTCGAGGCGTTGTTCATTGTCGATGTAATCGAATCTGGGGAGAATAAGTTTCTAAATCGTGGAGCACAGTACACTCAGTGCCCGAGCAGTAATATCTTACTGCCCGAGCGCCACCTTCACTGTCGAGATATTTATTTTTGTAAGCTCGGCGCCTGAGCGGTAATTTCTTACCGCCCGAGCGCCACCCTTTCGGTCCAAGAGTAGTGTCCAATAGACCTGGCGCTCGGGCGGTAATATAGTACCGCCCGAGCGCGACCCATTCTGTGAGGGTGTTTGGTTTTCCACTTCTTTTCAAGTTCTAATAGTGAGTTCATGTCTTTTATTGTTGGGTAATGTTCACACAACACTTTAGGTATTGTTCGAGGTTCGATGTCATGGTTAGTATGATTGAACGAGGTCAAATCCCGAGTGATCTAGAATGTCATAAGCTATGTATGCACTTCGGTGGTGAGCTCAAGTACCTACGTCTAAGTTATGCAAGTTAAGTGGTGAAATTCATGTTAGTATGTTGCAGCAGTGTCCCAAAGCAAGCGAAATCCAATGAATCCCTCAACACCAAGTAAGTATGTTGACATGCAAAGAAAATATTTTTAAGTTTTTGAGGTATGCTAAATGTCTTGTGACCAAATTTATGTATGGCATTGGAAAGCGGTAAAGCCCGTTAAATAATGAACGGGTTTAGATCAGGATTGAAAAGCGTTAAAGCATGAACGAGGACCAATCCACCTGTTAAAGCATGAACGGGGATCTCATGTATGTGGCAGTGGATTCTTCCCTGTCAGCCTAGTAATGTGGTTTAGTCTGATCAGGAGTTTTACGTATGGGTCACTTGCTTTGAAACATGCCTCTACGCAAAATGATGAAGTTATGTATGTACAAGTATGCAAGCATGTTTATGAGACGTTTTCACGTTATGGCACATCTATGTTATGTACGTATGTTCAAGTTTATTTGCAATTTCAATTTTCAGTATGTACGTTCTATTTTGAAGTTGCATGTGGTTTTATTACGTATTACTCGTTACTTACAGTTTATAAGTGTTGTCTTTAGACTCACTAGACTTGATTGATGCAGGTGAGGATGTTTTTTAGGAGGCTAGGAGGGGACCAAGGAGCTGGCTTGGACTGAGCAGGAGGCTAGACCCGAGGACCGCCCAAATTTTAAGTTTTTATGAAATGTCAAACACTCTGATTTCACGTTACTCTTTATGAGATTTTGAACAAATACTTTTGCAAACTTTATTTTTAAATCTTTTGTTGCATCTACTTTGGGGCATACGGTTTACTTCATCGAATTTGAAGTTCTATTACTCTTTTAAGAAAAATTTTAATTATTCCCCAAATTTTAAGTAGCAAAAAGTACGGTACGTTACACTTAATTTGTTCATTCATTATGCTTTTGTCTCACAAATGGAACTAAAGAAAACTGACGAAACTCTTGCTAATCCTAACTGGATAAATGCAATGCAAGATGAGCTAAATCAGTTTACCCATAACAATGTTTGGGACTTAGTTCCAAGACCAGTTTGTAAAACAATTATAGGTACAAAATGGGTATTCAGAAATAAACTGAATGAAGATGGTTCATTTGCACGCAACAAAGCAAGATTGATAGCAAAAAGATATAGGCAGGAAGAAGGAATTGGCTATGATGAAACGTATGCACCAGTTGCAAGACTGGAAGCAATCAGAATGTTCCTTGCCTATGAATCATTCAAGAACATTAAAGTCTACCAAATGGACGTAAAAAGTGCATTTCTGAATGGTCAGTTGCAAGAAGAAGTTTCTTTTGAACAACCTCCAGGTTTGATCAATCACTCTTTTCCTGATCATGTCTACAATTTGAACAAAACTTTATATTGTCTTAAACAAGCTCCAAGAGCTTGGTATGAAACAATTTCAAAATTCTTAACTGATCATGATTTTATTGTTGGTCAGTTGACAAGACCTTGTTCAAATTTTCGAAGAATGAACATATTTTACTTTTCCATGTTGATGATATTATATTTGGGTCAATTAACCCCAAATTGAGTGAGAAAAATTTGCCAAGTTAATGCAGGACAAATCAAGATGAGTATGATGGGTGAACTGACATTCTTTCTCGGATTACAAGTGAAGCAATGGGACACTGGTATTTTTATCAATCAGACCAATTACAAGAAGGAATTGCTCAAGAAATTTGGCATGGAAACATGTTCAGCTGAAAACATTTCCATGAGTTCATCAGTCAAACTGGACAATGATCAAGGGGGAATATCAGTTGAGACGACACTCTACAGAGGTTTAAAAGGTTTATTATTGTACCTAACTGCTAGTCGTCCTGATATTTTATTTGATGTTTGAATGTGTGCTAGATTTCAAGCAAATCCTAAGCAATTGCATTTTTCAGTTCCCAAAAGAATTTAAAATATCTAAAAGGTACTCAAAATGTGGGATTATGGTACGCTAAAAGCTCTTCTTTAAATTTAGTTGGATATTCAGATGCAGATTATGCAGGATGTAAGCTAGATCGTTAAATCACCAGTGGATGTTGTCAGTTTCTAGGAGACAGAGCCATCTCATGGTTCAGCAAGAAGCAAACATCCATAGCTACTTCCACAACTGAAGCAGAATACATTGCTGCTGAAAGCTGTTGTGCCCAACTGCTCTGAATTCAGCAACAACTGAAAGATTATGGAGTTGATGCTAAAGAATCTCCCACATTTTGTGATAATACGAGCACGATTGCAATAACTTGCAATCCAGTTCTTCACTCAAGGACCAAGCACATTGATGTCAGGCATCAATTCATCAGAGATCATGCTCTGAAGAAAGCCATTAGATTGGAATATGTGTCAACTGAACAACAAGCTGGTGACATCTTCACCAAACCATTATCAGAGACTAAGTTTTCTCACTTTCGCAATATACTTGGTTTAATTGATTTATCTTAATCACTTTTATTGTTGTTTTGTCAGGTTATGTCCATTCAGTTTTTCATTAACTATTTGTCAACTGTTGTCAGTCATTTATCAATTATTATTTTCAGTTCATTAAATTTTTGTCAACTGGTGTCAGTTAGTCATTTATCAGTTCATTAATTTTTTGTCAACTGATGTCAGTTAGTCATTTATCAGTTATTGTATTCAATTTTTTTAACCATGTATCAACTGATGAAAGTTTAGTTTTGAGAATGATAAAGACTCAACATCATTGATATAAATCAAGATTTTATCAAGAACAAAATCGATACCATACAACATCAGTTAGTCCACTCCCTACGGCATCTTGTCATAACATCAACCAATTATTCAAGTCATGACTCCTAATATTTTGAAGGCTTCGGCATTTTCAATTCTCTGAAGCAAGTGCCATTCCTTCAACAACATCATGTGGATCAACACATCATCCTTGACTAGCTCGGATATATGATCGACTTGAGCAAGCCGTTTAAGCTTCCTTGCAAGTGATCTCTGCTTAGCAGAAGCAGGAAATTCCCCATCATTGATTGATTGAATGTAGTGAGCAGTAGTCCAAACGGACATAACCTCTGTAAAGACATATTCCTCAGCATCTCTTTTAAATCTCTGAATACGTTGAAGCATCCATGAAGGATGAGGGACATGTGTGCTGATTTCACAATCCATTGGAGTTCAGATGTCATTACCAAATGGCAATGATCTTAATCTATAGACAAGAGACAGGAGGAAAACAAAGAGTCATCTGGACTTAACTGATTCAGACTAAGTTTCTCTTACGCTCATTTACTTGCAATTATTAAGGGGGAATATCAAACAAAAATTTAACTGAGAAGAGGATAGTCAGTCGGTCTTCAACTGAATTGACTAAGTTTTCAACTGGTCACTCAGTTGCTGGCCCAACTGATCTTCTCAAATATGTTAACTGATAATTCAAATAATATTCTATATTAAATGATGTGACTGTTTGTTGAAGCATTAAATATTGTCTTTCAATAAATAGTATTTTGGAACGTGGACCCACGTAATCCATTAATACTCTACACACTCTACACACGAACACATGTTTTTAATTCAAATTTTCCTGGACTGACGTGTCCAATAATTTGAAGAGTCACTTATATCAGTACTATACTTGCTCCAATTCAGTTTTTCTTTCCTTACGCTTACTTCAAATTTACAGAGCAAAAACAAATTCAAGCTTCCTTTTTCGCAGATTCATTTAATCAAATGGCAAACCAGATCCCATCTCATGTCATGAAAGCTATGTCAATTGACTTTGATTCAGTCTTGACTATAAAAGAAGAAAGAGTCAAGAATGTTTTTCTGAAATTGAAAGTAGCTGGATTGAAACAATATCTAGGATTATCTTCCCAAGAAATCTATGTCAAAGAGGTTCACAAACTATATGCCAACAGATATGTCAGTACAACTAGCACTATTGTGTCTACTGTAAATGGTCATTTGCTGATCATTGAGAAGGAGTTCTTCTGCAATCTTTTCCAACTTCCTACTAATGGCTAGTTAACCTTTCTGAAGTGAAGTCGTCTGATATTGAGGAGATGCAAACAATTTAATCTGCTGATGGTCGGAAAATCAAAATTTCCGATCCAAAGAAGAGCTGAAACCATAAGTACAACTGCTGGCAGATATAGTAGCCAAAGGGCTCTTGGCAAAGGCTAGATCCTTTGCTGCACTGACTCTTGAGAAGTTTCAGGCCATGACTGCTATTATGGCTGGAAGACAGATGAACCGGAGGAACATTATCTTCAATATCCTGAATAATATGTTTCAATCTGCTAAGAAATCCAAAGGTTATGCAGTGCAGCTCAGCTATTTGCTGAAATTTAAATGGTTGGTCATTGATGATTCTGAAAAGTTATCAAAGATGAAAATTTTCAATGCCAAAAATGTCAAGACACCGAAGCCAAAACTGGACATATCTTCTGAGCAGTTCTTAAAGGTCAAGAAGGAGATTGGGACGCAGGAGGCTCCAAGTCAGTGCAGAAAAAGAAGAAAATCAAGCGCAAACTGATTGTCAGTGAAACTGATTCTGAGAGGACTCGATCTCCTAAAGTCATCAAAAAACCAAGGACCTTGAATACCAAACCTGCTGCTGCAGTTGGGACCATCCCAACTGAACGATTGATGCAGTTGGGGGATCAACAACCTATCAAGGCAATTCGACTGAAAGCTATTCCAACTAAACCCTCAACAGAGGATCATTTGCCTCTATCTACCATTCTACCGAAGAAGAAAGTCACTGAATCTGGTGACAAGAAGAAGCTTGCTAGAGTTAAGGCTCCATTGATCACTATTGCTGGCTACACTTCCTTACCTACAGCCAGACCTGAGGGGATAGTGAACAGAGACAAGATCGATGCAACTACATCAGGGTTGAGTATCCCACATGCCCTGACTGACTCTAAAGGAACATCCAAACGCACATTTATATCATTTGGCAAGAGATCAATGAATTTTTAGAAAATAAGCTCAAGGCCTACAATGAATGGGTGAAGTTCAGAACTGAAGTCTTTGCCAAGCAGCTTCAGAAAAAGTCTAAACTGAAGAAATTTATTGATTTGAAAACTGTTGTTTTGAGGGTAATCAAGGCTTCTACAATTGTTCAGGCTCTGGAGAGAAATAATTATTTTTTCAATCAACTGAGAGCTAAGAAGCTTCAAAAGATAGTTGCTGAACTGCGACTGAATTATGATCCTACCAGCCCGACTGCATTCAATGATACAGCTGTGCATAACCTGAAAGGGATCGTTTAAGGTGCCTGAAATGCGCAACGGAAGTTTCAAAAATTTTTATAGCAAAAACCGAGCACCCTAAACACTAAGATGTGTAGCAAATACAATAAAACACAAAATGTCATACATAGGGTGTTTTAGAAAGTTACCTATCAATCTTAAAAGATTGATTATGGCTCTAACTTAGTTGTCAAACAATTAATCTCTTCAATGGCAAGATTGATCTACAAGCTTCCCCTTGAGCAATTCTTGCTCAAAATCAAGCCCATCACCAACAACTAAGATCCACCATACACTTGCACTAGAAAATGTAAGGTATTTTTCTTTGAGAAGTGTGTGATTTCCTCAACAAATTGAAGAAGAAAAATTGAGGAGAATTTGTGTTCAAAATTTCGGCCAAGTGAAGTATGGAGTGAAGGGAGGATGAGTTGCCTTGGTTATGCAAAAAGTTGAAGCAAAAAGTTGCATGGCATGCACTCAAAAATTGCCTCCAACCCTTCACCTCCTAAGCATGCAATTCTATTTGGGTTTGTAACAATTACAACACCCATGGACTTTTATTTAAATGTCTCAAACACATTTGAGTCTATTTAAACTTTACTTGATTTTACTCAAGACCATTAGTTTAATAATTATTTCTAATTTGGCTTTACAAGGCCCAATGTTGTTTAATTAATTCAAAAATTGAATTAATTTAATTATTTGGACGCTATTAGGTCCACTAGTGTTTAGTTAATTCAACATTTGAATCAATTTAATTTAGTCATAATAATTTTTATGAGAAACAAAATTTTCAAATACATTATTTGTTTGACCAACTTTTAATTTCAGAATACTTCCTCAAATTAAAAGTTACATTCTCCTTATAGAAGTCATACTTCTAATTTCCTTTGCGCTTATAAACTCCTTTATAAGCCGTTCAACACATTGAACTATTTTTAACTTCTCAACGAGATCTAGAAAGTTAGCACATATGTGGCCCTCATTGGTTCATTGATACAGCTAGCCATGGGTTCACGTCTCCATGTGATTAAGGACTAAACATGTCCTTATATGAGCATACCCCAATTGCTCGATTCTTAATTATCAACTCCTTGATAATAAGTACGTCAGAACTTAAGTCTGATGATACCCAACCAATCATGTTAAACGCCTAGCTCCATCGCTTACATGATTCCCAAGTTATCAAATTATAGTTCCTGCAAGAACCATTCAATTATGGTTAGCGTACAATACGGTCTCTTCATCTCATATATCCCGACCGATTTGACAACTGTTGGTATATCGAGAGCTGTCAAAGAATCGATACTATGTGTCATGTCATAGTTGCATTGTCCTGGGTCATAAGAACTAATGGTGTACAACCATAAACTAGGACGTTTCCACTGATAAGTGAGAACCACTTGGAAAGTCCTTTATGGAGGGTTGTTCAGTGCACTCTACAAGGAGCACCTATCTGCATGTTCGGACAACACAATGTCCCCTACCAATGAAACATTGTACTCACATCGCAGACACTAGTCTCAAACCCGAGCGGCCTATATCCTTCTTAGAGGCTGCTGAATCGACTAGGAACTGTTTAGAATATACAATATTGCAAATATGAGTTTCATGATACTCATCATATGAGCATCTCATATTCTTTCTACTGTTTATATATTCAAGGATTTTATCTATGAAACTAGCATGGGTATACAGATAAAGAAGTGCCAAAACAATAATTCAAATATTATTAAAATAAATATTATTTATACATAGAGTTTCAACATGAACCATCGGCCAACACTTGGCTCGACGAGCACCTACTCTAACAATCTCCACTTGCACTAGAGACAACTACCCATATGCTTCAAACCCATCGATTCGCGATGCTTCTCGAATAATGGTCCAGGTAAAGGCTTAGTTAGCAGATCAACAACATTATTTGTGGAGCCGACTTTGTCTATCGACACTTCTCCTCTTTCCACAATCTCTCGGAGGATGTGGTACTTTCTCAATACATGTTTGGACTTCTGATTAGACCTTGGCTCCTTTGCTTGAGCTATAGCTCTTCTGTTGTCACAAAACACCGAGACCGGAGCAACTCCATTAGGAATGACGCCCAACTCTTGGACAAAATTTCTTATCCAAACAGCCTCCTTTGCTGCAGCTGATACAGCAATGTATTCGGCCTCAGTGGTGGAATCCGTAGAACTGTCTTGTTTGGAACTCTTCCAAGAGACAGTAGCACCATTGAGCATGAATACCCAGAGGTTGACTTTGAGTCATCGATATCGCTTTGGAAGCTAGAGTCGGTATAGCCTTCCAATTTAAGTTCTCCACCCCCATAGACCAAAAACAACTTATTGGTCCTTCTCAAATACTTGAGGATGTCTTTCACAGCTTTCCAGTGTGGAAGACCAGGGTTCGATTGATATCTACTCACTACACTTAGTGTGAAATCCACATCAGGACGTGAAGATATCATCCCATACATGATGCTACCAATTGCAGATGCATAAGGAATGCTTGTCATCATCGCTATCTCTGCATCAGTCTTGGGAGACATAGACTTGGATAGGGACACGCCATGACACATTGGTAGATGTCCTCTCTTGGACTCATCCATCGAGAACTGCTTCACGATGGTATCAATGTATGTGGACTGGGTGAGACCAAGCAATCTTCTCGATCTCTCTATAGATCTGTATTCCCAATACAAAAGAAGCTTCACTCAAGTCCTGAATCGAGAACTTACGTGCTAACAATATTTTAGTTTATTGCAACATTCCTACATCATTCCCAATGAGTAGAATGTCATCAACATAAAGCAACAGGAATGTCACAGCACTCCCACTGACCTTCTTATACACACAGGGTTCCTCCGGATTCTTACTCTTTAATTTTACTATCGAATCTGAGGTTCCAACTCCTAGATGTCTGCTTAAGACCATAAATAGATCTTTGAAGTTTGCATACCATATGCTCACTTACGATAGATGTAAACCCTTCAGGTTGAGACATGTAAATCTCTTCCTTAATATCCCCATTAAGGAAGGCAGTCTTGACATCCATCTGCCATATCTCATAGTCATACCATGCAGCTATGGCTAGCAAAATCCTAATGGACTTGAACAATGCAACTGGAGAAAAGGTTTCCTCATAGTCAACACCTTGCCTTTGAGTATACCCTTTTGCTACAAATCGCGCCTTGAAGGTCGATACCTTCCCATCCGCCCCAAGTTTCCTCTTGTACATCCATTTACACCCTATGGGAACAGTTCCCTCAGGTGGATCCACAAGATTCCACACTTGGTTCGAATGCATGGAATTCATCTCAGATTACATTGCTTCAAGCCACTTGGATGAATCGGCATCAGATAACGCTTCCTTGAAGGTCCTTGGATCACATCCATGGATAGGCTCATCATGGTCCTCTTCAAGATGCAGATCATACCTCATAGGTGGTCTCGAGACTCTCTCGGATCTTCTAGGAGCTTGTATCTCCTCTCTTGGCTCTTCGGGTGTGGGTTCTACAATTGTGGGTGTCTTTCGGACCTGTTCGAGTTATATCATCTCTCCTTTTCTATCCAATAGAAATTATTTTTTCAAAAAGGTTGCATTCCTAGAAACAAGCACCTTTGTTTCTTGGGGATGAGAGAAATACTATCCAACTGAATTCTTTGGATATCTCATAAAGTAATATAAAATGGATCGACTTTCCAATTAATCTCCTACTGTCTGCTTCACATAAGCAGGGAATCCCCATATTCTAAGATAAGAATATTTGTGAGGCTTCCTCATCCATATCTCATATGGTGTCTTATCGACTGCCTTCGAATGGACATTGTTCGACAACAGTGCCGATGTCTCAAGCGCATATCCCCAAAAGGATGGCGGCAACTCCGTGAACCTCATCATAGACCAAACCATGTCCATCAAGGTCCGGTTACGACACTCCGAAACACCATTAAACTGTGGTGTAGCATGTGGAGTCCACTGCGAGAGAATCAAATTCTCTCTAAGATACTACTTGGAACTCGGCACTCAATTACTCACCACCTCGATCCGATCGAAGTGACTTGATGCTTCGTCCCAACTGTTTCTCTACTTCACTTCTGAATTCTTTGAACCTTTCAAAGGCTTCAGACTTCTATTTCATCAAATACACATACCCCTACCTCGAAAAGTAATCGCTAAAGGTGATGAAGTAAGCATGTCCATGCTTAGTGGTGATGCTAAGCGGGACCACACACATCAGTATAGATCAAATCTAATAATCCTTTGGCTCGCTGCACATGGCCCTTAAAGGGAATTTTGGTCATCTTTCTTTTCAGACAGGATTCACAAGTCGTGAGAGAATTAATATCGGACATATCAAACATGCCCTCTCCCACTAGCTTGTTCATCCTTCTTAGGGAAATATGTCCTAATCGAGCATGTCATAATTGTCCCGAATTTAGAGTATCTTGTTTTCGCTTGTTTGTTTTTGTTATTGCTTGAACATTGTTTAGTGGAATATCTTTCAATTTTAAGTTGTAGAGATTGTTGTCAAGTTCACATGTACCTATTAAACATTCATTCTTGTAAATGTTACAAACACCTTTGCTAAATAAACAAGAATATCCATCTTTATCAAGCATAGAAATGGAAATAATGTTTTTAACCAAATCTGGTACAAACAAAACATCTCTTAAAATTAACTTAAATTCATTGTTCAATAACAAGTAAACACCTCCTACGGCCTTGGCAGTAACTCTTGCTCCATTGCACATCCTCAAAAAAGTCTCACCTTCCCTTAATCTCCCACTTCTTCCCATCACCTAAAAATTATTACAGAGATGCGAGCCACAGCCGGTATCCAATACCCAAGAAGTAGAGTTAACTGAAATGTTTACTTCAATATAGAACATACCGTTTCCAGAACTCTTCTCAGCAAGATATTTCTGCAGTTACGCCTCCAATGTCAAGGCTTGTTGCAGTGATGACATATGTCAACAGTATTGTCAGCCTTCACTGGTATGGCTGCCACATCGGTCTCGGAGATTGCCTCTTCAAGGGCACATTCTTCTTGGGACGTTGGAAAGAACACTTCCCTTCCCAGGTGGACCTGTCTTCGTGCCAGATGAAGAGCCCACATAAAGAACCGGCTTCTCTTTCTTGATGGTGGACTCAAAGGTCACAAGCATGTTCACCAACTCCTCAAAGGTCGGCTTCATCTTATTCATATTGAAATTCACCACAAAAGGATCAAATGAGCTAGGCAGTGACAAGAGCAACCCATCAGTGGTCAACTCCGAAGGCAACGTAAGATCCATATCAACGAGCTTATCCACGAGCCCAATCAACTTTAGGCCATTCTCATGGACCGAGGCCCCATCTCGCATGCGTAAAGTGATCAGCTCCTTGACGGTAGCATGCCTTAGAGGTCGAGTCTGCTCACCAAAGAGCTCCTTGAGATGCAAATGAATGTCAGCAGCACTCTTTGCATCCTCAAAACGCCTCTGCAGCTCATTATTCATAGAAGCCCACATATAACACTTAGCTCGCAAGTCATGGTCACACCAATCCTTGTAAGTCTGCAATTCCTCAGGAGTGCAAATGATCAGAGCCTCAACAGGGGGCAACTCAGTAAGTGTATATGCTATCCTTTCCAAATTCAAGACGATTTTTAGGTTTCTTTGCCAGTTGAGGTAATTAGGTCCGGTTAATACGTGTTTGTCAAGTATTGCAGATAGCAGATTGCGAATCGAAGACATTGTCAAAAATTGTAATTAAAATTAAAACAGATAAATGTTAATGATTATTTTAAAATATTTAGTAAGATATAAAGTATGGGCTTTTACTTTATAAATTTTCGCTCCCACTGTTTTGACATTTTTCACTGCCCTCTAGTGAAAATGGGAAACTCCTTTCCTCAGTAGGTACGTAAGGTTCAATTAGCAAATTATGATCCCGAATAATATCAGCCAATCATAATACCTAAAAGGTAGTTTCCAATTGCATCACCATGCAACCCTTAACGTAAACTTTTGTCTCACATTTGATTAGGACCCAATAATATGCATCGTTCATCTTTACGTGTCAAGCCTTACCCATCGATGTTGAACATTAATGGACGGTCGCCATAAGTTCCCTCAATAATATGAGCCAATATCATGGGAGTTCCACGTAGTTTACATCACCATGTCAATGGATGTCACAGATTTCCGGTCTCCAGGCCACCCCCCCCCCCCCAATAATATGAGCCGAGCTCCAAACACGGGTAGCGTTCATCATGAACCCATTGTCGATGGAAGACATGGAAATTATAAACACCTTTATAATTCCCCTTTTCGGGCTTGATATTAATTTAGAATCTTATTCAAAATAATGGTTTTTTAATTTTGAAAGGTCTCATCATTAATTTTATTAAAGCTCGCCATGTTTGATCGTATGTTTGCCGGATTCATGCAAGTTTGTTATTATCATAATAATAACGCACATGCTCATTATTTATAACATATCATGCATATATTATAAACAATAAACAAAACAAGGATGATCAATCACCCCAATACTAATGGCCCGTGTGAGCTAAACACGGGCCTAGGTCCAATCCTAGGGAAATGCATGGGATGCTAATGCAACTATTACATAAGCTTCCAATATTGACATGTCTTCGATCTTCATAATCATCAATGTCACCATCTTCCAATCTTGATCTTCATGTAGAACCCGTAAATCAGATTACGTACAAGTCATGCATAATTTCTAGCATTTTAATTAAAATGATATTTATTGCATGAGTATTTAAATTATTTTCTTTAAATTTAATTATTTTACGTAGTAGTTTAATTATTATATTTTTAGTTAAATAAGTGAGGCCGAACTGGAGTTGGAGTATTGAGATAAAATTTAATAATAGGAGAACATTCCTAGAATTTATTTAAGATAAATAATAAGTTAATTTAATGTAAAAGAATTTTTAAGGAATTATTTGAATAATTTGAGATGAATAGTAAATAAAGTTCAATAATCAATTTCTTAATTCAATAAAATATTTAATGGGTAGATAAAACACTACAAATTTAAAATTCAATAATGAAGAAATATTTTCCCTCCATTTTTATTATAATTTTCGGCCTTAGCACTTTAAAAGATTTAAATATTGTCATCTCTCCATCATTAATTTATTTCCTTATCTTCTCTTGGGAGATAATTCCAACACATTTAATCTTCAATAATTAATCATTAAACAATTTTCCTACCCTTATTTGACATGGAAGAATCGGTCATGCCCCTCCTAATTATATTTCAAATCCCTTGATATCAAATAATATCAATCATTTCCCTTATCTCCTCAACTCAAGGATAAAAGGTTTCTACATTGCCATTATATCTCCCAAATACTTTGCAACTTCCCCATTTCATTCCTAGCCTTCTCTCCTATCAATATTTTCGAAATTTCAGAGAGAATTCAGTAGGAGAAACGTGAGAAGCAAGAGAAAAACAAGAGAGAAAAGTAGAAAAGAAGAAGACTTTGTCTCCGTCGCGTCGCGTCGTCATATTCGTTTGTTTTCTTTTCAAACAAATCCAAGGTTGTAGAACCCGTAAATTAGATTACGTATAAGTTATGCAATTTTTAGCATTTAAATTAAAATTATTTTTATTGCATGAGTATTTAAATTCTTTTCTTTAACTTTAATTATTTTTACGCAGTAGTTTAATTATTACCTTTTAAGTTAAATAAGTGAGGCCAGAATGGACTTGGAAGTATTGAGATAAAATTTAATATTAAGAGAACAATCCTAGAATTTATTTAAGATAAATAATAAGTTAATTTAATGTAAAAGAATTTTTAAGGAATTATTTGAATAATTTGAGATGAGTTGTAAATAAAGTTCAATAATCAATTTTTTAATTCACTAAAATATTTAATGGGTAGATAAAACACTAGAGATTTAAAATTCAATAATTAAGAAATATTTTTCCCTCCATTTTTATTATAATTTTCGGCCTTAGCACTTTAAAAGATTTAAATATTGTCAACTCTTCATCATTAATTTATTTCCTTATCTTCTCTTGGGAGATAATTCCAGTCACATTTAATCCTCATTTAATTATTATTTAAGCAATATTTCTACCATGTTTATCTAGCAATATTTCCCTCCTTTTTAAATTAATAAAATCGGCCCCTACCTTATTTTAAAAGATTTGAATTAAAATTTGCCAACTCATTTTCATTGATATATCTTCCTAATCTTTTTCTTGATAATTAATCCCCTCACTTTAAATCCTCATTTAATTAGTAATTAAGCAATTTCCCAACCCTAGTTTAACCAAATAAAATCGGCCACCGGGTAGGATTTGATATTGATTTGTCAACAACCTCATTTTATTTCTTTCCTTATCTCTTTTCTTGGTAAATAATCCATCCCCATTTAATCTTAAACAATTAAATAATTAAGCATTATTTCCTCCCTTGCTCCTAGACACCATAATCGACCAAGTGCACCCCTTGATTAGCCTACAAATCTTTTAATATCATTCTTGTTTCCTAGCTAACCAATAAACTAGGATAGAAAGATTCATTTCCTTCCATTTATCTTGCAACCTCCCATCTATCTTCCTAGACTCCCTCCCCACCATTATCACCGAATTTCAGAACATTTGAGAGAGGAAAAAATGTGAGGTAGCAAGAAAATCGAGAGAAACAAGAAAGTGAAGAGCACTCCGTCTCCTCCGTGCCGCGTCGTTGTTTTTCTTTAGTTTTCTTCAAAACAAAATCCAGGCATGTTTATATTTTTATTTACTCTTCAATCAAGCCATTTAGATATTTTTAAACATAGCATATACATGAATTTATTGCAAGAAAACCGAAATACATGAGTGACATTTTCGAAAATGCATGTGCAGAATTTTCTGTTTTCTTTCATGCTTCATGGGTTCCATGTTTGTGTAGTTTCAGATGGTTGGCTTGTGTCCAGGCTCTCAAGGCTGCCCCTAGACATGTGCTAGGGTGTATTAGGATCATGTTTGTTCATTTGTTCCAGCCCTATGCATGCTGAAATTAAGAATTTACAGCAACTCATCCTAGTGCCACTTTGTGTCCGATTTCTCTTGTTTGCTGTCAAAGGAGGATGTTTCTTATCTTGGCTGCCCTAGGGGCTATAGCCATGGTTAGAACATATCCTTGTCATGTCTAGGACATGACCAAATCGGCCCTTCATGGCTTGGTTCATGGTCCTATCAGTTTTTAAAACAAACAAGAACAGCCCCCATCAGGTTTCGGTTTCTGATTTTCGTGTGTGTGAGTTTGGTTTCGGTTCAAGGGTGTTGTGTGGGTCTTGCTTGGCTTCTAGCCCTTAGCCACGGTTCACACAATACCTCATGATGTCTAGATTATGCCATGGTCAATCAAATGATCACTGGAATGGTCCATGATAGCCGAACAATCGCAGCACCCCATGCATGAAGGTGTGCTCTCAGGTGGAATCACTTGGCTTGTTTCGGGTGTGGTTTGGATTGTGGCTGGACCTAGGCTCCTTAGCCATGGTCCAAGCCAACCCTTAGGATGTTAGGAAGAGGTTCTGGTCGGTGGTTCAAGCCCCAATGGCCATTAGGCTCGCAAACAACGCAAAGAAACACAAGCGCCGCTGCTGTATTTTCGTAACAGTAGGTTGTGCTTCGGTTCAGAGGTGTGTTTCGAGTTCTTGATTGGATTTTATCCTATGGCCTTGGACTGGACAGTACCCCATTGAGTTAGGAAGTTCATGTTTTTGGCCGTTTGTGATTTGGTCAAGTATAGAGGTTGTATGAGAATTTACGGTGCAATGTGCCAAAGTGACTCTCGAAAGAGCGTTTCATGTTTTTGGCCTCCATTCACCAAATTTCGAAGTACTGAAATGTTAGGAGCATTATTTCATCATTTTCAGTGTATTTTAATCATGATTAAATGATGGTTCGGTGTTGGTACGGAGTCATGATTAAATACCAAGTCATTGGGCGTAATTGTCTCGTTTTTGGAGTCAATTACAAAGTTTGGTCAAGTAAATCATTTGCATATTTTCATGTTAGAATTAGGTTGCGGCGAGCCTGGGAACAATCCAACCCATTCGGTAAAATTAATACAGGATATTTAATTGTGTTATTTAATTATATTATGTGCAAAAATATAAAATATTCATATTTGAGATATATGCGATATTGCTTGTGGCCACTTCATTATCATGGGATTATTACTTCACCCGGTGGTAACTTACCGGTTCAGTTCAATTCATTTATTAGTACGGATATCCAGTCCAAGGGCTGTGATGATCTCTATCGCCCAGTATACTGTGGTTTAGTCTGATCAGACGATCCAGTTCAGTTCAGTTCAGGGGCCACTTGCGTAGAACATAATCTCAACAGAAAAATTTATGACATGATATTTTATGACAGGGCTCGATTGAGCAAACATTTCAATTATGATTTTCAGTTCAGTTATGCACGTATTATAATTACTCATGGCATGATATTTATACGTTATTCCAGTCTCATGATACTTTTTACGATGCATGAAATTTAATTATTATTACTCGTTATTTACGATATATGCATGCTGAGTCTTTAGACTCACTAGACTTGATTGTTGTAGGTACTGATGAGGTCGGGATCGGGGGCGGTGAACAGTGAGCCATCTTGGGTCGACAGTAGTGGAACCCGAGGACCTCATTTTCAGCATTTAATTTATACTCAAAAATTTTATCTTTTGTTGGATTATTTTAAATTGTTATTTTCCAAAAAATAATTACTTCCGCTGCTATTTCGAATATTTTAAACATTGAATCTTTTCATCAGTTTATTTATTTAAAGAGGCATTTTAATTAGTTAAAGAGAAAATTTTAATTTTCCGCAAATTTTCAAGTATGAATTTCGAGCCATTATACTTCCACTATACTAATATTTAAAATAAATATCCATGGCAAATAGGGATACATCTCATGGGGTGGGAACGGGACATAAACCAAGCCCACTTTATAAATTGATAATTATCACAATCATTCAACACAAAATATCCTAGCATACACCTAACAAATTGGGCTTGGGCTTTTGATCATCCTTCATGCATAATATCACATATCATACACCATCAATTAATTATCACAATAATCAATTGATCCAATATTATATATCTTGATCCAATCATCAACCGACACGAGTATAAACTAAATTAACAAAGTATACAAACTCTTTTATCTACTTTCTAATTAATTTATTTATAACCGAATTTCTTATAAAGCACTATTTACTATAAATAATTAAAGTCCAACTTCAATTATTTATTTCATGAGAAAATATGTACAAATTTTGTAAATTTAAACTTAAGGGCCCAAAAAATCATTTTTTATCAAAAAATATTTTGGTCCATTTAAATTCACAAATTGTATTAGTCATCTAATGGCCCAACAACTTCAAGACCCATGACACTTTGATATTCCAAAACACTTTAGGAAACCCTAGTCGTCATCGCCGTCACCGGAGCTCCATCGCCAGATTTCGGCCAACAAGCAAATTTTTTTTACATTTTTAAATAGGCTGTTCGAGAAGCCCCTCAGGCTGCCCTTGCTGAACGAAACGGGCAAACCCACGAGGAGCTTGAGCTGCCCAAAATTGCTGCCCAAAAATCCCAAAACCGGCCTCGATTTGTGTTGCAAAAATTATCTCATGCGGTTAGAAATTGACCTAAAAAAAATATCGTGTATATGCTACAAAAAATAGTATCCTTAGCTCATGATACCACTTGAATGAGATCTTTTAAGGTGCCCGAAATGCGCAGCCGAGCACCCTAAACACTAAGATATGTAGCAAATAAAACACAAAATGTCATACATAGGGTGTTTTAGAAAATTACCTATCAATCTTAAAAGATTGATTATGGCTCCAACTTAGTTGTCAAACAACTAAGCTTTTCAATTGCAAGATTGATCTACAAGCTTCTCCTTGAACACTCTTTGCTCAAAATCAAGCCCACCACCAAGAAGGAAGATCCACCATACACTTGCACTAGAAAATGTAAGGTATTTTTCTTTGAGAAGTGTGTGATTTCCTCAACAAATTGAAGAAGAAAAATTGAGGAAAATGTGTGTTCAAAATTTCGGCCAAGTGAAGTATGGAGTGAAGGGATGATGAGTTGTCTTGGTTATGAAAAAAGTTGAAGCAAAAAGTTGCATGTGCATGACATGCCATTAATTCAAAAGTTGTCTCCAACCTTTCACCTCCCAAGCATGAAATTCCACTTGGGCTTGTACCAATTACAAGGCCCATGGACTTTTATTTAAATGTCTCAAACACATTTGAGTCTATTTAAATTTTACTTGATTTTACTTAAGCCCACTAGTTTAATAATTATTTGTAATTGGGCTCTACAAGGCCCAATGTAGTTTAATTAATTCAACACTCGAATTAATTTAATTCTTTGGACTCTACTAGGTCCACTAGTGTTTAGTTAATTCAACACTTGAATTAATTTTATTAGTCCATAATAATGTTATGAAAAACTCAATTTTAAAATACATTATTTGTTAGGCCAACTTTTAATTTAGGACAATTTCCTCAAATTAAAAGTTACATTCTCCTTACAGAAGTCATACTTCTAATTTTCTTTGTGCTTATAAACTTCTTTGTAAGCCGTTCAACACATTGAACTATTTTTAAACTTCTCAACAGGACCTAGAAAGTTAGCACTTGTGTGGCCCTCAATGATTCATTAATACAACTAGCCGTGGGTTCACATTTCTATGTGATTCGAGACTAAACATGTCCTTATATGAGCATACCTCAATTGCTCCATTCTTACTTATCAACTCCTTGATAATAAGAACGTCAGAACTCAAGTCTGATGGTACCCAACCAATCATGTTAAACACCTAGCTACATCGCTTACATGATTCCCTAGGTATCAAATGATAGTGCCTGCAAGAACCATTCAATTAAGGTTAGCAGTACAGTACGATCCCTTCATCTCATATATCACGACCGATTCGACAACTATTGGTATATGGAGAGCTGTCAAAGAATCGATACTATGTGTTATGTCGTAGTTGCATCGATGGTGTAATCTAAGAAACCCCTTCATAATTACCACCATACTCTGATCAGAGATTTCAAACTACATATACATGAGATCACATAGGATATCCATACCCGAAGGTAAGCGGTGAATCCCCGACTACAGTGCATCGACTCCTATATGTTTCGACAAAACACCCAACCTTGCCACCTGATGACAGCATGAGAGTTGGTAAACAAGTCAAAGTGCAATGCTAGCATATAGAGTCTCAATTTTGTCCCGGGACATAAGGACTAATGGTGTACAACCATAAACTAGGACGTTTCTACTCGATAAGTGAGAACCACTTGGAAAGTCCTTTATGGAGGGTTGTTCAGTGCACTCTACAAGGAGCACCTATCTGCATGTTCGGACATCACAATGTCCCCTACCAATGAAACATGGTAATCACATTGCAGATACTAGTCTCAAACTCAAGCGGCCTATATCCTTCTTAGCGCGTCTGAATTGACTAGGAACTGTTTAGAATATATAGTATTGCAAATATGAGTTTCATGATACTCATCATATGAGCATTTCATATTCTTTCTACTATTTGTATATTTAAGGACTTTATCTATGCAACTAGCATGGGTATACAGATAAAGAAGTGACAAAACAATAATTTCAGATATTATTAAATAAAGATTGTTTATACATAGAGTTTCAACATGAACCATCGACCAACACTTGGCTCGACGGACACCTACTCTAACATAACCAGCTGGACATCTTCTCGCATTGCAAATGGAGATCAAAAACTCGGAAATGGATCAAGAACTGATCATTCCAACGGCTTCCCAAGATTTATCAACTGAAGAAGAGCCAGCTGAACAGTTAATTCAAGAGCCATCCAAGGAAATAGTTGTTGAAACTGCTCAACAAGCAACTGAACCTTCCACATCAGTTGCTCAAACTATACCATCATCAACTGCTGATCCAACGCCTTATTCAGAAGCTGAATTATCATTGTCCAATCTTGATGAGGTCATCAAATCAGTAACCTCTGATATTCAGCTGGAAACTTCAAGATCAGTTGAAGATGTTGTCATGACTGAAGAACCAACAGTTCAAGCTGTTAATTTTCAAGAACCGGCTGAGGAGGCTATTTTTGACCAGACTGAAGAGCCAGTTCAGTCTGAAGTTGTGACTAAACAGACACTTTTGGAACCAACTGAAGAGGCTCAGCTGCACTCAGTTGCAACTGAAGAAGTGCCAGCTGATCAGCCTTCTATCACTTAGCCAACCGAAGCATCAGTTGAGCAGTCTATCCCAGTAATAACTGCTGTTTCAACTGATCATCCTCTTGAAGCATCTTTGGACCCTCCTACTGATCCATCTTCTCCTCCACAGTCTCAACAAGAAGTCCTACCAGAAGAGACCTCAGAAATGGTCAATACTATAACTGAAACAACTGACGGGGCTCTAGTCATTTTCAATGAAGAAAACAGAGAGAAACCAAAAACTTCTGGAGTCATGTCTCCATTCATTACAATAGAAACCGAGACTCTGTTCGAAGAAATTTCAGCTATTCAGACCAACCTCCTCGGTATAATGACTTCCATTTCTGGCATCCGATCAACGCAATTTCTTCACACTATGAGGATTGATTCATAGCTAACGAACGAAAATCAGATTAAGGAAACAAACTCGTATATGTTGATATGATGATATGTGCTATGTTTATTATTATGTTTTTACAGATTACGATTATCATACGTTTTTTCATGATCATGAAATTATATGTTGAATACAGTATTGTTCACTAATGTGTGATATGTATATGTCTTCGCTATTAACGGTATAGGTGTGTTGAGTTTTTAGACTCATTAGGCGTGTGTGATGCAGGTGAGCACTTGGATGAGGAGACGGGAGGCGCCGAACTCTGAGTAGGAAGGGCTGAATGTGCGCGCACGACCCGAGGACCACACTTTTATGCACATCACGTTTTTATGAGCGTTTATAGACATGATCAGTGTTATACATTTTTATGATATGTTGTTGATTCTCAGGATTTTACCCGTTTTATTTTATTCATGCATGATTGAAGGCAGAGTTTGCAATTTTTAAACTACGGTGTTTTATATGTCGATTTTTTACGATTATTTTAAAAAATGTCATATTTTTCAGTATGGTTGCATTCATGCAAACTATATATTTAAATGATTATTTTCGAAAATGTGAGCTTTACAAAAAAAAATTGCAAGCATTTTAAATTAGTAGTCGGCACACCTTATATTAGATAATTAAAATAATTATTCACTAAAATTATGTTTCCTGATTATCCTCGATCTCCGTTACTCGTTCGAGCGCGAAATACAACTTAAAACCCTATGCTTTAAACTTTAAAACAAACATAAAATGACACTTATCCATGTAGTACTTATGCATTAAAATGCATAAAAGTCATTAAACACATATTTTAAATAAAACCCTAGATTGCTTACAATCAGGTTACGTAGTTCGAATTTCTTTGACCTTACAATTATCTCCCCTTAAAACAAAATTTCATCCTCGAATTTACAACACACCAAATAACTCTGGGTAGTGACTCCTCATCTTGGCCTCAGTCTTCCAAGTAACCTCCTCTTCAGAATGATTCAGCCACTTGACTTTTACCATGTGAATCACCTTGTTCCGGAGCCTCCTCTCCTGTCTGTCCAATATCTGAGTGGGTATCTCCTCGAAAGACATGTTTGTTGTCAGCTGAAGTGGCTCCTAGTTCAGCAAATGAGAAGGATTCGACGTGTACTTCCGCAGCATAGAGACATGGAACATATTATGAACTCCCATCAGATTCGGTGGTAATGAAACTCCGTATGCGAGTGTCCCAGCTCTCTAGTATCTCGAATGGTCCTATGTATATATGACAGAGCTTGCTCTTCTTTCCAAATCTCATCACACCCTTCATCAGTGCGACTTTCACGAATACATGATCCCCTACTACAAACTCGAGATCCCTATGCCTATGATCTGCATAACTCTTCCTTCAGCTCTGCGCGTTCCTCATCCTAACCCTGAACTTGGCAACTAACTCTGCAGTCTGACTAACGATATTCGGCCCCAACTCTGCTCTCTCTCCTACCTCATCCCAATACACTAGTGACCTACAATTCCTCGCTTACAATGCCTCATATGGAGCCATACCGATAGATGCCTGATAGTTATTGTTGTACGTGAACACCACAAGAGGTAACTTCGGCTCCCAACTACCCTGGAAGTCGATCATGCAAGCTCTGAATAGGTACTAAAAATTATGAATCACCATCTCTGGCTGTCCGTCGATCTATAGATGGAAGGCAGTACTGAATAGCAGCTTAGTGCCCAATGCCTGATGTAGACTCTTCCAGAATGCAGACTTGAACCTCAGATTCTTGTCTGACACGATGGACACTGGAATCCTATGATGTCTGACTACCTCTTTTATATACAGCTCTGCGTGTTGAGTCATGGTAAAAATATTCCTGATCGGTAAAAAGTGTGCTGATTTATTGAAATTATGTAGATCCTTATACATCTTCGTTCTCCTAGATGGATGGAGTACGGGGAGTTGTGGCCTCACTCAAGATATCTGTCCTCAGGGAATCACTGCTAGGAACCCACATTCGGTCACGATATCTGACTATGCCATCCACAATAGTATAGTCTCAGACCCTTAGACTCGTCCCTCTGTCTCAACTTCTGCTACTGCTCGTTAAAAGCCTGCCCTGCCCAAATTTTGTCTAGTCTGTGTAGACTTCTCTGTCAGGTAAAGACTAGGGGCACTGCCTCTGGCATAAAGTACCAGCTCAAACCGCTGAATCTTTGCCTGCAACTGTCTCTGTACTGACAACTGAGGGATATTATATTTTTCCTGCTCAGGGAATCTGCAACTACATTAGCCTTACCTGGTTGGTAGCTAATGTCACAGTCATAATCCTTCACTAGCTCTAGCCATAAGTAGGTGAAAATCCTGCACTTCTCCCCATACAGATAATACCTCCAAATCTTCAGGGCAAAAACCACTGCTGCAAGCTCGATGTCATGAGTCAGATAGTTCTTCTCATGGGCCTTCAACTGTCTGGACATGTAGGCTATATCTCTGTCATGCTGCATCAGAACTACACCCAACTGAGCTTCGAAGCATCTGTATAAACCACAAACTCTCCTTGCTCTGATGGCATAGCTAGAACCGTGATGTGGTCAACGCCTGCTTCAACCAATCAAAACTCTTGTGGAACTATGATCCCTAGATGAATTAGGCATTCTTCTTCGTCAAGGCGGTCATAGGCACCGCAATAAAAGAAAAGTCCTAAATGAACTTCCGGTAATATCCAGCCAATCCCAAGAAACTACAGATCTCTTTCACACTCTTAGGCACTGGCCAATCTCGAACTGCCACAACCTTGCTCGGATCGACCTCCACTCCGTCTAGGGATACAATGTGGCCCAAGAATGCCACTCTGTCTAGTCAGAACTCGCACTTACTAAACTTCGCATACAGTCATCTGTTCTGTAAAGTCCGCAGTACAGTCTTCAGATGCTGACTGTGCTCCTCTCTGCTCTTCAAATATATCAGGATGTCATCTATGAAAGACGAACTGATCCAAATACGGCTGGAACACGCAATTCATGAGATCCGTGTAGATCGCTGTAAAGTTCTTCAAACCGAAGGGCATCACCATAAACTCATAGTGCCCATAACACGTCCTGAATGCCGTCTTATGAACGTCAGACTCTCTCACCTTCAACCGGTGATATCATGATCGGAGATCTATCTTCGAGAATACTGATGCTCCCTGAAGCTGATCAAATAGATCCTCGATATTGGGCAATGGATACTTGTTCTTAATCGTTATTTTGTTCAATTCTCTGTAATCAATGCAGAGTCGCATGATGCCATCTTTCTTCTTAACAAACAATACCGGTGCACCCCATGGATAAAAGTTAGGGCGAATGAAATTGAAGGACCGTGTGCTGAGCACCTTTGAGATGCTTCAAATACTATATTATCCAATGAGCTGTGATGATATCCGGATGAATCGAGCGTGAAATATGTGAGCAATCCACCGGATGATGAAGATAATTTTGTGTTTAGGAAATTTGAGTGAAGATAATGGCTTCGATCAAGACTTGCAAACAAGGAAAGGAACTCGTGAATGGACGTCGGAAGGGTGTCCGGCGTGGCCACTCCGATGTTTAAGTCAACAGGTGAAGAAGAAAAGCAAAGTAGCTGTATATACGTGAAAATGCTTAAGAATTCTAAGTTCCAGAATCTGTAAATGTACCTGCTATTTATAGGAGGATATCTCATTATTACCTTTTTTTTTCAGTGCCCACCTGCTAAGCATGGTAAGGTGGCTGCCCATACCATACGCTTCTGATAGCTTCTTTAACACGCCAAACTCATGTTGTTCTGACAGATAAGATAGCCCATACCGATATACTCGAGTGTGGCGCGTTTCTCGAGGAAGCCTCCTGGGAGCTTGCATCAGAGCCCGAGCTCCAGGTAGCCCGGAGAGAAAATGTCTCGGGCACTCACCTACCTGGCTGCTGAAGAAATAATCCTACACATATACTCTGATTTGGGATATCCATTTAGTATCCCGTGTCATCCATGACCCGACTCTTATGGGGGTATCACCACCCATCCCTTAAATAGTCGGGCTAGAGTCTTACTCGCTGTCCGGATCAGTCACGCTTGAGCTTTAAAAGAGAAAGTTAATACATTCCAATTACAAAATCATCGGGGGCTTCACATATCCTAGAGGTGGGATGAAGTGTCGGGAGCTTCAATTTCCCAGACTATAGATAAGATGGCGGGGCCTCATGTCTCCCGGACTTTAAATATTATGCCATTTAGTATTCTCGGGCAGTCAAGATGATGTCATGATGACACATGCCCTAGAATTCTAATAGTCTGAATCGTTTCGTATTCCGAGGTAATAATGAGTCTGACGTCTCGATATCTGTGCACGTCCTTTCATATGTCCGCACAATTTCCAAGATTCATCTTAGTCGTCCGATTCAACTTTAAATCAACGGTGGAGATTAATTCCCTTCACATATATATAACAACACACCTCTTCTATTTGTCACTTTCTGAAATTTGAAATCTCTCAAATCTCTCCCTCCTTCTGAACACAACGTCTCCCCAACTCCGGCGATTTCACAGCCACTCCTCCTTTTGCGTAACCACCATCTTCCTCCACCATAATCGTAAGTTCCTCTTCATTTTCTTTCAAAAATGTCCAACTCCACCTCTTCAACCTCCGGAGCGAACGCGCAAGGTTCATCGGAATATGAATCGGAGGCGGTTCGCTTCGATTCCTACTCTCCCCCTCCCCCTAAGATAAACACTTTAGTAGAGGTCCCTGAAATGACCTCTTGTACAAGACATTATTTAAGAAAACAAACATGGGAGCTGTAGTATCCCGATGCCTAAATTGAGTAATTATTGGATTAATTATATTCTGCGAGTTCGGAAGGAACGAACCAGGATCGGACCGTCCGAAGAGGTTCGGATCGTCCGAAGTGGGTTCGGATGGACCGTTCGGTTGGTGTCAGACCGAGTCTTGTCAACAGTAGACCGTGTCAGGGTTCGGATCGTCCGAAGAGGTTCGGATCGTCCGAAGACAGGTGGCTGGACACGTGGAAGACATGCAGAGTTCGGAACGTCCGAAGTGGATCGGATCGTCCGAAGTGCACAGGATCGGATCTTCCGAAGTGGATCGGATCGTCCGATCGTCGTCTATAAATAGAGGCGCGAGGCTTCACTTTTCAATTACCAATTCCGAGAGTTCCAGAGCGTTTTAGTCGTTTCTGATGGGTTTCTAGCTTTTCCCGAGGTTCGGGCACTAGCAGGGAGCTACTGGCTTTGTAGCGGAGCTGTGCTCTAGTTGGGAGCTAGCGGCATCAGTGGGCTGACTACGGACGCAGGTATGGTTCTAGGTTCCCTTGAGATTTGGAAGTATCTATTAGTCTAGTTAAGGCTTTTAGATGTGGTTTAGTGATATGGTATCACTTGGATTGTAGGCTTGATTCTAGGGCTGATTACTAGGATCTACTGGTTTGAGGTACGGAAGTACTATCCGAGATATCCTGGTTGAGTATGCTTTACTATGTGTTGCATGTTTATGTGTTGCATTATTATCTGACATATGATGCATGGTTTATTATGCGGCATTTGCATAATCATGTTGGGCCTGTTTATCTTTTGAGATAGCCTGTTCAGAGGGTGCTCAGCCCTCGGTTGTTGTGGATGGTTGGACCCCGTTGGCCGACGGTGGTCAGGATACCGGTATATCCACAGGTTTATGGTATGGGAGCCACCTCCTGGTGCGACGGCGCAGAGTGCTACATACCTTGACGTCATTTGCCTGAGCAGTTTTTCGTTATACCCAGACCCTGGTATCCAGTACATTTTGCATACATGCATGTCATAGTCTTGTATACTCATTCTTTCGGTACTGAGCGTTTTATGCTCACGTCCTCGGTTTATCTCTGTTTTGGACACCCTATTCAATGGGGCAGGTCTCAGGTTGGACGGTCCAGGAGGGAGAGGACAGGGAGCTAGCAGGGGTTGACCTGTAGTTGCTGGTATTTTATTCTTGGGATTTAGTTTGATTTGGTTGTTTTAGTATTCGTACTTACTGATTCGATCGGGCTGTATATGTTGTTTTTCCGCTGTTTATCTGATTCAGTTTTATTAAGTTAATTGCATGCTTAAGTTCTGATTAGTAGGTGATTCTGGAACGGGTCACTACATTTATGGTATCAGAGCATGCATTAAGATTTTGGGATTTAGAACTGTTCTTTTGGGTCTAATCTCTGGTGACTTTTGTAGAGATGTCTGGTTTTGACGACGATGCTAGTAGTCATGGCAGCGTGGGACGCTGGGGAGACCGCGACGATCGGGAGCGTCGTCGAGAGCATCGGGAACGTCGTCCACACCGACGAGATGAGCCTCGGAGTTTCAGTATGCATAGGTTCTTGCAGATGGGGCCGAAACCTCTTTCGGGCGGCGAGACTCCGGATGTTGCGGAGAACTGGCTTGAGAGGATGGAGAGCTGTTTCAAGTCTTTCCAGTGCTCGGCGGAGCAGCAGATGGATACCCTTGATTTCTTGCTGGAGGGCGGTGCACGTAAGTGGTGGAGGTCTACCTCTGCACCGATAGTTCAGCGACAGGGCCGAGTTCTTTGGGCCGATTTCCGAGCTGCTTTCATGCTGCTTTACTTTCCGCCAGCTCTTCTGCAGACCAAGGCGATTGAGTTGATCAATCTGAAGCAGGGGAGTTTGTCTGTTGATGAGTATCAGCAGAAGTTCTTTGAGTTGCTCCCATATGTTCCGCACGTCAGTGACAATGCGGTGGCCAAGTATAATCATTTTCTTCAGGGCCTCAATCAGGAGATTTATGATCGGGTCGTGGTCTGTGATGATCCGACGTCGTATGAGGGCCTTGTGAACCGTTGTCGCCAGGCAGAGGGCAGTTTGCTGAGGGGTCGAGCCATGCAGTCTGCTCGTCCTACTAGTTCTTTGGGTCCCCGTGCCCAATCATTTAAGAAGGCTGGATCTACTTCTTCTTCCTCTGGATCTGGAGGAGTCCACCATTTTGGGAAGAAGAAGGGCCCGTGTCAGCATTGCGGGAAGGACCATCCGACAGAGCGTTGTCGCAGAGTTGCGGGTGCTTGTTTCAGGTGCGGTGAGATGGGCCACATGAAGAGAGATTGTCCACAGATGGGTGGAGGATCAGGATCTGGTTCTCAGGCTTCAGTTCATCAGAGGCCACAGCAGGGACAGTCTACTCAGGGCTCTAACCTCCGACCGCGTACTCAAGGGCAGGTCTTTGCTCTTAACCAGGATCAGGCTGCTGAGGAAAACGAGAGAGTTATTGCAGGTATTTGTAATTTATGTGGATTACCTGCTTACGTTCTCATTGATACTGGTGCATCGCATTCATTTATATCTGCGAGGTTTGCTAAGCGTCATGCTTTACCTTTCACTTCTTTGGACATTGTGGTATCTGTTTCCACACCGATGGGTCATTCGGTGTTAGCTAAACGTCTAGTGATGGGTTGTCCTCTAGAGTTTGAGGGTAATATCTTAACTGCTAATTTGATGATTCTTGCGATGGAGGATTTTGATTGCATTCTGGGAATAGATGTACTGACTGTGTATAGAGCTACTGTGGACTGTTACCAGAAGTTCGTGCAGTTTCGTCCAGTGGAGGGCGACAGTTGGTTTTTCTATGGAGAGGGAGCGCGACCCCCGATGCCTGTGGTTTCTGCTCTGAAAGCCTGTCGTGCCTTAGAGTCGGGCGGGGAAGGCTACCTTATCTATGCTATTGATTCGTCCGCAGACAGTGTCGGGGTCAGTGACATTCCAGTGGTTTGCGATTTTCCGGATGTTTTTCCCGAGGAGATTCCTGGTTTTCCTCCAGTTCGGGAAGTGGATTTCAGCATTGATTTAGTGCCAGGCACGGCACCAATCTCCAGAGCTCCTTATCGTTTAGCTCCATCAGAGATGCAAGAATTGAAACAGCAGTTGCAGGATCTTCTTGACAAGGGGTATATTCGACCCAGTGTGTCCCCGTGGGGAGCACCAGTTCTTTTTGTCAAAAAGAAGGATGGTTCTATGCGGCTCTGCATAGATTATCGGCAGTTGAATCGTGCTACGATAAAGAATAAGTATCCGTTGCCACGGATTGATGATTTATTTGATCAACTGCAAGGTACCTCTGTGTATTCCAAGATCGATTTAAGGTCTGGTTATCATCAACTTCGAGTTCATCAGGGAGATATATCAAAGACTGCATTCAGGACCCGGTATGGGCATTATGAGTTTCTGGTTATGCCTTTTGGGGTGACGAATGCACCAGCATGGATCTGATGAATCGGGTATTTCGAGATTTCTTGGATAAATTTGTTGTGGTGTTCATAGATGATATCTTAATCTATTCGCGTGATCAGCGAGAACACGTACAACACTTGAGAATTATTTTACAGATACTTCGCGAGAATCAGCTTTATGCGAAGTTGAGTAAATGCGAGTTTTGGATTGACAGGGTTGTATTCCTTGGTCATGTTATTTCTAGCGAGGGAGTTTCAGTTGACCCGAGCAAGGTGGAGGCGGTATTAAACTGGTCGCGTCCGACGACAGTAGCCGAGATCCGCAGTTTTCTGGGATTGGCTGGGTATTATCGCCGCTTCATTGTCAACTTCTCTCAGATTGCTAAGCCACTTACTCAGCTCACTCGGAAAGATGTTTCATTTGAGTGGACATCAGAGTGCGAAGAGAGTTTCTTGGAGCTTCGCAGACGGTTGACATCTGCGCCTGTTTTGGCCTTACCGGCTGGATCTGGTGGTTTTAGTGTTTACACCGACGCCTCTTTGCAGGGTCTAGGGTGTGTTTTGATGCAGAATGAGCATGTGATTGCTTATGCGTCGAGGCAGTTGAAGCCTCATGAGGAGAACTATCCTGTTCATGATCTGGAATTAGCAGCGATCGTTTTTGCTTTGAAAATCTGGCGCCATTATCTGTATGGTGAGCGATTTGAGATTTTCACCGATCATAAGAGTTTGAAGTATCTGTTCACTCAGGCAGAGTTGAACATGCGTCAGCGTCGCTGGATGGATCTACTCAAGGATTATGATTGTGAGATCAAGTATCATCCAGGATCTGCGAATCTCACGGCTGATGCTCTTAGTCGCAAGGTGAGATTGTCTGCTCTTCAGACTTGTGCTGTATCTGGGATTATTCAGGATTTCTGTTCGATGGGATTCAATTATAAGCATCGGAAGGGATCAGAGAGTATCCGTGTGGCTACTATTTTGTCTGAACCAGTGTTGTACTCTCGGATTAGAGATGCTCAGATGTCTGATTCTAAGGTTCAGAAATTAGCTCGGTTGGCTGATGGAGATAATACTTCTGGTTTCCACTATCAGTCTCAGGGTCTTTTGTGCTTATCTGGTCGTGTTGTTGTACCGGAGGATGACACTTTGAGGGAGGAGATTTTGTCCCAGGCTCATCGTAGCAAGTTGAGTGTTCATCCGGGGAGCAACAAGATGTATAAAGATTTAAGGACTCGATTTTGGTGGAAAGGTATGAAACGCAATGTTTATCAGTATGTCTCCAAGTGCCTGGTCTGTCAGCAGGTAAAGGCAGAGTATCGACGACCTGGAGGTTTGTTGCAGAATCTTCCTATTCCGGAGTGGAAGTGGGAGCATATCACGATGGACTTCGTGACTCACTTGCCTATGTCTGTGGGGAATAGAGATGCTATCTGGGTTGTAGTAGATCGGCTTACCAAGTCTGCCCATTTTCTTCCGTATAACAGAGATTTCACTTTCGATCGGATGGCACGGTTGTACATTCAGGAGATTGTACGGTTTCATGGTGTGCCTGTGAGTATCGTTAGTGACAGAGATCCTCGATTTACGTCTAGATTTTGGGGTAGCTTTCAGCAAGCTTTGGGCACTACTTTGAGTTTGAGTACTGCGTATCACCCAGAGACTGACGGACAGTCAGAGAGGACTATTCGTACGCTTGAGGATATGTTGAGGTCTTGTGTGATGGATTTCGGGCCAGCTTGGCAGGATCATTTGCCACTGATAGAGTTTGCATACAACAACAGCTTTCATAGGAGTATTGGTATGTCTCCGTTTGAAGCGTTGTATGGTCGACGTTGTCGTACTCCTCTGTTCTGGGAGGAAGTCGGAGAACGACAGGTCGAGGGTCCAGAATTGATTCAGCAGGCCAAGGATAAAGTTCTTGTGATCAAGCAGCGGATTAAGACTGCTCAGGATCGACAAGCGAGTTATGCGAACACCAAGCGCAGGCCTCTTCATTTTGATGCAGGCGAGAAAGTGTTTCTCAAGGTATCACCTTTTCGGAGGATTCTGAGATTTGGACTCAAGGGTAAGCTATCTCCGAGATTCATTGGTCCTTTTGAGATCTTGGAATGTGTGGGAGATTTGGCCTACAGATTAGCCTTGCCACCGTATCTGTCTAGTGTTCACAATGTGTTTCATGTGTCCTTGTTGAGACGATACGTAGCGGATGAGTCCCATGTTTTGCATCCGACAGAAGTTCAGTTGAATCCGGATTTGTCTTTTGTAGAAAGACCGGTTTCGATCTTAGACCGGAAGGATAAGGTACTGCGGAATAAGACTATTCCTCTTGTCTTAGTGCAGTGGCAGCGCCGAGGTACTGAAGAAGCTACTTGGGAACTAGAGAGTCGCATGCGGTCAGAGCATCCTGAGTTGTTCTAGTTGTAGCATTTTCAGTTATGATTGTAATTTCAGTTGGGCTTTCAATTTGTAATTCATTCTTGAGATGAATGTATTGATTGTTCAGAATTGTTATTCTTCAGACTCGATTTCGCGGACGAAATCCTTTTTAGAGGGGGAGAATGTAGTATCCCGATGCCTAAATTGAGTAATTATTGGATTAATTATATTCTGCGAGTTCGGAAGGAACGAACCAGGATCGGACCGTCCGAAGAGGTTCGGATCGTCCGAAGTGGGTTCGGATGGACCGTTCGGTTGGTGTCAGACCGAGTCTTGTCAACAGTAGACCGTGTCAGGGTTCGGATCGTCCGAAGAGGTTCGGATCGTCCGAAGACAGGTGGCTGGACACGTGGAAGACATGCAGAGTTCGGAACGTCCGAAGTGGATCGGATCGTCCGAAGTGCACAGGATCGGATCTTCCGAAGTGGATCGGATCGTCCGATCGTCGTCTATAAATAGAGGCGCGAGGCTTCACTTTTCAATTACCAATTCCGAGAGTTCCAGAGCGTTTTAGTCGTTTCTGATGGGTTTCTAGCTTTTCCCGAGGTTCGGGCACTAGCAGGGAGCTACTGGCTTTGTAGCGGAGCTGTGCTCTAGTTGGGAGCTAGCGGCATCAGTGGGCTGACTACGGACGCAGGTATGGTTCTAGGTTCCCTTGAGATTTGGAAGTATCTATTAGTCTAGTTAAGGCTTTTAGATGTGGTTTAGTGATATGGTATCACTTGGATTGTAGGCTTGATTCTAGGGCTGATTACTAGGATCTACTGGTTTGAGGTACGGAAGTACTATCCGAGATATCCTGGTTGAGTATGCTTTACTATGTGTTGCATGTTTATGTGTTGCATTATTATCTGACATATGATGCATGGTTTATTATGCGGCATTTGCATAATCATGTTGGGCCTGTTTATCTTTTGAGATAGCCTGTTCAGAGGGTGCTCAGCCCTCGGTTGTTGTGGATGGTTGGACCCCGTTGGCCGACGGTGGTCAGGATACCGGTATATCCACAGGTTTATGGTATGGGAGCCACCTCCTGGTGCGACGGCGCAGAGTGCTACATACCTTGACGTCATTTGCCTGAGCAGTTTTTCGTTATACCCAGACCCTGGTATCCAGTACATTTTGCATACATGCATGTCATAGTCTTGTATACTCATTCTTTCGGTACTGAGCGTTTTATGCTCACGTCCTCGGTTTATCTCTGTTTTGGACACCCTATTCAATGGGGCAGGTCTCAGGTTGGACGGTCCAGGAGGGAGAGGACAGGGAGCTAGCAGGGGTTGACCTGTAGTTGCTGGTATTTTATTCTTGGGATTTAGTTTGATTTGGTTGTTTTAGTATTCGTACTTACTGATTCGATCGGGCTGTATATGTTGTTTTTCCGCTGTTTATCTGATTCAGTTTTATTAAGTTAATTGCATGCTTAAGTTCTGATTAGTAGGTGATTCTGGAACGGGTCACTACAGGAGCTTGTCTCTTGATCTTTTGAGCTTGAGCTTTGTCTTCAAGTAATTCATTTCTTACAATGAATTGATCAGGGGTGTCATCCAAGAATCTTCTTGTGCTGGCAATGTTTCTTCTTTCGTGGAGAGGATCAACCGGGAAACATACAATAAATCGCGGGTGCTGACTTCTGATAAATAAGCGGCCATTTTTGCCAAAGCATCTATCTCCCCATTCTCGTCTCAAGGTATCTGTTCAATGCTCCAATTCACAAAAACTTTTGCATGGGCTTTAATAAGTTGTAGATATTTAAGCATCATGTCATCTTTAGCTTCATAGATGCCTTTTATCTGCTGAGTGATTAGTTGTGAATCAGAGTAAAAAATAATCCAGGTAACTCCAATTTCTCGGACAGCTCGGATACCAGCAAGAACTACTTCGTATTTTGCCTCGTTATTAGTCACCTGGGAGTCAATTCTTAGTGTCGGTTTAATCTTTTCTCCCGGGGGAGCTACGATCATCACTCCTACCCCACATCCTGAAAGGCTAGACGCCTCATCTACAAAAATTCTCCACACCATACTTCCTTTTCATCAGGTTGAACCATCTCGGATAAAAAATTTGACAAGTCCTGTGCTTTGATGGCAACCCGGGGCTTACATTTAATATCATACTCTCCCAGCTCAACGGTCCATTTGATCATCCTCCCGGAAACTTCTGAATGAGTTATGATCCTCCCAAGAGGACTATTGGTTATCACAATAATTTGATGCGACAAAAAATAAGGTCGTAGTTTCTGGGCAGTCATAATGAGAGCTAGAGCTATCTTCTCCATTTCACTGTACAGGAGATCGGGGCCCTTAAGAGCATGGCTGACATAATAGACAGGCCCCTGATCAGAACCTTCCTCCTTTATCAGTACTGAGCTGACAGCATACTCTATAGTGGATAGAAAACAAATAATTTCTCCTCGGGCTCTAGCTTCACTAAGACAGGCAACTCTACTAGATGGTTCTTCAGATCCTGGAAGGCTTGTTCACATTTCTCATCCCACCCAAACTTTTGGGCCTTCCTTAAAACCTGAAAAAATGGATAACTCTGATGCGCTGATCGGGATATGAACCGGGAAAGAGAAGCAATTCTCTCTGTCAACTTCCGAACTTCTCGGACAGATCGAGGAGATGGCATGTCCAGTACAGACTTGACTTATTCTTCATTCACCTTGATCCCCCAGTCTGTCACTACAAAACCCAAAAATTTACCACTCTTTACGCCAAAGATACATTTAGCCGGGTTAAGCTGCATATAGAATATTTCTATTGGAACATCTTTCAGAGAGATGGTTCACTAATAGACCGAGGGACAAGTAATTCGACTCATTCACATCCAGATCATGAATGTTTGAAATCCATATTATGCAAGGATAGGGGTGGGAAAAAATACCGAAATACCGAAATACCGAAAAACCGTGCCGAAAAAAATACCGAACTTACCGAAAAAATCGGTATACCGAAAATTTCGGTACGGTATCATACCGTACCGAAATTTTCGGTATCGGTATCGGTATGAAATAATATTTTTTTCGGTATTTCGGTATATACCGAAATACCGAAAATAATTTTTTATTATTATTTTTTTTAAAATTTAAGTTCGGTATACCGAAAAAATGTCGGTATACCGAAAATATTTTCGGTATACCGACATTTTTTCGGTATACCGACAAAATTTTCGGTGTCGGTACGATATCGGTATGAGTTTTTTTCATACCGAAAATTCGGCATACCGCACATACGGTATACCGAATTTTCGGTATCGGTATCGGTATGAAAAAATTTCATACCGATATTTTCGGTACGGTATACGGTACCGTAGTTCGGTACGGTATACCGTACCGTACCCACCCCTATGCAAGGAGACATTGCTTTTGCTAACTCGAATTGAAGGGTGATATAAGATCGGTCTATTTCCGACATCATATCCATAGTTAGCGCATTCATCATACTTAGCAGTTCCAACTCCGTATCAAAGTCACGATTGATATCGTCACTGGCATCAATATCTTCACTAGCATCAATATCGATATAATCAATAAGAAAACCTTTAGGTTTGTTATCCAGGACCTTGTTCAGAAATACCGTAATGAAAGGAACATAGGAGTTTGTCGCTAGATATTTGACCAAATAAGATAGTCCAGTTCCTATAGAACCTATCACTAAAATCCCCCTAAAGGGGGATAAGGCTAAGCGGAGCGAAATGGGTTTTCCATGAGATGGGAAATGCAAAGTACTAGTCCCGCACGAAGTTTGTGAATAAGTGGTTGTCTAATAATGAGCCAGGAATACCCGTCTTTATGCTAAAACAACGAATTTATAAATAGAATTGAAACCTTAGATTGAAAATATCTTTCTTTGAATTAATTCCATAATGCATGAGAGTGGCAAAAGTCTCCTTCAAATCAGAGATAAAATCAGCAACTTCCTTGAACTTGCCCAAGATATCATCCATATATAGCAAATTGGGTTAATCATTTTCGTAAAGCAAGGATGAATACGAAGTAGTGGATATAGGGCCCATTGTGCAGTCATGCAGACGTGGGCTTGGGCTCAAGCTCGGGCTCAGGGCGTGACAGAATGGTATCAGAGCCGGTCACCGGCATGGAACACCGGGAAATAAGTGCTATGCGGGTCAAAGTGCTACGTGCATGGGAGCCACCTCTTGAACCTGCGGGGCAAAGTGCTACATGACGGGAGCTGTAGAACCCGTAAATTGGACTGCGTATAAGCCATGCATAATTCTAGTATTTAAATTAAAATGATTTTTATCGCATGAGTATTTAAATTTAATTATTTTCCGTAGCAGTTTAAATTTGTATCATTTCAGTTAATTCAGTGAGGGCGGACTGGAGTTGGAGTTTTGAGATAGAAATTAAGATTCAAAAAACATTTCCAGAATTAATTTTAGCTAGCAAATAAGTTAATTTAAGTTAAAATGAGGTTTAGGGATTTATTTAAGCAACTTGAGGTGAGTAGAAAATAAATTCATTTAAGTTCCATAATTAGGGGATTAATTCACTAAATTAATTAAGGGATAGGTAAGGCTTTTAAGGGTTATAAATTTATCAACTAAACAACATTTCCCCTCCACTTATAAGTTAGATTTCGGCCACCCCCTTGGAGATGCAACATTTCTTTGCCAACTCACCCTTTGACTCATTCTTTGTTAAGTTTAGCATGCAAACTTTTTTTAATTATTGATCAACCTTAATTAATTAATATTAGTGCATATCCTAACCTAGTCTAGATGAGAATATCGGTCACCTCATTCCCCCCCAAGAAGACTTGATCAAACAATTTCAAAATTTAAATGAGATGTAGACTTAGTTTTGCCCTTTGAATCCCTATATTAGTGGATCTTCCCCTCACTCTCCTAACCATCATTCTCCACCTCTCCATCACCGAAAATCAGAGAGTTTTAGAGGCGAAAAATCGTGAGCCACTAAGCCATTAACAAGAGAAAAAAATCGAGTGAAGAAGCTAGATAAGAAAGCGCTCCACCTCCTCCGCGCCGGATCGTCTCATTCTTTCGTTTTTCTTTCAAACGAAACCAGGCATGCATATATTCTTCCTTGACTCTTCAATCAAGTCCTATTATCATTTATTTTCATTACATGATCATGTTTTGATAAGCAAAAACCGAAATACATCAAGAATTTTTCAGAAAATAAGCATGCAGATTTTCGGTTTTCATGATGCTCTTCACGGGTTGCTTTGCTGTGTTGGTTTCAGATATTGAATCGATTCCAGGCTCCCAAGGTTGCTCCTAGGCATGTATTTGGACATGTTAGGAACATATTTGTCCATTGGTTTGAGTCCCATGCTAGCCGAAAGCAAGGAATGACAGCAACTGCCCATTTCCGCCCATTTGTGTTTCGAAAATTCTGTTTGCTGTCATAAGGGATATGAATATGATCATGGCTGCCCTAGGGGCCTATAGCCATGGTTAGAACACTTCCCTAGCATGTGTAAGACGTGACTAAGTTGCCTTTTTGGTGGCTTGGTCCATGGTAATCGTTTTTTACAAAATACTCAAGAACAGCCCCTGCACCCTTCGGCCTATCATTTTTGACAGCTTGTGTTGTTTCGATTTTTAGGGAATGGTGTGGAACTTGGTTGGCCTATGTCCCTTAGCCACGGTTTATACCATGCCCCTAGATTTCTAGATCGTGTCATGGTCAATCAAATGGCCATTGGAACGATTCGTGACAGCAAAACAAAAGCAATGCATCCTACGTGCAGAATTTGTTCTCGGTTGGAATGTTCGGTTGTTTGCTGGTGTGATGCAAATTGTGGCTAGCCTAGGGCCCTTAGCCATGGTTCAAATCATTCCTTAGGATATTGGTAAGAGGTTCTGGTCGGTGGTTCAAGCCCCAATGTCCGGTAGTCTCGAAAACGACGAAAAGAAACGCAAGCATGCTGGTGTATTTTGTGGACAGCAACTTGCTGCTGCGGTTCAGTGGCTCGTTCGAGTTCTCGGTTGGCTTTTAGCCTATGGCCTTGGACTGGAAAGTGCCTCATTGAGTTGGGAATGTCATGTTTTTGACCGTACATGATTCGGATCATTTTTGATGTCATACGAGAATTACGGTGCGATGTGACAAATTGACTCTCGAAAGAGCGTTTCATGTTTTGGCCTCCATTCACCTAGATTTCGGCCCTCACTATTTTAGGAGCATTATTTCATCATTTTAGACGTATTTTAATCATGACTATTTGAAGGTTTGGTTTTGGTTCGGGCAGCACGGAGTCATGATTAATTACGAAGTCGTAGGCGCAAATGTCCCAGTTTTCGGATTTAATTGCATAGTTTGGTCAAGTAAAAGCTATTGCATATTTTTCATGGCATATGTAGGTTGCAGCGAGCCTGTGAGCAATCCAATCCATTCAGTAAAATTATTGCAGGATATTTAATTATGATAATTAATTATATTACGTGCAAAAATATTCATTTTTGAGATTTATGCGATATTGCTTGTGGTCACTTTACTATCATGATTAAACTCGGTCGCCAGTTACCGGTCATGGGAGCATTACTAAATCCGGTCGCCAGTTACCGGTCCGGTTGCCAGTTACCGGTCAGTTCAGTTGTTTCACCCAGTATACTGTGGCAGTAGTCTGATCAGACGTACATTATTAAATTCGGTCGCCGGTTACTGGTCCGGTCGCCGGTTACCGGTCAGCTCAGTTCAGCTCAGTTCAGTTCAGGGACCACTTGCGTAGACCATAATCTCACCAGAAAAATTATTACATGCTATTTCAGTACAGGGCTCCAAGGAGCAAACATTTTCACTATGATTTTCAGTTCAGTGATGCACGTATTATAATTAATCATGACACGATATTTTTACGATATGCCTCATGACATGAAATTCTCACTTGCATGCAAGCTTATTATTTATTTATTTGTTATTTACGATATATGCATGTTGAGTCTTTAGACTCACTAGACTTGATTGTTGTAGGTACTGATGATGTCGGGATCGAGGGCGGGGACCAGTGAGCCAGCTCGAGTCGGCAGTAGTAGGACCCGAGTACCTCAGTTCAGCATTTATTATTATTTGACTGCTCAAACCTTTTTATCGTTGGATAAACTTTTTACTGTTATTTAGAAAATGTTAATTTCTTCCGCTGCCACTTTGAACATCAAACTTTATTTATCAGTTCAGTTATGAATGAGGCAATTTTAATTATTTAAAAGAAAAATTTTAATTTCTCCGCAAATTTTCAAACACGAATTTTCGGACCGTTATAGGAGCCACCTCTTGAACCTGTAGGAGCCACCTCATGATTCTCGGCACTAGTGGATCGATTGGTCAGGCCGTGATGAGGACGTCGCGTTCTGAAGGAGAGGTGATTGTGATACCTTTGTCCCACATCTGAAAAATTAAAGATTTAAAATGAGTTTATAATGGGCTACAATGGGCTTCTATATCAACTTGGGATAATAATTTTCGTAAAGCGAGGACGAATACGAAGTAGTTGCTATAGGGCCCATTGTGCAGTCACGCAGGCGCGGGCTCGGGGCATGACACAACTCCTGTTGGGACCAGGCAAAAACATTAAGATTAGTTTTTAAACATTTTATCAAACTAAACCAGGTGGATAAGTCGAGGTCTCGGGCCACCCGGATTTCCTTGCCTGATCCAATCTCTACCACCTCCTGCTCTTCTTCCGCCACAAATTGTACTTCACCCTCTCTAACATCCTCCCACCTCCCTCATCAGTTCTCACCGCCTTCCCCTCCCTCCTAGCCTTTTCTTATCCACCCAGACTACTTCCACATAACACTTTCGGGAAAAAGGTTTATCTCCCCGGACTTCACCCACTCGGCTCCCCACGGGAAACTTAATCTTTTGGTGGTAGGTGGATGCTAGAGCCCTAAGCTCATTCATGGCAGGCCGACACAGTATTATGTTATACAATGATGGGGCATCCACCACAATGAAAGTTTTCATCACGGTTTTCTTAAGCTCTCGGGATCCTAGAGTCAAAGGCAAGACAATCTCCCCTTCAGGATAAACCACATATCCCGCAAAGCCAAAAAGTGCAGTCTCCAACTGATATCCCTGCAGATTCATTTGTACCAGTGCGTCCTTAAAAATGACGTTGACAGAACTGCCCGAATCAACAAAAACTCTTTGAATATCATAGTTGGCCACCCAGGCTTGGATCACCAGGGCATCATTGTGAGGCAAATTCACACCCTTTAAATCCTCGGAGCCAAAACTGATGATCGCTTCACCCCTCCTTACTCCCTTCACCTCCATACACTCTTTCCTACTCCTCGCCTTTCTTTCTCGATTAGAATCTCCGTCAGTAGAGCCTCCAGATATCATCTTGATTATCCCCATGACAGGGGGTGAGGTCTTTTCTCCTCAGGTTCCGGATCTCTTCTTCTACTCGGATCACCTCTTGGGGAATTTCTTAAATCTCCCCCGGCATTGAGTCCTGGATGCCGAGCTATCCCAGGTGGCAATCTCGGTTTTTTTATTGGATTGATTATGCCCCTGAATAGAAGGTAGGACATAATCTTTTTTCAGTGTCTTGCAACCTTCAGTGTTGTGATAACACACCTTGTGGAGGCCACAGATCCCCTCTTCTCAGGTAGGGCAAGCTGATGATCCGGAGGCAAATCCCTGCTGCACTCTTGGAACTCCCTGTCCTAGATAATCCTCAAGGGCATATGTTGAGAAAAATGCCCCAGGTTATTCTTCCTCTGTCATTTCTTCTCAGGCTTAGATACCCGGTCTCATCTCCCTATTCTTACTTCCTCTCTCTTATGCTTTTGTGCTTCCTCAATGTTAATATGCTTCTCTGCCTGGGACAACAAATCCTCAAAGTTCCCAAGCACCTTCTTTGTTATTGAACGAAAAAAAAATCACCCTCCCTCAACCCTTGGGTGAACGCAGTTATCTTGGTCTCAGTGGCACAGGCAGGGACATCCAGAGCAACTCTGTTAAACCTTCTGATAAAAGCCCTTAGGCTCTCTTCTGGGCTCTAATTAACTTCAAAAAGACTAAATGCAGTTTTTTTGTAATTTTTTACTGCTACTGACATGGTGTAAAACACCTTCTGGAAGTCCTCGAAATAATGAATACTCTGAGGGGCCAATCCTTCAAACCACCTCTGAGAAGAATATACCAGAGTTGTCAAAAATATCTTGCACTTAATTCGATCAGTATAACAATGTCGCATGGCCATATTCTCGAACCTGGCCAGATATTCCTCGGGGTCTGCATTGCCATCATAATCCTTGACTTTGGCAGATTTAAATTTCCTGGGAAGAGGTTCCCGGACAATAACTCCAGCAAACGGGCATCCTTGATAATTGCCCGAGAATGACCCTGGTTTTCCAACTGTCCTTCCAAGGCCTTCATCTTCTTCCTCAACTCCTGTAACTCCTCCACCACAACCGGGGACTTAGATCCAGCACTCGATTCTCTCTCCTCCATTCTTGCTTCTTCCCCCATACCTCCTGATCTCTCTCATGCTCTCCTCTCAACTGTGTAGCATGGTGAGAAGGCTCCCTCCGGGCCATAGCCTTTTCCACTGCCTCAGACACAATCCAAGCCAAATCCTCAAGAGATAATGTAATGACAGGGAGAGGTCCTATGGGAGGGACATCCCTTTGCCCCGAAGTAAGTGCACCATCTCCAGGAGCTCGGGAAGTGTCCTGATTAGTCCTTCTATTAAGAGTCATATCAACGTCCTAGACTCAATTTCCCACAGATGGTGCCAATGATGATATCCGGATGAATCGGGCATGAAATACGTGAGCAATCCACCGGATGATGAACATAATTTTGTGTTTAGGAAATTTGAGTGAGGATAATGGCTTCAAACAAGACCTTTAAACAAGGAAAGGAACTCGTCAATGGGCGCCAAAAGGGTGTCCGGTGTAGCCATTCTGATTCTTAAGTCAGCAGGTGAAGAAAAAAAGCGAAGTAGCTGTATATACGTGAAAATGCTTAAGAATTCCAAGTTCCAGAATCTGTAAATGAGAAATGTAACTGCTATTTGTAGGAGGATATCTCATCATTACCTTGTTTTCAGTGCCCACCTCCTAAGTATGGTAAGGCGGCTGTCCATACCCTGCGCTTCTGATAGCTTCTTTAACACGTCAAACTCATGTTGTTCTGACAGATAAGATAGCTCATACTGATACACTCGAGTATGGTGCGCTTCTAAAGGTAGCTGGGTAGAAGTTCCCGGGAGCTTGCATCAGAGCCCGGGCTCCTGGTAGCCCGGAGAGAAAATGTCCCGGGCACTCACCTACCCGGCTGCTGAAGAAATCATACTACACATATACTCTGATTTAGTCTATCTATTTAGTATCTCGGGTCATGGATGACCCGAACTCTTATGGGGGTATCACCAAGCTGCTAAGAATGTTAACACAGATGAATTAAATCGAGTTTGGTTTTAATAACAAGCAGAAGAAACTCGAAGTAATCCTTCGTAAAGAAAGTTGTTAAATTAAAAAGTATTTTAACTTATGTAAACTGAATGATTGAAAAGCATAGGATCAGTTCTCGGATGTATCAGTTCATCTATGATAAGAACTGAACTAATAACACCTCGAACTGATCAAATCAGTTTGAAATCCACAGTTAATCAGTTACTTACACAAGATATGTTTATGGATGTTCGGAGGCTTCAAATGCTCCTACGTCACCCATTATACCACCTCGGGTAGGATCCACTATAAAACTTTGATCTATACAACACCTTGTACAAACCCACTCAGCTTAGGACTTACACTACTGCCTAATCTGAACTCTTAGCCTAGATTGAAGGCAGCACCTTTCAGCCAACACTTTTTAACGTCTGTGTGTCAAAGACTACACACACAAGTTTAATGTATTTGTGTAAAACTATATTTGAGTGGTGGTGGTGTGTGTGTGTGTGTGAGAACTGAACTAAGAATACACCAAGAAGGTGTTCTCACACACTGAGGGAAGTGAGCTTCTAAACTAAGCTGATAATACTTGAGTATTCCCTCTGGGCTGATTGCTTCTTGAAAGCTGATAAGCAAATAAGCGTGCCCTTTATTTTTCCACACTCCTTTTGTTGTATTATTTTTTATGGTCTTCGTCTGTATTTATAGCAGCAAGATAACCGTACACCAAGACTCATCACATGTGATCGTTGCAGCTTTGAATGCGCTCTTTGAACTTTGGGTCTCGACTTTTCCGACAGCTCTTCTGGAACATTTTGTCTTTAAGCTTTGCTGCAACATTCATTATTGTACCTTTGATCTTGCAGATACTTTTGTATCCTTGTACGTAGCTGGAATCCATTTAGATAAGCTTGTCTTGATCTGCAACTGATTGATTCTTAATCGATGCTCCTAACTGGTCATCTGAACTAATCTTCAGTTAGGCTGGTGAAATCAGTTGACTCGTCAGTTGAACTGATTTCACTCTTTCAGTTGAACTGGTCAGCTGAGTTCTTCATCAGTTGAACTCTTCATTAGCTGGCCGGGCTTCTGAAGGTCTTCTGCCGAAGCACCTATCAGATGGACAATTAGTTGAACTGTTCTTTGATAAATCAGTGGAGCTAATTTAGTTTGGTTGATCAGTTGGTGTTATCATATTGCATCTTGATAGCTTCAAATTGGCTTTTTTAACTGATCAGTTCGAAGCCTGATCAGTTCCTGGTTCCTACGTAATAGGTAAATCATTAGAAACAAAATAAATAGTTTTTTTAACATCAGAATTAAGATTGCGAGTATGAAATGTTCCAAAAATCTCCCTCTTTTTTATGATCACAAAACTTGAATATTTAAAGCGATTTAAAATAAATTTAAACAGTTAATAATTATCTCCCTTTGTGAGAATCAAAGACGTTTTAAAAAACATTAAAGCGAATAAAAGAAATTTCAATTCGAGGGATATCAAAAAGAAAAGCTCCCCCTCAACAACTGAATAAAACGATTTGAAAAAAAAAATTCAGTTCGATAGTAAATTTAAAATCAGTTTTAAAGAATAGCTCTCTCTGAAGAACTGAATTAAAAACGGGTTAAAAAAAAATTTAAAACATTTTTCAATTCGAGCGAAATAAAGCTCCCCATCACTAACTGAATTGAAAACTCCACTTTAAAAAAATAATATTTTACGCCATAATTTAGTAGCTTTAATCATTCAAACAGTTTAGGCAAGAAATCTGGAGATATTAGTTCAATCATACATAAACATAATTGGATAAACATTATGCTTATTTAATCAAATAAGCGTCTCTTGTATTATACATTTAAGCACACCAACAAGTCTAAGGGAAATGCTAGTACACTAGAAAATATTTAATAACATCAAATATCAATCAGTTTATACATGACATAACTGGATATGCCAACAACTGGTTGGCTTCACCACTTGAAATTCTGCACTGATTGTGAGTTTCTTTGCCAGAAGAACAGCTAATTTGCGTTGAACTTGATCTCTTTGCTGACTAACTGGTCGAGCTGACTCAAATTAAATCAACTGATGCTGAACCGCGTTGATCCGATCTATCAATGAAGCAGGGGTATATTGATGATGATTAAGCTCCACTTTAATCATCCAACATCCCAACATGGCTAAGCTTCGTTTGTTTGTCAGCTAAACTAGTAGGCTTGCAACTGAAATCTTGTTCACTGAACAATTTAGTTGTGCATCTTGACAGGTAAAGCTCAGAATCCTGCAGGCTGATTAAAACCCCAAAGCTAGGAGTCGAGAGAAGCAGCGACGATGTTAGTTGCAGAGCCAATCCTCTCTACTTTTCGCTATGAGCGATATATATACATTTTCAAATAGTTTTGAAAATAATATAAAGTACTTTTAAATACCATTTAAAACTATTTTAAAGTAAAATAATTTAAAACACAGTTTCTTTCAAATATTCTTCTTAGAACAACTAGCTCTGATACCAATTGAAGGACTGTGTGCTGAGCACCTTTGAGATGCTTCAAACATTATATTCTCTAATGAACATTATATTCTCTAAAGAGCTGCAACAGCTCGTGTTCTAAGAATGTTAATATCGATTAATTAAATCGAGTTTGGTTTTAATACCAAGCGGAAGAAACTCAAATTAATCCTTCGTAAAGAAAGTTGTTAAATTAAAAAGCATTTTAACTTATGTAAACTGAATAACTGAAAAGCATATGATCAGTTCTCGGATGTATCAGTTCAGTTATGGTAAGAACTGAACTGATAACACCTCGAACTAATCAAATCAGTTTGAAAACATCAGTTAATCAGTTAAGTACACAATATATGTTTATGGATGTTCATAGACTTCAAATGCTCCTACGTCACCCATTCTACCACATTAGGTAGGATCCACTAGAAGACTTTGATCTATACAACACCTTGTACAAACCCAGTCAGCTTAGGACTTACACTACTACCTAATCTGAACTCCTAGCCTAGACTGAAGGCAGCACCTTTCAGCCAACAATTCTTTAACGTCTGTGTGTCAAATACTATACACACAAGTTTAATGTCTTTGTGCAAGACTATATTTGAGTGGTGGTGTGTGTGCATGTGTGTGAGAACTGAACTAAGAATACACCAAGAAGGTGGGGACCCTGGACGCTAATTCATGTCTTAATCATTATTAATGTCAAATATAACAATTAAGAAAAGTGAGACTAATTTTTTTTTAGATTAAAAATGCGGAAACGTAACAGTAATCTATCTGATATACATGTCAAAATCAAAGTACAAATCATGTACTACATGTCTCTATCTCAACTAGGTTCAACGACTATACATCCAGTGCTGAATCTTATTCTGCTTCTGGGCCCGGATCTCCATGCTAACTATAATTTCTCATCCTCTTCATGATCCTGATCCTGTCCCTCTTGTTGTCATGCACACATACAAACATGACAAAAGCCGGATAACTTCGGTGAGAACTACATTCCAAGTATAAATCATGTATACATGCATTTCATATAAACAGATATAACAGAATGAAACATGTGACGTACCGTACTTTTCATACTTAAAATTTGCAGGAAAAATAAAAAAAATTCTCTTAAATGTAAACATCCATACGGTCGTCATCTCATCAATCATTAAAATATCTTTGAAATCATCCATCACCGAATAAATTTGCTAACAAAATACTTGCTCAAACCTCACTCATCACAACATAAAATCAGAGTATTTTAAACTTGCATAAAAATATTGAAATAGCGTGGGCAGTCCTCGGGTCTAGCCTCCCGCTCAGTCCAAGCCTGCTCCTTGGTCCCCACCTCCTGTCTCCTCATAGACATACTCACCTGCATCGATCAAGTCTAGTGAGTCTAAAGACTCAACACATATAAACTGAGAATAGCAAGTAATACATAATAAAATCGCATGCAACTTTAAAATAGAACATACATACTTGAAGCTTGGATTTGAAATGAGCTTGAACTTTCATACATACATAGACGTGCCATAACTTAAAAGCTTTCATAAACATGCTTGCATACTTGATCATACTTAAACATACATGACTTCATTTTGCATAGAGGCATGTTTCAAAGCATGTGACCCATACATAATAAACGCCTGATCAAACAAACCACAATATCGGGCTGACAGGGACGTATCCACTGCCACATACATGAGATCCTCGTTCATAATTTAACGGGCTGGTTGGTCCCCGTTCATAATTTAACGCTTTCCAACCACGATCTAAATCCGTTCATATTTAACTGGGCGGATTGGTCACCGTTCATAATTTAACGCTTTCCAATCTTAAACGTAATTTTTTCACAAGACATTTAGCATACCTCACAAACTTAAAATATTTTCTTTGCACGTCAACATACTTACTTGGCGTTGAGGGATTCGTTGGATTTCATTTGGGGCCGCTGCTGCACCTAACATGAATTTCAACACTTATCTTGCATAACTTAGACGTAGGTACTTGAGCTCACCACCGAAGTGCATAAATAGCTTATGACATTCTAGATCACTCGGGACTTGACCTCGTTTAATCATACTAACCATGACATCAAACCCTGAAACAAACTCTAAGATGCTGTGTGAACATTTCCCAACCATAAAAGACATGAACTCACTATTAGAACTTGAAAAGAAGGGCAAAACGAAACATCCCCACAGAATGGGCCGCGCTCGGGCGGTAATATATTACCGCTCGGGCGCCAGGTCTACTGGACGCCTACAATGAACAGAAGGAGTGGCGCTCGAGCGGTAAGAAATTACCGCTCGGGCTCCGAGCTTGCAAAAAAGAAACTCTACGACAGAAAGGGTGGCGCTTGGGCGGTAAGAAAGTACCGCTCGGGCGCCGAGTGCACTGTGCTCCACGACTTAGAAACTTAATCTCCACAAATTCGATAACACCGACAGTGAACAACGCTTCGAGACTCGTCCTAGGATACTATGGCACTGACTCGACTCCACCTAACCTTCCAAACTGTCTCCAAAACAACCACGCAATTACAAGTACACAATAAACCCGTAAACACGATCTTTGACAACAAAACGGTTATAAACGACTACTCAATCTCCCAAGTGCTTAACGACACGAACAAATTGTCAATAACCATCCCCACATCAATAACAATATACCTACAAGCAGCAGTGATCACCCGTCGATCTCCAATGAAGCCTGCAACAATAAAACTTCAAGAACACAATTTACGTAAAAGTTGCAGTTTGAGCAGTCCCACGAAAAACACCATAACTCACTCAGTTTTTATCCAAATAACTCGAATTTTATATCAAATCTAAGTTATCGAAAAGTTCTACATTTTTTGCGTTGAAAGTTTTCTCAGATTCTCGACTGAAAAATCGCAGTAACTCAAAATACAGTGAAAAACGGGATTTTAGATCTAAAAACTATTTCAAAACGCATCGATAAATTTCCTGCTCAAACTACTACACGTCATACATGGATTTTACGCATAAAAACAACGCAACACATAATATGACATGATCGACGCAGAAAAGAGAGATTATACGTGCCTTTTGATATATAAAAATACCGACTCGGCGATACCGAAGCGGAGATAGAAGCGGGGTTGATCCGGAGCGATTGTGGCGCTAAAAATTTGCAAAAAAACCGACGAGAACTTGCTGGAAAAATCGAACCGACGGGGCGGCTGCTTTTCTTGCAAAGAACCCTAGTTTTCTTTCAATAAAAATCTATAAATGAGTTGTGTAGTGTGTGTTGTGTGTGTTTCACGCTTTCTAGTGTGTAGAAGGTGTGTGTTCGTGTGTTAATAATTAATATAGGGGGGGCATTATTGCTTAATTCAATAATTAACATGCTAATTTAAAAATGCTAATTCTCCCCTAATTAAAGTAAAATACACATAAATTTTAAATAGCTCCTTAATTAAAATAACACCCACACAATGAAAAGTTTAAAAGTTTTAAACTCTCAAAATTACTAAATAAGTGATTTAAGCTTAAAAATGATAAAACTCAATAAATTATTTAAAACGCCCCAAACTTAGCTTAAAATAAAATACCATATTAAAATTGCTAAAATCGTTACCGGTCTTTTCCTCGATCCCGCCTCGAATAGTCGCCTGAAACATGAAACTCGAAAAACATTTTTAACGTGCATCTCATAATCATAAATAATCTAAAATGATGCATTTAAATAAATCATGCATGGCTAAGGCTCATTTTAAAACTATTTATATGCTTTAATAATTAAATAAATGCATGGGTCATACGTGTACTGAATTTGGGCTCTACAGTTCCTCCCCCACTTATAAAAATTTTGTCCTCGAAATTAAGTCTTACCAAACAACTCCGGATAGCGAAGTCTCATATCCACATCTCACTCCCAAGTAGCCTCTTCCATTGATTGGTTTAACCAACGGACTTTGACTACCTTAGTCACTTTGTTCCGGAGTCTGCGCTCCTTTCTGTCTAGGATTTGAATCGGTCTCTCCTCATAAGATAGATCTGGATCAAGTTGCAACGGCTCATAACTCAGAATATACGAAGGATTGGCCAGATACTTCCTCAGCATAAAAACGTGGAACACATTGTGCACCCCGGCCAGATTCAAGCTAATGTCCCAACTATGTCCAAAATCTCGAACGGTCCAATAAACCTCGGACTCAGCTTGCCTCTCTTCCCAAATCTCATAACACCCTTCATGGGTGCAATCTTCACAAAAACGTGATCACCAACGGCAAACTCGAGATCTCTCCTCCTCTTATCAGCATAACTCTTTTGGCGATTCTGAGTGGTCTTCATTCTATATCTAATCTTGACCACCACATCTGCAGTTTGCTGAACTATCTCTGGACCAAGATCTGCTCTCTCACCAACTTCATCTCAATGAACTGGTGATCTTAGGTAAACTCCACTAGTGGTATCTTAGACTCACAAGTGCCCTGAAAATCAATCATACAGGCTCTTAGCAAATCCTCCAAAATCTGAATCACTCGCTCAGACTAGCCATCTGTCTGCGGGTGAAAAGCTGTACTGAACAGTAACTTTGTCCCCTTGGCTGCATGTAAGCTCCTCCCAAAGGACGACGTAAACCTCGGATCCCTGTCGGACACAATCGAAACTGGGAACCCATGTAAACGGACTATCTCCCTGATGTAAAGCTCCGCATACTGCGTCATGGAGAAAGTTGTCTTCACTGGCAAAAAGTGCGCTGACTTAGTGAGCCTGGTCCACTATGACCCAAATAGCATTAAATCCTCTGACTGATCTAGGCAATCCAATGACGAAGTCCATAGTGATATTCTCCCATTTCCACTCTGGAATAGGGAGCGGCTTAAGTATTCCTGCTGGCCTCAGATGTTCAGCTTTCACTTTCTGACAACTAAGACATTCTGATACGAATCTGCGGATGTCCCTCTTCATCCCCGGCCACCAATACAGAATCTGCAAGTCCTTGTACATCTTGGTACCTCCTAGGGTGAATTGAATACGGATATGCATGCGCCTCTGACAGAATATCCTGTCTGATCAAATCAACACTAGGCACCCACGTTCTGCCTCTGTATCTCACAATTCCATCTGCCACTAGTGTAAAGAACACTGCCCTTGGCTTCGTCTTTCTGTCTCCATTTCAGTAATTGCTCATTTGAAGACTGACTTTTCCGTATACGGTCTAGCAGAGAAGACTGGACTGTCAGATTAGACAGCCTTGGTGCTCTGCCATCACGATAAACTTCCAAACCAAACCTCTGAATCTCAGACTGAAGAGGTCTCTGCACTGATAACTGAGCTATGACTGCAACTTTCTTGCTCAAGGCATCCGTCACAACATTAGCTTTTCCCGGATGGTAGCTAATCTCGCAATCATAGTCCTTCACCAGTTCCAACCACCGTCTCTGCCTCATGTTTAGTTCCTTCTGCGTGAAGAAATATTTCAGACTTTTGTGGTCAGTGAAAATCTGACACTTCTCGCCATACAAGTAGTGTCTCCAAATCTTCAACACAGAGATGACTGCGGCTAATTCTAAATCTTGCGTCGGGTAGTTCTTCTCATGCACCTTCAACTGCCTGGAAGCATAAGCTATAACCCGACCTTGCTACATCAACACTACGCCTAATCTGAGCTTAGATGCATCGGTATAAAGCACAAATTCACCTTGCCCTGTCGGCATGGCTAGCACTGACGCCAAAATAAGAGCTTGCTTCAAAGTATCGAAGCTCTTCTGACATTCATCACTCCACACGAATTTAGCATTCTTCTTGGTCAGTGAAGTGAGTGGCACTGCTATGGATGAAAATCCCCAAATGAACTTACGGTAGTAACCGGCTAAACACAGAAAACTGCGGATCTCTAATGCATTCTTTGGCTCAACCCTATTCCTTAACGGCTGCTACCTTTGCTGGATCCACTTCAATAATACTACTAGACACTATATGCCCCAAAAACGCTACCTTCGGCAACCAAAACTCGCACTTACTGAACTTCGCAAATAACTTGCGATTCTGCAAAACCTGCAATACTGTCCTAAAATGCTGGCTATGCTCCTCATGGCTCTTTGAGTAAATGAGAATGTCGTCAATAAACACTATGACGAACTGATCAAGGTATGGCTGAAATACTCGATTGATGAGATCCATGAAAATTGATGGAGCATTCGTCAATCCAAATGGCATTACTAAGAACTCGTAATGCCCATACCTGGTCCTGAAGGCCATCTTGTGAACATCTGGCTCCTTCACCATCAGCTGGTGATACCCTGATCGAAGGTCTATCTTAGAGAACACTGTAGCTCCCTGCAACTGATCAAACAAGTCTTCGATTCTAGGAAGTGGGTACTTATTCTTGATCGTCACCTTGTTCAACTCACGGTAATTGATGCAGAGTCTAATGCTTCCATCCTTCTTTTTCACAAAGAGTACTGGCGCGCCCTACGGTGAGAAACTAGGGCGAATGAATTCTTTCTCGAGAAGCTCCTGAATCTGCTGCTTGAGCTCTAACATCTCAGCTGGAGCTAATCGATACGGTGCCTTAGAGATTGGCACTGTGCCTGGCATGATATCAATAGCAAACTCCAACTCTCTCTCTGGTGGAAGACCTGAAACATTGTCTGGGAAGACATCTGGGAATTCACTAACTACTGGCACGTCGGATAGAGATGGAGTGGGCACATCAGGCGCTGATATAATACTGGCCAAGAAGGCCTGACACCCCTTGGAAATCAGCCTCCTCGCCTGGATGCACAAAATCACGCGAGGGAAGCTTGTCCATCTGTCTGGCTCAAATAGAAACTGTTCCATGCCCAACGACCTAATCAACACTGATCTTTTCTGGATGTCAATCAGGACCCTGTTCTTTGTCAGCCAGTCTATTCCCAAAATAATGTCGAACTCTGGCATCGGCAGTAGAATTAAATCTGCATACACAAGGTGGCCCTGCAGTTCTAAGTCGATTCCCCTGATGGGACTGTAACTGAGTAATTCACGTCGAGACTGATAGACTGGAGGTCTAGATGATTAGCAAATATCTCCGAGATGAAGGAGTGAGTGGCCCCTGAATCTATCAGGGCCTTAGTGGCTAATCTCTTTATGAAAATATTTCCCGAGAGACGTTAGCACAACAAACTAACTTATATCCCAAAATTACTAACATAAACTTCAAGCATAGAAGGAATCAATACTCCAAGTGAACCAAAAGTATTACTAGCACGCTAATAACTCCAAATAAAATTCCACATGCAAGGCAAAATAATACTGAGCTTAGGTAGAAAAATTTACCTGTCAGTAGTGTAGTGTAAGGGTTCGCCTCCTGAGCATGCATGGCTAAAACTCTCCCTTGAGTTGGTTACTTCCACTGCGGGCACTCCTTCAGCATGTGGTCACTGGTTCCACATTTGAAACACTTGCTCGACCCATAAAAACATTGTCCCGGACGCTGGCGTTTGCATTTAGGACACACTGGGAAAATAACGGGCTTCTGAGGTGCCCTTTGCTGCTGAACTGGACCTTTGCCCTTCGGTGGTCCCTGATAAGGTTTCTTTCCTGGTGGCCCTTGGTAAGGCCTCTTGTGCTGGGGTCGCTGATGCTGATGCTGATGTTGTGGCTGCGGTGGTGCCTGGTAGGGCCTCTTGCCCAACCTGTCACCCTCGATATCTCGCTGGTCTTGCTCTGCCGCCAAAGCCCTAGAAACGGCAACTGCGTATGTAGTAGGACCAGCTACCCTCACATCACGGCGCAAGATCGGCCGCAAACCATCCATAAAATGTCTCAGCTTTGCCTGGACATCATTCGAAATGAGGGGTACGAAGTAACAACCCCTCTCAAACTTTCTGACAAAATCTGTCACGCTGCTATCCCCCTGCCTCAGTGTCATAAACTCTCTGGTCAGGCGGGAGCGTACTTCCTCAGTGAAGTACTTGGTGAAAAACACTTCCTTGAATTCAGTCCAAGACAAAGTCTGCAAATTCACTGCCACCGATGCGCTCTCCCACCATAGTCTAGCGTCCCCTGACAGAAGGAACGTGGCGCACCTGACTCTGACTTCATCCGTCAGTTCCATAAAGTCGAATATTACCTCAATAGAATTGATCCATCCTTCAGCTACCACCGGTCAGTGGTACCCGAGAACTTCTTTTGGCTCATTCTTCTAAACTCTCGTAAACTGCTTCCGGTTGGGTCCTCGCCCTTACACCCGCTGCTGTGGCCTGGTTCCCCGCAAAATGTGCGAAGAACTGTGTCATACCAGCAAGCATCTGAGCCTGCATATCTGAAGGTGGAGGTGGAGGATTGGCCCTCTCCTCATTATGGGCCTCTCTGTCCTCTTCCCTTGCTTCACGGTCAACCACACATCTAGGAGGCATTCTGTTCCAACAATTACCCAACACGTAAACCCGATATGCATGAACATGATATAAATGACATAAGATGCACGTACTACAACTTGAAAATATGCACATGCTGAAATCAAAACTTAATGCTTACTACATAACATAAATTTGAAACTTTAAAACTTACACTTGAGGTGTGACTTCGTGAGCTTCTTGCGAGTGGCAGTAGGCATAACCCTTTACAAGAACACCGCTCTGATACCAACTCTGACGTACCGTACATTTCATACTTAAAATTTTCGGAAAAATAAAAAAAAATCTCTTATATGTAAACACCCATACGGTCGTCATCTCATCAATCATCAAAAAATCTTTGAAATCATCTATCACCGAATAAATTTGCTAACAAAATACTTGCTCAAACCTCACTCATCACAACATAAAATCAGAGTATTTTAAACTTGCATAAAAATATTGAAATAGCGTGGGCGGTCCTCGGGTCTAGCCTCCCTCTCAGTCTAAGCCTGCTCCTTGGTCCCCACCTCATGTCTCCTCATAGACATCCTCACCTGTATCGATCAAGTCTAGTGAATCTAAAGACTTAACACGTATAAACTGAGAATAGCAAGTAATACATAATAAAATCGCATGCAACTTTAAAATAGAACATACATACTTGAAGCTTGGATTTGAAATGAGCTTGAACTTGCATACATACATAGACGTGCCATAACTTAAAAGATTTCATAAACATGCTTGCATACTTGATCATACTTAAACATACATGACTTCATTTTGCGTAGAGGTATGTTTCAAAGCATGTGAACCATACATAATAAACGCCTGATCAGACAAACCACAGTATCGGGCTGACAGGGACGTATCCACTGCCACATACATGAGATCCCCGTTCATAATTTAACGGGCTGGTTGGTCCCCGTTCATAATTTAACGCTTTCCAACCACGATCATAATTTAACGGGTGTATTGGTCCCCGTTCATAATTTAACGCTTTCCAATCCTAAACGTAATTTTGTCACAAGACATTTAGTATACCTCAAAAACTTAAAATATTTTCTTTGCACGTCAACATACTTACATGGCATTGAGGGATTTGTTGGATTTCATTTGGGGCCGCTGCTGCACCCTAACATGAATTTCAACACTTATCTTGCACAACTTAGACGTAGGTACTCGAGCTCACCACCGAAGTGCATAAATGGCTTATGACATTCTAGATCGCTCGGGAATTAACCTCGTTTAATCATACTAACCAGGACATCAAACCCTGAAACAAACTCTAAGATGTTGTGTGAACATTTCTCAATCATAAAAGACATGAACTCACTATTATAACTTGAAAAGAAGGGCAAAACGAAACATCCCCACAGAATGGGCCGCGCTCGGGAGGTAATATATTATCGCTTGGGCGCCAGGTCTACTGGACGCCTACAATGAATAGAAGGAGTGGCGCTCGGGCGGTAAGAAATTACTGCTCGGGCGCCGAGGTTACGAAAAAGAAACTCTACGACAGAAAGGGTGGCGCTCGGGCGGTAAGAAAGTACCGCTCAGGCGCCGAGTGCACTGTGCTCCACGACTTAGAAACTTAATCTCCCCAAATTCGATCACACCGACAGTGAACAACGCTTCGAGAATCGTCTTAGGATACTATGGCACTGACTCGACTCCACCTAACCTTCCAAACATCTCCAAAACAACCACGCAATTACAAGTACACAATTAACCCGTAAACACGATCTTTGACAACAAAACGGTTATAAACGACTACTCAATCTCCCAAGTGCCTAACGACACGAACGAATTGTCAATAACCATCCCCACATCAATAACAATATACCTACACGCAACAGTGATCAACTGTCGATTTACAACGAAGCCTGCAACAATAAAACTTCAAGAACACAATTTACATAAAAGTCGTAGATTGAGCAGTCCCACGAAAAACACCATAACTCACTCCGTTTTTATCCAAATAACTCGAATTTTATATCAAATAAAAGGTATCAAAATGTTCTACATTTTTTGCGTCGAATATTTTCTCAGATTCTCGACTGAAATATCGCAGTAACTCAAAATACAGTGAAAAACAGGATTTTAGATCTAAAAACTATTTCAAAACGCATCGATAAATTTCCTGCTCAAACTACTACACGTCATACATGGATTTAACGCATAAAAACAATGCAACACATACTATGACATGATCGACGCAGAAAAGAGAGACTATACGTGCCTTTTGATATATAAAAATACCGAACCGGCGATACCGAAGCGGAGATAGAAGCGAGGTTGATCCGGGGCGATTGTGGCGCTAAAACTTTGCAATAAAGCCGACGAGAACTTGCTGGAAAAATCGAACGGAAGGGGCGGCTGCTTTTCTTGCAAAGAACCCTAGTTTTCTTTCAATAAAAATCTGAAAATGAGTTGTGTAGTGTGTGTTGTGTGTGTTTCACGCTTTCTAGTGTGTAGAATGTGTGTGTGCGTGTGTTAATAATTAATTTAGGGGGGGAATTATTGCTTAATTCAATAATTAACATGCTAAATTAAAAATGCTAATTTTCCCTAATTAAAGTAAAATACACATAAATTTTAAATAGCTCCTTAATTAAAATAACACCCACACAATGAAAAGTTTAAAAGTTTTAAACTCTCAAAATTACTTAATAAGTGATTTAAGCTTAAAAATGCTAAAACTCAATAAATTATTTAAAACGCCCCAAACTTAGCTTAAAATGAAATACCATATTAAAATTGCCAAAATCGTCACTGGTCTTTTTCTCGATCCCGCCTCGAATAGTCGTCCGAAACATGAAACTCGAAAAACATTTTTAACGTGCATCTCATAATCATACATAATCTAAAATGATGCATCTAAATAAATCATGCATGGCTAAGGCTCATTTTATAACTAATTATATGCTTTAATAATTAAATAAATGCATGAGTCATACGTGTACTGAATTTGGGCTCTACAAAATAGATATTCGTAACATGTATCAAAATCAGAAACATGAATCAATACAAACTCTGAATCACACTCGGTGACTCTTCGACTCACATGAATCAATGCAACTCTGAATCATACTCTGTGACTCTTAGACTCTGACTCGACTCACCCTAATCTAGGGATCCCGATCTGAACAAGAGCATACACCCACCTACACTCCCGATCGGGGTGGTGGTTCATTCTTATTCACGGACTTTGGCCCTTTCCGTATCGAATCTCAGAGATCAGAGCTGCTCTACTCCCCAACATATCGATACGACCAAACGTCCGGCGTCTTGGCGAATCAGCCACAGACTAGGCACATCCGCCCTAGCATACCTGCCAATCATCTAGGCATATCAGCCCTGGCATATCCTTCCAAATCTATGTGACAATGTGCAATGGCCCAGTGGCGATTCCATCACTATCTGGTACCACTTTCACGAGATCAATCGTCTACGACTAGGCGCATCCGCCTATGACTCAATACATAAATCAATAGACCAAAGATATCAATCTCATTCAATTGAAAATATCAATGCAATAAGGTAAAGTATGTGATTTTGGGAGACTCAATTCAAATCTAGCTCGAGTTGTGCAATCCCGCATCAACATCAATTTATACCTTTCGTTTCGTTCTGTCGATATGGCTCTGTCGAAGTCTCGAACTCACTGCCTGTCAAATCAATCTGGCAATAGCAATATCGAATACACTATATCAATGTATAACTCGATTCAAAACATGTTCTGATCAATACTCAAATCAAACATAATCTGATCCATATCGATGATATCATGATACAATCTCAATCAATACTGAATCTGATCAAAATCAATCTACTAATGTTTCGACGGCATAACAATACAGTCTTGATAACCTCGTCAATCTCAACATCACAGATATAATACCACAACTCATAATCGATATCCATACGAATCATTATCTTAAATAATAACAGATAACAATCGCAAATCTGTATAATCTTGATCGTATCAATTCTAAAAATCATAACAATTATATAAACAGTTCGTTCTTCGATCTGACTTCAATTATATACTGATCAGTATACCCAGAACACAATATATCAGTCAAATCATAATTCTCCCAATATCATAATTTCAAACGATATCAGAATTCAATAAAACTTACGTCCTGTTGTAGCTGTCGTCGCTAGGAACTAGGTGCTGAAGTCGGATTTTAAATCTAACGGTTGGATCTCGCAAAATCACCATTTCTCAAATTTAAGAAAATTTCCTCGGCAGCTTTTCTAGTTCCTCTTCTTTGCTGAATGTTGAGGAAATAAAGGTTTGTATATATATATATATATATATATATATATATATATATATATATATATATATATATATATATATATACATACACGTTGCATTGATGAACCAAGTGTCGATTTTTCCTTTTGCATGACTCGCGCATATGCGCGCCCAAGCCCCGCGCATATGCGCGAGACTTACTGTCTCGGCAGGTACCCTACTCGGCAGCTCGCGCATATGCGCGCCCATCTTCCGCGCATATGCGTGAGACCTACTGTCTCCGCACAATTCGTCCCACATAGCTCGCGCATATGCACGCACTCACTTTGCTCATATGCGCGAGGTCCTCTGCCCATCTCGCGCATCAGTGCCGCGCAAATGCGTGAGGTGTACTGTCCTCGCACATTTGTCGTGTCTTTTCTCGTCTTTCCCGGTCCGATCCTTTTCGTCTATAATCACATCAATTATCACCAAAGCATTTCAGATCACGGTAATCAAAATCTCGGGCCTTACAAAGGTGTTCTCACACACTGAGGAAAGTGAGCTTCTAAACTAAGCTGATAACACTTGAGTATTCCCTTTAGGTTGATTGCTTCTTGAAAGCTGATAAGCAAATAAGCTTTCCCTTTCTTTTTCCACACTCCTTTTGTTGTATTATTTCTGATGATCTTGGTCACTATTTATAGCAGCAAGATAATTGTATACCAAGACTCATCAAATGTGATCGTTCCAGCTTTGAATGCGTTCCTTGAACTTTTTGTGTCGACCTTTTTCCGACATCTCTTCTGGAACATTTTGTCTTTAAGCTTTGTTGCAACGTCCATTATTGTACCTTTGATCGTACAGATACTTTTATATCTTTGGGCGTAGCTGGAATCCATTTAGATAAGCTTGTCTTGAATTGCAACTGATTGATTTCTAACTGATGCTCCTAACTGGTCATCTGAACTGATCTTTAGTTGTGCTAGTGAAATCAGTTGACTCGTCAGTTGAACTGATTCCACTCTTTCAGTTGAACTGGTCAACTGAGTTCTTCATCAGTTAAACTCTTCATCAGCTGGCCGGGCTTCTGAAGATCTTCTACCGAAGCACCTATCAGCTGGACAATCAGTTGATCTGTTCTTTGATAAATCATTTGACCTGATTCAGTTTGGTCGATCAGTTGGTTTTATCAGATTGCATCTTGATAGCTTCAATTTGGCTTTTTTAACTGATCAGTTTGAAGCCTGATTAGTTACAGCTTCATGCGCACTAGGTTAATCATTATAAACAAAATAACAAGTTTTGTTAACATCAAAATTAAGATTGTGAACATAAAATGTTCCAACAGAAACCCTTATCTAGCCAGTCCTATATCTGATCCTTCATTTCCTTCATCTCTGTAGGTGCTAGATGATAGGGCGCCATAGAAATAGGTACGGTACCTAGCATAAGCTCGATAGAAAAGTCCACATCTCTGTCTGGTGGAATGCCTGAAACTTCGTCCGATAAAACATTGGAGAATTCCCTGACCACTTCTACCTCCTCTAGCCTCTGACTGACTGGCTTAGTCACTGTCACGATACTGGCCAAAAATTCCTGGTAGCCTCTCCTCATGAGCTTCCTCGCACAGATGCAAGAAATGATGTGAGACATCTGCTGCTGTCTGGCTGCCTCAAATATAAACGCCTTACCGCTGAGCGGTCGGACAAATAATGAACTGTGTCGAAAATCTATAGCAGGTTCGTTCGAAGAAAGTCAGTCCATACCGAGAATAATATCGAACTTCGGTAACGGTATAATATTCAGATCTTCTTGCACCGCATTTTTCTGTAACCGAAGCTCCAATTTCTTGACTATCTGTGAAGTAAAAATCTGATCTCCGGATGGAATCAATACCCTAAATCCAAACTCCATAACCTCTCGTATGATTCCTAGTCGCTTAACGAATGACTCAGAGATAAATGAATGTGTAGCTCCGGAATCTAGCAAAGCATACGTGGCTACACCTGAAATATTTATCCTTTCTGCGACAAAACATATCATCAAATCTTATAGCGTTGAAACTTAAGAAATTTTCTATCAGCAGTTATCCCAAAAACCTCAAAAAAATGCTAATTTAATTTTGGTACCCCATCAAAAAAATCTCGAATTTTACCTCAAACATTATGCAAATTGCAATTTTGCCCTTTAAGTTTCGAATTCTTTACGATTTGGCCCTACCATTTCTCAAAAATTGCATTTTCTCCCAAAATTTTTCGAATTTAGCCCATTTAAATCCTTAAAATCTCAAAAATTAATAATCGATCCCCAAAAAATCTAAAAAGCGAAAACGACCCTTAAATTTTTTTTTTTACAAATAGGTCTCCATATTTTCGGTTAATGCAATTTAGTCCTTAAAACCCTTAATCCATTCAATTTGATCTTTACATCCAACTATTTAGAACATGCAACCTAATTTATTCTAGGTTCTCAATCCCAAAATAATTCTCATAACAATCATGTAACACATGTAATCAAGGCGGTAAATAAAAATTCTGCATAAAGGTTACCGGTGATCAAGCTGCCTCCTCAGCATGCATTACATAGGCCCTGCCAGTCTGGGGCCTCTGTTCTTAGGGTAATTAGCTGCCTTGTGGCCCTCTTCTTTGCATGCAAAGCATTTGAAGGTGCTCCACATGCATTTTCCGTAATGTAACTTGTTACACTGCTTGCACAGCTAACCCTACACAGACTAAGGAGCCCCTGGTGCTTGTGGTGGTCGCTGCTGTCCAGGCCTCATAAACTGACCCTGGGGCTTCTACTGCCCCTGATGCCTCGATGGCCCCGTGAGCTACTTTTTATGTGGTTGTACCTAGCCTAGGTCTGATGCCTCTTCCGCTGCATCTCAAAATCAATGTCCCCCAGTGCCTGCTCCGCTTGAAAAGCACAAGCGGTGGCTTCGTCATAGCTCGCCGGTCTCATCAGCGTAACATCCTGGCGCAAGGTAGGTCTCATCCCATCCATGAAATTCCTCATCTTCTGAGCGGCATCCGACCGTCAGAATTTCAATCCGAATTCAGTACTGTGTTCCTATCGACAAAGACTTCAACTAGACGTAAGTTTTACTACGTTTTGATATGATTTGAAAATTTGAAATTGAAGGAATCGGATATGATTCATATATGGTGTTCTTGATATAGTAGACATCGTATAATCGAAACCGGACTGAAGAACAAATATCGTATGGAATTGTTATGATTTTCGGAAGGGATTTGATTGAGATTTGATATCAGATTTGTATTGTTATTGATTATGAGTTGAGATTGACATCTGTTGATATTTGTATTTTTGGGTATATTGAGATTGCGCAGTTATGCCGGTGAAACAGAATTTGATTTAGTTCTGATTATAACCAATATTGATTTGAGCGTTGTATTGATATTATACTCTTCGATATTGTCATTGCCAGATCGATATTGACAGGCATTGAATCCGAGACTTCGACAGAGTTAGATTGACAGAAAGAAATGTATAAATCAATGTTAACCTGGAGATCGACTCGAGTCAGATTGGACTTGGATTTCCCAAAAATCACATACTTTACTTTATTGCATTGATGTTTGCAATTTAATGAGATTGATATGCTTAGTCTATTGATTTATAGCAAAGCGTGTATTGAGTCATGGGCGGAGATGCCTAGTCATGGGCGGATATGCCAAGACACTTGATGATTGAATTATATCGATGTTGCTTAGGAGTAGATCGACTCCTATCGCTGAGATTCGATATATGTGACAATATCCAGGAACAGTGATCTCTAGATTAGAGATGAGCCGAGTCTGAGATGACAAGTCATTAGTTGATTTACAGATTTATATCGATACATGTCTTTCAGATTTTGATACATGTTATTGATATGTGTTTCATGCTTTATATTTGTTTATATGATTGCATGTATACGTTGTTTATACTGGGATGTATTTTTCACCGGAGTTATCCGGCACCTTAGATCTGGATATTGATCTTGTAAATGAAATAAGATTTATTTCATTTGTTTCGCACTCGTGTAATTTATAAAAATAAATTTTATGTCCCACATTACTTAATTGTTACATTGGATCTTAATAATGATGAAGAAAATGAACTAGGTTCGGGTCCCCACAAATCTACTAGGAAATACTTGCCGTAAAATACCTCCTTTAATTGCTCCCAAGTGAGGGTAGTCAAGTTCACCCCACGAGCGGCTCCTTCCCACCATAGGGATGCGTCATCCAACACTCCGCCACGAAAGGGTTAGTGCTATCCCCGAACTCCTTCCGATCAAGCCGTCAGAACTGCTCATAGATGTTAGTCTGGGGTCTGGGAGCCAGTTGTGCCTGCTCCATAAGTCTAGCAATACCTGTGGGGACCCGGACGCTAATTCATTTCTTAATCATTCTTGGGAATAATTGGATCAATTAAATAAACAGGGTCTAAATTTTTTTTTTAAATACAAGTGCGGAATATAATAAAATCAGTCTGATATACATGTCAAAATGAACATACAAGTCTTGTACCATTACATTAAAATCAAACTAGGGTTCAACTACTATATATCAAGTGATGAATCCTATTCTACTTCTGGGCCCAGATCTCCACGCTAAATTGTAATCTCTCATCCTCGTCTTGACTCTGATCATGTCCCACCTGTTGTCATGCACACATACAACACAACAAAGCCGGATAACTCTGGTGAGAATAATATTCCCAATATAAACAATGTATACATGTAATTATATAACAGATATAAAAGCATGAAATAGATATCAATAACATGTATCAAAATCTGAAAGACATGAATCGATATAAATCTGTAAATCAACTAATGACTCGTCATCTCAGACTCGACTCATCGCTAATCTATGGATCCCTGTTCTTGGACATTGGCAAAATATATCGAATCTCCACAATAGAAGTCGATCTGATCCTACGCAACATCGATATAAACCAAACATCCAATTTCTTAGCATATCCGCCAAAGACTAGGCATCTCCACCCATGACTCAATACACGCTTTGCTATAACTCAATAGACTAAGCATATCAATCTCATGAATTGCAAACATCAATGCAATAAAATAAAGTATGTGATTTTTTGGGAAACTCAAGTCCAATCTGACCCGAGTCGATCTCCCGGTTAACATTGATTTATACCTTTCTTTCTGTCGATCTGACAAAGTCGATATCTCGAATTCGAAGCATGTCAATACTGAATCTGGAAATGACAATATCAAGGAGTACAATATCAATATATCACGCAATTCAATACTAGATATAATCAGAATTCAATCTACTTTTGTTTCAACGGCATAACTGCACAATCTCAATATACCCAGCAATACAAATCAACAGATATCAATTTCCACAACTCATAATAAATCGAAAACATAATCTGATATCAAATCTCAATCAAATCCATTCTGAAAATTATAACAATTTCATACGATATCCATTTTTCAATCCAGTTTCGATTATACGATGTCTATATATCAAGAACACCATATCTGATTCCTTCAATATCATATTTTCAAATCGTAGAGAAAATCAATAAAACTTACGTCCGTGTGACGCCGCTAACACGAGAATCACAGTACTGAAGTCGGATTGAAATTCTGACAGATGGATCCTTCGTAAATAAAGTTCTAATATCATGACATTGACAATTCTCCAAAAGCTTCCTCGGTCTTCTTTTCAGTTGGAATTTGAAGGAATGAACCGATTTTACATATAAGTTGCATGGTAAAGAACAAGTGGCTTCATATTCTTGCTACACGTCTCGCGCATATGCGCGCCCCTCCTCAGCGCGTTTAGTCTCGGCAGCTCGCGCATATGCGTGCACCATCTCCGTGCATATGCGCGAGATTCTCTGGACTTGGCATAATCTCCTGCACATGTTCGTGCATACACGCACCCACCCTTCGCGCATATGCGCAAGGTCCTCTGCCCATCTTGCGCATAGGCACGCATCATGTCGTGCGTATGCGCGAGGTCCTCTACCCATCTGGCGCATATGCGCGAGAGGTACTGTCCTTGCACATAATTCACGTCTTTTCTCGTCTTTCCTGGTATGATCCTTTCCGTCTATAATCACATCAATTATCAATAAATCATTTCAAATTACGATAGCACGATTCTCGGGCATTACATTTCTCCCCACCTAAGATACGATTTTGTCCCCGAAATCACAGGCAATCAAATCATATCAGAAAGAAATGTATAACAGAAGCTGAATAGAAAATTCACATCAATGAAATAATTCTGGGAATCTCTGTCTCATATCTGACTCAGTCTCCCACGTAGCTTCTTCAATGCCATAATGACTCCTTTGAACTTTCACAAGCGGAATAGTCTTCGTTCTGAGTTGCTTTTCCTTACAATCGAGAATCTGGATCGGCTTCTCGAAGTAAATCAGTGTCTCGTCCAGTTCGGCCTCGTCTGGCTGAATAATATGGGATGCATCGGAAATATACTTCCGCAATAAAGATACATGAAAAACATCATGTAGTCCAGATAGAGAAGGCGGTAATGCGAGTCGATAGGCACGATATCCTATCTTCTCGAGAATATCGTACGGCCCAATATAACGAGGAGACAACTTCCCTTTCTTGACAAATATAAAAACTCCTCTGAAAGGTGAAATCTTCAACAATACTCGGTCTTCTGCCTCAAATACCAATGGTCGACAACGAACATTGGCATATTTGGTCTGTCTGTCTTGAGCTGTCTTCATTCGCTTCTGAATCAGCTTCACTTTCTCTGTCATCTCTCGAATCATATCAGGTCCAATCTCAGGTACCTCAGATATATCATCCCAATACAAAGGGGATCTGCATTTCTTTCCATACAATGCTTCAAACGGTGCCATCTCTATACTCGTCTGATAGATATTATTGTACGAAAACTCACAAAGTGGAAAAGAATCTTGCCAACTAGTGCCAAAATCTAGCACTACAGCTCCAAGCATATCCTCCAGTGTCTGGATAGTCCGCTCTGACTGTCCATCGGTCTGTGATAATATGCGGTACTCAAATGTAACTTAGTACCTAGAGCCTGTTGTAAACTGTGCCAAAAGTGCGATGTAAACCGAGGTCACGGTCTGATACAATCGTCTTCGGGACTCCGTGCAATCTGACCACTTCTCTGACATAGATCTCTGCCATCTGGTCATGTCTGTACGTCATCTTGTACGGAATAAAACATGCGAATTTGGTCAATCTGTAAATAACGACCCAAATCGCATCGCAACCTCGGGAGGAACGTGGTAGCTTCATCACGAAGTCCATGGAAATGTGATCCCATTTCCATTCAGGAATGGACAAACTCTGTAACAGTTCTCCTGGTTTATTTCTTTCCTATTTTACCTGTTGGCAATTCAGACACTTGGATACAAATTCAGCAATATCAGCTTTCATCTGTTTCCACCAAAACTGTCTTTTCAAATCATTGTACATCTTTCTGCCACCAGGATGAATACTGAATCGAATGCTAGGCGCTTCTGACAATATCTGTCGTTTCACCTCTGAAACATCTGGCACAACAAGACGATTATTCACATATAAAACACTGTCACGAACCTGATATTCGGATCGATTCCCTGCTCTGACCATCGATATCGAGTTCTGAATATTCTGATCAACTTACTGAGCTGCTTTAATTCTCAAAATCAGCTCTGGTTCGACTTGAACGCCATAGAGTCGCAACGGTTTACAATCTGTCTCAAATACCAATCCAGGCAAACATCAATCTTCAATCAAATTCGAAACACCAATCGTCGATAAGGATAAAGAACATACCTTCCGACTCAGTGCATCAGCTGCTGCATTGGACTTTCTTGGGTAGTACTTGATTTCACAATCAAAGTCTTTAAGCAAATCAATCCATCTTCGCTGCCTCATATTCAGCTCTGATGTGAAAACAGATATTTCAAGTTTTTATGATCAGAATAGATGTCAAACTTCTCACCGCATGTGTAATGTCGCCATATCTTTATTGCAAAAACAATGGCCGCCAATTCAAGATCATGAATTGGGTAGCGAGTCTCATGTGGCTTCAACTGTCTCGAAGTATAAGTAATGACATGTCCTCGCTACATCAAAACACAACCCAATCCTCTGTGAGAATCATCACAATATACAACAAAATCACCGGTACCTAACGAGATAGTCAACACCGGAGCACTGGTTAACCTCTTCTTTAACTCTAAGAAACTGGACTCACACTCCTCTGACCAGAAAAATAGAGCATTCTTCTGAGTCAACTGCATAATAGGTATAGCAATACTGGAGAAATCTTTGATGAATCGTCGGTAGTATCCTGCCAAACCCATAAAACTGCGTATATCTGGCACTGATGTCGGTCTCGGCCAACTGATCACAACCTCAACCTTGCTAGGATCAACAGAAATTCTGTCTCCGGATATGATATGACCCAAAAATTCAACCTGTATCAGCCAAAATTCACATTTCGACAGTTTGGCATACAGTTTCTCAGCCCTAAGAATTCTCAAAATAGTTCTCAGATGCTCAGCATGATCAATCATATTCTTCGAATAAATCAAAATATCATCGATAAATATAATCACAAAATCATCGAAATATTTCTGAAACACACGGTTCATCAATCCCATTAACAAAACTGGAGAATTTGTTAAACTGAACGGCATGACAATAAACTCATAATGTCCATATCTGGTTCTAAACGCTATCTTCGAGATATCAGAATCTCTGACTCTCAGCTGATGATATCCAGATCTCAAATCGATCTTGGAATATACAGAAGAACCCTGCAACTGATCAAATAATAATCAATACGAGGCAAAGGATACTTGCTCTTTACCGTAGCCTTGTTCAGTTTCCGGTAGTCAATGCAAAGCCTCATCGAACCGTATTTCTTTATCACAAACAATACTAAAGCACCCCAAGGAGAAACACTCGGTCTGATGTATCCCTTGGCCAGTAGATCTTCTAACTTCTCTTTCAACTCTTTCAATTCAATTGGTGTCATTCTGTACGGAGCTCTAGAAATCAGAACTGTACCTGGTACCAATTCAATGTTGAAGTTTATCTTTCTGACTGGAGGCAAACCCAGAATCTCATCTGGGAAGACGTCAGCAAACTCGCATACCACTGATAGGTCTGCCAATGATGGACTCGACTTCAGTACATCCACTGAATAGACAAGGAATCTCTCTGCTCCTTTTTGTAGTAATTGAGTCATAGATATAACAGATATCAAAGGAATTCTAGATCTAGAACCCTTACCGTAAAATTTCCATTCTTCAGCAATATCAGGTCTGAATCTCACAATCTTATGGAAACAATCAACGGTAGCTCTGTACTTGGTCAGCATATCGATACCGATAATACAATCAAAATCAGATAACCCAAGTATAATACACTCTAACTGTTGGAACTTTTCAAGTTCGCAATCTTTGCTTAATTTTGATGCTAACAAAACTTGTTATTTTGTTTCTAATAATCTACCTTAGTGTGCAGTAAGCTGGAACTGAAATAATCAGTTACGAGCCAAAACTAAAGCTGTCGAGGAATGCTAACTGAAGACGTCCAACTGATCGCGTAAACTGAAAACAGTAGAACTGAAGTGCCAACTGAAAGACTAGTTCAACTGAATGTCCAGCTGATGAGCAGTTCAGCAGAAGACCTTCAGAAGCCCGGCCAGCTGATGAAGTGTTCCACTGATGAAGAGCCCAGCTGACCAGTTCAATTGAAAGAGTGAAATCAGTTCAACTGATTTCACCAGCCCAACAGAAGACCAGTTCAACTGACCAGTTGAAAGCATCAGTCAGAGTCAATCAGTTGCAGATCAAGACAAGCTTAATAATGGAATCCAGCTAAGCACGAAGGTACAAAAGCTATTGTACTACCACAGTACAATAAGAGACGTTGCATCAGAGCTTAAAGCCAAAAGTTCCGGAAAGATGTCGAGGAACAAATTCAAAATGCAACGGACACATTATTGAGTCTTACTGTACGGTCAGCCAAACGCCTATAAATAGAAGCTGAAGTTCAGTGAAGACTAACACTGAGAAAAACGAGAACAGAGAACAAGGGCACGCTTATTACATATCAGCTTGTTAGAAGCAATCAGCCCAGAGGGAACACTTCATTGTATTATCAGCTTAGATTAGAAGCCTTTTTCCCTCAGTGTGTGAGAACACTTTCGGGTAGTGTTCATTGATCAGTTCTCACACACACACACACACACACTCACTCATCATCTCAGATTCCGTCTTGCACACAGACGTAAAACATGTGTATGTAGTCTTTCTCACATAGACGTTAAATAAGTGTTGACTGGAAGGTGATGCCTTCAGTTTAGAACTAGGAGTTCAGTTAGGCAGTGGGTAAGTCCTAAGCTGGGTGGGTTTGTACAAAGGTTTGTATAAATCAAAGTCTTCTAGTGTATCCTACCCGAGGAGGTAGAAGGGGTGACGTAGGAGCAGTTGAAGTCTCCGAACATCCATAAACATATCTTGTGTTTTGTTTTCAGTCTAACTGTTTAACTGTGTTGTTCTTAATTGTTTCATCAGTCCAGCTGATATCAGTTCAGTTCTGTCCATAACCGAACTGATATAAGCTCTAACTGACTTCTTTTCTTCAGTTAACCAGTTGCACAAGATATATAAAATTGATCAGTTTGTTTTCTTAACGAAGGATTATTTTGAGTGTCTTCCGCTTAGTTGTTTAACCAAACTCGATCTAATTCATCGGTGTATTTATTCTTAGAACACGAGCTATTGCAGCTCATTGGTAGATTAGTCAGAAGGGTCAACGACTGATGCACAGCTTCGTAACTGATGTTCAGTCGGGGCCCCCATAACCGATCCTGACACTAACTCAATCTCATGCCCCTCATACTGTATCATACAATGTTTAACAGAATTCATGAAATCAAACATGTCCCCAAAAAAAAGAGACAGACACTACAGCAGATAATGAATCCATAGGCAATGCATGAATCAATGCAAATTGTTCAGAAATAAATGTATGAGAAGCACCCGTATCTATCAATACATAAGCAGGGAAACCACATAAAGAACAGTTACCTGCAACAACATCATCTGTTGCTTCCTGTGCCTGCTCTTCAGTCAAAGCAAATACTCTGGCCTGCTGTCTAGGAAGCTAGCTAACTGTCGGGATCCCTCCTGGCCTCTGCTGTGATGGAGTAGTAGTTGGTGGGGACTGGAAAGAATGAACAGCTGATGATTGTCTATCAGTCTGAGCCACCGATCCAGCTGATTCTGCTCCCTGGGATCCCTGGGAACCTCTCTGTGGACATACTCTGTGTTGGGTGCAATAATTGTCCTTGCTTGGTAGAGCGATCAAACCATGGTGCTTGTACTGCTGTGCGGTTTAAAAGATTTGAGTTGCACCATTACCACTAGATATAGCTTTTGGTAAATCGGTAAGCACTCGGTCCTACAATTGGTATCAGAGCCAAGGTCATGGGTTCGATTCCCATTGATTGCAAGGAGTGCAATTATTGGGAGGGAGATTGTTGGGTGCAATAATTGTCATTGCTTGGTAGAGCGATCGAACCATGGTGCTTGTGCTGCTGTGCGGTTTAAAACATTTGAGTTGCACCATTACCACTAGCTATAGCTTTTGGTAAAGCGGTAAGCACTCGGTCCTACACTCTGGCAAAGTGTCCCTGTTGTCTACAAATACGGAAGCTATGAATCACTCCCTGGCATTGCTCGGTCGGATGTCTCCCTCCGCAAGTTCTACAATAAGCTTCGGTATAACTCTGGCTCTGTCGGGAACCACTGGAGCTAGAAGAACTGCTGCCAGACTTCTTAAACTGTCTTCCTCTGCCTTTCAGGTAGTCTTTCTTCCCACCACTGCCGCTGCCACTCTCAATCTGGGAGGGGGTTGCTGTGGTCTCAGTGGTGGAGGAACATAGGAAGCTCCTTTATGTATCATCAGACCGGCTTCGGCTCCCTTTTCTCTGTTCAGGGCATCAGCAAAGTTATTCGGTCGCCCTGTGTTCACCAGTGTAAAAATCTCGGGATTCAAGCCATTGATGAACTGATCAGCAACAGCTTCATCATTGTCAGCCACGTGTGGAGCAAAATGCAACAAGGTAGAAAACTTGGCCACATAGTCTTCAATGTTCAACTGACCCTGTCTCAAATTTGCAAACTCTGCACCCTTGTCTTTCATGTACGACATTGGAAAAATCTCTGATAAAATTCAGTCTTAAATACATTCCAAGTGATATTCGTACATCGATGCTCCAATGCTCTCTTTTTCGTGATCCACCAATTTTTCGCAACATCATGCAATTGGTGACCAATCAGTCTAAATCGACGTTCATCTGTGTAATCCAATGAGTCAAACAACATTTCAATATCATCTAACCAACACTCACAGTCAACAGAAGTCTCTGTTCCTTTCAGCGTTGGCGGTTTAAATGACTGAAACCTCTTCAGTAACGTTTCCATCGATGTTGCTATCACATCCATCGGATTCGTAGAGGTACTACCCTGTTCTGGGATTCTTCGAGGAGGCATATCTGATTATCAAAAGGGTTAGCAATCAATTCTAACAAATTTTGTCTCAGTCCCCTTCTGATCATCTTACCTCTGATCAAAAATCGGTTCCGATTCATTCTCAAATAATACATATTACCAATCACATCAGATAAATCAAGTAACATGTATTTCAAAGCAGTAAAACATGCTAGCATTCAAAAGCAAGGAAGAAAACTCAATCTACCTCGCTCGCTAGCTTCTATCTCATTCTAAGGAACCTACGGTTGTGGAACCTAATGCTCTGATACCACCTGCTGTGGGGACCCGGACGCTAATTCATTTCTTAACCATTGTTGGGAATAATTGGATAAATTAAATAAAAAAGGTCTAATTTTTTTAAAAAAATACAAGTGCGGAATATAATAAAATATGTCTGATATACATGTCAAAATGAACATACAAGTCTTGTACCATTACATTAAAATCAAACTTGGGTTCAACTACTATATATCAAGTGTTGAATCCTATTCTACTTCTGGGCTCGGATCTCCACGCTAAATTGTAATCTCTCATCCTCGTCTTGACCTTGATCATGTCCCACCTATTATCATGCACACATACAACACAACAACAGCCGGATAACTCCGGTGAGAATAATATTCCCATTATAAACAATGTATACATGCAATCATATAACATATATAAAAGCATGAAATAGATATCAATAAAATGTATCAAAATCTGAAAGACATGAATCGATATAAATCTGTAAATCAACTAGTGACTCATCATCTCAGACTCGACTCATCGCTAATCTAGAGATCCCGGTTCCTGAACATTGGCAAAATATATCGAATCTCAGCAATAAAATTCGATCTGCTCCTACGCAACATCGATATAAACCAAGCATCCTGTTTCTTGGCATATCCGCCAAAGACTATGCATATCGACTAAAGTCTAGGCATCTCCGCCCATGACTCAATACACGCTTTGCTATAACTCAATAGACTAAGCATATCAATCTCATGAATTGCAAACATCAATGCAATAAAATAAAGTGTGTGATTTTTGGGAAACTCAAGTCCAATCTGACCTGAGTCGATCTCTCGGTTAACATTTATTTATACCTTTCTTTATGTCGATGTTACGAAGTCGATATCTCGAATTCGAAGCCTGTCAATACTCAATCTGGCAATGACAATATCAAGGAGTACAATATCAATATACCACTCAATTCAATACTGGATATAATCAAAATTTAATCTACTTCTGTTTCAACGGCATAACTGCACAATCTCAATATACCCAGCAACACAAATCAACAGATATCAATTCCCACAACTCATAATCAATCGACAACATAATCTGATATCAAATCTCAATCAAATCCATTCTGAAAATCATAACAATTCATACGATATCTGTTCTTCAATCCAGTTTCGATTATACGATGTCTAATATATCAAGAACACCATATCTGAATCATATCCGATTCCTTCAATATCATATTTTCAAATCAATAAAAACGTACGTCCGTGTGAAGCCGCTAACACGAGAATCACAGTACTGAAGTCGGATTGAAATTTTGACGGACGGATCTTTCGTAAATCAAGTTCTAATATCAAGACTTTGAAGATTCTCCAAAAGCTTCATCGGTCTTCTTTTCAATTGGAATTTGAAGGAATGAACCGATTTACATATAAGTTGCATGGGAAAGAACAAGTGGCTTCATATTCTTGCTGCACGTCTCGCGCATATGCGCGACCCTCCTCGGACATTCTTTCTCGGCGCGTTTAGTCTCGGAAGCTCGCGCATATGCGCGCACCATCTCCGTGCATATGCACGAGGTTCTCTGTACTTGGCATAATCTCCTGCACATGCTCGCTCATATGCGCGCACACCCTTCACGCATATGGCAAGGTCCTCTGCCCATCTAGCGCATATGCGTGCATTATGTCGCGCATATGCACGAGGGGTACTGTCCTCGCACATAATTCACGCATATGCCGATCCTTTCCGTCTATAATCACATCAATATCAATAAATCATTTCAAATTACGATTGAAAAATTCTCGAGCATTACAATACCCTTCAAGACTCGGGTAGCGGCATCTCCTGGTGGTGGCGCTGGTGGTGGAAGGCCTCTATCGCCTCTAGAAATATCATCATGACGGTCAGTGCTTGGGGCGCATCTGAGAGGCATGATATCTGAAAACAATGCAAATTTTAAACGTAACCCATCACGCACTTTAATCTAGTTTTCAAAACATATAATTCTCAAATCGTAAAAACAGCTAGAAATGTACAGAAAATCGCTGAATACATTTATCAGATGAACATGCATGTGATTGCATTAAATCATTTAAAACATTTAAAATCATACAAACTTATAGATTTGAGGCTTGAAGACTGAGCTGCAGAAGCTGGCGGTGGCACAACCCTATACAGTACTCTTGCTCTAATACTAACTGAAACGCCTACTAAAAGTATACTAAATTTTCATTTCTTTTAAATCTCAATTTCGAAACTTATAACCATATGCATGCATGCAGCCCACTGCAAAATACTCATTTTAAAGTAATAGTAATTTACTAATAAGTAAAAATACTGCAGTTAAAATTCATGACAAAACTTCATCCCAAGCTTACTTTTTAAAAATAAAACATATAAGAAACATGAAACTCCTAATAAGCATCAACATAGTAAAAAGACATTGTATGTAAATATCCAAATCACTCATATCTCAAAACATGATATGCGTAAAATACGGTCCTCAGGTTCGCGTGCACGCGTCCAACTATGCCTACTCAGTCTTCGGCACCTCCAATCTCCTGATCAATAAACTCACCTACATCATTCACACCTAGTGAGTCTAAAGACTCAACACACATGTAACGTCATAACAAATACATATACATAACACGCAACAGTGAAAAGTAACGTACTAAAATTACGTTTCATGATCTTGAAAAGATGTAAGCATAATCATGACCTGGCAAAGAATAAACATTTTCATGACATATCTCATCATATCAACATATACGTTTTTTTTCCTTATTTTGAATTTCGTTAATTATTTGTAACTTTCGTATCATCGTATTAGGCGATGGATCCATCTGCGTATAACCGCGGTACCTGGCGGAGGGGACATCAACGACATTATTACACATCTACTGAACCTTGGCCTTACATGTCATCATATTATCGTATCATCGTATTAGTTACAACCAACTCTCATCCTTCAAAACATGTCATCATATTTCATCATTTAATAAAATCATGGATATACGTAAATTTTCCTTAAATTCAAGCGTGCAACGTAATTTTTCATATTTACATAAAATTTTTTATTCGTGATAACATAAGCATTTAAACATGTCAAATCGTGTTTAGAGCACTGCCAGGACTAAAAACTCGACGCGGGTGCAAAATGACCATTTTGCCCATGGAAACCCTAATCGACATTTTACCCCCTGGACCTAAAAATTTCGACCCGAATCACCAAACTCCTTAAAACACATAAAAACATATTAATAAGCATTCTTAGACGTAACCTCGAACACGTTTCAAAACTTATATGATTCGTTTTAAAACTTGGACCAGGGTCCCGGTTTTAACTCGAACTAACCCGAAACTTAACCAAAATTTTCCAACTTAAACCATGACCCAACCGTGCCCTACCAACCCATAAACCACTTAGACCAGACCACTTAAGACCCTCGAATAGCCCCGGAACATTGCTGGAAATTTTTTGCATGTGCTCCCTTTCACCATACTCGACTATTAACACTAACCCTTCGACCCATGCCCAAAACCACCAAGACCGGACCCTAGCTAGACACCCTAGGACCATAAATGACCACATAGGACCCCCATTGGACTAACCCTAAGCACGCCGACCCACCGTGCACGCCCAAGACTCGGATGTGTCAAGAAAACCCTAGCCCCCTCACTGCAAACCCCTCGGCCTTAATCAAACACAAGCAAGTCTCGACTCCAACCTAGTGACCACTTCTTCCTCAACGTGAACAACCCCCTAGGACACTCACAAGGCAGCCCATTGCACCATGGTAACAAAAAACGTGAGTAGTATGAAGAAATACATGCATGTTCATCACAAAATCCTTGCAAAAACAAAACCACATGATAAATCGAATATTTCCTCATACAAATACATATATAACAGCATACAATCATGGATGATGAGAAAAAGAGTGATACAAGGTGTGCCTTAACGTTTATGTGCTCAAAAGCTTGAAGATATGCGCGTAGGACTTGCACTGGAGAGGCGGGGGAAGGTTTTTCTTGAAAGCTAATGACAAAACCGAGGGGTTGAATAAATATGCACTAATGGGCCTAATATAAAAATTAGAGGGGTTAGAAGGGTTTTGGGCCCATTAAGCACTAAAATAAATTCATCAAGCCGAAGTACCTCCCGAAAAATATTTCTTTTCGGTACATTTTTGAAAATATTGCCCGAACCCTCAAAAAGTCATCCGAATCGATAAAACTTGCATATCAGTTTAAAATACGGCCCGACGAGTAAAAATACCCAACCAAGGCTCATTTTTGAAATTCTCCCTTAAACACACCTTTATTAGATAATGAAAAATAATTATTCAACAAAAATATTTTTTCTGATTATCTCCGGTCTTCGTTACTCGTTCGAGCGCGAAATGCAACTTAAAACCATAATGCACGAAAATTTAAAATAAACATGAAATTACACCTATCCAGGTAGTATTTATGCAATAAAATGCATAAAAGTCATTAAACCAATATTTTAAATAAAACCCTAGATTGCATCCAGGTAGGTTACATAGTTCGAATTTCCTAGACTTTACACGTGATTTTTATAAGTAATGAATACGTTGACATGTTTTGAAGGATGAGAGTTGGTTATGACTAATACGAATACGAGTACGAATACGATGACATGTAAGGCCAAAGCTCAGTATATGGGTAATACTGTCGCTAATGTCCCCGTCGCCGGGTACCATGGTTATACGTAGATGGGTCCATCGAATTGAGCTAATACGAAAATCACAACTAATTAAATAATTTCAAATAAAGAAAATGAACCCGTATATGATGATATGCTGAGTCATGTTTTGACACGATATGCTTTGTTACGATATGTTTACGTTCATGTTTTTTAAGATAATGAAATGTATGTTGATGACAGTACTTTTCACTGTTGCATGTTATGTATATGTACTTGTTATAACGATTATGGCGTGCTGAGTCTTTAGACTCACTAGGTGTGAATGATGTATGTGAGCATATTTTTGAGGAGACTGGAGGCGCCGAAGACTGAGCAGGCGGGGCTAGATGTGCGCACGCTAACCCGAGGACTATATTTTTCCGCACATCATGTTTATGAGATAGGAGAGATCTTAGATATTTTCATACTATTTCATTTTTATATGTTGATGGTTGACATGATTTTGGTATGTTTCACTTTTTCATCACTTTGCTCCACAGTCTAGGGTTTGGCGTTTTGTCACATTTTTAACTGTTGTGTTTCTGCTGATAGTTGAATACTTTTATTTTAAAATGTATAAATTTCAGCGGTTATCACATGCATGCGTATTAGTGAATATTTCGAGATTTGTTTTTTTTTTAAAAAATTCTAGTTGTATTTTAAACAGTAAACGTTTCAATGTCACAAACAAGAAAGCAAGCAAAAATATTAACTTTATTAATCATAGGCTTAATAAACATTACATTGAGTTTGAACAGACTATTATTTACATAAACTTTGCCAACAAAAATTCTAATTTTAGACAAAACAACCTTATCTGACTTAAAGATAATACAGAAACCATGATTTTTAAGAAGCGACCTAGACATCAAGTTCTTACGGATGTCTAGCACATAAAACACATTTTTTAGAATCAGTTTTTTCCAGATATCATTTTTAGAACAACTTTTCATTGACCCTTGATTTCAGAAGTAGATGAATTTTCCATTAATAACTTTTTCTCATTCTCAGATCCTCAATATTTGCAAACACCTCCTGGTCAGAGAAAACATGACGAGTGACACCAGTGTAGATCCACCTCTCCCTTGGGTTTGAACGCAACAGATTAACTTCAGAGATTACAACACATAGAATCATGTTTGAAACCTCCTGAGATATGTTCTCTACCACATTCACCTCTCGTTTTTTTCGGCTTCTTATACTCAGAGGCCTTGTGACCCGTGCCATCACAGTTATAGCATATTTTTCTTTGCAATGCCTCCTTTAGGTCCCAGATTCATCCTTCTGTTGGAACGAGAAAACTTTATTTTTTTTCGAGCTTAGGTCCTGCTCGACAACATTTGCCTTGCAACAACTGGAAAAAACAATTTTTTTTCCAGAACTCTTGTTGTCTTTCTCATGCGAAGTCGAACGATGAGTTTTTCAACATTCAATTCAATATGCTTGTGTTTCCAATAGTTTTTGAAATCCTTCCAATCTGGTGGCAGATTCTCAACAATAGCAGCTACGTAGAAAGATTCGCTCAAAGTCATCCCCTCAGTGTGAATCTCGTGAAGAATCACATGGATTTCTTGAACTTGGCTGATAACTGTCTTATAATCCATAATTTTAAAATACAGAGAGTTGCCTACAAGAAGCTTCTTGTCCCCAGACATCCTTGGATTTGTCCTTTCTATCAAGGAATTCTTATAGCTCTTTAGTCGTTTTGTGTTTGCAAAACACATTGTAGAGCGAATCAGCCAATCCATTCAGTACATAATTTTGACATAGGAAATCAAAATGATTCCACGCCTCCAGAGTAACAGATTCAACATCTCTCTCACCCTCTTTGAGTTTAAGAGCATTCTCAGTATATGAATCTGGCCAAGTTCAGCATCCTTAAGTAAAATAACATTTTACTGATGCCACTATTTTGAAGTCAATATCAGTGAACTTCTCTGGTTTTTCTCCGTGGCTGGCTGCCACAAAAATTGTAGCAACACATGCAGACCAATAACTACTATTTCTCAAGATGCAATAGGCATATCTGTAGCAACATTAGAACAAATCACTACATTGAAGAACATAATTAGCACCTTAACTATATCAATAGATTATGCAGAACTAAAAACAGTTTGCGCATAGCAAGAGCAGAAGAAAGAAGGTAGGAACGAGGGATGAGTTGATTTGTTAGGTATGTTTGAGAGTTTGGGTCAGAATCTATCAAATAGGTCGGTGGAAGGTCTCAAAAAAAAAATACATAGGAAAATGTGGCATAGCCTAGATATTTGATTTTTGCCTTGGTCTGTCCGAAATTCGATGTACCTAGGTCGGACTCGTAAGCTGTGCACATTTTTCTAATGCAAATTGGGCCCTTGATTTGCAAAATTTCACAAGTGCGCGAGAGTATATATTGATTAATCATTTTTACAATTTCATAAAGCATAACTCAATATAAGTTCATTTATACTACTTTTATTTTCCTATACGAGATAAATTTATAATTCTCCAATTTCCTTTCACACATAAAAATCAATTAACACACACAACCCAATTATAGATTACACACACATACACACACAATCCATCATTATATATGTTGTCTATAGTTTATATGTATTTCTATGTAGTTTTCCGTCTCCCATATTAATTTTCTCATAAATCCACAACCAGTTTTCTAGCTCCCACTCATTTTCAATTCCTTGATTGATGAATTAGAAAACCGAAAAAATAATATAATTAAAACGCAATAAAATTTCTCTGGCCGCGCTACGTCTCTGGTGCTTCCCTTCCGTTTCGATCTTCGAAAATTAGGGTTTTTTACTAGTCACCGCCGTTGTGCTCTAAATTTTCATCAGAATTTCAACCTCTCTCCAACTTACGCAGTATTTTGATTCAAGTTTAGTGTATGCAGATCTGTTGAGCTCATTTGCTGTGTTTGCGGTTTTCTCCTGTTGCTTTGGAGCTGATACGTACATGTGTATGAGTCTGTACTCTCGTGCGTAGACAACATGTTCTGGAAGCTCACTGCTCTTTCTGCCTCTTCTCCTGTGAGTCAACTGAGCGAAAATTAGGTTTTTGTTCGTTTCTGTTTTTAGCTCGGTTGTCGATTCTGTACTGTTATATCGTGGGGATATTGAGCTTTTCATGCTATAAAGTTTACTTTGTTGTTTAGGTTTGGTTGAAATTAAACTGGGATTCATTTAATTTGGTTTGAAGATGATCATCATGCTTTCATGTGTTATGGATTTACGTGTCTTTGTATATGTGTTGAGTATTGGCACTGGAGAAAGGATGAAATAGTGAATTTGTTACTTGTTTTACTAATTCTTCATTAGCAATTTTTAACACCTCGCTTTGTCAAAGAAACGCGTGAGGATTTGTTAGATATTCTCGATCTCCTATTCTTTTGCTCCATCATACTGCTATGGCATGAAAGAGTTAGTTAGTTGAGTTGGATTGTGAATTTTAAAGTACCTTGCAGCTTGTTAAATGTTAATTATTGTGTCAAGAATTATAAGGGCTTGGTGAAGATTAAATGACCTATTACATGCTTAATTGGACACGTGTCTGAGGTATTAGCCGCTCTGTTTTCTAATGGAGTCGCATTTCCTCTGTTTGTTGGGGTTTGAATTAAGACATTACCACTGACTATCTTCTGCTACACATGCTTTCCGGGCAATAAAGTAATTGAACTAGTCAGACACTTAGACTCCTGTTGGCCACGACTTCTTGAGAATTTGATCTAGACTTGAAGTTAATTATGATAAAAAAAAATGAAAGCCTGAGATGAATATAAACTGATCACCTGACCCATTCCATCTATTCAGATCGAGTCAGTGTTGGACAAGGAAAATTTTACATTGGAAGAGCTTTTGGATGAAGAAGAGATAATCCAAGAATGCAAAGCATCAAACAGCCGCCTAATAAATTTGTATACCATTTTCCATCAGTTGTTTCCATTCAGGACCATGTTACAAACAACTGATATTCCGGTTTGTTTCCTTGAACATTGTGAGTAATTAATTTCCCCTTTAACCTCTATGTTCTTTGGTTCAGTTTGAGAGATCGAGCGCGGGTCGAACAGTTGCTAAAATATATAGTAGAGGAGGCTGCTGAGAATGCAGACAACAGGCGTACCTTCAAGTATGTGAAATTAGAGCAAATGGATGTTGAAATTTGTGTTGTACTTTTCCTCTTTTATGAGAAACCCATTAGTCCAGTGGTATTTATTAGAAAATTGTAAAGTTGATGTGACAGAGCCCGTCATATTTGTTTATATTTGCTCAAAGCTTTGGTTTTGTAATGTAGGTTTCCTTTCATTGCCTGCGAAATTTTTACATGTGAAATTGATTCCATCTTGAAGACTTTGGTCGAGGAAGAGGAGGTGGATTATCTTAGTCAATAACTGAATTAAACACTCCCCATATGATATATTTTGTGCTCAATTTCAATCTGGAGGTTTAATGAAATTTTCTATCATGCTTCAGCTTATGAATTTACTATTCTCTTTCTTGGAACCAAACCGTCCTCACCCTGCATTATTGGCAGGGTATTTTAGTAAGGTACCAGATTGATTGCTCTGCACATGTGCAATAATTCTTACTAGGTGTTTAATAACTGTTGTAATTACAAAAGGAGGTCGTTTGATTAAATTTTTGGGCGTGTTCCAGGTGGTGGTATGCCTCATGGTACGGAAGACTATACCGCTGATGAATTTTGTAAAGGTGAAACTAAATAGAGCCTCGATACATTTTTATTGCATGGCGATTTTAGTATATATTGCTAACCTACCAAATTTGATGCTTCATCTTTCTTGGGTTGGGGATGATGTAGTGACAGTAATTAATTTTTTTTATTACGTGTTTAAGTTGAATTTTATGTTCAATGTTGTGTCCTGTGTCATAATTGCTAAAACCTTGTTGGAGTGCTATCTTTCTGGACTGGAGTCAACTCTTCTCTGCAGCGGTTTAAATTTGCTCAAACTTCAGCCTATGAATCTTGTTGTTATAATCTTGAATCATTCTTTCTGCTAAAACTTTTTTTGTAACTTGGTGCTTCAATTTGTTGGCACTGGCTATATTGATCAGTGAAAGCTTAATATGGGTTGGTATATTCTGTTGAACAAACTAATTTAAATGTATGTGTAGTTTATTTCTCTTGACTAGGGGCTATAGGCTTGTATCACATCAACATGGGTGTAATATATTTGGGATATTATGTTTCTTGACTATCACCTGTTTTTATACCTGTTATAAGTATGATTCAATTTATGCAGCCAAAAAGTTTTAATCATCTAAATGCTGAGAATTGAATTTTTTTTAGCTTTCTTTGATCAGGTGTCATATCCTTAAAAAGGTGATACTGCAAAAGTTTGTGATGAACATTCTTATCAGTTAATTTTACCTACTAACATTAAAATCATACTCATGCAGCTGATAACTTGTAACTTTTGTTGTCAAATTAATTTCTTTGATCTGGTTTAAAAACATTATGCAGCAGCAGTTCTGTATTGTGGCTGATGGCTATTTCTTGCAGGTTCACCAAGAAGTTTTTCAGCAGCTGGTTAATTTAATTGGTATCACATCCATCATGGAGGTATTCAATAGTCTTATCACTTATGGTTATACAAATATTTTGAATTGAATGGTTTGTTTCTCCAAATCCTTGTGTTAAAACTGTGTGGAGTACTGGTTGTTTTCTGATTAGCCTTTTATTTTCAGGTTCTGGTACGGCTTGTTGGTGCTGATGATCATCTCTACCCCAATTCTCTGGATGTGATGCAGTGGTTGGCTGATAGCAATTTACTAGAAATGATTGTGGATAAACTGAACGCTTCGGTAAGCTAAAAGAAGTGGCAATATATGTAGAATCTAGATAGGAAAACATTATTGTCGATTTAGTAATCTTACCAATTCATTTAGTTTTCTAGTTTCAATTTCTTATTCGAAGAAGATGGATTCATCGATGGTACAGTACTAAGCTTTATTTATTTTTTCACTTTAGAGTGTTTTATTTTGTTAACTTTGTACTTACTAGGTATATGATATTATTGGTTCCTTTTCAACTATCTGTCAACTGTGAAACCTAATGTTAGCAGTTTCCGACTTCACATATCTATCTGGCACATCCCGCTGTTAAATATTAGGTTCAATTTCGGTTATGTTGCTGATGTGATCATTAGTTTGATTAAGTGCACGGTGCCCGATATGGGCATGACTACTTGTAGATCATTCTTTGCTGGTCTCCAATGGTAGGTCCGCTCTGTAATTGCCTTAGAGAAATTGAGGGATCACTCTATTTATAAAGTACATTTTGGTACAAATTACCAGGTTGATACTCTGATAACTTGTGCCTGGCAATGTGAGAGTACTCGTATCATGTGTTCCAGTATCATGTGTTCCATCTGTGATAACTTAATTTGAAATTTATAAGTAGTATGATGAGGCACAATTTAGCATATAAAATTTTTACACAAAAATTATATATTTATGTGCTATGTGAGCTACAATTCTCTAATTGCTCATCTGCTATATCTGAAACTTAAGAGTTCTTTAATCCTCCAGAGTACTCCTGAAGTCCATGCTAATGCAGCAGAAACATTATGTGCTATAACCAGAAATGCACCATCGCCTTTGTCCATTAAACTATCCAGTCCAAGGTTTGTACGACTCAACTTTATGTTTCCTTCAATTTTGGGATCAAATTTTTATATTTGTGTCACTGTATGGAATAGTGTTAATTTACTTCTTTTTGTGTGTTTTTCTGTGAAGTTTTGTTGCAAGGATCTTTTCTCACGCACTTGAAGATTCTCCTTCAAAATCCGCCCTTGTCCACTCCCTATCTGTCTGTATATCTTTTTTGGACCCAAAGAGATCAATTCCATCTCCAGTAATGTACTTTTACAGAAATCAACAAGCATACGAGTCGCCGAAACATGTAAACCAAGATACTGTTGGTGCAATGCTTCCTAAACTTGGTGAGTTTATAATATCTTGACATACTCCTTACTAATTCTATCATGTTATGTAGTTGGTGGCTCGCTACCATCTTCTTTTATTTTGTTTTGCATACTTACGTTTGGCATGTTAAAACAACCGAAAAAGAGATTAGTGAATCAATAAGCTTTTGTTATGATTTTTGCTATGAATGCCATGGTCTTGGATTATTTTTTGGTGTACATGAATCAAGTGATGGAGTCAGTTTTTACGGATTCTTAATGTTTAGCTGATTTAATTTCGAATTATCCACATGATAAATACTTGATCAGCAGAAGCTTTGTGTTCTATCATATTGTTAGTTATTTTTAATACGGAGGAAGATACATATATCAAGAGAACTACGAATAAAATTTTCAACTCAACAAATGGTCAGATATCAGCTGATGCTTTGATTCTGTAGCTTGTGAATTCCTTTATGTTTGTAATTATCAACCAACATCTATTGTAAGAATCCAATTGTTTTGTGTAAAGGGGAGTTGCTGATCCTTTTGAATGTTTCATCTGATAAGAAGATTTTACCGACAACATATGGTGAATTGAGGCCTCCTTTAAGAAAATATCGTCTGAAGGTTAGTGGAAATGCTATTGTGATTTGTTTTCTCCAAACACCTTCAAAATGTTTTCATGTCTTTGAAATTGTTGGTTTCAAGTAGGAGTTAATTGAAATATCACTGCATAAAAACTAATTCATGGTAGAAATGTAGTGTGAACCAAAGGAGCTTTGTCTGACTGGCCAGACTGTATTAATTTTTCGGGAACATGTCGCAATTTGGCGCTCAATTTTTTGTTTTAGCTCAGTTCTCTTCCTACTAATAATGCCAGACACGTGCATGGACAAAGCTGTACACGTGCTAGTACAATGCCACTAATTTCATGCAAATATTTTATTTTTTCAGCCTACAATTTGTATCGTGGTTCTTGATTGTAGGTTGTTGAATTCCTAGCTGTGCTTCTGAAAACTGGAAATGAAGTGGCAGAGAAGGAGTTGGTCAGCTCAGGGGCAATTCAGAGGGTCCTTGATCTCTTTTTTGAGTAGGAATTCTGGTGTAAAGTACATCATACATTTTGACTAACACATACTATTGGTAGTCCGTGAGGAAGGACCGAAGGATATAATTTTTGTATTTGAGGAAGGACCGAAGGATATAATTTTGTATTTAGATGAACTTGGAAATAGAAGCTATGAATGCTAATATTGCCATCAATTTATTTTTTCTTGTGCAGGTACCCCTACAACAATGCCTTGCATCATCACGTGGAGAGCATTGTATATTGTTGCTTGGAAAGTAAAAATAGTGCCATTCTTGATCATCTTTTCTTGGAGTGCAATTTGGTTGGAAAAGTTCTTCAAACAGACAAACGTCCTATGCTTTCTGCTGATGTTAATCAGGTAATTGTTTAAGACATGCTTATCAAAGTTCTGAGTTCATGTATCTTGTGCCAATCTTCTCCACCTTTTGGGTGGAACACAGTTGCTTTGTGTTTTGAGGACCAGAAAGGTGATGCTGCAGTTTTGTGCTTAATGAAAAAACTTGTATGTTTCAAGCCTTTAATAATTCTACTGCTACTTTGATGTGGGTATTGCTGTAAATTATTATCCTGGTTGCGTCTGCTCTTCTCAGCTTGATAATAGTTCTGTCGTATATTCCAAATTGTTTCTGATTCAAATTTATCAACTGAATGCAGCAAACTTGGCCAGCTTCTGGAAGGCAGGCTCCTAGAGCGGGTTACTTTGGACATTTGACAAGGATATCAAATAAATTAACTCAGTTGGGAAACAATGACCCTCGCATCCAAAAGAATCTTCAGGTGGTTTCTACCTTGAAACTCTATCTTAAGTTAAAAAATGTTGTCGTGTCTTCACTCATCTAATCTGTTTTGTCCTTTTCAGGAGAACAGAGAGTGGATTGAGTGGCATTCCACTGTCTTACAAGAGCGTAATATGGTTGAGAATGTTTATCGATGGGCTTGTGGGTATGTCTCGTATCTTTCCCCTTCGCTAGCGCTTTCATGGTCACAATGATTAGAACTTTTATAAATTATATTTACTTTATTAGTATGCCTGTGAAGCAATATCTCTTTGCATACCCAAGTCTGTCCTAGTCTTCTAGTCTCTTGTTCTTGAAAATGTCTATTTCTTTCCATGTTTGTAGGCGGCCCACAGCATTGCAAGACAGGACTAGGGATAGTGATGAGGAAGATGTTCATGATAGGGATTATGATGTTGCTGCTCTGGCAAATAATTTAAGCCAAGCATTCAGATATACCATGTATGAAAATGATGATGCTCAGGTAAACATTTACTGGGCAAATGAGGATAAACTTGTTTAAAGCTTCTACCGACAACTTACAAAAATCTCTAATCTATTTTTCTTGGTTGCAGGGTCATGGAGCTCTAGAACATGACGATGAGGTAATGTTGAACCCAATTTACTTCGTTATTTTGGAGAATGAAATAGGCATTGCACGAAGCGATACCTAAGGAAAACTAGTTTTATCCTTCAGTCTTCCCTGTCAATTGCATTTCCTACCCTTGAAATTTCAAATTTTGATTAAAATGCAGGATGTCTACTTTGATGATGAATCGTCCGAAGTAGTGATTTCATCCCTGAGGTTGGGTGATGAGCAAGGGAGGTATGTTTATATTCTCTCATTAATTTAAGCTCCTCTTATGGATCTGAAGACTTCTGGTGATTATGCAAATGACGAGGAACAAAGAAAAATATAGGAAGATAAAAAAACAATAAAGCAACGTCTATTGTGGGTTGCCTTTTATTTTTATTTTTTGGAGGCCTAGTTCATTTTTGTTTGAAGTTTGTTTTTTCTTCACAACAGTTTGTTCACAAATTCCAACTGGTTTGCATTTCAAGACGAAACAGCTGGTGAAGATGCACCTATGGGTTCCGACATGATGGATGATATTAACCTGAACGGAACAGCAATTAATGGCAACAGCAGTAGCGATGATGAGGTAGTGGTTGGGGAGGACGAGGATTTGACCGAGAGCAAGGTTTCTGCAAATGATTCATCCAGTTCCGAAGCAAATGTTTTCAATGGATTCAATGCAATAAATTCTACCGATGGAGATAACTTGGTTTCCCAAAGCAAAAAAATTGACTCCCACAGCAACTTGGGTATCTTTCAATTCGAAGCACCAAACAATGACAATACATTTGGAGATAGGCCGTCACTTGAAAGGGTAGCTTTGGGCGAATCATCTGCTGCTTTTGAAGTTGGTGGACCTATTGTGAATCCATTTGATGATCAAAGCGACATGAACGCCAATCTTGCAGTGAAAGTTGGCACCTCACCCGTCAGTCCCACTAAAAGTGGCGACTCTGTACCTAATGGGTCATCCAGTTCTGCATCTTCTAGTGATAGCTCAACTAAATCTGATTCCAGTCAGAAACGTTCTGTGCCCTCTTTATTTGAAGAGGATGTCGAATTTGTGGGAGTTGAACCAGAGGGTACAGAAAAGGCAATGGAACAGGCTCTCAAAGAAGGGATTGTAGGGGAAGCTGGGCCTTTGAAATGGAATCTCTCTCCAAAGAAATCGGATAACGAAAATTCGGAAGATGGTGGCACAGTGCTGAATGAATTCAATGATGCTAACTATTGGAGAGTCGAGCAGGAGCTCTTAGTGTTAGAGTAGATAAAATATATCTCTCACTTGCTTTCATCATCAAACTGAAGTTTGCATCGATCCACTGTCTATGGGTGTACAGTATATTTTTGTTCCGACTGGGGTTGATCTAATCGAACGGATCATAGGCTTACATAATCTGTTGTCATGCATATTTTTGCCAGGGATTCTTTTCCGTTTTGTCGTAAGCTTTTGTGGGTTCATCCAATCCGATCTCAATGGATAGTTCATTACTATTTTATCTTTCCCGCTCAAGAGAGCTAAACCCAGTTGTGTACCATTAGAACTTCCGGTTCCAACCCGTGCATTTGTTCTGGACTGCCACTGCCATTACCGCACTTAATTATTTCTTATTTTCTGATTAATTATCTTCCCTTGATATGTATTCAGTACTATTCCTCGTTGGTTTAAGACCTAATAATGCGTCCATGGTGGTGGTTTATTTGAACAATGTAACACTATTTTGCTGTAATAATTAGACGCTAGTTATGTTTTTTATATGTTTTTTATATTTATGTAAGTGCAACTGTTGGATAATTGTGCGATGTTTAAAGTTGACTGATTCATCACGTTGATAATTTTTAAAAGACATAATGGGGGTTAGTAATGATACGTGTGGACTTATACGTTGGGTGAAATATAATATTTTGACTTAATATTTACGTTTTTTTTTTCAAATTTAAATGCTAGATAATTGTATAACGATTTTCCTCGGAAGGTGTAATGTCTGAAGTGAATATCACAATTTGTTGAGGTAGTAATGTGAGATTACTAATTAATTAATTAATTTTAAAGAGGGAAATATGAAATATGTTGGTCAGATGAAGTCCAAATGATTTGATATTTGGATATAACGTAGAACACTCAAAGATATAGATATTTCATGTTTTGAGTTTTGACAGATTTGATCGTTTGAATGGTCCAAAAGGACATATCGGTGTTAAAATGTTAAATATATTATATTATATTATATTATATTATATTAATAGTTTCTATAAGAATAGTTTCATTTAATTTTTTATCTATTCTTTTACACATAGGGTTCAGTGTAAATAATGGTTTATAATATATACGATAACAGATACATATATCTTCTGTTCTAGGAGTATAATTATAACCATGAGTTTTAAAATTTAATGTTAAAGAATCTAATATATTAATATCAGACAAAGATAAAGATAAATTTGGATAAACATCAAAATATACTGGACCATGAGCCAGACTAGATTGAATTATTCCCATAAGAGATTATTTCAATTCAAATTTCTACCATCTCTTAAAGCTGCTATGAAGCTTTCTGGTAAACTTTCTAAAGTTAAAGGTCTAAAAGCAATTTGAATTAATCCTATATGAATAAATTTATAATTTTTCATGTAAGGCATAATATCTTTATTGTTTAACAATCTAATTACCATTTCTTCATTATGAAGAGGTACTGATGATTCTGTAGTTTTAACTACTTGTTTAAAACCAATTCTTTCAAAAGTTCCTAACTTATAGATCATTTTAGAATCTATCTTAGGAATAGTCCATTTATTCAATAAATCTAAATTTTCAGGTAAATCATATTCTTCATTTAAACTGTTATGAACAGTTTCTTTTAAACTGAAGATATTCATTTGAATAAAAAGTGCTAAATTATTAACCAGACTATTTCCATGGCTCTGATACCATCTGAGGCTTGGAATCAAAGAGGAATCTGATACGTGGCATTGTTTTACCAAACTTTTCCTTAGTGGCTTTCGCACACATGGAGATTATTGGTTTCCAGCCTATATACCATCTTCAACTTAAATTGAGCTAAGAAAAAGAGAAATTTAAACTCCAGAATAATAATGAATATAAGATTCTTGTTTGGAAATTTTACAAAACATAAAAGGATTTACGAAAGATATTCCAGAGAAATTAAACAACAGAGGATTTATCGAGGGCCCAAAGAATCATAAATTCATAAAAAATCACCCATAAACGCCTTAAACGCCATTTCTCGGCTAAGCAGGCTGAAGGGCTACAACATGAATTTATTTTTCTCAGATAAACTCGAACCTTGTGTTCACCATTTCCTGGTTCATCTTCTTACCTTATGTTCTAACCAAAGACTCTTATATTACATTAAATTCCAGAAATTTAAATAAATCTTTTATTATATCAATCTGATTTCAAGTTACAAATAAATATAGATCATGTCATAGTAAGGAAAATAATTTAGCACGAATATCTTAGCCTGTCATTCAGGCTAATCTCTGAAATATTAAATTAAAAACAAAAATAAAAACAAAAATAAAAACAGTAAACTTACAAAGTTGTAAGCAGAACTTCAAACTTTTATTGATTTACTTCAGAAGGGTTGTATACAAGAGAGAGTAGAGAGGGGAGCAAACTCGACCGTGTCCTTCTAAGAACACAGAAGTAACCTATATATAGATAGAAGAGCCGGACATCAAACCCCAGATTCCATCTTAAAATAAAAATAGTACATGCTTTATTAAAGCAAAAGTAACTTTTGTTACAAAATTCTAAAAGTAAATAGTGATATGCCACCCACTTTTTGTCACGATATTCCATGATGTTTTATTCCACCAACTCTTGAATAGTGAGATTCCACTATCAACGACTCTAGTCATCTTTGATATTATCTTTTAGAGATTTCTTCAAATTTTCAAATATATCATCAATTTGAGATAATTGAGGAATATCCTCATCTGGATCCTGTGCATCATGCATCTTCATTAGATGTATGAATTGATTATCACTTGATTCGGAAGCCATTGAAGCCATTGATTTATCTGATTTTGAATCTGAGCATCCAATATTCTGGAAAAGATCTTTTTTCATTTCCTCAATATAAACTTCAATCATTTTTTCTTTAGAATAAATCTCAGAGTATTTCTGAGCCAGAATCTTAAAAGGACTCATGGAGTCTTTCTCTTTTTCCTGTTGATTCTGGAATTCTTTCTGATATAAAGAAATCTTTTCCTCCAGATTTAGAAGAGTTTCATGACCATGAAGTTTTACAGTTGCTGGATCTTCTCGTAACATTTTATCCCAGAATTTAGTATAACTAACTCTTTTTAAACAAGGGATTCCTTCCTCAGTATAATCACATTCTGGTTGCCATCTCCAGATCCATGGAATTCCAAATTCCATGAAGAATAGACATAATGTCTTGCCATCAATCGAATGATCAGAAAAGGATTTCTTTATGCATGGGGCCACGTTTAAGCATGTATTCATAGGTTTTATAAAAACCTCTGGCAAAATCTTTGCAGATGGACCAAATATTTTCCACCATATGTAAAACCAATTTGGAATAGAATGGTGAAAAATGTTTTCACAAGTCTTCAGAAACCAAGTATGTTTCTTCTTTTCATTTTCATAAAATAAAATTTTATTAAAACTTTCAACATAATCCCAAAAATTGAATTTGAAACTCATTTTATGAGGTTCAGAATAGAATTCTTTTTCAAATAATGGAGATATACCCCATTCCTCAATAGATATAATCTTTTTGATAATGAATTTTGAGAAGTTATAACTTCCTTTTTGTTGAATATTACTAAAAAAATGAGTTATATCAACACTTTTTGTAGAAATGAGAAGATTTTCATAAAATCCTCTTTGCTTATAAGCACCATATACATATGATGTATTGGTTAAATATCTGTCCATGATAGTCCATGGAGCTTTTTTCCATTGGAGATCTTTTTCTTCTATAAGAAGAATTAATTCACGATGTTTAGTCTCTATATAAAGAGCTGAATCATTATCATCTTCTTTGATGATATTAGCATATGATGCTGAAGATTGAGAATCTGTATTATTCTTCTTCTTTTGTTTCAAGAATTCTTGAAACTCATTGTATAATTCAGTATCCTGCTCAGTATTACTGGCTGATGAACTTGATAAATTCTGGGCTATTAGCCTCTGTTTGCCATGCTGTGCTATAATATTAGGGGGTTTTCCCCTACCACCTCGCCCTCTATAAGAGGACTCTCCTCTGCCTCGAGAGTACATATCTGTGAATGAAAACATTAAGATAAATATTCTCGAGTTAAGAAATCTGGTAAGTGATTATCTTCACTTTTTTTATAAATAATTTCAAAATCAAAAGGAGCTAAATGAGCCTGCCATCTTGCAAACATTTGTTTAGAAACATCATGTTTGAAATCTTTATTAAACATAAATTTTGCAGATTTGCAATCAGTTTTTATAATAAACTTTTAATTGTATAAATCATCTTGAAATTTTAAAATGCATCTAACAATAGCTAAGATTTCTTTTGCTACTGTGGAGTAATTTTTCTGGGCATTATTCTATTTTCCAGAATAAAATCTTATAAGATATTCTTGTTTAGTTTGGGGATCTTTTTGTTTCAAAATTCCACCAAAACCTATATCAGAAGCATCTGTTTCTACAATTTTATCCCATAAAGGATTTGCCAGCATAAGACAAGGAAGATTTTTAACTTTATCTTTAATAATCTGAACAGCTCTAGTATGCTTATCTGTCCAAGGTAAAGGATTTTTCTTTAGTCTATCATATAAGATAGCTGAATCTTTAGTAAGATTTTGAATATAAGGAGAAATATAATTTAAACTTCCTAAAAATCTTTGCAACTGAGTTTTATCAATTATTATATCAGGGAATTTAGATCCAAACTCAATACTTCTTTGAATAGGAATTATTTTTCCTTTTTCAATCATATGACCAAGAAAACGAATATTAGTTTGAAATAAAATCATTTTAGATTTTGAAATAACTAATCCATTTTGAATAACAATATTTTTAAACATTTCTAAATGTTTAAAATGTGTTTCAATATCATTAGAAAATACTAAGATATCATCTATATAAACAATTATAAAATTGCTATTGTAGTATCCCGATGCCTAATTTGAGTTAATTATTGGATTAATTATATTTCGGTGGGATCGGAAGGACCGAACCGAGTTCGGATCGTCTGAAGAGGGTTCGGATCGTCCGAAGAGGGTTCGGATCGTCCGAAGACAGGTGGCTGGACACGTGGAAGACATGCAGAGTTCGGATCGTCCGATCAGGGTTCGGATCGTCCGAAGACAGGTGTCTGGACACGTGGAAGACATGCAAGGTTCGGATCGTCCGATCAGAGTTCGGATCGTCCGAAGTGTGCCGGATCGGATCTTCCGAAGTGGATCGGATCGTCCGAAGTGTGCCGGACCCGATGCCCGTGGTTTCTGCTCTGAAAGCCTGTCGTGCTTTAGAGTCGGGCGGGGAAGGCTACCTTATCTATGCTATTGATTCGTCCGCAGATAGTGTCGGTATCAGCGACATTCCAGTGGTTTGCGATTTTCCGGATGTTTTTCCCGAGGAGATTCCTGGTTTTCCTCCCGTTCGGGAAGTGGATTTCGGCATTGATTTAGTGCCAGGCACGGCACCAATCTCTAGAGCTCCTTATCGTTTAGCTCCATCGGAGATGCAAGAATTGAAACAGCAGTTGCAGGATATTCTTGACAAGGGGTATATTCGACCCAGTGTGTCCCCGTGGGGAGCACCAGTTCTTTTTGTCAAAAAGAAGGATGGTTCTATGCGGCTCTGCATAGATTATCGGCAGTTGAATCGTGCGACGATAAAGAATAAGTATTCGTTGCCACGGATTGATGATTTATTTGATCAACTGCAAGGTACCTCTGTGTATTCCAAGATTGATTTAAGGTCTGGTTATCATCAGCTCCGAGTTCATCAGGGAGATATATCGAAGACTGCATTCAGGACCCGGTATGGACATTATGAGTTTCTGGTTATGCCTTTTGGGGTGACGAATGCACCAGCAGTTTTTATGGACCTGATGAATCGGGTATTTCGGGATTTCTTGGATAAGTTTGTTGTGGTGTTTATAGATGATATCTTAATCTATTCGCATGATCAGCAAGAACACGTACAACACTTAAGGATTATTTTACAGACACTTCGCGAGAATCAGCTTTATGCGAAGTTGAGTAAATGTGAGTTTTGGATTGACAGGGTTGTATTCCTTGGTCATGTCATTTCTAGCAAGGGAGTTTCAGTTGACCCAAGCAAGGTGGAAGCGGTATTGAACTGGTCGCGTCCGACGACAGTAGCCGAGATCCGCAGTTTTCTGGGATTGGCTGGGTATTATCGCCGTTTCATTATCAACTTCTCTCAGATTGCTAAGCCACTCACTCAGCTCACTCGGAAAGATGTTTCATTTGAGTGGACATCAGAGTGCGAAGAGAGTTTCTTGGAACTTCGCAGACGATTGACATCTGCGCCTGTTTTGGCTTTACCGTCTGGATCTGGTGGTTTCAGTGTTTACACCGATGCCTCCTTGCAGGGACTAGGGTGTGTTCTGATGCAGAATGAGCATGTGATTGCTTATGCATCGAGACAGTTAAAGTCTCATGAGGAAAACTATCCTGTTCATGATCTGGAATTAGCAGCGATCGTTTTTGCTTTGAAAATCTGGCGCCATTATCTGTATGGTGAGCGATTTGAGATTTTCACCGATCATAAGAGTTTGAAGTATCTGTTCACTCAGGCTGAGTTGAACATGCGTCAGCGTCGTTGGATGGATCTACTCAAGGATTACGATTGTGAGATCAAGTATCATCCAGGATCTGCGAATCTCACGGCCGATGCTCTTAGTCGCAAGGTGAGATTATCTGCTCTTCAGACTTGTGCTGTATCTGGGATTATTCAGGATTTCTGTTCGATGGGATTCAATTGTAAGCATCGGAAGGGAACAGAGAGTATCCGTATAGCTACTATTTTGTCCGAGCCAGTTTTGTATTCTCGGATTAGAGATGCTCAGATGTCTGATTCTATGGTTCAGAAATTAGCTCGGTTGGCTGATGGAGATAATACTTCTGGATTCCACTATCAGTCCGAGGGTCTTTTGTGCTTATCTGGTCGTGTTGTTGTACCAGAAGATGACACTTTGAGGGAGGAGATTTTGTCCCAGGCTCATCGTAGCAAGTTGAGTGTTCATCCGGGGAGCAACAAGATGTATAAGGATTTGAGGACTCGATTTTGGTGGAAAGGTATGAAACGTAATGTTTATCAGTATGTCTCCAAGTGCCTAGTCTGTCAGCAGGTGAAGGCTGAGTATCGATGACCTGGAGGTTTGTTGCAGAATCTTCCTATTCCGGAGTGGAAGTGGGAGCATATCACGATGGACTTCGTGACTCACTTGCCTATGTCTGTGGGGAATAGAGATGCTATCTGGGTGGTAGTGGATCAGCTTACTAAGTCTGCCCATTTTCTTCCATATAACAGAGATTTCACTTTCGATCGGATGGCACGGTTGTACATTCAGGAGATTGTACGGTTTCATGGTGTGCCCGTGAGTATCGTTAGTGACAGAGATCCTCGATTTACATCTAGATTTTGGGGCAGCTTTCAGCAAGCTTTGGGCACTACCTTGAGTTTGAGTACTGCATATCACCCAGAGACTGACGGTCAGTCAGAGAGGACTATTCGTACTCTTGAGGATATGTTGAGATCTTGTGTGATGGATTTCGGGCCAGCTTGGCAGGATCATCTGCCACTGATAGAGTTTGCATACAACAACAGTTTTCATAGGAGTATTGGTATGTCTCCGTTTGAAGCATTGTATGGTCGACGTTGTCGTAATCCTCTGTTCTGGGAGGAAGTCGGAGAACGACAGGTCGAGGGTCCAGAATTGATTCAGCTGGCCATGGACAAAGTTCTTGTGATCAAACAGCGGATTAAGACTGCTCAGGATCGACAAGCGAGTTATGCGAACTCCAAGCGCAGACCTCTTCATTTTGATGCAGGCGAGAAAGTGTTTCTCAAGGTATCACCTTTTCGGAGGATTCTGAGATTTGGACTCAAGGGTAAGCTATCTCCGAGATTCATTGGTCCTTTTGAGATCTTAGAATGTGTGGGAGATTTGGCCTACAGATTAGCTTTGCCACCGTATCTGTCTAGTGTTCACAATGTGTTTCATGTGTCCTTGTTGAGACGATACGTAGCGGATGAGTCTCATGTTTTGCATCCAACAGAAGTTCAGCTGAATCCGGATTTGTCTTTTGTAGAAAGACCGGTTTCGATCTTAGACCGGAAGGATAAGGTACCGCGGAATAAGACTATTCCTCTTGTCTTAGTGCAGTGGCAGCGCCGAGGTACTGAAGAAGCTACTTGGGAACTAGAGAGTCGCATGCGGTCAGAGCATCCAGAGATGTTCTAGTTGTAGTATTTTCAGTTATGATTGTAATTTCAGTTGTGCTTTCAGTTGTAATTCATTCTTAAGTTGAATGTATTGTTGTTCAGAATTGTCATTCTTCAGACTCGATTTCGCGGACGAAATCCTTTTTAGGGGGGGAGAATGTAGTATCCCGATGCCTAATTTGAGTTAATTATTGGATTAATTATATTTCGGTGGGATCGGAAGGACCGAACCGAGTTCGGATCGTCTGAAGAGGGTTCGGATCGTCCGAAGAGGGTTCGGATCGTCCGAAGACAGGTGGCTGGACACGTGGAAGACATGCAGAGTTCGGATCGTCCGATCAGGGTTCGGATCGTCCGAAGACAGGTGTCTGGACACGTGGAAGACATGCAAGGTTCGGATCGTCCGATCAGAGTTCGGATCGTCCGAAGTGTGCCGGATCGGATCTTCCGAAGTGGATCGGATCTTCCGATCGTTGTCTATAAATAGAGGCGCGAGGCTTCACTTTTTACTCGCCAATTCCGAGTGTTCCAGAGCGTTTTAGTCGTTTCTGATGGGTTTCTAGTCTTTTCCCGAGGTTTAGGCACTAGCGGGGAGCTACTGGTTTTGTAGCGGAGCTGTGCTCTAGTTGGGAGCTAGCGGCATCAGTGGGCTGACTACGGACGCAGACTTGATTCTAGGACTGATTGCTAGGATCTACTGGTTTGAGGTACGAAAGTACTATCCGAGATAGCAGGATTGAGTATGCTTTACTATGTGTTGCATGTTTATATGTTGCATTATTATCTGTCATATGATGCATGGTTTATTATGCGGCATTTGCATAATCATGTTGAGCCTGACTATTTTTGAGATAGCCTGTTGAGAGGGTGCTCAGCCCTCGTTTGTTGTGGATGGTTGGACCCCGTTGGCCGACGGTGGTCAGGTCACCGGTATATCCACAGGTTTATTTTGGTATGGGAGCCACCTCCTGGTGCGACGTCGCAGAGTGCTACATACCTTGACGTCATTTACCTGAGCAGTATTTCGATATACCCAGATCCTGGTATCCAGTACATTTTGCATACATGCATGTCATAGTCTTGTATACTCATGCTTTCGGTGCTGAGCGTTTTATGCTCACGTCCTCGGTTTATCTCTGTTTTGGACACCCTATTCGATGGGGCAGGTCTCAGGTTGGGCGGTCCAGGAGGGAATGGACACGGAGCTGGCAGAGGTTGACTTGTAGTTATTGGTATTTGTTCTTGGAATTTAGTTCGATCTGGTTGTTTAAGTATTTTGTACTTACAGATTCGATTGGGTTGTATTACTGTTTTTCCGCTGTTTACCTGATTCAGTTTTAAATGTTAATTTTGCATGCTTAAGTTCTGATTAGTAGGTGATTCTGGAACGGGTCACTACAGCTATAGTTATAAAAAATATCATTCATTATTTGTTGAAATTCTGAAGGGGCATTTTTAAGGCCAAATGGCATTACTGTCCATTCATAATGTCCTATAGGAACATTAAAAGCAGTTTTATATCTATCAGATTCTTTTATTTGAATCTGCCAAAATCCTGATTTTAAATCAAATTTGGAAAATATTATTGCATGAACTAATCTGTCTAATAAATATTTTTTATTAGGAATAGGATGCCTAATCCATTTCAAAACCTTATTAAGAGGTTTATAATTTATAACCAATCTAGGAACTCCTCTTTCCTGCTCAGAATGTTTATTAACATAAAAAGCAGTACAAGATCAAGGAGATTGAGAAGGTTTTATTAAACCTTTATCTAACAAAGAATGAATTTCATTCTTACATAATTCTAAATATTCAGAATTCATTTGACAAGGACGAGCCTTGGTTGGAATATTTTTTTCATCAAAATTCTCTTAATATGGAAGAGAGATAATATGCTTCTTACGATTCCAAAAAGCATTTGGTAAATCATTACATATTTCTAATGAAAATTTATTATAAATAATTTTTATTTTTTCCTGTAATTTAGGATTCTGTAATTTTTCATCAATGGTAAGAAATTTTATTTCTTCTTTTAAAGAGTTAATTTGAAAGGTTTTTCTTTCAATCTTTTCTTGTAATTCATTCAAAATTCTATGAACAGGTTTAGTTATAAACTTAAAGGAAATAGGATTACCTTGAAAAGTTCCTATAATACCTGTTTCATCAACATAAGTTAAAGGATATATTTGATAAATAAAAAGAAGACCAAGTATAAGTTGGCTAGAAATATCTTTTGCTAATAAAAAATTGGTTTGAATACAGTTTTTATCTTTGGAAATATAAGCTTTAGGTAATTTATAATTTATTTCTAAAGGTTCTCCTCCTGCATGAGAAAGAGAATGAGTAGTTTTTTGAAAATATTTTGTAGGAATTAATCCTTCTTGTATAACATTTAAATTTGCACCACTATCTATCATAGCGATGAAATTCTTTTTATAAGAATTATCAATTAATAAAGTAATATTAGTATACCATTTTTGAGATATTATCATACTCAAAACAGATAAATGTTTCTGATTATTATCAGGAAATGAAATATCTTGAATATTTTCAAAATTTTCAGAAATTGAATTATTATTATTTTCAATAACTGAAATACAATAATTTAAACTATTATTGTTATTATGTAAAATTTTTACTTGTTCTTTAAGATTATCAATCTCTTTAACTAAATCCTGTATAGTAACTGGATTTTGTTGACTATATTTTTTCTGTAAAAGATTTTTAACTTCTTTCATAGAATAAGCTTGTTCTTGTTTAACAAGAATGTTATTTTCATTGTTAATGGTTGAAGCAGCATTTTCCATTTGATCAATAATAGTAGATTTTAATATTGGATCCTTAATCATTTTAAGGAATTCTAAAATATTATTGTTAGTTAAAACATTAATATTTAAATCTTGAAATTGAGACATAAGTTTATAAAACCCATCATTTTTATTATTATCCTCTATAGGATTAATACAAGATTTTCCTAGTATACAATTATTACATTATTCTAAATCAGAAATATCTGATTCATTATCTAAAATTTCTTCTGAATTGTAGGATTCTGAAGAATTCTCAGTTTCACTATCAGAATTATTATTAGAATCCATTATTATTTTAAATAATGTCTCTTTTAGATTATCATCTATATCTAGATTATTAATTTTGTTTTTAGCCCAACATTGATTAGCATAATGTCCTGGATTTTTACATTTTCTACAAATTATTAGTTTGTTTTTGTATTTTTCTTTTTTCCTATCAGCTTTTCCTGATTCCCGAATTTCTTTTGTTTTCTTTTTCTATCTTTTTGTCTATCAGACAAATGTCTTTTCTTATAAATTTTTTCATTATTATCTTTAATTTTCTTCTTACCTTTATTAGGTAAGTCCATACCAAATTGATCACAAAATTTACCTAGTTGTTTTTTCTCTAGTAAATTCTGTCTCTTAATTTGATTATTTAATTTTAATTCATTACAGAGAGCTAAACCTTCTTGAATACAAGTATTAATTAAATTACCATAAGTGTAATTATCATAAGAGATATTTATATCTTCTTTTCTTAATACTTTTCTAACCCTTTCAGCAAATAAGAAAGGTAAGCCATCTATGAATTTAGCTTTCCAAAGACTATTATTACAGTCTGGAATCTCATAAATACGAGATAAGAAAGTATCTTTATACCATCTAAAATCAGTAAGTGTTTTAAATTTTAGATTACTTAATAAAGTTCTAATTTGTTCACTATTATCAGTGAATTTTCCAGTAAAATGTTCAATCATAGTCAATATTAATGTATAAACTACATTTTCTGATTGAATATTATTTTCCATTTTTATAGAATTAAAGATTTCATCTTTTTGAGAATAATGTAAATAATTATCCCACCAACCTTTAAGTTGGACAGTGAATCCTGCTGTTATCATTTTAGCAATATTTTTATCAGTATTACCTGATGATTTACACACAGTACTATACATAAGCATTCTGTGAGCAGTATTATAAATTTGCCTATCACTATAACCATCAATATTCCATTCATAAATATTTTTCCCATTATAGCTATTAGCAAAAATATATTCATTTTCTTCAATAAGAACATCCATGGGAGTAGGTTTATTATAATAATATTTAGATGTAGTAGGTCTATCAGCCCATTTAATTTTATTAACTTCTTCATCAGAATTATTTATTTTTTCTAATTCCTCAAACTCTTCATTAAGAGTATTTAAATTAAGATTTCTAAATTTTTCTTCTAATAATTTTTCTATATCAGAAATAGAAGATTTAAATTTAAAATCCTTAATATCAGGAGGGGATTGTATAAATGAAGTATCAACAGAAACAATATTATTTTCTGGTTCTTCTATATGAATATCTGGTTTTATTTTATTGATAGCTAAAATAATTTTATCAATACGATCTTTAAGAAAATTAATCTCTTCTCCTATAATCGTAAGATATAAATTTGTATAATTTTGTTTTTCAATTATCTGATTTATATGTTTAACAGTAATTTGTAACATATCATTTTCAAATAATTTTGAAAAAGCAGTAAAATTTAAAATTTTATTATTCTTTTCTATTATAAAAGATTGTTGAGGAGGATAAACAGATTTTTGAATCTGTCCTGAAGAAAGTTTATAATTTCTTTCAAGAATAGAAATATAATCTATAATAAATGTTTTAAAAAACCAAGGAACAAAATGTATTAATTTATTCTGGTTTTCACAATATTTATAAAATGTTGAAACAATATATTCAAACTCTTCTTCAGAAAAACTTTTAAAGTACCAATCTCTGAAAGATTCCCATTTGGGTAAATAAAATTCTACATTGATCTTTGCTCTAGCAGAAGATCCTTTAGTAAAATCAATTTTAGGTTTATTATTCATTAAATACTAAAATTCATTTCTGAAACTGTATCAGTTTCTCTAACTTTTTGAAAGTTACTTTTATGAACAATATTATTCTGATTTATAATTAAATCATCTACTGTATTAGTAGATTCTAAATCTTCTCTAACTTGAGAAGTAGATACTCTAGAAGTTTGTGGTATATCTACCATATAATCTAGAGGAGAAATAAAAGAATGACTAGATCTTGATCTAGTATAAACAGAAGAGGGTAATAATCTTCTTTGTTCATTATTAAACTGTATTTGAACAGATCCTTCATTATTTTGAATAACTTGTTGTAAATCTCTATTTATTATAGGATTTCTGGGAACAGCTTGTTCAATTATCCAGTTTTCTGGAAATTCTATTTCTTCCCATTTTATAGATCTACGGGTTGTGATATTAGATCTATTAAAATTAGTTTCTATAAGAATAGTTTCATTTAATTTTTTATCTATTCTTTTACACATAGGGTTCAGTGTAAATAATCTATTATATTATTTTATTAATATAATATAATATAATATTAAAAAAAAAAGATAAAGATCACGTTGAAAATGAAAGAATGAAAGAATGTTCTTTCATTTTCCAGTGTGGCACGAGAGGTGAGAGAGACGAGAGTTTTTATTTTCTTTTTTTGATCGTGTGACTTATCGGTTTATCCAATCGACGAACCGATTTCAGTTCTGGTATCGTTGACACGAGATATTCGATTTGAGGTATAAATTTTGTAGTTTTGGTGATGTTTGAAATTCGTCGGTTTCTGGAATAAATCCGATAAATTGTTAAATCATACTGAAATTAAAGATTGTTGAGTAGTGTATGATTTTAAAGAATTAGAGAAGATTATAGTGGTGTTATTTTGAATTATTCCTAATTTGTTTTAATTAGGGATTTTTAATGTTTGGATTGAGATTGGAGAGCTGTTTGTCAGTTGTTATTAATTCTGATTATATATTTGGAGTCTACGAAGTATAGGCTACACGTTGATATAAAGTTTTTGTAATTTGACGGATGTTGCAAAATAGCCTATTATTTGAAGTTAATTAATTATGGTGTATTTAATGGTAGTATTGTGAATTAAATACACCAGAATATTAAATTGTGAACGATAAGAATTTACAATCGAGTTTTATATTTTGTTGAATTAATGATTGTTGAGCTATTTGATGTGATATATTGAGGTTGTTATGACTGTGTTGATAATTTGACAATGATCTGATAATTGTTGTTGAATTATTTAGATACGTCACAAGTCTCGGGATAAAAGAAATAGCCAGATTTTATATTTACTCGATTATCAGGTACGTGTTTACTACGAGCATATGTTGTTATTGTTTAGTATTGATGAATACTATTGCGTTGAACGATGATAAATCACCGGAATTGGGTGATTTGATATTATATTTGTTGTTGTTGATTATTGTTGATATTGTTGACTATCGTTGTTGGGAGACTTCTCGTTGATGTTGTCACGTTGATGTTGTTCGTTCAACGATATTGCTGTCGCCGGTGTTGGGGTGCGACGTATCGTCGATGTTGTTGTTCGTTCGACGATATTGCTGTCGCCGGTGTTGGGGTGCGACGTATCGTCGATGTTGTTGTTCGTTCGACGATATTGCTGTCCCCGGAGTTGGGGTGCGACGTATCGTCGATGTTGTTGCAGTGTGATGTTGTTGAGGTTGTTGATGGCTGATTGTCCAGAAACGGCAAAAGGGGTATTTCTGTTATCATTTCGGTTATATCTTATGTTGTTGTTAATATAACTGTTATGTATTACGATGATGATTGTGTTGTATATGCTCACCCTTTGGGGGCTGTTTCTGTTGGGCAGGTTACAGGACTATGCGTGAGACAGGATAGTGGTGAAGGACTAGGTGTGTCTAATCAAACAGTCCTGTAGTTGATAGTAGATAGAGACAGTATAGCTTATTGTCTTATTTGAGTTGTATGTGTGTATTTATTATACTGTTTCTGCTGCATTAACGTAGATAGTGTGGTGATTGCACTATTTTGTCGTATATGCATTATATTATTACGTCGTCGAAAAGAAATTTTTTTATGCATATGACGTCACATGTTGCATGATTACGTGGCGAGGTTTGGGGCGCCACATTTGGTGGTATCAGAGCATATGTTAGATGTCTGGGATGGTTAGGAGTTGGGTTTGTGATGAGGGAGTTGGATGACGATATTATCTGCGTGTGTCTGTGCATTTGACTTGTTATTGATGATTTCTTGGTATGATTGATTGTTCTTTAGTTGCGTGTGCTTTAATGCGAAAGGTGTGATGATTATGACTGGATTGTAATTGTTAAATGTTTTGATTAACAATTTGATTTCCAGTGATGACAGCTAGAGAACAGGTACATCCACACGAGGAAACGGAAGAGGTTGACAGTGGGTTTGGGCAGATGAATCCATTGCCACCTCCTCCTATGGGACAGGCACCTGCAGACCAGCCTTTATTGTCTGGTGAGTTGACTTTGGCACAGTTTAGCAGTTATCTTCCACCGATATTTGATAGTTCTGAGACTGGTGAGCAAGCCGAGGAGTGGATTGAGAGGATAGAGCAGATATTTGTGACCGCTCCGTGTCCTAGGTCTGCTTGGTTGCGATTAGCTACATTTCAGCTTTCGAAGAATGTACTGTTGTGGTGGCAGACGACTGAGGCCGGATTGAGAGATCAGGGCCGTACTGTTGATTGGGATGTGTTTCGATCTTGTTTTCTTGATAATTATTTTTCTATAGCAGCCAGACAGAAGAAAGAGAAAGAATTCGAGGATTTGAGACAGGGTAGTATGTCTGTTGCTGAATATGAGTCTCGGTATTCTGCATTGCTGAAATATGTGCCACATATTGCTATAAATGTTCATGCTAAGATGAGGCACTTCTTGAAAGGGTTGAAGTTAGAGTTATTTGATCGTGTGCAATCAAATAACCCGATATCATTTGAGGTTACAGTGACGAGGGCAGAGATGGCTGAGTTGGTGATGCAGGAGTATGGGGCTCAGGGACGATTATCAGAGCCGACTAGGGAGTCATTGCGACCTCAGGGACAGTCTTTTAAATATCAGAAGGGTTCATCTTCTTCATCCTCATCTGGGAAGCGCCGATTTGATTCACGACGTGTTGAGAGTCGTGGGGGCAGTTCTCAGTCTGTTCAGGGGCAAAGGGGAGAGTCCAGAGCAGTGAGATGTTATCGTTGTGGGGGAGCTCATCTAATCAGAGAGTGTACACAGACCGAGATCACCTGTTTTGAGTGTGGCGGTGTTGGTCATCTGGCGAGACATTGTCCTAGTCGTGAGGGACAGCGAGAGCCTAGAAGTGCTAGAGGTAGATCCTCAGAGAGAGGAGGACGACAGCCTCAACAGTTTACACCACGACCTTCTGGAGGACAGCCACGTATGCAGGGAGCTGGTCCGCCTCAGGCACAAGTGTATGCTTTGACACGAGAGCAGGCAGAGGAGGCACGAGAGGAGATGATAGCGGGTAAGTGTTATTTATGTTCTTATCCTGCTTATATTCTTGTTGATACTGGTGTCTCGCATACATTTATATCGAAGAGGTTTGTGGTTGAGCATCATATGCGCTCGTCTCCATTGTCTATGCCTCCTTCTGTTTCGACACCTTCTGGAGTTGATATATCAGTTGTATCGATGATATCAGATGGTATTATTTCTTATAAGGGCTATGGGCTGAGATTTGATATGATTATTCTAGAGATGACTGATTTTGATTGTATTGTGCGAATTAATGTGCTGAGGAGATATTGTGCGACAGTTGATTGTTATCAGCGGGTGGTATATTTTTATACAGATGAGAAAGAGCGTTGGACATTTTATGGGAAGGGTTCTCGTCCCCGTGTTTCGTTGGTATCTGCCATCCAGATGTCTCGGTTATTGGAGCATGGGTATGAGGCTTATCTTATTTATGCTGTAGATGTGACAGAGAAGAAGAAGGAGGTGGGAATATAGGAGATACCTATAGTTGCTGAGTTTGCCGATGTATTTCCTGATGAGATTCCAGGCTTCCCACCAGTCCGTGAGGTGGAGTTTGGGATTGAGTTGATGCCAGGTACTTCCCCTATTTCTCGTACTCCTTATAGAATGGCATCAGCAGAGTTGAGAGAGTTGAAAGCCCAGTTGCAGGACTTGCTAGACAAGGGATACATTCGCCCTAGTGTATCGCCTTGGGGTGCACCAGTCCTATTTGTAAGAAAGAAAGATGGAACGATGCGGCTTTGTATTGACTATCGACAGCTGAATAAGGTAACGATTAAGAATAAATATCCCTTCCCTCGTATTGATGATTTGTTTGATCAGTTACAGGGAACCTCGGTATATTCGAAGATTGATTTGAGGTCAGGATATCATCAGATACGGGTTAGAGAGGAGGATATTCAAAAGACAGCATTTAGGACCAGATTTATGCCGTTTGGGTTGACGAATGCTCCAGCTGTGTTCATGAGTTTGATGAATAGGGTATTTCAGCCTTATCTCGATCGATTTGTTATTGTGTTTATTGATGATATATTCCAGGAGTGAGGCTGAGCATGCAAGACACTTGCGTTCAGTGTTACAGGTGTTGCGAGATAGACATGCCAAACTCAGTAAGTGTGAGTTTTGGTTGGATCGAGTGGTCTTCTTGGGTCATGTTATATCGAGAGATGGGATTTCTGTTGACCCAACGAAGGTCGAAGCCGTGTTACAGTGGTCTGCACCTACATCTGTACCAGAGATTCGTAGTTTATTGGGTTTAGCAGGTTATTATTGTCGATTTATCGAGGGATTTTCAAAGATTGCTAGGCCTTTGACACAGTTGACTCAGAAAGGTGTGCGATTTCAGTGGTCTGAAGCATGTGAGTGGAGTTTTCAGGAGTTGAAGCACCGACTGATGACTGCACCGGTGTTGTCAATCCCTACAGAAAACGAGAGGTTTGTTGTTTATACAGATGCATCATTACATGGTTTGGGATGTGTTTTGATGCAGGATCGGCATGTTGTGGCATATGCCTCGAGACAGCTGAAACCACACGAAACAAGGTACCCCGTGCATGACTTGGAGTTAGCAGCCATTATCTTTGCCTTGAAGATATGGCGACACTATTTATATGGTACCTCGTTTACGATTTATACTGATCATAAGAGCTTGAGATTTCTGTTTACACAGATAGAGTTGAATATGAGACAGAGGCGTTGGCTAGATTTGCTGAAGGATTATGATTGTGAGATTGAATATCATCCTGGTCGAGCCAATCTTACAGCTGATGCATTGAGCTGTAAAATGAGTTGTACTGCAGAGGATGTCAGTCGCTTATCAGCTATGATGATGTCTTGTTGTTCCTTGGGATATGATTTTGATATCTCGACGACTCCTATCCAGGTATCTACCTTATTAGCTGAACCTGATATATATGGTTGTATTCGTGATGCAGAGATGACAGATGAGAGATTTCAGCGATGGAGGGAGTTAGTGTCTCAGAAACAAGATACTCGTTTTAGAGTGGCTGATGATGGCAGTTTGAGGATGAATGATAGATGGGTAGTTCCTGATATATCTGAGTTGCGCCAGGGCCTGTTGCGGCGTGCACATTGTAGTCGATATTCTATCCACCTTGGTGGCAAGAAGATGTATAAGGATCTACGCTCTCAGTTTTGGTGGAAAGGAATGAAACGTGATGTGATTGATTTTGTACGTCGATGTCTCAATTGTCAACAAATCAAAGCTGAGAGGAGAAGGCCGGGAGGTGAATTGAGGAGTTTAGAAGTACCGACTTGGAAATGGGAGCACATATCGATGGATTTTGTAACTCATTTGCCAAGAAGCACTGGAACTATTGATGCTATTTGGGTGATTGTTGATCGATTGACGAAAGTTGCACATTTTATACCCTATAGCATGAGTAGTACGTATTTGACGATTGAACAGTTGTATATACGAGAGATTGTACGGTTGCATGGGATTCCAGTGTCTATTATTTCTGATAGAGATCCTCGATTTACTTCTCATTTTTGGGAAGGATTGCAGATTGCGATGGGGACAGAGTTGAGATTGAGTACAGCTTATCATCCTCAGACAGATTGTCAGACTGAGCGTACTATACAGACGCTGGAGGATATGTTGCGTGCTTATGTCATGGATTTTAAATCTGGTTGGCAGTCATCTATTCCATTGGTGGAGTTTGTGTATAACAATAGTTACCAGAGTAGTATTCAGATGGCTCCATTTGAGGCATTGTATGGGAGACGTTGTAGATCTCCGTTATACTGGGATGATGTTGATCGAGCTGCAGTTACCGGTCCTGATATGATTCATGAGATGGAACAGAAAGTAAAGTTGATACAGCAACGATTAAAAGCAGCTCAAGATAGACAGGCCGCATATGCAAATAAAATACGAAGACCCTTAGAGTTTCAGCAAGGCGATCGAATATTTTTGAAAGTTTCTCTTTTTCGTGGCACAGTGCGATTTGGTATGAAAGGAAAGTTGGCACCGAGATATGTTGGCCCGTATGAGATATTACAGCGGATAGGCACTTTGGCTTATCGATTGGCTCTACCTCCATCTTTATCTGGTATTCATGATGTCTTTCATGTGTCGATGTTGCGGAAGTATGAGCCAGACCCTTCACATGTGTTGGATATTTCAGAGGTTCAGTTAGATCCTGATGTGTCTTATGTTGAGAGACCAGTTTGTATTTTGGATCGATCTGAACGGAAGCTTCGTAGTAAGCTTATACCGATGGTGAAGGTTCAGTGGGAGCATAAAGGTGTCGAAGAGGCCACTTGGGAGACAGAGCGGCATATGAGGGAGCTCTACCCCTACTTATTCTGATGGTATGACGTATCTTTATTTATGCATGTTATTACTTTTGTTGATTAATTTCGGGGTCGAAATTCATTTAAGGGGGGTAGAAATGTAATGCTTGAAGTGAATATCACATTTGTTGAGTTAGTAATGTGAGATTTCTAAATAATTAATTAATTTTAAAGAGGGAAATATGACATATGTTGGTCATATGAAGTCCAAATGATTTGATATTTGGATATAACGTAGAACACTCAAAGATATAGATATTTCATGTTTTGAGTTTTGACAAATTTGATCGTTTGAATGGTCCAAAAGGACATATCGATGTTAAAATGTTAAATATTATATATTATATTATATTATTTTATTAATATAATATAATATAATATTAAAAAAAAAAAGATAAAAATCACGTTGAAAATGAAAGAATGAAAGAATGTTCTTTCATTTTCCAGTGTGGCACGAGAGGTGAGAGAGACGAGAGTTTTTATTTTCTTTTTTTTATCGTGCGACTTATCGGTTTATCCAATCGACGAATCGACTTCAGTTCTGGTATCGTTGACACGAGGTCTTCGATTTGAGGTATAAATTTTGTAGTTTTGGTGATGTTTGAAATTCGTCGGTTTCTGGAATAAATCCGATAAATTGTTAAATCATACTGAAATTAAAGATTGTTGAGTAGTGTATGATTTTAACGAAGTAGAGAAGATTATAGTGGTGTTATTTTGAATTATTCCTAATTTGTTTTAATTAGGGATTTTTAATGTTTGGATTGAGATTGGAGAGTTGTTTGTCAGTTGTTATTAATTCTGATTATATATTCGGAGTCTACGAAGTATATGCTACACATTGATATAAAGTTTTCGTAATTTGACGGATGTTGTAAAATAGCCTATTATTTGAAGTTAATTAATTATGGTGTATTTAATGGTAGTATTGTGAATTAAATAAACAAGAATATTAAATTGTTGAACGATAAGAATTTATAATCGAGTTTTATATTTTGTTGAATTAATGGTTGTTGAGCTATTTGATGTGATATATTGAGGCTGTTATGACTGTGTTGATACGTTGACAATGATCTGATAATTGTTGTTGAATTATTTAGATGCGTCACAAGCCTCGGGATCAAAGAAATAGCCAGATTTTATATTTACTCGATTATCAGGTACGTGTTGACGTACGAGCATATGTTGTTATTGTTTAGTATTGATGAATACTATTGCGTTGAACGATGATAAATCACCGGAATTGGGTGATTTGATATTATATTTGTTGTTGTTTATTATTGTTGATATTGTTGACTATCGTTGTTGGGAGAATTCTCGTTGATGTTGTCACGTCGATGTTGTTCGTTCGACGATATTGCTGTCGCCGGTGTTGGGGTGCGACGTATCGTCGATGTTATTGTTGCAGTGTGATGTTGTTGAGGTTGTTGATGGCTGATTGTCCAGAAAACGGCAAAGGGGGTATTTCTGTTATCATTTCAGTTATATCTTATGTTGTTGTTAATATAACTGTTATGTATTACGATGATGATTGTTGTATATGCTCACCCTTTGGGGGCTGTTTCTGTTGGACATGTTATAGGACTATGCGTGAGACATGATAGTGGTGAAGGACTAGGTGTGTCTAGTCGAACAGTCCTGTAGTTGATAGTAGATAGAGACAGTATAGCTTATTGTCTTATTTGAGTTGTATGTGTGTATTTATTATACTGTTTCTGCTGCATTGACGTAGATAGTGTGGTGATTGCACTATTTTTGTCGTATATGCATTATATTATTACGTCGTCGAAAAGAAATTTTTTTATGCATATGACGTCACATGTTGCATGATTACGTGGCGAGGTTTGGGGCGCCACAGAAGGATTCTGATATAGAAAAGTTTGATCAATGCGCCACAAAGTAATTTCCATGACCCGTCAGAGTTACGTAGCTCGTTTACCACCATATTTGCATTCGAGGTAGAAGGGAGAGCAATGGGCGAGGTAACCAAGGATCTTCGAGTGTTCTGTTAGAAGTTTAACTTGAAGAACTAAATTTGATCTACATGCACACAAACATAAGACATAAAGATCATATCTGAAAATATAAAGAAGAACAAAGTTTAACCTCTAACTATTGATATATTTATTTAAAAATATATTTAAAATGTGTGTATTGAATATTTGAATGTTGAAAATAAGAGTTGTAAATATTGAAAATTAGTGTGTGATGATGTAGGTAATGATGTATTTTATTTTTGGATTATTTGTAAAGATTTTCTATAAATAGATCTCTCATTTGTGAAGAAAATCACAATTGAGTAGAGAAAAAATATTATAAAGTGTGTAGTTTGGTAAATTTTGAGAGTTTGAGATTTTTACTTTTTACCATAAATTTTTACTTTTTCACAACAATATTATCTGATCTTACGAACACCGAAAACAAGATCTTCTAAATATTTATTCAATTTATGAATTAGTTCTAAATATTTATTTAATTTATGAACTAGTGTATTTCCTAATAACCGCATAGATTAATAAAATATTTATGCTGCTATTTGTAGATTTTCTATAACCATCACAGAGAAACATATCTTGATGATGTCTATCCAAGTTATGATAGATCAAATATTAAGATTTTTATCATCTTAATTCAGATGATATTCTTGATATTTCTTCTTTTAGATATAAGACGTTTTCCATATATATCTTGATAAATTATGTTGACCGCAAATATAAATTATTTTATGGAATAAATTAAAATAATATAACTTTTTCCCATTCGGTCTACATATTTCAAATAAACTGAATAATCAAAATTTAATTATCATCCAAAGTTAAGAAATAAATACATGAATTATTGTGATATGTTTTCTTATATTGAGTATTTTTTTTTTGTATCACATATATCATTTTCCTTAATATAACTCAATGAATAAAACCAATGTTTTATTTTATGTCCAACTTAATTCATATTTTTATCAAGATAATTGAATATTTACATAACTGAGTATGAGAAATATCATATCTGAATGAGTTTTATAATCAAAACCAAATGTTCCATAAAATCATTATGGAATCAAATTTATTATTACAACATGATCCTTAAACATCTTAATTTGTATGCCTTTAGGTCAAAAGATCATCAGTTCAATGCTAGCATGTTCAATGACCTCTTTATTTTGATTAACACGTTCTTCAACGACTAAAATATTTTATGTCGAGATACTTAATTCGTCTACCTCTTTAGTTATAAAAGGCTACAATTGAATTGTTGTAAAAAGAAACTCCTCAATATACACCGTATGTTAATGCTTCAAAACAATAAATAAAATTATACTTAACTAATAAATTACTTCCAAATTGTGAATTCTTCTATACACACACATAATCTTCAGTACTATGAAGGTACCCAAAAAATATTTTGCAGTTTTCTAGTGATCAGCATCCAAATAACTCTGATACTTTCTTATAAATTATGCTCCCACTAACTTTCTGATATACATAATGATCCACAATATTTTCAACAAAATTCAAGAAAAAGACAACATTGTGAAACCTTAAATACCGCTAATATGAGACTTGTTTCAATTTATGTAACCTTTTTAATCTTGTAACATTAAAACCCACTATCATTAGAGAAGAATTCTTAAGGTATTTCATATAATATTCTTACTCTATATCACCATTGATGAAAATTGTTTTCACATCCATCTAATGCAAAATCTAAATAAAATGAGCTATTAATATTATGAACACATGAAGATAATTTCTTAAATACATGCGAAAATATTTTCATGTAGTTAATTTTCTTCCCTTGCAGTCAATTTTTAAGTAACGAGTTTATCCTTATGTTTTTCAATGTTTCTTAAAGAGACTTTTTTGTGTGATGAAGACTCATCTAAAATAAATGGCAACTGAATCAACATTTTGGAGTCCATTACTTCCATTGAATTCATTGTCATTCTTAACGTTATACCACAAATTATATTTCTTATGGTCATGGTTTGTGAAAACATCATAGAATCATTTTTGGCTCCAAAATAAATTGCCACTTAACTCTAGATACAAAATATAATCACTTGAAATTGTTGATCTCTTAATACGAAAGCTTATTCTTAAAGTTGCATCAACACTTTCAAGTGAATTCACACTGTGTTGTTCAACCGAATGCTCGATAGCTAGACGAGCATTAAGATCCACAAGATCATGATCAACAATTTTGTGGAATTTATAAGATTGGTCCCACGACACACATTTTAACTTGAGAGAAGTTGTGAATAACAATTATTTCAAAACTTGTGTGGATGAATGGCCATAATAATGATCAATATTATGACTTTGATTGCTCCCACTAATCAATTTTCTCAAGAAATTTCATTCTCTTGATTCCAGAAACCTTATAATTTGTGAGGGACAATAAAATATATATCACTTTAGACCTTTGATATATTACCCATTAATGGTCTTCAGTTCTAAATTGATTTGTTGTGTATGCTCAACTCTTTTCTTAGACAATCATAATCATGTATATGTGGCTTTTTTTTAAAAATATAATAAATTTAAAAAGTTTTTATAAAAATATTGTAATTTGAGAACATTTATAAAACTATGGCAATCCGCAGGAATCTGCTCCGGATTCTACAGCGACGGTTTACAGCCGTCGCAATTAGCGACGGAACAAGTCGCCCATAGCGACAGTTAATAACCGTCGCCAATAGCGACGGATTATTAAACCGTCGCTGTTTCTCTGCCCCCTTTCCTTTTTATGTTTTTTATTTTGTTTTAAATAAGTTTGAATCTGGTGCAGTGAAATGCGGATTGTACTAGTTTTATAAACACTTTCATTTTACGACATTTTTATAATGTTTTATTTAATTTATAATATTTTTAAAAAAGCCGACAAAATATTGCATGATATTACTGTAAATAATAATATTGATGGCGTGCGATTAATGTACTCCGTTAATGTCTAGACACAATTTTTTTTAAAATTTTTTACTACCATGCAATTTTCGAAGCGCACGATAAAGACACGCCGTTAATAGTATTACTAAAAGTGTGCATGTTTATATGCGCTGTTGTTAGTAGTAAAAAATTTTTAAAAAAAATTGTGTCTAGACATTAACGGAGTACATTAATCGCACGCCGTCAATATTATTATTTACAGTAATATCATGCAATATTTTGTCGGCTTTTTTAAAAATATTATAAATTAAATAAAATATTATAAAAATGTTGTAAAATGAAAGTGTTTATAAAAATAGTACAATCCGCATTTCACTGCACCGGATTCAAACTTATTTAAAACAAACTACCATGCAATTTTCGAAGCGCACGATAAAGACACGCCGTTAATAGTATTACTAAAAGTGTGCATGTTTATATGCGCTGTTGTTAGTAGTAAAAAATTTTAAAAAAAATTGTGTCTAGACATTAACGGAGTACATTAATCGCACGCCGTCAATATTATTATTTACAGTAATATCATGCAATATTTTGTCGGCTTTTTTAAAAATATTATAAATTAAATAAAACATTATAAAAATGTTGTAAAATGAAAGTGTTTATAAAACTAGTACAATCCGCATTTCACTGCACCGGATTCAAACTTATTTAAAACAAACTACCATGCAATTTTCGAAGCGCACGATAAAGACACGTCGTTAATAGTATTACTAAAAGTGTGCATGTTTATATGCGCTGTTGTTAGTAGTAAAAATTTTTTAAAAAAATTGTGTCTAGACATTAACGGAGTACATTAATCGTACGCCGTCAATATTATTATTTACAGTAATATCATGCAATATTTTGTCGGCTTTTTTAAAAATATTATAAATTAAATAAAACATTATAAAAATGTTGTAAAATGAAAGTGTTTATAAAACTAGTACAATCCGCATTTCACTGCACCAGATTCAAACTTATTTAAAACAAAATAAAAAAAACAAAAAGGAAAGGGGGCAGAGAAACAGCGACGGTTTAATAATCCGTCGCTATTGGCGACGGTTATTAACCGTCGCTATGGGCGACTTGTTCCGTCGCTAATTGCGACGGCTGTAAACCGTCGCTGTAGAATCCGGAGCAGATTCCTGCGGATTGCCATAGTTTTATAAATGTTCTCAAATTACAATATTTTTATAAAACCTTTTAAATTTATTATATTTTTAAAAAAAAGCCTGTATATGTTCCAAACTCGGTTTCCAAATTTTCACAATTCAAATAGAATCCTTTGGAAAATTTGGATTAGAATCCAAATTAACATATGCATATAATTGTCCCAAGGGTTTCAGTTTACGAGAACTTAAGATGTTTGGAGCCACTAATCACTCTCCGGAAAATGTCCATCTCAAGTGTATCTAGTATCCATATCTCATATCACAAAATTACTTCTCTACTTTGACCTTAAATGTTTTATCAAACATCCAACATTTTATACTAATTATGAAGCAAGTAGAAATGATTTTTTTCTGACCATATAAATCCATAATATCCATATAAATATTCTCCAATATATCTAAATACCTCTTAATATCATTCTTTAACACATTGGTCGGCTTACTCTTAAAATATTACAAATAAGTGTCTAAACTATTAAAAATACAGATGTCACATTATATTGGAAATACTAATTCAAACATATTTCTTAATACCAATATTTTCTTTAATATACAATGAAAAATAGTGGATATATTTTTGTAAATTAATATGAAAAGACCATAAGACAAAGTATAATTTCCAAAAATATCATATTTATAGAATAAACTAAATTATAAATCTGAAATGTTAAGGAATTTATATTTGACACTAGTTTTGAAACCTAGATCAAATTTGAAACTTCTATTAATTTTTTTTTATTTAAAAAGCTAAATCTCGAGATATACATTTACAAGCATGCATGCAATAATTGTTGTAAAACCCACACTTTTAAAATAAGAAGATTTCAAAGCTGGTAAAAATAATGTATTTAAAAATATTCCAAAACGTAAAAGCCTAGACGATTGAGCATCGTGATCCAAAGTCAATCAGACAAAAATCCTGACAACCATCAACATATAAAAATGACGGAGTATGAAAATATTCATTTATCTCTCCTAACTCATAAACATGGTGTGCGGAAAAATAAGGTCCTCGGGTTAGCGTGCGCACATCCAGCCCCTCATACTCAGCCTTCAGCGCCTCCAGTCTCTTCATCGATATGCTCAGCTGCATCATTCACACCTAGTGAGTTTAAAAACTCAGCACATCATAAATGTTATTACAAGTACATATACATAACATGCAACAGTGAAAAGTATTGTAATCAACATACGTTTCATGATCTTAAAAGCTTGAGCTTAAACATACCGTAATAAAGCATAACATGCCAAAACATGCCTCAACATATCATCATATACGTGTTCGTTTTCTTTATTTGAATTTAGTTTATTAGTTGTGCTTTTCGTATCAGCTCTATCGCATCAGCTCTATTTGATGAATCCATCTACATATAACCGTGGTACCAGGCTTATAGGCTCATAATAGTTGGCATTTTTGTTGTCATATCTCTCATTGTTACCACTTTCAACGTGCTTACTTGACACATTTTTGTGTGATTTTATTGTAGGACAAAGTTTTCTGTTCATGTAATAAATCTATGCTAAAAAGGGTGATTTTATATCACAATTAAAGGTTCCGATATGATCTTAGTGAAAGACTTGAACAGAAAAATTCAGAAGTGGTTTTTGAAAAAGGCGTGATCACACCTTGTGATAGCTCATCTGCTGCTTAGTGAGAATTAAGGAATTTTCTTATCAAGGAATAAATATAAGATAGAGTTTTTTTTATGGAAAAAACTATATATTCTTGGAGGATATTTTTTAAGTATCTTTTAATTTTAGTGATTAGGTTATTATTTTAGATTATTGGGCTTTTTATATTTTTGGACCCAAATTTCCTTTTTACCTACACAACTCAAGTGGGAGGCAGCTGATTTTTACACAAGAAAGAATTCTCCAACCTCTTATCCAACAATTCACGTAGAGAGAAGGAAAACAAGGGGCTCATGATTTCTTCTCAATTTTTCCTCACAATTCTAGTACTTTCCTTTTCTATATTTATTTTATGGAGATTTTAAGAAAAGCCATGCTTGGCTAATTTTCTAGTCTGATTTAAGGGTTGTTTTTACTGTTTAATTTATCACTGTGAGGTATTCGTTCTTAGATTTAATATGCTTGTTATTCCAAGTATTTGTCGATTTAATTATATGAAAGTTGTATGTCGATTAATCTGACAATTTAATTCGATATAGGATTTTCTACTGCTAACCATGAATTCAGTGATCCGTAATTTTCATGAATGATTGGTACATGAGTAGTATAGATTAGACGTGTTGTGCTATCATAGCATATTTAATCTAAATAAATCAACGAACTCGATCTATCAATTGCAGCTATCTCGGTTGTTAAATTTTAGGATTAACTGTTTTCACAAAACGAAAATGCTATTTTTAATTAATATGGAACGCTATCATGCCTAGTTGATTATTTGGGTTCGGTCAATTAATTTAGGCAAACACAAGAATTTTAGCGGCTATCCTTATAATTTGAAGGTTAATTTCTTGGAACATCTTGAATAAATTATTTGTTAGCCGATGAACAGTGATATAATTAAATAGTAGAACTCCCTTGAATCAAATCATTCTCATATAAATTATTCATTTTATTCTAGTTGATTAATTATCATATTAATTTATTATTTTCTTTTCTTGGATAAATTTAGTTTAGTATTTTATTTAATTCATATACAAAATCCTTCTTTACTTGTATTTTGCTCGAAAGAAATCATCCCCTGTTCCCTGTGGATTCGACCCTGCTCACAATTACACTAATTTTATTTAGAGAGTAGGAATTTAAGTTCGGTGACACAATGACAGCACACCACCGGCGGCGGGAACATCAGCGAAAGTATTATTGTAAAGCCCGAACAACCAATCTACGTAAATCACATCCATGTAAATAAATTAAATTGCATAATTGTTTTATTTAATTGATTTTAAAATGCTTACTTGATGCATATTATATGATTAAAGGTATGATTGTATGATTAAAGATTATGTGGCATGATTTCACGAAATTTAATGATTTTACTCGAAGATTCGATAATAGGCCGAGGAAAGGAGACCGGGGTGACCAAGAAAAAATAAATATTTTTCAATAAAAAATTTCAAAGCTTCTTAATATGATTAAAAATGATTAAATTTTTCTAAAAATGATAGAATTCAAATTAATTTACGAGACAAGCATGATTGTATTTGGGAAGTTGGTTTTTGGCAAACGATGAACTTTTAAAATATCAAATGCATTATTTTTGAAAACTAGTTTTTATAAACTTTTTTTTTGCAATAAAATAAGTGTCATTAGACCCAATTTAACTAAATCAAGTAGGGTCAATTGCTCCTAAACTTGAAAGCCTAAAACCTAAGCCCATTATCATGCAAAATAAAATCTATAAAAATGAAAACCTAGCCTCTAACACACATATCAGCCGAATCACACACACTTTACACATTGAAATTTGAAAAGCTTAAGAGTCTTCTTCGCCGTTTGTCCTTCTTCGTACCTCACATCGACAATCGTATATTTGAGCATTTTAAAACACAAAGGCAAGTTTTATAAACTCTTTGACGCATCATTCAAACCATAATATGTATGTTTTAATTATTTTCTACAATGTAACAATTATTTTCAAAAGTTTTGATGTTTTACGCTCGTTTCTTTAACGCTATGATTCCCAAGGACACGCTGACAATAGGGGGTGTTTAAATAACGAGAAAAGAGTCGTTATAGGACAAAAATACACGCTGGAGTCGATCTTGGTTAGGAGGCGGAGTCCTAGGCTTTTGTATGCTACACGAGGGGAAGAGGCTTCGGGTAGGTGGCTTGACTACACTGCATCTAGGCCAGGGCTGGCTGGGCTGAGCTGGGATGGACATTGTTAAGGGTTGGGAAGAGTCCTAGCTTGTCTAGGACTCAATTACAACAGCTATGGAAGAGTAACCTTTGTTTTTCTCGAACCATGACCGAGCCACCTCGGACCATCACCTGACCAGCCCACCTAGGGACCCTAATGAACCCTCTTGGACCACGCATGAGCCCCCTAGCCCGGTCCTCGATTACAACAGCTATGGAAGAGTCCTCATGGACTAGGACTCTTCCCCATGCACGGTTGGTGAGCTGTGGCTAAGGGGTTCGCGGCTTGGTTGGGGGCTGGTCTATGCTGGTCCACTAGTGTCTAGGGATGATGGCCATGGGTAGGGTCAGGGGCTGGTGCAGGGTGGCTAGATGGTGGCTCGACTGCAGCATGAGAGAACTCGCGCGACTCTTAATCTTGTGCGCAAGAACTGTGTGCACGAGCTAGGTGGCTCATGCGTGGTCCAAGAGGGTTCATTAGGGTCCCTATGTGGGCTGGTCAGGTGATGGTTCGAGGTGGCTCGGCCATGGTTCGAGAAAAACAAAGGTTGGCTCTAGGAACATAGCTAGGGTTAGAGTTATGGCTAGGAAAAAGAAAAAGGGTCGAGCCATGGTCCACGAGGGTCGAATCATGGTTCACGAGGGTAGTTTAGGTAATAAAAGTCTATGTTTAAAATTTGGTTAGAAAATATTAAAATTTTGAATTAATTTGGAAATTAAACGCTTCACAAATTAATAAATAAGAAATTAAATCGAAAGCCTCGAATTTTAGCTAATAAAAATATTAAAAATTAATTTAATCTTAAATAATTATTTGGGATAGTCTAGAGTCAATAAAAGTAAGAAAAAGTCAAAATCGAGAATTTTAGAGTCCAAGGGCAAAACAATCATTTTACACATGGGTAGTACGAAAATGGTTGACAGCTTCCCGAAGGATCATAACACATGATAAAAGAAATAAAATGACGATTTTCATGAAAATATGATATTTTATGATTTATGATAAAGCTATGAAATTTTTTACTGTTAAAATGCTATTTTTGGAAAGTCGTGATATTTTATGCTATAAAAAGGAAAAAAAGAAAAATGTTTTGAAGGATATGAGTTAACTATGACACATTATATAGAGAATATGCGGGAATCCTTTTTAAGAAGGAACAGCGAACTTACAGTTTTATAAGAATATCGTGAGAGAAAAGGCCCCAAAGGGAGCCCGTTTAAAGCCTCAGAGGTAACCCGACGATCGTATTTTCATGGCAGTGCCTAGTCCCCGTTCCCATGCGCTATGGTGAGCTAAGACAGATCCGTTTACCATAGGATAAAATGCTAGTCAATTTCAAGGATCAAACTTCACCCAACATGATAAAGGATGCAAAGCTTTACGATTTATGATTTTACGATACATGATTTATTTATGCCTAAAAGTTTTTTTAAATAAAACTATTATTTTAATGTATGTGCTTGTGTATGTATTATTTGCTACTCATGTTTAGAATGAGTCATTAGACTCACTAAGTTTGAATGCTGAAGGTGATGATGATATTTAGGGAGGCGCCGAATCTTGAACTCGAGTACGACAGTACATTCCCGAGAGAAATTTATTTCCGCAATAGATTGATAGGCAAAGTTTAAAAGATTTTTAAGGATTTTATTAGAGGTTTTATGCTTTATTGTGAAATTTATTTTGATCATGTTAAAGGTAGAAGTTGAATTTTGGTAATTGATTATTTTAGGGATTTTATGCACTTGAGATTTGAATTGGTAAATTATTTTGATTATGGAAATGTTAAGTTAGTTTATTTGTTGAAATTTCGATTTGTATGCTTTAAAAAAAAATTAGTATAATTTTAAAGTTAAAAAGCGAGGAGCGTTACAGTTGGTATCAGAGCGAATGATCCCCAAAGGGTTGTGTACTGTCACTCCGAGAAGCTCAAGAAGTCACGCCTCAAGTATGTGAGTCTTACTGCTTTAATTTTATATGCTCCATTTTTAAATACCTTTATGATACATGATATAGAGGTTAGTTGCATGTTCCATTTAAAATGTTAAATGTATGTGGGTTACATGGTTTGGACGGTGTGTACAGAGATGCCAACTAAACGAGTTCTTCGTAGAGATAATGAGGATAGGTTGGGAGGATGAGATAGGTAGGAGGAGGAGATTCCACTGCCTCCACCTAATCAGGATTCTAGTTCCTGTGTACTAGCCAGCATGCCTCGTTTACTAGAGCAGCAAGTTGGAAATTCAGCGAGGGTTCGACCGGAGGCAGTTTATGAGAAATTTAGGAGGATGGATCCCATTGATTTTTCTGGCACTACTGATCCATTTGTGGCTGAGGGATGGATTAGGTCTTTAGAGGTGATCTTTCATTATATGGATATGACGGACGCTGACCGAGTTCGTTGTATGATCTATCTGCTGAAAGGCGACGCTTCCTTATGGTGGGAGGGAGCAGAGCGAGGAGTGAATTTGTGCGATGTTGACTTGAGAGGACTTCAAGAGGGTGTTCTACGATAAATATTACACTGCTGACGTCCGTTCTAAGCTTAAGAGAGAGTTCATGATTCTCCGCTAGGAGGATTCATCTGTGACTGAGTTTGTGCAGAAGTTTGATAGGGGCTGTCATTTTGTGCCCTTGATTGCTAATGATATTGTGGAGAAGTTACGACACTTCTTGGATGGATTGAGGCCGATGATACGTCGTGATGTGATAATCGTTGATCATAATGATTATACTACTGCTGCTGCCAAAGCTTTTCGAGCCGAGCAATCACTTAAGGACATTGATTGGGAGATGCAGCGCAAGAGGAATCGTTCCCAGCAAGCTAGTCAACATAATAAGAATCCATTTACGGGACCACCTTGGCAACCAGAATCGCCAAAGCCACACGGACAACCATCTAGAGAAAACGTCCCGAAAACTGGTGAGAAGCCACAATGCAAGGAGTGCAATCGTCATCATTATGGTAAGTGCATGTGGGGCACCTAAAAATGCTTCAAGTGTGGAGATATAGGACACAAGGCTGGTGATTGCCCAAAGCTCAAGCAACCTAAGACTGGAAGGGTCTTTGTGATGCACGTTGAGCAAGCGAAGCAAGACACTACGCATATTACAGGTACTATAACTATTCAAAAATTTTAAATTGCCTTATTCTTGAAATAATAAGCATGAATGCTACAATTGAATAATGGGATTTAGAATCAAACCATGATGTGGAATGACGATATGGTAGGCTTGAATTGTTAAGTACTTGGAATGCTTGGGAATTAAGAAGACGAATTGGTGATAGAGTGCGAAATTTAAGCTAAGAGGATTAAGTATGAAGTGAATGAGGGAGCATAATCTTTTCAATTATCAAGACAAGACAAATTTCGAGGACGATATTCTATTTAAGGGGGGGGGAGGGGGGGAGATTTCTAAAGTACGAAAAAGCAACCTACCTAAACCACATTCATGCAAATAAATTAAATTGTATAATTGTTTTATTTAATTGATTTTAAATGCTTACTTGATGCATATTATATGATTAAAGGTATGTGAAGGATCGGTTTGGACACCAGTGAGAGTGCTTGAAACACAATATTATCAATGATCTTTAATAGCTCGTGTTCTAAGAATGTATACACCGATGAATTAGATCGAGTTCGGTTAGAAACCAAGAGAAAAATACTTGAATCAATCCTTCGTTAAGAAAACTGATCGGTTTTATATTTTGTGCAACTGAATAACTGAAAATTACATGGGATCCGTCTTGGCTCATATCAGTTCAGTTATGAACAGAACTGAACTGATATCAGCTTAACTGATCAAATCAGTTAAGAACAAAACAAACAGTAAAATAGAAATAACACAAGATATGTTTATGAATGTTCGTTGACTTCAATTTCTCCTACGTCACCCCTTCTAACTCCTCGGGTAGGATACACTATTAAACTTTTATTTAAACAACACCTTGTACAAATCGACCCAGCTTAGGACTTACTCTACTGCCTAACTGAACTCCTAGTCTAGACAGAAGCTAACGCCTTCCAGCCACCACTTGTTTAATGTTTGTGTGTCAAAGCCTATATACACATGTTTTATGTCATTGTGCAAGACGGAATTTGAGTGGTGGTGTGTGTGTGTGTGTATGTGAGAACTGATCTCTAAAGAACAACTCGAAAGTGTTCTCACACACACAAAGAGAAATATGCTTCTGAAACTAAGCTGATAAGACGTTGAAGTGTTCCCTCAACTGGGCTGATTTCTTATTGTAAGCTGATAAGGCTTTTAGCATGCCCTTTATTTTCTCACTAGTTTTTCCACACTTGTTTTCATCGATCTTCATCTTCTATTTATAGGCACGAAGCTTGATCGTACAGTGAGACTCAATTATTGTAACCGTTGAAATTTGAATTTGTTCCCCCAAATAGATATCTGGAACATTTGGCTTTAAGCACTGCTGCAACGTATCTTATTGTACATTGATCGTATAATAGATTTTGTACCTTTGTGCACAGCTGGATTAAGCTTGTCGTATCTGCAAACTGGTTTGCTCCTAACCGATGTTCTGAACTGGTCTTGAACTGGTGAGGTGAAATCAGTTGGCTCGTCAGTTGAACTGATTTAATTGATTCAGTTGAACTGATCAGTTGGGCTCTTCATCAGTTGAACACTTCATCAGTTGTCCAGGCACCTGAAGGTCTTCTGCTAAACTACCTATAAACTGGACAATCAGTTGAACTGCTCTTGATACTTCAGTTGTTCTGGTTCAGTTCGATCAATCAGTTTGTGTCTCGATAGCTTCAGTATAAGCTTGGTAACTGATAAGTTCCAACAGTATGATTGCATGATTAAAGGAATATATAGCATGATTTCAGGAAATTGAAGGATTTTACCCGAATATTAGATAATGGGCTAGGGAAAGAAGACCAGAAACGACCAAAACAAAATAAATATTTTTCAAAAAATATTTTCAAGGCTTCTTAATATGATTAAAAATGATTAATTTTTCTAAAAATGATAGAATTCAAATTATTTTATGAGATGAGCATGATTTTATTTGGGAATCAGGTTTTTGACAAATGAGAAACTTTTAAAATACCAAATGCATTATTTTTGGAAACTAATTTTTATAAACTTTTATTTTTGAATTAAATAAGTGGTATTGGACAAAATTTAACTAAATTGAGTAAGCTCAATTGCTCCTAAAATTGAAAGCCCAAAACCTAAAATTTAACTACATTCGATGGGTTTAACAATATAACAATTCTTTTGAAATTTTTTGATGTTTTTACGCTCGTTTCTTTCACTCTATGATTCCCAAGGACATGATGCCAATAGGAGGCGTTTAAGGGACGAGAAAAGAGTCGTTAGAGGATAAAAATACATGCTGGAGTCAAGCTTGGTTAGGAGGAGCAGTCCTAGGGTTTTGTAGGCTACACGAGGGGAAGAGGCTTCGGATAGGTGTCTTGACTACACGTGTCTAGGCCTGGGCTAGGCTGGGCTAGGGGCTGGGATGGACGTGGTTAAGGGTTGGGAAGAGTCATAGCTTGGCTAGGACTCGATTACAATAGCCATGGAAGAGTCCTCATGGACTAGGACTCTTCCCCATGCACGGTTGGTGAGCTGCGGGTAAGTGGCTTGCCGCTCGGTTGGGAGCTGGTCTAGGCTGGTCCAGTAGTGTCTAGGGATGATGGTAAGGGGTCGGGTCAAGGGCTGGTGCAGGGTGGCTCGATGGTGGCTCGACCGCAGCATGAGAGAACTCGCACGACTGTTAATTTTGTGCGCAGGAACTGTGTGCGCGGGCTGGGGGCTCATGCATGGTCCAACAGGGTTCAATAGGGTCCCTAGGTGGGCTGGTCAGGTGATGGTCCGAGGTGGCTTGGCCATGGTTCGAGAAAAACGAAGGTTGGATCTAGGAATATAGCTAGGGTTCAAATTATGGCTAGGAAAAAGAAAAAGGGTTGAGCCATGGTCCACAGGGGTCGAATCATGGTTCACAAGGGTAGTTTAGGTAATAAAAGTCTATGTTTAAAATTTGGGAAGAAAATATTAAAGTTTGAATTAATTCGATAATTAAAACCTTAAAAAATTAATAAATAGGAAATAAAATCGAAAGTATCGAATTTATGCTAAATAAAAATATCAAATATTTCTTTTAAGCTGAAATAATTATTTGGGATGGTCTAGAGTCAATAAAATTAAGAAAAAGTCAAAATCGAGAATTTTAGAGTTCAAGGTCAAAACAATCATTTTACACCTAGGTAGTACGAAAAGGGTTGGCAGCGTCCCGAAGAATCATAACGCATGATAAAAGATATAAAATGATGATTTTGATGAAAATATGATATTTTATGATTTATGGTAAAGCCGTTCCATTTTTACTGTTAAAATGCTATTTTTGGAAAGTCATGATATTTTATACTTTAAAAAGGAAAAATGAAAAATGTTTTGAAGGACGTGAATTGACTGTGACACATGATATAGAGGATATGTGGGAGATCTTTTTTAAGAAAGAACGGTGAACTTACAATTTTATGAGAATATCGTGACGGGAAAAGGCCCTAGAGGGAGCATGTTTACGAGACAAGGTGTACATCCCAAAATTAGTACACGTAAAACTCATGCATTTATTTAAATTATTAAATTATTTATTTAAGTTTAAAATGATTTTTAGTGTTGCATGATCTATGAATTTGTATTATTTTGAATTATTTATGTTTTTGCGATGCACGTTATAATGTTTTCATGAGTTTCATGTTTCAGGCGATTATTCGACGCGGGATTGGAGAAATAAGACCGGTGGCGATTTGTAAAATGTGGTATTTCATTTCAGTCAAGAAAGTGAAATTTTAAATGATTTATTAAGTTTTTAGCATTTTTAAAGCCTAATTTATTTATTAGATGATTTTAAGATTTTAAAACTTTTAAAATTGTCATTTGTACATTTTATTTTAAATTAAGAGATTTTAGAATAGTTAGGAGAGAGTTAATATTTTAATTAGCTTGTTAATTATTAATTAAGCAATTTCATTCCTTTAATTTAGCTTAAACACACGCACACACAGACACACACTCACACTCACGCACACATTCACGTTACACACACCCACACATTTCATTGTCTCTTTATTTCATTATTTTGTCTGAAAACTAGGGTTCTTAGTTCTTTCTCCAGCACAGCCACCCTGCCCTTCAATTATTTCAGTTTTCACACGTTCGTTTTATTAGCAAATCATGCCTCAAGTCACTCGGATTGCTTCGTGCACCGCGCTGTTTCGTTATTCATCGTATATTGAGTTTTTAAAGATCAAGGCATGTATATTCTTTCGTTTTTGCATCAATCTTGTCATATCATCTGTTTTGATGTTTACTCTATACAAAAATCTATGTATATTGTGCAAAAGTTCGAGCAAAAATGTTTGAAACGATTTTGGATAAAAAATTTAGATCTCAAAACGTGTCTACTGGCATTTCGATTACTGTGACTTTTTGGCCGGCTTTCTGGAAAACATTTCAACATATAAAACGTAGTACTTTTTGATACCTTTGATTTGACAGTAAATTTGTAATTGTTGGACAAGAAACGAGTGTGTTATGATCATTTTTGTGTGACTGCTCAAACTGTGATGTTTAAAACGATTTTTAGATCTCAAAAACCGAGTTTGCTGTCATTTTGATTACTCTAAATTTTCGGTTGACTTTCTGGAGAAACTTTCAACATATAAGACGTATTAATTTTTGATATCTTCGATTTGACACTAAATTCATAATTTCTGAACAAGAGATGAGTGAGTTATGATTATTCTCGTGTCACTACTCAACTATGTTGGTTTTCAGAAATTTTCGCGCAGACGGGGAACTGCTTGAGCGGTAAGAAATTGCCGCCCGAGCGCCAAGAATTCTGGGAAAAAAAATTTAACTTTTGTCTTGGACATGCATGAATAATGTATTAGTATGTTCGACGTGCAGAGAAAATATTTTATGTTTTTGAGGTATGCTAAATGTCTTGAGACCAAATATGAACGGGTTTGGAAGCCAGTGAACATGTTCGAGGACTTCTCCACCCCGAATGACTGAGTTTAGATCCGGATTGGAAATGGGTAAAGAATGACTAGGGACCAATCCATCCGGTAAAGCATGACCGGGAATCTCATGTATGTGGTAGTAGACATCCCTGCCAGCCCAGTACTGTGGTTTAGTCTGATCAGGTGCATTTATGTATGGGTCACTTGCTTTGAAACATATCTCTACGCAAAATGATGATGTTATGTATGTTCAAGTATGTATGTTACAAGTATGTTTATGAAAAGTTTTATGATATGATAACACGTCTATGTTTATGTATGTACGTTCAAGTTCTAGTATGTATGCTCTACTTAAAATGAATGTGGTTTTATTTCGTATTATTTGTTATTCTCAGTTTATACGTGTTGAGTCTTTAGACTCACTAGACTTTATCAATGCAGATGAAGACGAGTACGAATAGACGAGAGGTGGGGACCAATGAGCCGACTCGGTCTGCGCAGGAGGCTAAACTCGAGAACCGCCTACGTTTTTAAGACTTTATGCATGTTTCGTATACTCAGATTTTCATGATATTGTTTAAGATGTTTAAACAATTACTTTTTGAAAACTTCGGTTGTAGTTGTTTTATCTCAAAATATTTTTTTAGACGAGCAGATTATCTTTATCGAAATTTGAAGGTTATTATTCATTTAAGAAAATTTTTATTTTCCAAAAATTTTAAATAGTTTAAAAAGTACAGTACGTGACACAAGGTCCCAGAGCGATCCCGACGATCGTATTTCCATGGTGGTGCCTAGTGCCCGTCCCCATGCGCTATGGTGAGCTAAGACCGATCAGTCGACCAGAGGATAAAAGGCTAGTCACTTTCAAGGATCAAACTTCACCCAAAATGATAAATGATGCAAAGCTTTACGATTTTATGATTTTACGATACATGATTTATTTTTGCCTAAAAATTATTTTAAATGAAAGTATGATTTTAATATATGTGCTTGTATATGTATTATTGCTATTAATGTTTAGAACATGCTGAGTTTTAGAATCACTAAGTTTGAATGTTGCAGGTGATGATGATATTGAGGGAGACACTGACTTTTGAGTGGATCGAATACGACAGTACATTCTCGAGGGGCATTTATTTCCGCACTATATTGATAGGCAAAGTCTAAAAGATTTTTTAAGGATTTTACTAGACGTTTTATGCTTTATTGTGAAGTTAATTTTGATCATGTTAAAAGTAGAAGTTGAACTTTAGTAATTGATGATTTTAGAGATTTTATGCTCTTGAGAATTGAATTGGTTAATTATTTTGATTATGGAAATGTTAAGTTATTTATAAATGGTGATTTTAATTATTAATTTTCAAATAAGGTTTTTTTTTAAAAAAATTAGTAGAATTTTAAAGTAAAAAAGCAGTGGACGTTACAATTATCCATTCACTAAGCCTTGGCCTTACATGTCATTGTATTCATATTCGTATTTGTCACAAACAACTTTCATCTTTCAAAATATGTCATTATATTCACCACTTAAAAAAATTATGCATGTACATAAATTTCTTTAAAATCAAGCATGCAACATATTTTTCATATTTACATAAAAAGTCATGATCATGATAACATATATACATTAAAAACGTGTATTTTTGTGATCAGGGCACTGCCAGGACTGCTAACTCGACTCGGGTGCAAAATGATCATTTTGCCCCTTGAAATCCTGAATGAACATTTTACCCCTAGACCTCAAAATTTCGACCCTGAAGCCAACCAAACTCCTCAAAACACCTGAAAACATATTTATAATTGTTTCTTAGATGAAACTCTAGCCCGTTTCATAACTTATATAAATTGATTTAAAACTCGGATCGGGGTCCCGGTTTTAACCCGAATCAACCCGAAACTCAACCAAACTTTTCCAAACTTAACGATGACATAAGGACACCTAACTAAACCTCAAACACCCAAGTTCAGACCACACTAAGCCCTCTGTAACCCCCTAACGAGTTGCTGGAGCTTCTGCATGTACACCACTTCAAACCCTACTCGGCTATTAGGTGCTAACCCCTCGGCCCAAGTCCCGAAACATCAAGACTCGACTCTAACTAGTCATCCCAAGACCATGACCGACCACTTAAGACCCCCACTGGACTAACCCTAACCACGTCGACAACCCCAAGCTCGCACAAGGCTCGGCCTTGCAAAGGAAACCCTAGCCATCTCAAACCAAACCGATTGGCCCTCATCCAAACCAACCAAGACTCGAATCCATCACTGTGTCCCCTTCACACTAGTCCTAAGCAGTCCCCCAACACCACCATTCAGGCAACCCCTTGCACAAGTAGCAACAAAACTGTGAGTTATAAGCCAAAAATGTGCATATTTCGTGTCAACCATTACAAAAACGATACCACATGTTTGCTTAAATAATTTGTCATGCAAACATGCACACATCAGCAATAAGTAGCGTGAATGATGAGAAAAACAAGATTTATGGTCTGAATTTGTATTTAAACGCTCGAAAACTTGAAGGTCTACGCGTAGGACGAGCACGGGAGAGACGGGGAAGGATTTTATTTGAAAAACTTGAAGAAGATGGCTACTGCTGGAGAAATTTTGAATGGGAGGATGCTGAAGTGAGGGAGGGGGAGGCCGAGTGTTTAGATTAGGTTTAGGGTTTTTAGGGTAGAATTTAGGTTAAGATATAATACACTAGTGGCCCTTTGTAATACTTAAAGGAGTTGAAAAGGGTTTTAGGTCCATTAAGTAATAAAATAAAACCGTCAAGCCCAAAAACACTCCCGAAAAAATATTTTGTTTAGGTACGTTTTTGAAAATCACACTGAAATTTGCATACATGTTAAAAATATGACCCGGCGAGTAAAAATACCCAACCAAGACCCATTTTCAAAAATCACACTTAAATACACTATATTTTAAATAATTAAAAATAATTATTTAATAAAAAAAATTTCGTGGATATCCCCGGTCTCCGTTCCTCATTCGAGCGCAAAATGCAACTTAAAGCTCTAATGCATGAAAATTTAAATGAAACATGAACTAACTCACAAATCATGCAATAAACATGCATAAAATATAATCAAATACATATTTTAGTAAAACCCTATATTGCATGCAGTCAAATTACGTAGTTCGAATTTCCTAGACTTTACAAAATATCTAGAGAATTTTGGAATTAAAAATATTTTTCAGCAACAATGTAAAATCAAAATGCAAGTCTTAACAACCTCCACATGCGAGATCATTTAGTTTATAGAATAGATTATACACGAATCACTTCCTAGTAGTTTCCTCGAGTCTTGCGGTATTTGCACGATAAAATGGATTTTGAAGATCATAATCAATCCATCAAATGCTATGATTAATACTAACCAAATTGGATTCATAAATAATGAAAGTTAAGTAGTAATGTTCACACATTATCTCTCCTCTATAACAATCCACACTCTTCTTAAACATATATGAAATGAGTCGTAATGTTGTGCAAGAATGTTCAAAAGATTGTGAACTAGAAATATCTCAAATTTCTCAACATCAATAATTTTAAACTGAGCGGTTATATCTCCATATGTGCATGACACGACCTTCACTCAAATATTAATGTTGATCTTTAAAAGTGAAAATTACATTATTAGAGTGTTTGTGATTGTAAGAACATTATCATATTGTTCGATTGAACCCTTGATCCCAACAAAAATATTGATCTTTATGATGTTATTCGAGAAACAATTATATATCTCTTACTTTTCATAAATATAGCCATAAGAATAACTGGTTTCAGTAATAACACATGGTTCATCTTTACTAATAGTATGTGTCATTAAGACCAAATGAAGTATAATCCTCCCCCGTTCTCTGCATCTTATAATTATAACCTTGAATATCGAGAATTACAAAATTAATATAAGAGTAATTAACATGAAAAAATAATAAAAAAATAATTAAATAAACTACATGTTAATGTTACCAAATAAAGCAATAAACCGTCATGTGCTACCAATTAAATTCATTTATAAGTATGAATCACTGACATAAAAATTGTCGTTGGGTTAAATTTTTAATTCAATTAGATTCATATAACTTAATGATGTAATTATTGAATTATATTCATTCTTAATCCATGTGAGCAAATTAAGAAAATAATTCAATATCATATCCTAATTAATTATATTTAACATAATAAAATTTGGGATAATTTTATTATTGAAACATAATCATTTGCAATTTATATCCTTTGAGACCAAATGCGATTTTTAAAATTTATTTATAATTTTAATTCAATTGAAGATAATATGACTACTTTCCAATTTATTAAAATCACAGGAATCACAAGGATATTGAATTCTTTATTCAAAAATATTCATTCTTCTTAATTATTCATCTCCAAATATTACCAAATTGATAAATAATTTATGTATGTTATAACTAAATGTGATTAAAAAATAAATGTGTAATTTTAATATAATTAAAGGTATTGCGACTAAACCTTAATTATTTAAATTATATGATTTCACTGGACAAATTTCAGCTTTACTTAAAAATTTATATAATAATTATTTAATAACACAATCAATAGTACTAGATTGCTCTAAGGAAAAATGGTATGGTTAAAGCTTCTTTAAAAACATAATTCCTTTGATAGAGCATCGTTACCCAAGAAGATCGATGACAAGTCAAGACAATTTAAACCTACTAATGAAAACTCCCTCAAATCATGCTTTCATATGTCGCCTCATAATTATTATCCAACATAATTTTCTATGACATGGATCTTTATATATAAGATAAAATTTTATTTATTTGGTAATTTTATAATTCGCTATTTAACTTGATTTTTTCTTATAAAATTATATATATATATATATATATATATATAATAATTAAATATGAATAAGATTTGAATCTCATGCAATTCTCCAATTTTATTTACATGTATTATTATGACGATAAATATAATCATAATATTAAAAGTGCATAATAACAAAGCAAAAATTACACATAATTTTGGCACAATATATTTCATGCAAATAAATTCTAAATAGAAAAGTATCATAATTTTGGAGTACCATTATTTTTAAAACAAAATTTTAGAATTTTCATAAATTAACAATCCATTAAATCAAAATTCCAAAATTTTGAAATTTCTTAAATTGGAAATAGTCTCCATTGAAAATTAAGAATTAAATTCATCAATTAACAATTTTGAATACTAAAAATATTTTTGAAAAGTCAAACTTCTCTATATAAAAATTAATTGATAGAACAAAATTCTGAATTTCCCAAATTTTTCGGATTGTCCTTAAAATAAAAAATCTCCAAATTAGAAAATCCCAATTTTCGAAAACCTTGGCCCTAGCTCCAATCTTAAATTGTTGCCTCTATCACTGGTCAGCCCACAACCGACCGACGTCGACTCATCACACCCAGGTCACAGCCGACCACCGCCGTGCCATCTCTGAGCAAAAAAAACTCAACAATAATTTTTTTTTATGTTCTAAACTCGTCACACAACTTTAGTCGAAATCCATAGAGACATTGACCTTATGTTGTCTATTGACACCACCCACATGACCGTCCAAACCTTGATCGACGATAAAAGTCCGAAGCAACATCCAAATGGTCTTAAAATCGATCGAAATCGATCCAAAAAAGAGACAGACTCGTGCGAGCCAACTCATGATACTTTGCAGACGAGTTTACGATGAATGATTCCGACCATCGGCGTCATCATGGTCGTCCCATTGTGGCGGTTCATTGGGTATTTCCAATTGCCTGTGTTAGAGTAGATGTCCTGCAAGCCAACGATTGGCTAAGGAATTTATTGACTCAAGTTAAATAAACAATCTTTATTTTAATATAATTTAACTTTTTATGGTCATTTTATATTTTATCTGTATACCAATGCAAACTGCATAGATAAAGTCATTAATTATGCTTTAATACAAATGAATCGTAATTCGATGTTGAAACTCATTTGTAAACACTGCATATTCTAAATTCGTTCCTAGTCGATTCAGCCGCCTAAAACAGGGATAAAGGCCGCTTGAGCTCGAGACTAGCATCTGTGATGTTGTGTACTGCGTTTCTTGGTAAGGGCATAAAGATGTCCAAACATGCAGATTAGTAGTCATATGATGATTATACCGAACAACCCTCCCTCAGACTTTCCAAGTGGTTATCATTCATCGAGAGGATAAGTCCGTGGTTATGATTGTACACCATTACTCCTTACGACCCGGGACAACACTGAAGCTCTATAATCTAGGGCTGCTGATGCGATCCCGCCCACGAGATATTTGATTTGTCCCGATCTTTGAAACAAGTAATCGATAGGTGTGATAATCACGTCTAGATCATGCGGTCTAGCAACAATTTATCAACGATAGAAACAATCGTGTTCAAGAGAACCTCCAAAGAACCCGTCCTTGGCAACCCTCGTGAAAATCGATAGACGAACGACAAAAGAATCCACCTTTGAAAGTTCGATTTTGAAAACACCGAAGTGTATTTCAGAGAAAAACTCACAATTTGATATCAAATCAATAATGAACAAAAGTTAAAAGTTTATATGGTATTCTATCTTAAAAATAGGTAACATAAACCTAAATACAAAAAATTGCATATTAAAGATATCAAATCTACTTGCCAAAATAATTAAAACTCTAATTTAGGAAAAATCAGCTCTCCAAGTCGTAAAGGACACGGACCCCGTGTACAAGGTCCGGAAGGGGGTCCGTGTAGGCACTGTAATTTTCACGTCTCGAAAGTAGTGGACATGGACCCCGTGTACAGGTCCGTGCTCGGGTCTGTGTAGGCTCTGGATTTCACAGGCTCGAATGTAAGGGACACAGACCCCGTGTATAAGTCCGTGTACATGTCCGTGTAGCCTCGGTCATTCACAAAGATGCTTGAAGAATGTTCCTTTGGCCCCCCAACGCGCTAAGTCGCAAGCTTCCAATTCATCCTCTACTTGATTGTGATGCAACCCGAACTCTTCGAGCCTTGTTTCCAAGCTTTCATTGGTTGGATGAAGGAGAATATTCAACACCTTCAAGTGTAATCTCGGGATTGGTTTTTGGAACGCATAGTGGCTGGCTAGATTCATATCATACTGCCTTTCTTAAAAAGATTTGTCCTCAAATCTTGTCTTTCTTGATAGCTATGAAGATCAATACATTTCATGCCTTTTCCACAATCCTGCAAGTAGAGTTTAATAATGCTCGGGATCGAACCAGCTATTTCCTTAAAATAAAATAAACCAACCTTACACAGATGTACATGAAGTGGTTTATTCAAACTAAAGAATCGCTCATCCTCACTCTTTTGGGCCATACATATAATTTCTTTTTTTGTTTGTTTGACCTCTTTTTCACACAACTTTTTTTTTTCATTGATGGCCATCCTAACTTTTTTATGACTCTCTTTTTCGACCATCTCATTTTCTTTTTCCCTCAACTCATAACAAATTGATTCACCAACACGTAATACATTCGTTGACAGTTGAGCAAAAGAAACAACTTGCCCATCATCTAACAACTCACCCTCCACAGTGCAACACTCAATACTCGCATGAGACAAAATTGGAGTATGAACAGTAACGTGAACAGTGAAATCGCAAGAACAGTACTTCTGATGAACATTAAATCGACGGATAAACAGTACGTGAACAGTATATCCGGGGTATGAACAGTAGCGTGAACAGTAATTTCGGCAACGATGAACAGTATATCGGCGTATGAACAGTAAATTCGATACGATGAACAGTAAACTGGCGGATGAACATTGCGTGAACAGTAAATCCGACAGATGAACAATACGTGAACAGTAAATCCGGCAGATGAACAGTACCGTGAACAGTAATTTCGGTTACGATGTACAGTAAATACGGTAGTTAAACAGCACTCGCGAATTTTTTGTTTTTTTTGTAGATTCAACAAATACGTAGAAATCGCTATACGAAAATTGGTATTGAAAATCCTATGAGGAATTGAACGGATATGCTTACTTGAATCAAAAACCAAAAGCTCTGATACCACTTGATGCGATCCCGCCCACGAGATCTTCGATTTGTCCCGATCTTTGAAACAAGTAATCGATAGGTGTGATAATCGCCTCTAGATCACACAGTCTAGCAACAATTAATCAACGATATAAACAATCGCGTTCAAGAGAACCTCCAAAGAACCCGTCCTTGGCAACCCTCGTGAAAATCGATAGACAAACGATAAAAGAATATACCTTTGAAAGTTCGATTTTGAAAACACCGAAGTGTATTTGAGAGAAAAACTCAGGATTTGATATCAAATCAATAATGAACAAAAGTTAAAAGTTTACATGATATTCTAGCTTAAAAATAAGTAACGAAAACCTAAATACAGAAAATTGCATATTTAAAGATATCAGATCTACTTGCCAAAATAATTAAAACTCTAATTTAGGAAAAATTTGCTCTCCAAGTCGTAAAGGACACGGACCCCGTGTACAGGTCCGGAAGGGGGTCCGTGTAGGCACTGTAATTTTCACGTCTCGAAAGTAGTGGACACGGACCCCGTGTACAGGTCCGTGCTCGGGTCCGTGTAGGCTCTGGATTTCACAGGCTCGAATGTAAGGGACACGGACCCCGTGTATAAGTCCGTGTACATGTCCGTGTAGCCTCGGTCATTCACAAAGATGCTTGAAGAATGTTCCTTTGGCCCCCCAACGCGCTAAGTCGCAAGCTTCCAATTCATCCTCTACTTGATTGTGATGCAACCCGAACCCTTCGAGCATTGTTTCCAAGCTTTTATTGGTTGGATGAAGGGCAACATTCAACACCTTCAAGTGTACTCTCGGGATTGGTTTTTGGAACGCATAGTGGCTGGATACCACTTGATGCGATCCCGCCCACGAGATCTTTGATTTGTCCCGATATTTGAAACAAGTAATCGATAGGTGTGATAATCGCCTCTAGATCACGCGTTCTAGCAACAATTAATCAACAATAGAAACAATCGCGTTCAAGAGAACCTCCAAAGTACCCGTCCTTGGCAACCCTCGTGAAAATCGATAGACGAACGACAAAAGAATCCACCTTTGAAAGTTCGATTTTGAAAACACCGAAGTGTATTTGAGAGAAAAACTCACAATTTGATATCAAATCAATAATGAACAAAAGTTAAAAGTTTACATGGTATTCTAGCTTAAAAATAGGTAACGAAAACCTAAATATAGAAAAGTTACATATTTAAAGATATCAAATCTACTTGCCAAAATAATTAAAACTCTAATTTAGGAAAAATATTCTCTCCAAGTCGTAAAGGACACGGACCCCGTGTACAAGTCTGGAAGGGGGTCCGTGTAGGCACTGTAATTTTCACGTCTCGAAAGTAGTGGACACGGACCCCGTGTACAGGTCCGTGCTCGTGTCTGTGTAGGCTCTGGATTTCACATGCTCGAATGTAAGGGACACGAACCCCGTGTATAGGTCCGTGTACACGTCCGTGTAGCCTCAGTCGTTCACAAAGATGCTTGAAGAATGTTCCTTTTGCCCCCCAATGCGCTAAGTCGCAAGCTTCCAATTCATCCTATACTTGATTGTAATGCAACCCGAACCCTTCGAGCCTTGTTTCCAAGCTTTCATTGGTTGGATGAAGGGCAACATTCAACACTTCAAGCGTACTCTCGGTATTGGTTTTTGGAACGCATAGTAGCTGGCTAGATTCATATCAGCTATGCTTTGACTCGTTTACCAGCTCTAGGAGAGTCATGAGGTGGCGAGGGTGGGTATAGTTACGACACATATAGGAGACAGTGCATTGTAGTCCGGGATTCGCCGCTCACCTGCGGGTGTGGATATCTATGTGATCTTATGAAATAATAGTGCATGGAATCTCTAGCCAAAGTATGAGATGTACGTTGGAGAAGGAGTTTTTCAATAGTACACGCGATGCCACAATTATAGTTATCACATTATGATCGAATAAATATGCAACCCTCGATGAACCAATGGTTGCAGATTCAATCGAGATATATGAGATGAAGGGACCGTACTGTACCTTAATCATAATCGACTGGTTCTTGCATGCACTATGAGTGATACCTATTGGATCATGGGGCGATGCTACTAGACGCTCTTACCATGATCCGATGGGTGAAATTAGAAATGAGTTCTGACATTCTTGATCAAGGTGTTGATGAAAAGAATGGGGCTAACTAGGGTAAGCCCGAATAAAGGATTATGTCCTGAATCACAAAGAATTGTGAACCCACGGCTAGCTGTATCCCTGAACCATTGAGGGTCACACAAGCACTGGATTGTTTGTTCCCGTTCAGAGAATAAATTCAAGAAGTTGAATTTATATTATATAGTAAATTCAAGGAGTTGAATTTATGATAATTAAATTTTGAGAGAATAAATTCAAGGAGTTGAATTTATAAAATTTGATATTTTAATTTATTAAACTCAAATGTTGGGTTTATTAAATATTAAATTTTGTTTATAATTTAAATAATAAATTCAAATGTTGAATTTATAATGATTTAATTTATTAAACTCAAAAATTGAGCTTATTGATTAATAAATTAAATATGATGGATAATATGTTTAATGGGCTTGTAAGAGTACAAGTCCAACATATTAAATAATTAAAGTATTAATGGACCTTGATTAATTGATTAAATTAGTTGGACTAATCCAACTAATTAATCAAAAGCCATTAATGTTAACTAAAGGGCCCAATTATTATACTATGGTAAATAGGTCAAGGGTTAATTATAAAAGAGATTGAGAAGTCAAAACCCTAGCACAAAAGACCACAAATTTTCGAGAACCTCCCCTCCAAAGAAGAAAAAAATCGGCCACCTCCTTTTGAGAAACGTTTTTGAGCCGTCTCTCAAATAATTTTCTCTTACGTTAAATATCTTTCCAATATTTCGAGTGCAATTTGGAAGAGGATCAAACAATCCAGTCGTGGACCTAATTATAAAAAAAGAAATGAGTCTCTTGAAGAAAGTTCGTAGAGATTCATCAAGAGCTAATCTGTTTATACCGGATTAGTTGGAGCCACGTGATTAATTCACAAAGGTATAATTTTCGGACATCCTATGAATGTTTTTGTTAAAATCATACAAGCGCCCAAAGCATAACATATTTTGATTGTCAAAATAAATAAAATTTTAAAACTTGCGCTGCGTTTGGGCGTGTAGAAAACAAAGATCCAACAGTGGTATCAGAGCCATGCTTTCTGAATCGTATGATTTTAAATTATATGGAATAATTTTTTTCTAACCACACAAGAAAATTTTCAGAAAATTATAGCACCATATAAATTATTTTTTCCAGAAAAAAAAAAAATATTTTTCGGATCTGCCCGGAACTGTTCAGGGAAGACCGCGCGCGCGCGGAGCGGCGCAGCATGCGGAACGTCCACACACTACGCGCGGCTCCGCGCGCACAAGAAGCCTGCCACTGCCCGAAACGTTCGGGCAGCAGGCGGGCAGTGAGGGCGGCTGCCCGGGATCGTCTCGGGAAGCGTGCTGAATTGCGGGCTTGAATTGTTTGGGTTCAGGGTGCTATTTTCTGGTTTTTCAATTTTTTGGGCGAAATTGATATTTTTGGAAATGGTTCGATTTTTAATTTGGAAAATTAATAATTTTCTCGTAAAATAAATAATTAGAATATGATTTTAATTATTTATGGTAAAAATGAGTTTTATAAGAAATCAATTATTATTGATTTAATTGAAAATTAAATAAAGGAGTTTATTTAATTTATTAAATTCTTTAATAATTGTGGTGGTTAGTGATAAAATGATTAGATATATGATTTATCAATTAATTAAATTGATTTTAATATTTGATATTAAATTCATGAATGGTGATCGAGAGACTTGACCAATGTGTTAGGTGTATGTTAGGATATTTTATTGTTTTATTCTTTTTTAATATTTGATTTTATTAAAGTTGGCCTGGTTTATGGCCCGTTTCCACTCCCATGAGATGTATCCCTTATGTGCCATGGCTATTTAAATGTAATTATTAGAAATAGTGAAAGATCAAGACTAGAAGATGGTGGCCCCGATGAACGAGATGAAGACATGTAAAATATTGGAAGCTCTTGTAATAGTCGCATTTGCATCCCTGCATTCACTAGATCTTGGACCTGGATCAATGTTTGGCTCACATGGATCTAATAGTGTTGGCGATCGATCATCCTTATATATTGTTGAATGTCATATTATGATATATGCGATATATAGTAGTATGCATGTATGTATATTATTAGATAATATAGTTGCATGAGTCCGAGAAACATACAATCATGGCACGCGATTTCTAAATTAAAATGATGAGACAAATTTTAAAATTAAAAATCCCTCATTTTAAATATGATTCAAAATTCATATCAAACCGTAAAAATAAAAACTAAAAGAGTTTAATTTTTCCTTGCCTTCCATCAACCGTGGTTGCATGTTGATCGCTACCCGCAGACAGTGTCTGGCTCATATTATTGGGGAGGCCTGGACGTCGGAAAGCTGTGACTTCCACTGGACATATGATGTGAATTGAGTGGAACTCCCATGACTTCGGATCATATTATTGGGGGAACTCATGGCGACCGTCTACTACAATTCAATAATGATGGGTCGGTTTGACACGCGAAAATAAACGGCGTCATATTATTGGGTCCTTATTAAACGTGACGCAAAACACGCGGAGGTTGCATAGGGATGCAATTGGGTTCTAGCTTTTAGAAATTATAATTGACTTATATTATTCGGGATTATAATTGGCTAATTGGACTCTACGTGCCCACTAAAGAAATACGATTTCTCTTTTTCATCAGAGGTATGGTGGAAATGTCAAAATAGTGGGAGGGAGATTTATAAAATAAAATCCATATTTTATATCTTAAAATTATTTTAAAACAATCAACAACCATTATTCTGTTTCCGTATCAGTATATTTTCGATTTCATCACGTAATCCATTTTTATTGTTAACAAGCTAATTGAATCTAATTTTCAAGACTGGTTGGGAAAATTGTTCTAAATTCGGATAAAATGATATACACACTAATGTCAAGTCCTGCTGAACTGACAAAGCATGCAAGATGGTAGGACCATAGTATGCAAGCTAAAGTGTGATGTGCTCGCTTCTATGTCAAATGAACTGTAGGGACAGTTCGAGGAAATTTTGAATGCTACTGACATTCGAATGCACGTGCAAGAGTTGCATGGTGCATGAAACTCACACGATGATGCACACTACTTTCAAGGAGCTCATGACTACACACATGCAAGATGGGGCTCTAGCCCATGAGCATGGTGTACATATGACTGTGCTTATTGAAAATGTGGTAGGCCTGGAATATGTGATTCCTAACGAGTTAATTGATAACATCAATTTGTTGTCTTTCTATTCCTCATTGACGGGGTTATGGTGAACTTAAAGTTTAATAAGATATTTGATAGCCTTGAAGAGCTAATCAATATACTTATGACTTATGAGATCACCATAAAATAAGAAAAATCGTTGTTTTTATAATGTGCCTTTCGTCGGACGAAAAATGACCCACATGGTAAGGGAAAGAAATGTTCCGCCCATCACAAGGAAAAACAATCCCAATAAGAGGCAAACTCTGAAAGACACTTAAAAGACCTACAAAGCCCGATAAGTTAGAACATATTTATTTCACTGCAAGAAGTCCGGACAAAAGAAATTATATGTGCCAGAAATGTTCTGGAAATGATAAGTGAATGTCCAAGTAAACATGATTTCAATAATAAACAAAAGAAAGTTAGATGATTCAAATCCCACACAAATATGGCACGCTAGACTATGTCACATTTCCCAAAGAAGGATGCACAAACTAGTGGGAGAAGGCATGTTTGACTTGTCAAACATTAATTCTCTACTTACTTGTGAGTTCTGTCTAAAAGGAAAAATGACAAAGACTCCATTCGATGGAAACGTGGAACGTGCGCATGGTCTATTGGATTTGATCCACACAGACATTTATGGCCCGCTAAGTGTTAGCACAAAATATGGGTATGTTTATTTGATAAAACACAAATCTGAAGCATTTGAAAGGTTCAAAGAATTCAGATCTGAAGTAGAAAAACAGATAGAAAGGAGTATTAAGACACTTCGATCTGATATAGATGATAAATATTTAAGTGCTGTATTTTTGGGTTATATAAAAGAGAATGAGATTCTATCACAGTGGACTCCACCAGCAACACAACAATTGAACGGTGTTTCTGAACGTCGTAATGAAACCTTGTTGGACATGGTTCGATCTATGATGGGATTTACTGAATTGCCTATATCATTTTGGGGCTTTGCGATTGAAACTGCGGCAATGTTGTTGAATAATGTCCATACTAAAGTAGTAGATAAAACACCATATGATATATGTATGGGAAAATCTCCCAAATATTCTTACATGAGAATATGGGGATGTCCTGCTTATGTGAAACAGAGAGTGGGAGACAAATTGGATAGTAGATCTACTTTGTGCTACTTCGTAGGATATCCAAAGAATTCTGTTGGATATTATTTCTATCATCCCAATGAAGCAAAAGTATTTGTATCAAGAAATGCCACCTTTTTGGAAAGGGAATTTCTATTAGATAGAAAATTCAAGATGATAGAACTTGAAGAAATTCAAGATACTCCCTCAACTATAGAAGTTGAACCCATTTCCCAAGAACCAGTAGTTGAAGTACAAGCTTCTAGAAGGTCTGATAGGGTTATTAGACCATCTGCAAGATATACGCTTCTTCATGAACAAGGCCATGATGAGTCTTGTGTTGGATGTGATCCAATGAATTTCAAAGAAGCAATATCTGATACTGATTCAACCAAATGGCTTGAAGCCATGCAGTCAGAAATGAACTCTACATATTCAAACCAAGTCTGGACATTAGTGGATCCACCTGAGGGAATCGTTCCCATAGGATGCAAATAGATCTACAAAAGAAAGCTTGGGGCGGATGGGAAGGTAGTGACCTTCAAAGCAAGACTGGTTGCAACAATTTATACTCAAAAGCAAGGAATTGACTATGAGGAAACTTTTTCACCAGTTGCTATGTTTATGTCCATTAGAATACTACTAGCCATAGCAGCATGGTATGACTATGAGATATGGAAATGGATGTAAAGACTGCAATCCTCAATGGAGACATCAAAGAAGAAATTTATATGTCTTAACCAGAGGGATACACATCATAGAAAGTGAGCATAAGGTATGCAAACTTCAGAGATCAATATATGGTCTCAAGCAGGACATCAAGAAGTTGGAACCTCAGATTTGATAGCACTATCAAAGAGTTTGGTTTTGTTAAGAATCCTATGGAACCGTGTGCAGTACAATAAAGTTAGTGGGAGTGCAGTGACATTCCTAGTACTTTATGTTGATGATATCCTGCTCATTGAGAATGATGTAGGATTATTGCAATCAACTAAAGTGTGGTTGGCTAATAAATTCACCATGAAGGATATGAGTGAAGCATCCTATGTATTATGAATACAAATCTATAGAGATAGATCAAAAAGGATGTTGGGGCTCACTCAAGCCACATATATCGATACCATTATAAAATGATTCTCTATGGAAGAGTCAAGAGAGGATACTTACCAATGTGTCATGGTGTTACTCTATCTAAGGCAATGTGTCCCAAAACTGATGAAGAGATAGAGATGATGACACGTATTCCATATGCGTCAGCCATTGGTAGTATCATGTATGGTATGATATAGACACGTCCTGATGTTGCTTACGCTCTGAGTGTTACAAGCAGATATTAGGCGAACCATGTTCCAATGTATTGGAAGGCCGTGAAAGATGTTCTTAAGTACTTGAGAAGGACTAAGAACTTGTTCATGGTCTATGGGGGTGGAGAATTGAAATTGGAAAGCTACACTGATTCTAGCTTCCAATGTGACGTAGATAATTCGAAATCGACCTCTGTCTTTGTATTCATGCTTAATGGTGCGGTTGTCTCTTGTAAAAGTTCCAAGTAAGACACCGTTGCAGATTCCACCACTGAAGCTGAATACATTGATGTATCTGATGCAGCCAAAGAGGTAGTTTGGATGAGGAATTTGTCCAAGAGTTGGGGGTTATTCCTTATGGAGTTGATCCAGTCCCGTTGTATTGGGACAACACTGGTGCCATTGCGCAAGCAAAGGAACCAAGGTCTCGTCAGCTATCCAAACATGTACTGAGGAAGTTCCAAATCATATGGGAGATTTTGGGAAGATGAGACATTTCAGTCGAAAGAGTCCCCTCTGCAGATAATGTTGTTGATCCACTTACAAAGCCCTTGTCAGGATCATTGTTTGAAAAGCATCGCGAAGCAATGGAATTAAGGGTAGTTGGCTCTAGGGCAAGTAGGAGATTGTTATAGTAGATGACATGCAAGCCAACGGTTGGCTAGAGAATTTATTGACTCAAGTGAAATAAACAATCTTTATTTTAATATAATTTAACTTTTTATGGTCTTGTTATACTTTATCTGTATACCCATGCAAACAACATAGATAAAATCATTGATTATGCTTTAATACAAATGAATCGTAATTCGATATTGAAACTCATTTGTAAACACTGTATATTCTAAATTCATTCCTAGTCGATTCAGCCGCCTAAAACAGGGATAAAGGCCGTTTAGCTCGAGGCTAGCATATGTGATGTTGTGTAATGCGTTTCTTGGTAAGGGCATAGAGATGTCCAAACATACAGATGTGTAGTCATATTATGATTATACCTAATTGAAAGGGGATCGGTTACGATGACCAAAAGCGCAACGGAAGTTTAAAATTTTTATTTTTCATAAAGAAATTTCGGCCACCTCTCTTTTGTGTAGCAAATACAAAAACAAACACATGACATTCATAGGGTGTTTGAGAGATATACCTATCAATCTTTAAAAGATTTATTGTGGCTCCAACTTTGTTGTTAAACAACAAAGCTCTTGAATGGCAAGAAGATCTACAAGCTTCCTCCTTCCTTCAAAATTAGGCCCACTACTTGCTTGGTAAATCCCCTCTTAATTTGCACTAGAAAATCAAGAGGATTTTTCAAGGAGAAGATTATTTCTTCCTCAACACTTGAAGAAGAAAAGAAGAGAAAAACTTGGAAGAGGAGAGAACAACAAATTTCGGCCAAGGCTTGTGGGAGGGAAGAGTGAATGAGTTGTCTTGGTTTTTGAAAAATTAGAGACCAACTTTTGCATGCCAAGCCTTGGAGACACAAAAAGTTGTCTCCAACCCTTCACCTCCCATGCATGCATATATTATATGGTTTTTAACAAATTAAAAAGCATGAACTAAATTTAATTATCTCAAACATATTTGAGACTAATTAAACATTACTTGAATTTACCCAAGTCCCACTAGTTAAATAATTAATTTAAATTGAGCTCTACAAGACTCAATATGATTTAATTAATTCAACACTTGAATTAATTTAATTATTTGGACTCTACTAGGTCTACTAGTGTTTAATTAATTCAACGCTTGAATTAATTTAATTTAGTCCATAATAATGTTTATGAAAATCACAATTTTCAAATACATTATTTATTTGGCCAACTTTTAATTTAGGAACACATTCATAAATTAAAAGTAGATTTCTCTCATAGAAGTCATAATTCTATTTTGCCTTACACTTATAAACTCATTTATAAGTCGTTCAACACATTGAACTATTTTACTTTTCAACGGGATCTAGAAAGCAAGTACTTGTGTGGCCCTCAATGGTTCACTGATACAACTAGCCGTGGGTTCACATCTCCATGTGATTCGGACTAAACATGTCCTCATATGAGCATACCCCAATTGCTCCATTCTTAATTATCAACTCCTTGATAATAAGAACGTCAGAACTCAAGTCTGATAGTACCAAACCAATCATGTTAAACGCCTAGCAGCATCGCTTACATGATTCCCTAGGTATCAAATGATAGTGTCTGCAAGAACCATTCAATTATGGTTAGCGTACAGTACGGTCCCTTCAACTCATATATCCCGACCGATTCGACAACCATTGGTATATCGAGAGTTGTCAATGAATCGATACTATGTGTCATGTTGTAGTTGCATCGATGGTGTAATCTATGAAACCCCTTTCACAATTACCACCATACTCTGATCAGAGATTTCAACCTACATACACATGAGAACACATAGGATATCCATACCCGAAGGTAAGCGGTGAATCCCCGACTACAATACATCGACTCCTATATGTTTCGACAAAACACCCAACCTTGCCACCTGATGACTCATGAGAGTCGGTAAACAAATCAAAGTGTAATTCTAGCACATAGAGTCTCAATGTTGTCCCGGGTCATAATGACTAATGGTGTACCACCATAAACTAGGACGTTTCCACTCGATAAGTGAGAACCACTTGGAAAGTCCTTTTATGGAGGGTTGTTCAGTGCACTCTACCAGGAGCACCTATTTGCATGCTCGGACATCACAATGTCCCCTACCAATGAAATATGGTACTCACATCGCAGATACTAGTCTCGAGCTCTAGCGGCCTATATCCTTCTTAGTGGCGGCTGAATCGACTAGGAACCGTTTAGAATATACAGTATTACAAATATGAGTTTCATGATACTCATCATATGAGCATCTCATATTCTTTTTACTATTTGTATATTCAAGGGCTTTATCTATGCAACTAGCATGGGTATACAAATAAAGAAGTGCCAAAACAATAAATTCAAATATTATTAAAATAAAGATCGTTTATACATAGAGTTTCATTGTGAACACTCGACCAACACTTGGCTCGACGTGCACCTACTCTAACAATCTCCCACTTGCACTAGAGACAACTACCCATATGCTTTAAACCCATCGATTCGCGATGCTTCTCGAATAATGGTCCAGGTAAAGGCTTAGTTAGCGGATCAGCAACATTATCAGCAGAGCCGACTTTGTCAATCGTGACATCTCCTCTTTCCACGATCTCTCGGAGGATGTGGTACTTTCTCAGTATATGTTTGGACTTCTGATGAGACCTTGGCTCCTTCACCTGAGCTACGGCTTCCGTGTTGTCACACATCACCGGGATAAGAGCAACTCCATTAGGAATGACGCCCAACTCTTGGACGAAATTCCTAATCCAAACAGCCTCCTTTGCTGCAGCCGATGCAGCAATATATTCTGCCTCAGTGGTGGAATCCGCAGTACTGTCTTGCTTGGAACTCTTCCAAGAGACAGCAGCACCATTGAGCATGAATATGAACCCAGAGGTTGAATTCGAGTCATCAATATCGCTTTGGAAGCTAGAGTCAGTATAGCCTTCCAATTTCAGTTCTCCACCCCCATAGACCAAGAACAACTTATTGGTACTTCTCAAATACTTGAGGATGTCTTTCACAGCTTTCCGGTGTGGAAGACCAGGGTTGGACTGATATCTACTCACTACACTTAGTGCAAATGCCACGTCAGGACGTGTAGATATCATCCCATACATGATACTACCAATTGCCGAAGCATACGGAATGCGTGTCATCGCCGCTATCTCTGCATCAGTCTTGGGAGACATCGACTTGGATAGGGACACGCCATGACACATTGGTAGATGTCCTCTCTTGGACTCATCCATCGAGAATCGCTTCACGATGGTATCAATGTATGTGGACTGGGTGAGACCAAGCAATCTTTTTGATCTATCTCTATAGATCTGTATTCCCAATACGAAAGATGCTTCACCCAAGTCCTGCATCGAGAACTTACTCGCTAACCATATCTTAGTTGATTGCAAAATTCCTACATCATTCCCAATTAGTAGAATGTCATCAACATACAATACCAGGAATGTCACAGCACTCCTACTGACCTTCTTATACACACAGGGTTCCTCAGGATTCTTAGCAAAACCAAACTCTTTGATTGTACTATCGAATCTGAGGTTCCAACTCCTAGATGCCTGCTTTAGACCATAAATAGATCTCTGAAGTTTGCATACCATATGCCCACTTCCGACAGATGTGAACCCCTCAGGTTGAGACATGTAAATCTCTTCCTTAATATCCCCATTAAGAAAGGCTGTCTTAACATCCATCTGCCATATCTCATAGTCATACCATGCAGCTATGGCTAGCAAAATCCTTATGGACTTGAACATTGCGACTGGGGAAAAGGTTTCCTCAAAGTCAACTCCTTGTCTTTGAGTATATCCTTTTGCCATCAATCGCACCTTGAATGTCAATACCTTCCCATCAGCCCCAAGTTTCCTCTTGTAAATCCATTTACACCCTATGGAAACAATTCTCTCAGGTGGATCCACGAGATTCCACACTTGGTTTGAATGCATGGAATTCATCTCAGATTCCATCGCTTCAAGCCACTTGGATGAATCGGCATCAGATAATGCTTCCTTGAAGGTCCTTGGATCACATTCAAGGTTAGGCTCATCATGGCCTTCTTCAAGAAGCATACCATACCTCATAGGTGGTCTCGAGACTCTCTCGGATCTTCTAGGAGCTTGTATCTCCTCTCTTGGCTCCTCGGGTGTGGGTCCTACAACTGTGGGTGTCTCTCGAACCTCTTCGAGTTCTATCATCTCGCCTTTTCTATCCAATAGAAATTCCCTTTCCAAAAAGGTTGCATTCCTAGAAACAAACACCTTTGTTTCTTGGGGATGATAGAAATAATATCCATCGGAATTCCTTGGATATCCCACAAAGTAGCATAAAATGGATCGACTATCCAATTTATCTCCCACTGCCTGCTTCACATAAGCAGGGCACCCCCATATTCCAAGATAAGAATACTTGGGAGGCTTACCCATCCATATCTCATATGGAGTTTTGTCAACTGCCTTTGAATGGACATTGTTCAACAACAGTGCCGCTGTCTCAAGCGCATATCCCCAAAAGGATGGCGGCAACTCCGTGAACCCCATCATAGACCGAACCATGTCCATCAAAGTCCGGTTACGACGCTCCGAAACATCATTCAACTGTGGTGTAGCGGGCGGAGTCCACTGCGAGAGAATCCCATTCTCCCTAAGATAATCTTGGAACTCGGCACTCAAGTACTCACCACCTCGATCCGATCGAAGTGTCTTGATGCTTCGTCCCAATTGCTTCTCTACTTCACTTCTGAATTCTTTGAACCTTTCAAAGGCTTCAGACTTGTATTTCATCAAATAAACATACCCATACCTCGAAAAGTCATCGGTAAAGATGATGAAGTAAGCATGTCCATGCTTAGTGGTGATGCTAAGCGGACCGCATACATCGGTATGGATCAAATCCAATAACACTTTGGCTCGCTCCACATGGCCCTTAAAGGGAATCTTGGTCATCTTTCCTTTTAGACATGATTCACAAGTCGTGAGAGCATTAATATCAGACATACCAAACATGCTTACTCCCACTAACTTGTTCATCCTTCTTAGGGAAATATGTCCTAATCGAGAATATCATAATTGTGCCGAATTTAGAGTATCTTGTTTTCGCATGTTTGTTGTTGTTATTGCTTGGACATTGTTAAGTGAAATATCTTTCAATTTTAAGGTGTAGAGATCGTTTTCAAGTTCTCCAGTACCAATTAAACATTCATTCTTGTAAATATTGCAAACACCTTTGCTAAATAAATAAGAAAATCCATCTTTGTCTAACATAGAAATGAAAATAATGTTTTTCACCAAATCTGGTACAAACAAAATGTAACGTCCCGAAAATCAAACTATGTGTAAGCCATGCATAATTACTGTTATTTAAATTAAAATGATTTTTATGCATGAGAGTTTAAATTCATTCTTTTAAATTTATTGAGTCATGATTATTTATTAAAAAAAATAGATGTTTAGTTTTATCTGTTCAGGATAAATACGAGAGACCGGACCGGAGTTTGGAGATTAGAGATAAGATTAATAATAAGAAAAATATTCCTCAATTTAATTTAAGTCAAAGAATAATTTAATTTAAAGAAAAAGAATGTCCTTGGGATTTAATAAATTAATTAGAGCTAAGTTGGTAAATAAGTTCTTTAGGTTAATATTTAATTAAAACTTAAATTAAAATATGTAAATATATGGGGATGAATTAATCTAGGTATAATATATTCAGGGAATTAATCATGGCATTTGAATATTTAAATTTGAGGTCATGAGTGCCATGCAATAATCTATCATTAATTTAATGTATAAATTCACTAAAATATATAATGAGGGTGCTAAACTTTAAGCAATTAAAATACAAGATTTAAACAATAAAATACCATGCAAATTAGCAAAAATAATTTTGAGTCCAACATTTAAAATAATTCAAAGGTTAGTAACACCCCATTCCAACCATTCCTAATTACAATTCATGGGGTATTCATTTCTCATTTTAATTTTCTAATGGGTAGCAAATTTAAATGCAATAACATACCTCATTTCTGCTCAACCTATTAGACAACAAAACCGTGTAAATGCAGTAGGAAATAAGGAACAAACCAACGGCAATAATGGGATTAAGAAACAATTCAAAACCCTTCACCTCCTTCACTTGTAACTCTCATTTTAATGTATATTATGACCCTTTAACACCATTATTAACACTCCTATTCCTTACCTACGTGTCCTACATTCATATGTTCGAAAAATCAGTAGGAAACATCTGAGAAAAATCGTGAATTAGCAGCAAGGAGGAGAGGGTAGGAACAACAACACTAGAGGAGGAAAAACAATTCATATCCATTCAACTTCTTGACTTGTAACCTCCAACTAATGCACTTCAAGACTCTTTTATCACCCCTTGTAACCTTCATACTCATTACCTAGCAGCCCTTCATCCATAATTTCGAAATTTACAGAAGAGAACAGCAGCTAAAAATCAAGAATAACAGCACAAGAACAAGAAGGAATTCCCAACTCCGACTCCGTCGCTCGTATTCGTCGTATTGGTTTGTTTTATTCAAAACAACTTCCAGGCATGTATATGTTATTTCTTTGCTCTTCAATCAAGTCATATTAGATATTTGAAACCATAATATATTCATGATATAAGCAGCAACTCGAAATTTGACAGCAAACATTCTGAAAATTCTGCACGCCTTCACGGCCCTTTGTGTTCAGCTTTACGGTTGAGTTGTTTTGATAAATCCAGGTGGTTGCTTCGGTCCAGGCACACATGGCTGCTTCTAGGCATGAATTAGAGTGTGTTAAGGTGTTGTTGGTTCACTTGTTTCAGTCCATACACTCAGCAATAAAGATAGGACAGCAACAATTCCATGAGTACAGATTTTGAGCACGTTTTCTGTCATTGAGTCGTTTAAAGGGGGTGTTCGAATCCTGCCTGTCCTAGGGGCTGTAGCCATGGTTAGATCCCTACCTTAACATGTCTAGGACGTGACCAAATTTTCCTTTCAAGGTTTGGTTCACGGCTGCACCAAATTGTTTTCGATTACATAGCAAATGTCCCTCGGTTTTGAAATTCTGAAATCTGTAGGAGTGAGCTTCGGTTTTGGAGTGTTGTGTGGTTTGTGGTTGGCTTCTAGCCCATAGCCATGATCCATACAATACCTCATCATGTCTAGATCGAGCCATGGTTGACCATATAGCCACTGGAACGAGCCAAGACAGCAAACATTACAAACACATCACAACGCACAGAATTTGAGTTCTCGGTAAGAGCTGGATGTTGTCCCAGGTATTGGTTTTGATTGTGGCTGGCTTTTAGCCATTAGCCACGGTCCGAGCCATGCCTTAGGATGTTGGTAAGAGTCCTTGGTCAATGGTTCAAGCAAATAGTCATTTGTTTCAGAGTTACACACAAAATATGCACCACAGCCGCTGCTGTATTTTCTGCTTTTGACAGCAACCATGGGTCACGGTTTTGGTGCTTGTTTGAGTTCTTGGTTGGCTTTTAGCTCATGTCCTTGGACTGGACAGTACCTCAATGAGTTAGGAAGGTCATGTTTTTGTCCGTTCGTGATTTGGTCGAGTTTAGAGGTCGTACGAGAATTTTCGGTGAAAGGTGCCAAAATGACTCTCGAAAGAGTGTTTTATGTTTTTGGATTCCTTTCACCTAATTTCGTGTTTTACAGTTATTATGCATATTTTTCAGTATGTTTGGGGTATTTTTAATCATGGTTAAACGTCGGTTTAATGTTGGTTCGGGTTGGTACGAAGCCATGGTTAAAAATCAAGTTGTTGGTTCGAATCGTCTCTTTTTGGTTCTTTTGTTAAATTTTTGCAAGTTAAGATTTATGGAATGTGTCACATATTAGAAATAAGTCGCAGCGAGCCTGGGAACGATTCAACTCATCCGGTAAAAATAAGGTCATAATTATATTACGTGCATAAAAATATAAAATATTTATTTTTGAGATATATGCTATATGTCTTGTGGCCACCTTATGCTTATGGGTTTGGAAGTCGGTAGGCGCAACCGAGGACCTCTCCGCCCGGTGACTTACGACCGGTTTATGATTATGTATGGGTACGGACATCCAGTCCAAGGGCTGTGATTGATCTCTACCGCCTAGTATACTGTGGTTTAGTCTGATCAGGCGCTTACGCTATGTTATGGGCCACTTGCTTAGAAACATTATCTCTACCAGAAAAATTATGATATGTTATGACAGAGCTCTATTGAGCAAAGCTTTTACGTATGAATTTTCAGATATGCACGTAGTTATAATTATTCATGATACGATTTTCACTGTACGCTTTACGATACTTTATTTTTACGTTGCATGCGATTTTATGATATATATTACTTGTTATTCACGATATATACATGTTGAGTCTTTAGACTCACTAGACTTGATTGTTGTAGGTACGGATGAGGTCGAGACGGAGGGCGTAGACCGGTGAGCTATCTTGTGGCAGCAGTAGAAAACCCGATGACCTCATGTTTTAGTTTATGCATCTTTTATCATTCAAACTCAGTTTTAATACGTTGGATTATTTTTAAATTGTTGTTTACGTTGGATTATTTTTAAATTGTTGTTTACGTTGGATTATTTTTAAATTGTTGCTTGAAAATATTATTTACTTCCGCTGTTATTTTAAAGTTAAAATTATTTACATGTTTATTTTATAAATAAGGCAAAATAACTATTTATTTAGAAAATTTTTAATAATTCCGCAATACGAAATACGGGCCTTTACAGTTGGTATCAGAGCCTATGATCTTGTAAAGGGTTGTACTGCTACTGCTCTCGAGAAGCTCATGAAGTCACGTCTTCGGTCTGTAAGTTTTACATTTACGCATTTTATTTAAAGCATGTATTATTTTAACAGCATGTTTTCCTGAAATGTTTTTACGTTCAGATTTTAATTGTTCAGTGTTTATTTAAATTAAAAATAATAATAAATTATGGAATTATGCATGTTGGGTACGTTTGGAATTGGACATTTCTAAGAATTCGAATATTGGGCTTTAGGAGATGTTGAAAATGATTTGACTATATTAATTTTTAGATTAGTAGTGTTGATGTCCTCATTATGAGTTATAAGTTAATCTGGAAAATTATGAATGCTTTTGAGACTTGTAGAATTTCTAAGAAATTATTAATGATTCTTGGTTGCTAGTCGAGAAAAATTTTGAAGATTTCATATAAGCAATAGCGATTCGAAGACTACGGCAATCTTTAGGATTATAAATGTACAATTTGAGGATTTTAAGTACCTATGGAAATGTAAGATTGATTATGAGAATTTATTTAGGATACATGCTCTACCTATTTAGATTTAAGGATGGAATTGCATGAATTGAGAATTTTAGGGACCTAATTGTAATAACCAATAATTTGAGGACCTAAGTGCAAAAAAAAAATTCTAAGGGACTATTTTTGAATTTACCAAATTTTGGGATTAAATTTCGAGTTCGAGAATCTAGAAGTTTAACGAGGTAAAGATGGAAAAATTTTATGGGGACAATGATGCAAATTTCGAAGAGTTGTAGGGCCAAAATGTTAATTGGGAGAACTGTAAGGGTCAGGTTGCAATTTTCAAAATTTTAAGGATTAAATGCGAACTTTTGAGGAACACTTGGGATTTTAAGTATTTATAGAAATGTAAGACGTGTTATGGGAATTAAATTTGGGTATAATAAACTTAAGACTATTGAATCTTATGATACGAGAAATCTACAAAATGAAATTGAGAATATTGAGGACTCATGAGTAATTGTGGAATTTTCGAGATTTAGGGAAATATTGGATGATATTCGAGAAAAGTAAGAATTAATTTTAAAATCTTAGGAAATTTGAGAACTTATCTAGTAGTAAGTGAGAATTGGACGGTTTAAACGGTAGAAATTTTCGGTTATTTAGGCTTGAAGGAAATATAGAAAATTTAGATATTTGGATTATAATGTTATAATGAATGGTAATCAAGGACATTGTAGGATGAACCAATCTCGGGATTGAAAATTTAAGCAGTTGTGAAATAATGTTGTGGCAAATTAAGAATTTAACGTGTTGACGATTTAAGGGAAAGTTGATCAGTTAGTTAAGTTCTAAGAGTAGACATTGAGATAACGAAGTTTTGGGAATTTAAGTTTGATGTGTCGTAAGTTTTAGTCATGATCTTAACAGTTAGGACTACACTTTTGTTGGAACTGATTTTTCTAGAAAGTTGGGGGTGTTTGATTGTTAGGTTAATCGATAGACGCATGTAAGAATTGAATTAGACACCTTATCTTGAGGAATTTCTGAAAGTCATTAAGAAACTTGGGACTAAACGGATATATGCGATGGAGTTATACTATCTAATATTATTTGGATTGCATAAACTTGAATTTCAAGATTTATAAGGTAGGTGTTCATACATAAAGTTTTGGGCGAAATAAAAACAAAAAGAGAATTAGAGATGTTCAACATAGAGTATCAATGAACTAATATTAAGATTTTAATTGAGTAAGAAATTCGAAATCTTTATATGAGAATTTTAGAACTCTATGAGGGATATAAGCGAAGTTAAATTTTTAGAGCAAGTTTATCGCTAACATGAGATAACTTATTAAGTTTTATACACTAGACTTCATTAAGCATTGATGATACTTAAGAATGCGACATTTGTTTCAATGAGGAAAGTCCAGAGTCTTAGGCCTCAACTATATGGTAATTGAGAAGATAATAGTTTAAACATATAATTGGGACTTGCTTGAAAGGCTTTAAAATATTGGTAGAAGGTCGTTCTTGTATAATTGGATTTTATGGATTAACGTTATTCGAGATTTAAGATTTGCAACAATTTTGTAATGGGATGTACTTGTAAATAGTTAAATTACGTAAGGTTGGTGTCGTAAGATAATGATTCGATTCAAGGATATTGGGCTAATATTATTATCGAGTTAAGATAAGGTTTAACTTTTAAGTGTATTGTCGATGATAGAAGTTGATCAGTAACTTTTGGTGCTAAGAGTCTTTAAGTTGAACTGAATGTAATAGGTTGTTGAACATTACGGGTATAGTATAAGGAAGGTAAGACATGATAAGTTTGAACCACCAATCTAATTTTGGGAATGATGAGAAAAGTCAGAATTCGAGGTCATAGTAAAGTAAAGCTAAGTACCTGTAATGCCCGAGATTTTATATCGTGTTAAATTACGATTATAGATTTTTAATCGAGACGATTATGAAGGGGCTAACCAAAACACGAAATGAGATCACGTGTGAAAATTGAAGTGCGAGGACAGTAGCATTGGCGCACATGCGCGAGTATATGCGCGCACATGCACGAGGGGTCCAGAGGGGTTGGCGCACATGCGCGACTGAATGCGCGCACATGCGCCAAACAGGCAGAAGACCTCGCGCATATGCGCGGAAGATGTCGCGCATATGCGCGAGCCTATGCAAATGATGTCCAGAAGACATCGCGCATATGCGCGGAACTAAGTCGCGCATATGCGCGAGTTGCCAAGATCGAGACCAGTAGGTCTCGCGCATATGCGCCAGAATTGTCGCGCATATGCGCGAGACATGCTGAAGGAAAAATCGACATTTGGCTTTTTGCATATATATACATGCAAACCGTACTCAAATGAAGGGAAATCGAAATTTAGAAGAAACTTTTGATCTTTGAATTTAGAATTCGATTTGTGAGAAATCCGTCCGTTAGATTTTAAATCCGACTTCGGTACCGTGCTCCTAGCAACGCAGGCTACTACGGGACGTAAGTTTTATTACGTTTTGACACGTTTTGAAATTATGATGTTGCCAGAATTGAATACACGTCATGTATGTTGTTCTTGACAGGTTAGACAGCGTAGAATCGAAGTCAGATTAAGAAACGGACTGAATATGGAATTATTATGAATTTCAGAAGAAAATTGACTAGAATTGATATCAGATTTGTAGGGTGGTTGATTGTAAATGTTTGGAATTGATATAGACTGATACAGTATTATCAGTATCGCAAGATTGTACTGTTGTACTGTCAAAATTTGATAAAACAGAGATGTTGTGATTTGATTAAAATATTGATACAGAATATTGATATTGTCATTGCCAGATTGAACACTGACAGACTCTGAATCAAGACTTTGATTGTATCAGATCGGCATCAAGAAAGGTATAAATAAATGTTGATTCGAGATTGCACAACTCGAGTTAGGTTTGACTTGAGTTTCCTTAAATCACATACTTTATTTTATTGCATTTATATTTGCAAATTATCAGATTGATATGTTAATGGATTGACTTAGAACAGAGTCAGAGTCCGAGTCTAGGGCAGACAGCCTAGCTAGGGCAGAACCGCCGAGTCTTTCTCAGAACCGATAAGACTCTAGACTTACGGTGTATCGAAGAGCCTTAGATGTAGATCGACGTCTATCTCAGACACTCGATACAGCATACCAAAGTCTAAATTAGATTGGGATCCCTAGATTTGAGATAAGATAAGATTAGATCACGAGTCATTGATTCATGTAGTCAGACTAGATACATGTTTTGATGTTTGTTTATGCTTTTATATATGATTTATATGATTGCATTTAATACATTGTTTATACTGGGATATTTATATCTCACCGGAGATATCCGGCTGTTGTCTTGTTTATATGTGTGCATGGCAACAAGTGGGACAGGTACAGGGTCACAGAGGTGAAGACAGATCGAGATTAGAGTGGTGATACCGGACTTGGACTAGAGCTAGGGTTTAAACACTTGATAGTAGTTGTTGAACCTGAGTATGTATGTTTGTATATTTTATCAGATCTATACTTTTATACTGATATGTATAGGAGTTTAATTCCATTACCTTCCGCATTTTAAAAAAAAAAAAAATTAGACCCTGATTATTATAATTGATTTAGTCCCAATGACGATTAAGAACATGATTAGTGTAGAACCCGTAAATTGGACTGCGTATAAGCCATGCATAATTCCTCGTATTTAAATTAAAATGATTTTCGTTGCTTGACTATTTAAATTATTTTCTTCAAATTTATTTATTTTGCGCAGTAGTCTAATTGTTACCTTTTTAATTAAATAAGTGAGGTCGGACTGGAGATGGAGTATTGAGATAAGCTAATAAAGACTTATTTAAGAAGTGGTAATTTAGCATGTTTATTTCATTAATTATGTGTTTAATTCTTTTTATGCATTTTATACATAATTCATGCATGATAGGATTTGTTTCGTGCATTAAGATTTTTAAGTTGCATCTCACGTTCGAACGAGGATCGGAGACCGGGGAATTTTCAGAAAATTATTTTAATTACACGATTAATTTTTATAAATTAATTCAGAGCATTTTAAGTGTACTTTTCTAAAATAGGATTTTATTAGAGTATTTTTACCCGCGAGATTTTATTTTTAACGGTACGTAAATTTTAACGAATCGGGGGACTTTTTAATGGTTCGGCTATTATTTTCAAAATCTTTCCAACTCGAAATATTTTTCGGGAGTGCGTTTGGATTTAATGGGCCTACTTTTAAGCTTGTTGGGCTTAAAATCCTCTTTAAATCTTTAATATCAAAATTAGGCCCATTAATTGATTGTTAACTATTTAAATATTACCTAATTATCTACTTAACCTAAACCTAATTACGCCACTTAGCCGACACCTTCCCCCCAGCAGTAGACCCTCTCGTTTTCAGCACTTTTCTCCAGCTGGAAGCCTCGGTTTGGCTTGTTTTTGCAAAGAAATCCTACCGGAGTCTCCCTTCTCTTGTTTTGTTCATCGACAATCACCAAGGCATGTTTCGGATCACCTTTGCTGCATCACTCATGTTGTAGATATTCGATTTGTATGTATTATGCATGAAGAAACTCGGTCTGTCCAAGATCATGAAGAGAAGTTTCGACTTTCATCCATATTATGCATTCTTTTCATTATACTCACGTTTTTCTGAATTTGATGCAAAGGGGCTGCGATCCTTGCATGTTTAAGGGCTGCAGGTGGTGTCAAGAGGTGAGTAAGGGTGGACGTGTCTTGTTGGGGAGGGCCGGGAGTCTAGTGGATTGCTGAATAATCAGCTGGGAGTTTAAGGGGCTGTGGTTAAGATTTAGGAGCTTAATAATGTTTGTAAGGCGGGACACGTGAGGGGAGAAAGGTGCACCGATTATTTAAGGGGTGGGAGACAAGTGTTGGAGTTTAATTATTCAAAATGGGGGTGACCGAGAGTTTTTATTTGCTGGAAGTTTCAGCCGTGTGTTTAGGGGCTTAATGACATGATTTTAAGATATTTTAGTGTATGTAAGATATGGAGAAAAATTTAGAAGATTTTGGTAGAGTTTCGAGGCGATTCGGGTTAAAATCGGGATCTCGGTCCAAGTTTAAAAACGAATCGGTTAAGTTGAGATTTTGGCTCGTATTTACGTCTAGGAATAATTTAAATATTTTTTGGGATGTTTTAAGGAATTTGGTAAGCTCCGGGTCAATTTTTGAGGTCCAGGGGTAAAATTGTAATTTTTGGGTTTCCAGGGGCAAAATGGTAATTTTGCACCCGAGGTGAGATTTTTGTCCTAGCAGCGCCCTGATCACGAATCATAATATTTTTAAATGTTCATGCATCACGTTTACATATTTTTATGCTATTGTAATAATTATGGTGCATGCTTAATTTAAAGGAATTAAGTGAGGAAGTGAAGAGCACTCCGTCTCCGCCGCGCCGCGTCGTTATTTTGTTTGTTTTCAGTCAAAACAAACCAATGCATGTTTATATCTTCTTTCACTCTTCAATCAAGTCATATAGGTATTTTTAAATATAGCAAGTACATGATTTTAATGCAAGAAGATCGAAATTGTTCGTATTTAATTATGCCATTTAATTATATTACGTGCATGAAAACAAAAAATGATTATTTTTGAGATTTATGCGATATTGCTTGTGGTGCATTCACTATGTGGGAGCATTATTTATACGGTCGCCAGTGACCGCTTAGTTCAGGTTGGTACCACCCGGTCGCCAGTGACCGATCAGTTCAGGATGGTACCATCGGGTCTTCAGTGACCGCCAGCTTAGTTCCAGGCTCCCCGGTAGTCAGTTACCGATCAGTTCAGCTTAGTGCAGTGGCCACAGACGTAAAACATAATCTCAACAGAAAATTTTATCAGTTATTTCAGTACAGGGCTCCAAGGAGCAAATATTTTTACTGTGATTATCAGTTCAGTTATGCACGTATTATAATTGCTCAGTACAGATTATTTTCAGTATGCCTCATGACATGATATTTTACCCCATGCATATTTTTACTCAGATTTTACTCGTTACCTGCGATATATGCATGCTGAGTCTTTAGGCTCACTAGACTTGATTGTTGTAGGTACTGATGAGGTCAGGGCCGAGGGCGGGGACCAGTGAGCCAGCTTGGGTCGGCAGTAGTGGCACCCGAGGACCTCAGTTTCAGCACTTGCCATTTTTTTTTATGCCCAAATATTTTATCAGTTGTTGAATACTTTAACTTGTTATTTTGGCATGTAATAATTTCTTCCGCTGCTATTTTGAACGTTAAACATTTTATCAGTTTTTTGTATGAATGAGGCACTTCATTTATTTAAAAGAAAAATTTTAAATTTCCCGCAAATTTTCAAAGTAAGGATTTTCAGGCCTTCACAATTAGCGTCCGGGTCCTCACAACAGGTGGTATCAGAGCGATAGATCCTTTAGATTGAGACAGAAGAGGCTAGTGAGCGGGGTAGATTGAGGTTTTCTTTCCTGCTTTTGAATGCTAGCATGTCTTACTGCTTTATTACATGTTACTTGTTTATCTGATTTGATATAGTAATATGTTTTATTGAGATTGGATCAGTACTGATTCTAGATCAGCAGTAAGATGATCAGAGGAGGATTGAAACAGAATTGTGGTATTTGTTACTAATCTATTTGATTATTAGATATGCCTCCGAGACGAGTACCAGAACAGGGAAGTACATCCAATCCTCCAATGGATGTCACACCAACTCCAATGGAAACGTTACTGAAACGATTTCAGTCATTTCATCCGCCAACCTTGAAAGGCACAGAGAACGCTGTGGAGTGTGAGAGTTGGCTCGATGATATAGAGATGTTGTTCGAATCCTTGGAGTATACAGATGAGAAGAGGGTGAAATTAGTTGGACACCAGTTACGCGACGTTGCCAAGGACTGGTGGATTACGAGGAAGAGAGCCATGGAGCATAGAGGTACGAATATTACCTGGAATATATTTAGAACTGAATTTTATCAATGATTCTTTCCAGTGTCGTACCGGAAGGATAAGGGGGCTGAGTTTGCCAACCTCAAGCAAGGACAGATGAACATAGAAGAATACGTGTCCAAGTTCTCCTCCTTGCTGAAATTTGCTCCACATGTGTCTGACAGCGAAGAAGCTACTGCTGACCAGTTCATCAATGGCCTGAACCCCGACATTTTCACATTGGTGAACACAGGGCGACCGGATAATTTTACTGATGCCCTGAACAGAGCTATGGGAGCAGAAGCCGGTCTGATTAGACAGAAAGGGGCTTCATTTGTGCCTCCAGCACCGAAACCACAGCAACCGCCTCCCAGATTCGAGGGTGGCAGCAGTAGTGGAGGAAAGAAAGAATTTTTGAAAGCCAGGGGAAAGCAATTCAAGAAATCTGGCAGTAGTTCTTCCAGCTCCGGTGGTTCCAGACTGAGCCAGAGTTACACTGGAGTTTCTTGCAAGACTTGCGGAGGAAGACATGCTACTGAGCAATCCCAGGGAGTGACTGGTAGTTGCAATTTCTGTAAACAGCCGGGACACTTTGCTAAAGTGTGTCCACAGAAAGGTTTGCAGAGAGCTCAGGGGGCCGAGTCATCGGGATCAGTAGCACAGACTGAGAGACGATCAGCTGCTGTTCATACATTTCAGCCAGCGCCAGCTCAGTCACAGCAGAGGCCAGGAGGAAGCCAAACAGTTGGTCAGCCTCCGAGACAGCAGGCCAGAGTCTTCGCTTTGACAGAGGAGCAGGCCCAGGAAGCACCAGATGACGTTGTGGCAGGTAACTGTTCTTTATGTGGTTATCCTGCTTACGTATTAATTGATACCGGTGCTTCACACACATTTATTTCAGAACGATTTGCATTGAGTCATGCATTGCCTGTAGAGTCGTTAGCTACTGTAGTGTCTGTCTCTTCTCCGTTGGGGATGGGTTTGATATCCGTAAATTCGGTTAACCATTGTGTACTACAGTATGACGGGCATGAGATTGAACTAGATTGCATCGTACTTGGATTGTCTGACTTTGACTGTATTATCGGTATTGATATGCTGACCAAGTACAGAGCGACAGTTGATTGTTTCCACAAGATAGTGAGATTCAGACCAGATATGGCTGAAGAGTGGAAATTTTACGGTTAGGGTTCTAGATCGAGAATTCCTTTAATATCCGTATTATCTATGACTCGATTATTACAGAAAGGAGCAGAAGGGTTCCTTGTATATTCAGTAGATTTACTGAAGTCGAGTCCAGCATTGGCAGATCTACCAGTGGTACGTGAGTTTGCTGACGTCTTCCCAGATGAGATCCCGGGGTTACCTCCAGTTAGAGAGATAGACTTCAGCATTGAACTGATGCCAGGTACAGTACCGATTTCTAGAGCTCCGTACAGAATGGCACCAGTTGAATTGAAAGAATTGAAGGATCAGTTGGAAGATTTACTGGCCAAGGGGTACATCACACCGAGTGTTTCTCCTTGGGGTGCACCAGTACTGTTTGTAAGAAAGAAAGATGGTTCGATGAGACTCTGCATCGACTATCGGCAACTGAACAAGGCAACGATAAAGAATAAATATCCTTTGCCTCGTATAGATGATTTATTCGATCAGTTGCAGGGTTCTTCAGTATATTCCAAGATCGATTTGAGATCGGGATATCATCAGTTGAGAGTTAGAGATTCTGATATCTCAAAGACGGCATTCAGAACCAGGTATGGACACTATGAATTTATTGTCATGCCGTTTGGTCTGACGAATGCTCCAGTTGTGTTCATGGGATTGATGAACCGTATCTTCCAGAAATATCTCGATGATTTTGTGATTATTTTCATCGATGATATTTTAATTTATTCAAAGAATATGAGTGAGCATGCTGAGCATTTAAGAACTGTGTTGCGAATTTTAAGAGCTGAGAAATTATATGCTAAACTGTCGAAATGTGAGTTTTGGCTAAGACAAGTAGTATTTCTGGGTCATATTATATCTGGAGATGGTATATCAGTTGATCCCAGTAAAGTGGAAGCCGTGATTTCTTGGCCAAGACCTACATCAGTGCCTGAAATTCGCAGTTTTATGGGTTTAGCAGGATATTACCGTCGATTCATTAAAGATTTCTCGAGTATAGCTAAACCAATTACTCAGTTGACCCAGAAGAATGCTCCATTTGTTTGGTCTGAAGAATGTGAGACCAGTTTTCTGGAGTTGAAGAAGAGGTTGACCAGTGCACCGGTGTTGACTATTCCATCCGATACTGGTGATTTTGTGGTTTATTGCGACGCTTCTCACAGAGGGTTGGGATGTGTGCTAATGCAACGAGGGCATGTTATCGCTTATGCCTCAAGACAGCTTAAACCACATGAGACCCGTTATCCAATTCATGATCTTGAATTGGCAGCCATTGTCTTTGCATTAAAGATATGGCGACACTATCTTTATGGTGAAAAGTTTGAGATATATTCTGATCATAAGAGTTTGAAATATCTGTTTTCACAATCTGAATTGAATATGAGGCAACGAAGATGGCTTGATTTGCTTAAGGATTTTGATTGTGAAATCAAATACTATCCAGGAAAGTCTAATGCAGCAGCTGATGCACTGAGTCGAAAGGTATGTTCTTTATCCTTATCGACGATTGGTGTTTCAAATTTGATAGAAGACTGCTGTTTATCTGGATTAGCATTTGACACAGATTATAGACCGTTGAGACTTTATACGGTGCAAATAGAACCAGAGCTGATTATGAGAATTAAGGCAGCTCAGAAAGTTGATCAGAATGTAAAAAAATCTGTAGCAATGGTCAGAACAGGACATCGATCAGAGTATCAGGTACGTGATAACGTCTTGTACGTGAATCATCGTCTGGTTGTGCCGAATGTTTCAGAGTTGAGACGACAGATATTGTCAGAAGCGCACAACAGTCGATTCAGTATTCATCCTGGTGGCAGAAAGATGTATAACGATTTGAAAGGACAGTTTTGGTGGAAACAAATGAAGACTGATATCGCCGAATTTGTTTCCAAATGTCTGAATTGCCAACAGGTGAAAGCAGAAAGAAAGAAACCAGGAGGTTTATTACAGAGCTTGTCCATTCCTGAATGGAAATGGGATCACATTTCCATGGACTTTGTGACGCAGTTGCCGCGTTCCTCCCGAGGTTGTGATGCGATTTGGGTCGTGATTGACAGATTGACCAAATCCGCATGTTTTATACCGTACAAGATGACGTACAGATTTGACCAGATGGCAGAGATCTATGTCAGAGAAGTGGTCAGATTGCATGGAGTGCCGAAGTCGATTGTATCAGATCGTGATCCTCGATTTACTTTGCACTTCTGGCAGAGTTTGCAGCAGGCTCTCGGTACGAAGTTACATTTGAGTACCGCATAACATCCACAGACCGACGGACAGTCAGAGCGGACTATCCAGACACTGGAGGATATGATGAGAGCAGTAGTGCTAGATTTCAGCACCAATTGGCAAGATGCATTGCCTCTTTGTGAGTTTTCGTACAACAATAGCTATCAGACGAGCATTGAGATGGCACCATTTGAAGCATTGTACGGAAAGAAGTGTAGATCCCCTCTCTATTGGGATGATATCTCTGAAGTACCTGAGATTGGTCCAGATATGATCAGAGATATGACAGAAAAAGTGAAGCTAATTCAAAAGAAAATGAAGGCAGCCCAAGACAGACAGGCCAAATATGCCAATATTCGACGTAGACCGTTGGTATTTGAGGTAGGAGACCGAGTATTTTTAAAGATTTCACCTTTCAGAGGAGTTGTCAGATTTGGCAAGAAGGGAAAACTGTCTCCACGATACATCGGGCCTTATGAGATTCTCGAGAAGATAGGAGATCGTGCCTATCGACTCGCTTTACCGCCTTCACTATCTGGGATACATGATGTCTTTCATGTATCGTTATTAAGGAAGTACCTTCCTGACGCTTCACATGCTATTCAACCAGACGAGGCCGAACTGGATGAGACGTTGAGCTATGTTGAAAAACCGATCCAGATTATTGATCGCAAAGAAAAACAGCTCAGAACGAAAATGATTCCACTTGTGAAAGTACAATGGACTCGTCATGGTGTAGAAGAAGCAACTTGGGAGACTGAATCAGATATAAGACAAGAATTCCCAGAGTTGTTTCGATAATGTAAATTTCTTATACAGTTTTGTATATACTTCTTAAATAAAATGCCTGTGATTTCGAGGACGAAATCGTATCTTAGGGGGGGAGAAATGTAATGCCCGAGATTTTATATCGTGTTAAATTACGATTATAGATTTTTAATCGAGACGATTATGAAGGGGCTAACCAAAACACGAAATGAGATCACGTGTGAAAATTGAAGTGCGAGGACAGTAGCATTGGCGCACATGCGCGAGTATATGCGCGCACATGCACGAGGGGTCCAGAGGGGTTGGCGCACATGCGCGACTGAATGCGCGCACATGCGCCAAACCGGCAGAAGACCTCGCGCATATGCGCGGAAGATGTCGCGCATATGCGCGAGCCTATGCAAATGATGTCCAGAAGACATCGCGCATATGCGCGGAACTAAGTCGTGCATATGCGCGAGTTGCCAAGATCGAGACCAGTAGGTCTCGCGCATATGCGCCAGAATTTTCACGCATATGCGCGAGACATGCAGAAGGAAAAATCGACATTTGGCTTTGCATGTACGTTGGTATATATATATATATACATGCAAACCGTACTCAGATGAAGGGAAATCGAAATTTAGAAGAAACTTTTGATCTTTGAATTTAGAATTCGATTTGTGAGAAATACGTCCGTTAGATTTTAAATCCGACTTCGGTACCGTGCTCCTTGCAACGCAGGCTACTACGGGACGTAAGTTTTATTACGTTTTGACATGTTTTGAAATTATGATGTTTCCAGAATTGAATACACGTCATGTATGTTGTTCTTGACAGGTTAGACAGCGTAGAATCGAAGTCAGATTAAGAAACGGACTGAATATGGAATTATTATGAATTTCAGAAGGAAATTGACTAGAATTGATATCAGATTTGTAGGGTGGTTGATTGTAAATGTTTGGAATTGATATAGACTGATACAATATTATCAGTATCGCAAGATTGTACTGTTGTACTGTCAAAATTTGATAAAACAGAGATGTTGTGATTTGATTAGAATATTGATACAGAATATTGATATTGTCATTGCCAGATTGAACACTGACAGACTCTGAATCAAGACTTTGATTGTATCAGATCGGCAGCAAGAAAGGTATAAATAAATGTTGATTCGGGATTGCACAACTCGAGTTAGGTTTGACTTGAGTTTCCCTAAATCACATACTTTATTTTATTGCATTGATATTTGCAAATTATCAGATTGATATTTTAATGGATTGACTTAGAACAGAGTCAGAGTCCGAGTCTAGGGCAGACAACCTAGCTAGGGCAGAACCGCCGAGTCTTTCTCAGAACCGATAAGACTCTAGACTTACGGTGTATCGAAGAGCCTTAGTTGTAGATCGACGTCTATCTCAGACACTCGATACAGCATACCAAAGTCTAAATTAGATTGGGATCCCTAGATTTGAGATAAGATAAGATTAGATCACGAGTCATTGATTCATGTAGTCAGACAAGATACATGTTTTGATGTTTGTTTATGCTTTTATATATGATTTATATGATTGCATTTAATACATTATTTATACTGGGATATTTATATCTCACCGGAGTTATCCGGCTGTTGTCTTGTTTGTATGTGTGCATGGCAACAGGTGGGACAGGTACATGGTCACAGAGGTGAAGACAGATCGAGATTAGAGTGGTGATACCGGACTTGGACTAGAGCTAGGGTTTAAACACTTGATAGTAGTTGTTGAACCTGAGTATGTATGTTTGTATATTTTATCAGATCTATACTTTTATACTGATATGTATAGGAGTTTAATTCCATTACCTTCCGCATTTAAAAAAAAAAATATTAGACCCTGATTATTATAATTGATTTAGTCCCAATGACGATTAAGAACATGATTAGCGTCCGGGTCCCCACAGTACCATAAGTCGTTTTAAGTTGCGATTCGCAAACGAGATTTTTGGTAGGCAATCTAATTAGGATTGAAGAAACGTAAAGACATCCTAGGACTTAATTTTTATCAGAGTAGCGCAACGGTAGCATGGATTGCTGGGATAATAGAATTAAGAATATAAACTTTTTGATTATCAAGGATAATCGAATTTCGAGGACGAAATTCAATTTAAAGGGGGTAGATTGTAACGTCCCGAAAATCAAACTATGTATAAGCCATGCATAATTAGTGTTATTTAAATTAAAATGATTTTTATGCATGAGAGTTTAAATTCATTCTTTTAAATTTATTGAGTCATGATTATTTATTAAAAAAAAATAGATGTTTAGTTTTATCTGTTCAGGATAAATACGCGAGACCGGACCGGAGTTTGGAGATTAGAGATAAGATTAATAATAAGAAAAATATTCCTCAATTTAATTTAAGTCAAAGAATAATTTAATTTAAAGAAAAAGAATGTCCTTGGGATTTAATAAATTAATTAGAGCTAAGTTGGTAAATAAGTTCTTTAGGTTAATATTTAATTAAAACTTAAATTAAAATATGTAAATATATGGGGATGAATTAATCTAGGTATAATATATTCAAGGAATTAATCATGGCATTTGAATATTTAAATTTGAGGTCATGAGTGTCATGCAATAATCTATCCTAAATTTAATGTATAAATTCACTAAAATATATAATGAGGGTGCTAAACTTTAAGCAATTAAAATACAAGATTTAAACAATAAAATACCATGCAAATTAGCAATAATAATTTTGAGTCCAACATTTAAAATAATTCAAAGGTTAGTAACACCCCATTCCAACCATTCCTAATTACAATTCATGGGGTATTCATTTCTCATTTTAATTCTCTAATGGGTAGTAAATTTAAATGCAATAACATACCTCATTTCTACTCAACCTATTAGACAACAAAACCGTGTAAATGAAGTAGGAAATAAGGAACAAACCAAGGACAATAAGGGGATTAAGAAACAATTCAAAACCCTTCACCTCCTTCACTTGTAACTCTCATTTTAATGTATATTATGACCCTTTAACACCATTATTAACACTCCTCTTCCTTACCTACATGTCCTACATTCATATGTTCGAAAAATCAGTAGGAAACATCTGAGAAAAATCGTGAATTAGCAGCAAGGAGGAGAGGGTAGGAACAACAACACTAGAGGAGGAAAAACAATTCATATCCATTCAACTTCTTGACTTGTAACCTCCAACTAAATGCACTTCAAGACTCTTTTATCACCCCTTGTAACCTTCATACTCATTACCTAGCAGCCCTTCATCCATAATTTCGAAATTTACAGAAGAGAACAGCAGCTAAAAATCAAGAATAACAGCACAAGAACAAGAAGGAATTCCCAACTCCGACTCCGTCGCTCGTATTCGTCGTATTGGTTTGTTTTATTCAAAACAACTTCCATGCATGTATATGTTATTTCTTTGCTCTTCAATCAAGTCATATTAGATATTTGAAACCATAATATATTCATGACATAAGCAGCAGCTCGAAATTTGACAGCAAACATTCTGAAAATTCTGCACGCCTTGACGGCCCTTTGTGTTCAGCTTTACGGTTGAGTTGTTTTGATAAATCCAGGTGGTTGCTTCGGTTCCAGGCACACATGGCTGCTTCTAGGCATGAATTAGAGTGTGTTAAGGTGTTGTTGGTTCACTTGTTTCAGTCCATACACTCAGCAATAAAGATAGGACAGCAACAATTCCATGAGTACAGATTTTGTGTACGTTTTCTGTCATTGAGTCGTTTAAAGGGGGTGTTCGAATCCTGGCTATCCTAGGGGCTATAGCCATGGTTAGATCCCTACCTTAACATGTCTAGGACATGACCAAATTTTCCTTTCAAGTTTTGGTTAACGGCTGCACCAAATTGTTTTCGATTACATAGCAAATGTCCCTCGGTTTTGAAATTCTGAAATCTGTAGGAGTGAGCTTCGGTTTTGGAGTGTTGTGTGGTTTGTGGTTGGCTTCTAGCCCATAGCCATGATCCATAAAATACCTCATCATGTCTAGATCGAGCCATGGTTGACCATATAGCCACTGGAACGAGCCAAGACAGCAAACATTACAAACACATCACAACGCACAGAATTTGAGTTCTCGGTAAGAGCTGGATGTTGTCCCAGGTATTGGTTTTGATTGTGGCTGGCTTTTAGCCATTAGCCATGGTCCAAGCCATGCCGTAGGATGTTGGTAAGAGTCCCTGGTCAATGGTTCAAGCAAATAGTCATTTGTTTCAGAGTTACACACAAGATATGCACCACAGCCGCTGCTGTATTTTCTGCTTTTGACAGCAACCATGGGTCACGGTTTTGGTGCTTGTTTGAGTTCTTGGTTGGCTTTTATCCCATAGCATTGGACTGGATAGTACCTCAATGAGTTAGGAAGGTCATGTTTTTGGCCGTTCGTGATTTGGTCGAGTTTAGAGGTCGTACGAGAATTTTCGGTGAAAGGTGCCAAAATGACTCTCGAAAGAGTGTTTTATGTTTTTGGATTCCTTTCACCTAATTTCGTGTTTTACAGTTATTATGCATATTTTTCAATATGTTTGGGGTATTTTTAATCATGGTTAAACGTCGGTTTAATGTTGATTCGGGTTGGTACGAAGCCATGGTTAAAAATCAAGTTGTTGGTTCAAATCGTCTCTTTTGGTTCTATTTTTAAATTTTTGTCAAGTTAAGATTTATGGAATGTGTCACATATTAGAAGTAAGTCGCAGCAAGCCTGGGAACGATTCAACTCATCCGGTAAAAATAAGGTTATAATTATATTACGTGCATAAAAATATAAAATATTTATTTTTGAGATATATGCTATATGTCTTGTGGCCACCTTATGCTTATGGGTTTGGAAGTCGGTAGGCGCAACCGAGGACCTCTCCGCCCGGTGACTTACGACCGGTTTATGATTATGTATGGGTACGGACATCCAGTCCAAGGGCTGTGATTGATCTCTACCGCCCAGTATACTGTGGTTTAGTCTGATCAGGCGCTTACGCTATGTTATGGGCCACTTGCTTAGAAACATTATCTCTACCAGAAAAATTATGATATGTTATGACAGAGCTCTATTGAGCAAAGCTTTTACGTATGAATTTTCAGATATGCACGTAGTTATAATTATTCATGATACGATTTTCACTGTACGCTTTACGATACTTTATTTTTACGTTGCATGCGATTTTATGATATATATTACTTGTTATTCACGATATATACATGTTGAGTCTTTAGACTCACTAGACTTGATTGTTGTAGGTACGGATGAGGTCGAGACGGAGGGCGTAGACCGGTGAGCTATCTTGTGGCAGCAGTAGAAAACCCGAGGACCTCATGTTTTAGTTTATGCATCTTTTATCATTCAAACTCAGTTTTAATACGTTGGATTATTTTTAAATTGTTGTTTACGTTGGATTATTTTTAAATTGTTGTTTACGTTGGATTATTTTTAAATTGTTGCTTGAAAATATTATTTACTTCCGCTGTTATTTTAAAGTTAAAATTATTTACATGTTTATTTTATAAATAAGGCAAAATAACTATTTATTTAGAAAATTTTTAATAATTCCGCAATACGAAATACGGGCCTTTACACAAAACATCTCTCAATAACAACTTAAAATCATTGTTCAAAAGTAAACAAACATCTCCTATGGCCTTGGCAGCAACCCTTGCTCCATTGCCCATCCTCAAGAAGGTCTCACCTTCCCTGAGCCTCCTACTTCTTCCCATCACCTGCAAATCATTACAGAGATGTGAGCCACAGCCGGTATCCAATACCCAAGAAGTAGAGTTAATCGAAATGTTTACTTCAATATAGAACATACCCTTTCCAGAACCCTTCTGGGCAAGATATTCCCTGCAGTTACGCCTCCAATGTCCAGGTTTCTTGTAGTGGTGACAGATGTCAACAGTCTTGTCAGCCTTCACTGGTGTGGCTGCCACTACGGGACTCGGAGTCTGCCTCTTCAAGGGCACGCTCTTCTTGGGACGTTGTAAAGAACGCTTCTTTCCCTTCCCAGGTGGACCAGTCTTCGTACCAGATGAAGAGCCCACAAAAAGAACCGGCTTCTCTTTCTTGATGGTGGACTCAAAAGTCACAAGCATGTTCACCAACTCTTCAAGGCTCGGCTCAAGCTTGTTCATATTGAAGTTCACCACAAAAGGATCAAATGAGCTAGGCAACGACAACAGCAACACATCAGTGGTCAACTCCGAAGGTAACATCAAATCCATGCCAACGAGCTTGTCCACGAGCCCAATCAACTTTAGGCCATGCTCATGGACCGAAGCCCCATCTCGCATGCGTAAAGTGATGAGCTCCTTGACTGTAGCATGCCTCAAAGGCCGAGTCTGCTCACCAAAGAGCTCCTTGAGGTGCATATAAATGTCAGCAGCATTCTTTGCATCCTCAAAACGCCTCTGCAGCTCATCGTTCATAGAAGCCTGCATATAACACCTAGCCTTCAAGTCATGGTAACACCAATCCTTGTAGGTCTGCAATTCCTCAGGAGTGCAGCTAGTCGGAGCCTCAGGAGGGGGCGACTCAGTCAGTGTATATGCAATCCTTTCCGAGTTGAGGACGATTTTCAGATTTCTTAGCCAAGTGAGATAGTTAGGTCCGGTTAACACATGTTTTTCGAGTATGGCAGAAAGCAGATTGCGAATTGAAGACATTGTCAAATTTTGTACTGAAAAGTAAAACAGATAAATGTTAATGACTATTTTAAAATATTTACTAAGATATAAAATATGGACTTTTACTTTATAAATTTTCGCTCCCACTGTTTTGACATTTTCACTACCCTCTAGTGAAAACGGGAAACTCCTTTTCTCAGTAGGTACGTAAGGTCCAATTAGCGAATTATGATCCCGAATAATATCAGCCAATCATAATTCCTAAAAGGTAGTTTCCAATTGCATCGCCATGCAACCCTATACGTAATCTTTTTTCTCACGTTTGATTAGGACCCAATAATATGACGTCGTTCATCTTTACGTGTCAAGCCTAACCCATCGATATTGAACCTTAAGGGACGGTCGCCATGAGTTCCCTCAATAATATGAGCTGAAATCATGGGAGTTCTATGTAGTTCACATCACCATGTCAATGGATGTCACAGCTTTCCGGCACCCAAAGCTCCCCAATAATATGAGCCGAGCCCCGAGTACGGGTAGCGTTCATCATGCACCCATTGTCGATGGAAGACAAGGAAATTATAAACAAATTTATAATTCCCCTTTTCCGACTTGATATTAATTTTGAATCTTATTCAAAATGAGGGTTTTTAATTTTGAAAGGTCTCATCATTAATTTTATTTAAAAGCTCGCCATATTTGATCGTATGTTTGCCGGATTCATGCAACTTTGTTATTATCATAATAATAACGCACATACTCATTATTTTTAACATATCATGCATATATTATAAACAGTAAACAAACAAGGATGATCAATCGCCCCAATACTAACGGACCGTGTGAGCTAAACACGGGCCTAGGTCCAATCCTAGGGAAATGCATGAGATGCAAATGCAACTATTACATTAGCTTCCAATATTTACATATCTTCGATCTTCATAATCATCATGGCCACCATCTTCCAATCTTGATCATCCACTATACTAATATTTACAAATAAATATCCATGGCAAATAGGGATAGATCTCATGGGGTGGGAACGGGTCATAAACCAAGCCCACTTTATACATTGATAATTATTACAATCATTCAACACAAAATATCCTAGCATACACCTATCAATTGGGCTTGGGCTTGGGCTTGGGCTTTTGATCATCCTTCATGCATAATATCACATATCATACACCATCAATTAATTATCACAATAATTAATTGATCCAATATTATATATCTTGATCCAATCACTAACCGCCACGATTATAAACTAAATTAACAAAGTATACAAACACCTTTGTCTACTTTCCAATTAATTTATTTATAACCGAATTTCTTATAAATCACAATTTACTATAAATAATTAATTTCCAACTTCAATTATTTATTTTATGAGAAAAATTTGCAACTTTTGTAATTTTAAACTAAAGGGCCCAAAAACTTATTTTCACCAAAAACATTTTGGCCCATTTAAAATTCACAAATATGTTAGCCATCTAATGGCCCAACAACTCAAGGCCCATGACACTTTGATAATTCAAAACACTTTTGGAAACCCTAGTCGTCATCGCCGGAGCTCCGTCGCCGGATTCCGGCAATAACAAAATTTTTATATTTTTTTTATTTTTAAAAGACAACATTCGGGCAGCCCTTCGGGCAAGCCGAGGTGCCCGAAATGGGCAGCAACATGCTGCCGAAAAATACTCAAAGCTGGCCTCGATTTTTGATGAAAAAATTATCTGAAACGGTTAGAAATCGATCTCAACATAATATTATGTAAATGCTACACAAAAAACGTAACCATAGCTCGGATACCACTTGAAAGGAGATCGTTTACGATGACGGGAAGCGCGACGGAAGTTTAAAATTTTTTTTTTTCATAAAGAAATTTCGGCCACCTCTCTTTTGTATAGCAAATACAAAAACTATACAAAAAACAAACACATGACATTCATAGGGTGTTTGAGAGATATACTTATCAATCTTTAAAAGATTGATTGTGGCTCCAACTTTGTTGTTAAACAACAAAGCTCTTGAATGGCAAGAAGATCTACAAGCTTCCTCCTTCCTTCAAAATTAGGCCCACCACTTGCTTGGTAAATTCCCTCTTAATTTGCACTAGAAAATCAAGAGGATTTTTCAAGGAGAAGATTATTTCTTCCTCAACACTTGAAGAAGAAAAGATGAGAAAAACTTGGAGGAGAGAACAACAAATTTCGGCCAAGGCTTGTGGGAGGGAAGAGTGAATGAGTTGTCTTGGTTTTTGAAAAAGTAGAGACCAAATTTTGCATGCCAAGCCTTGGAGACACAAAAAGTTGTCTCCAACCCTTCACCTCCCATGCATGCATATATTATATGGTTTTTAACAAATTAAAAAACATGGACAAAATTTAATTATCTCAAACATATTTGAGACTAATTAAACATTACTTGAATTTACCCAAGTCCCACTAGTTAAATAATTAATTTAAATTGAGCTCTACAAGACTCAATATGATTTAATTAATTCAACACTTGAATTAATTTAATTATTTGGACTCTACTAGGTCCACTAGTGTTTAATTAATTCAACGCTTGAATTAATTTAATTTAGTCCATAATAATGTTTATGAAAATCACATATTTCAAATACATTATTTATTTGGCCAACTTTTAATTTAGGAACACATTCATAAATTAAAAGTACATTTCTATCATAGAAGTCATACTTCTATTTTTCCTTACACTTATAAACTCATTTATAAGTCGTTCAACACATTGAACTATTTTACTTCTCAACGGGATCTACAAAGCAAGTACTTGTGTGGCCCTCAATGGTTCACTGATACAACTAGCCGTGGGTTCACATCTCCATGTGATTCGGACTAAACATGTCCTCATATGAGCATACCCCAATTGCTCAATTCTTATTTATCAACTCTTTGATAATAAGAACGTCAGAACTCAAGTCTGATAGTACCCAACCAATCATGTTAAACGCCTAGCAGCATCGCTTACAAGATTCCCTAGGTATCAAATGATAGTACCTGCAAGAACCATTCAATTATGGTTAGCATACAGTACGGTCCCTTCAACTCATATATCCCGACCGATTCGACAACCATTGGTATATCGAGAGTTGTCAATGAATCGATACTATGTGTCATGTCGTTGTTGCATCGATGGTGTAATCTATGAAACCCCTTTCAAAATTACCACAATAATCTGATAAGAGATTTCAACCTACATACACATGAGAACACATAGGATATCCATACGCGAAGGTAAGCGGTGAATCCCCGACTACAGTACATCGACTCCTATATGTTTCAACAAAACACCCAACCTTGCCACCTGATGACCCATGAGAGTCGATAAACAAGTCAAAGTGTAATTCTAGCATATAGGGTCTCATTGTTGTCCCGGGTCATAAGGACTAATGGTGTAAAACCATAAACTAGGACGTTTCCACTCGATAAGTGAGAACCACTTGGAAAGTCCTTTTATGGAGGGTTGTTCAGTGCACTCTACCAGGAGCACCTATCTGCATGCTCGGACATCACAATGTCCCCTACCAATGAAACATGGTACTCACATCGCAGATACTAGTCTCGAGCTCTAGCGGCCTATATCCTTCTTAGTGGCGGCTGAATCGACTAGGAACCGTTTAGAATATACAGTATTACAAATATGAGTTTCATGATACTCATCATATGAGCATCTCATGTTCTTTCTACTATTTGTATATTCAAGGTCTTTATCTATGCAACTAGCATGGGTATACAGATAAAGAAGTGCCAAAACAATAAATTAAAATATTATTAAAATAAAGATCGTTTATACATAGAGTTTCATTGTGAACACTCTACCAACACTTGGCTCGGCGTGCACCTACTCTAACACTAACAACCCTCCCTCGGACTTTCCAAGTGATTATCATTCATCGAGAGGATAAGTCCGTGGTTGTGATTGTACACCATTAGTCCTTACGACCCGGGACAACACTGAGGCTCTATATGCTAGGGCTGTGCTTTGACTCCTTTACCAGCTCCAGGAGAGTCATCAGGTGGCGAGGTTGGGTATAGTTACAACGCATATAGGAGCCAGTGCATTGTAGTCGGGGATTCGTCGCTCACCTGCGGGTGTGGATATCCTATGTGATCTTATGAAATAATAGTTTATGGAATCTCTGGCCAGAGTATGAGATGTACGTTGGAGAAGGAGTTTTCCAATAGTACACGCGATTCCATATTATAGTTATTACATTATGATAGAATTAATATGCAACCCTCGATGAACCAATGATTGCAGATTCGATAGGGATATATGAGATGAAGGGACCGTACTGTACGTTAATCATAATCGACTGGTTCTTGCAGGTACTATCAGTGATACCTAGGGGATCATGGGATGATGCTACTAGACGCTCTTACCATGATCTGATGGGTGCAATCAGAAATGAGTTCTGACATTCTTGATCAAGGTGTTGATGAAAAGAATGAAGCTAACTAGGTAAGCCCGAATAAAGGATTATGTCCTGAATCACAAAGAGTTGTGAACCCACGGCTAGCTGTATCCCTGAACTATTGAGGGTCACACAAGCACTGAATATTTTGTTCCCGTTGAGAGAATAAATTCAAGAAATTGAATTTATATTATATAGTAAATTCAAGGAGTTGAATTTATGATAATTAAATTTTGAGACAATAAATTCAAGGAGTTAAATTTATAAAAATTGAGAATTTAATTTATTAAACTCAAATGTTGGGTTTATTAAATATTAAATTTTGGAGGTGATGAAAATTTAAGTAGTTGAATTTACAATTTAAATAATAAATTCAAATGTTGAATTTATAATGAATTAATTTATTAAACTCAAAAGTTGAGCTTATTGATTAATAAATTAAATATGATGGATAATATGTTTAGTGGGCTTGTAAGAGTACAAGTCCAACATATTAAATAATTAAAGTATTAATGGATCTTGATTAATTGATTAAATTAGTTGGACTAATCAAATTAATTAATCAAAACCCATTAATTTTAATTAAATGGCCCAATTATTATACTATGATAATTAGGTCAAGTGTTAATTTTAAAAGAGATTGAGAAGTCAAAACCCTAGCCAAAAAAGACCACAAATTTCGAGAACCTCTCCTCCAAAGAAGAAAAAAATCGGCCACCTCCTTTTGAGAAAAGTTCTTGAGCCGCCTCTCAAATAATTTTCTCCTACGTTAAATATCTTCCAATATTTCTAGTGCAATTTGGAAGAGGATCAAACAATCCAGTCGTGGACCTAATTATAAGAAAAGAAAGGAGTCTCTTGTTAGAGTAGGTGCCCGTCGAGCCAAGTGTTGGCCGAGTGTTCACAATGAAACTCTATGTATAAGCAATCTTTATTTTAATAATATTTGAAATTATTATTTTGGCAAATCTTTATCTGTATACCCATGCTAGTTGCATAGATAAAGACCTTGAATATACAAATAGTAGAAAGAATATGAGATGCTCATATGATGAGTATCATGAAACTCATATTTGGAATACTGTATATTCTAAACAGTTCCTAGTCGATTCAGCCGCCGGTAAGAAGGATATAGGTCGCTAGAGTTCGAGACTAGTATCTGTGATATGAGTATCATGTTTCATTGATAGGGGACATTGTGATGTCCGAACATGCAGATAGGTGCTCCTTGTTGAGTGCACTGAACAACCCTCCATAAAAGGACTTTCCAAGTGGTTTTCACTTATCGAGTGGAAACGTCCTAGTTTATGGATGTACACCATTAGTCCTTATGACCCGGGACAACATTGAGACTCTATGTGCTAGAATTACACTTTGACTTGTTTACTGACTCTCATGGGGTCATCAGGTGGCAAGGTTGGGTGTTCTGTCGAAACACATAGGAGTCGATGCATTGTAGTCGGGGATTCACCGCTTACCTTCGGGTATGGATATCCTATGTGTTATCATGTGTATGTAGGTTGAAATCTCTGGCCAGAGTATGGTGGTAATTATGAAAGGGGTTTCATAGATTACACCATCGATGCAACTACAACATGACACATAGTATCGATTCATTGACAACTCTCGATAAACCAATGGTTGTCGAATCGATCGGGATATATGAGTTGAAGGGACCGTACTGTACGCTAACCATAATTGAATGGTTCTTGCAGGCACTATCATTTGATACCTAGGGAATCATGTAAGCGATGCTGCTAGGCGTTTAACATGATTGGTTGGGTACTATCAGACTTGAGTTCTGACGTTCTTGTTATCAAGGAGTTGATAAGTAAGAATGGAGCAAATGGAGTATGCTCATATAAGGACATGTTTAGTCCGAATCACATAGAGATGTGAACCCACGGCTAGTTGTATCAGTGAACCATTGAGGGCCACACAAGTACTAGCTTTCTAGATCCCGTTGAGAAGTAAAATAGTTCAATGTGTTGAACGACATATAAAGGAGTTTATAAGCGTAAGGAAAATTAGAAGTATGACTTCTATAAAGGAGAAAATAGTTCAATGTGTTGAACGGCTTATAAATGAGTTTATAAGCGTAAAGGAAAATTAGAAGTATGACTTCGATGAGAGAAATGTAAATTTTGATTTATGGAAGTGTTCCTAAATTAAAATTTGGCCAAGTGAATAATGTATTTGAAAATTGTGATTTTCATAGACATTATTATGGATTAAATTAAATTAATTCAAGTGTTGAATTAATTAAACACTAGTGGACCTAGTAGAGTCCAAATAATTAAATTAATTCAAGTGTTGAATTAATTAAATTATATTGAGTCTTGTAGAGCTCAATTTAAATTAATATTTAACTAGTGGGACTTGGGTAAATTCAAGTAATGTTTAATTAGTCTCAAATATGTTTGAGATAATTAAATTTAGTCCATGGTTTTTATTTTGATAAAAACCATATAATATGCATGCATGGGAGGTGAAGGGTTGGAGACTACTTTTTGGGTTATCAAGGCATGGCATGCAAAAAGTGATTCTACTTTTCCCACAACCAAGACAAGTCTCCCTTCCCCCTCATTCTCATTGTGATGGCCGAAATTCCTCTTGCATTTTCTCTCAATTTTTCTTCATTTTTGTGTTCTTCAATTTGTTGAAGAAAACACTATCTTCTCTTTGAAAAATCCTCATATTTTTCTAGTGCAATATTTGAGGGGATCTACCTAGTTGGTGGTGGGCCTAATTTGAAGGAAAGATTCAAGGACTTGGAGGAGGAGGCTTGTAGATTGTCATCCTTTTCAAGAGCCAAGTTGTTTACAACTTGGTTGGTGCCATCATCAATCTCTTGAGATTGATAGGTAACGAATTTCTTACACCCTATGGATGTCATAGTTGTGTATTTGTATTTGCTACATGAAATGCATGGTGGCCGAAATTTTTGCTTAAAAATTCGATTTTTTGAACTTCCGTTGCGCTTGCGGTCACCGTAACCGATCCCCTTTCATCTCTTGAAGAAAGTTCGTAGGGATTCATCAAAAGCTAATTTGTTTATACCGAATTAGTTAGAGCCACGTGATTAATTCACAAATGTATAATTTTTTGACATCCTATGAATTTTTTTGTTAAAATCATACGAGCGCTCAAAGCATAACATATTTTGATTGTTAAAATAAATAAAATTTTAAAACTTCCGCTGTGTTTGGGCGTGTAGAAAACAAAGATCCAGCAAGAATCAGGTTCCATATGACAACATATTTCATCAATTTTGAAGCTAGAGTTTCAAGTGCAATTTTGAAATTAAATTTCATATTTTAATTTTGGGGCTTATTTTTAATTTCGAAATCATGTCAAAATTTATAATACAAAATTAAATCGCATCAATATAATTCTCACTAATTTTGCCCAAGAACGGAGATCTCAAATATCTCAAGGCGAGACAAAAAAATCTTCGATACCAAGTGTTAGAAGTTTAACATAATGAAGAACTAATTTTGATCTACATACGGACAAATATAATACATAAAGAACGATATGCGGAAATATAAACAAGAATGAATCTTAACATCTAGCTATTGATATTTTATTTGAGACTGGAACTGGCGAGATCTCACGAATGTAGAAAACAAATATCTTCTAAACATGTATGCAATTTATGAGATAATGTATTTGTGAATAGCTTCATAGATTTAGAGACCTTGTATGTCACTATTTCTAGATGTTCACTAACAATCATAGAGAAACTCGGGACTTGGAAAATTTTGTAGATGTTTATGATATAATATATCAAATTTCTAGATTTTTATAATTTTAATCTAGATAATATTCTTGATTTATCTTATTTTAAATATCAGACATTCCCCATATCTATGTCGATAAAATATGTTGACATGAATATAAATTATTTACTGACTAAATTAAAATAATCCAACATACTCGCCAAATATACAATGGATTAGGTAGCAAACGAGCCAGCAAAAAATAAGATGATTATGCCATGAGCATTTATGATGAGAGTAGCCGGTGTTTTGCAAGAAGTTGTTAGTTAAGGAAATGTTTGAAAGAGTTTTTGCTTATTTTAAAGTGATTCTTTTAGAGATTTTTTGAAAGTAGGCTGTTAGACATGAATTGTATTGTGGCGATGATAACTAAAACCAGTAGACCAGCAGACCAGATCAAACGTCTAATTTATCAGTAGCTGCTGTTCTAGTAAAACTAATCAGTAGAAGAGATAGTTATACAAAACCAGTAGAAGACGTTGCCTAACGTTACTTCTTTAATGTTACCGTTAAGGGTTCCAAGTACTAGTATTAATTGCGGAATTAATTGCTATACTGAATCATTTAATGCACCTTACCCATTTTGGTATAAAACAGAACTGATTGTTCTACAGTCTTGTTGCAGGAACTTCTTTTGGCAATATAGCTGACTCTATCAGACTATCTGAAGACTATTCTGATTTCTGGACGTTGAACTCAGTTGCTCTTATATAAGGGTAACAAACCTTACTCAAAAGCAGGTTACGAAAACAGATTTTCAAGGATCAAAGCTTTTACATCGAAATCACTCTTAAAGTTCAACAAAAAGAAAAGTAGCACACGCTTCATAGCAATTATCTGATCATTTGAAGATCATCTTGTGCTACTGATCATCACACTCTTCACTATCACTACACTATCTATACTTCATCAAGAAGAGTTTGTAATCTGAAAAGAGTCTTTTCAGAACCTTGTGTTACGCACATTTGTGAGTTGAGAAACTAAGAGTTTCAGTAGGCTGAAGTGTAAGTCCTTCTGAAGTGGGTGTGTACAAGAGTTGTACTGTAATATCCAAAGTCTTTTAGTTATACCTTCTGGAAACAGAAGAAGGGGAGACGTAGAAGAGTTTGTCTTCGAACTTCTATAAACAACAGCTGCCTACTGTTTTACTGTTTTTCTACTACTTCATCAGATTGTTTCCGCACATTTTCTTTGTAATCAGGTGAAAGTACACGCACAAGATCAACTACTATTCTTAACAGGATTCTAGTACTTCATCAGAACGAAAAACGAGTAGAGTTTATTCACCCCCCCTCTAAACTCAACTTCGATCCTCAACAATTGGTATCAGAGCGGGTTATTCTTGTTTGTGAAAAACTACAACAAATGGCACATTTCAGCAAGATCCCTATGTTCTCTAAGGAAGATTTTGATGACTGGAAGATAAGAATGCAAGCACATCTTGCAGCACAAGACGATGACATGTGGTATGTCATCACAGATGGTCCACTGAGAATCTTAAAGCCTAATACAGCTATTGCTGTCACTGATGGAGCACCACAGATGGTCGAAAAATAAAGAAGTGAATGGACCAGTTAAGATAAGAAAAAGGCCAATCTTGATAATGTGGCGAAAGATATATTGTATAAAACTCTAGACAAGAACACCTTCAGCAAGATAAAGATGTGTTCTACTGCAAAGGATATTTGGGAAAAGCTCATCCAGATATGCGAAGGGAATGAGCAAACAAAAGAAAACAAACTGTCTGTAGCCATGCAGAAGTTTGAAAATCTAAAAATGAAAGCTGGTGAAACTTTAAACGAGTTCGATGAAAGATTCAGTAGCCTGGTCAATGAGCTAGCTGCTCTGGGTAAAGAGCATAGAAACAGGGAAATAGCCCTCAAGGTGATGAGAGCATTACCTAGAGAATGGGATGTTAAAACAATGGCTATGAGAGTATCCAAAGACTTGAACAAATTGGAGCTGCACGATTTATTTGCAGATCTGAAAGCCTACGAGTTCGAATTGGAAGTGAGAAGTGGAGAAGAGCCTTCAAGCCTACCAACCAAGGCTCTTGCTGCTACTGCTACTGCTTTTACTGCTACTGCCTCTACCTCTTCTACTGCTGCTGCAGTTGTACCTCAGGCATTACCGACTGTGATCACTGACAATACTCTGGAGAAGACTGCTGAACAAATCAGTAGTGATGCTATGTCTCTGTTTGTAAAGAAATTCTCCAGGTTCATGAAGAAGAACCATCGAACTTATCAGGCTCCCAATCGCAATTTCAAGAAAGACTCACCATCTGGTGATATGGGATGCTTTAACTGTGGAAAGATAGGTCATTTCATTGCAGATTGTCCTAAACCAAAGAAGGATGACCAAAAGAGAAAGGATCACAAAAGGAATGACAAAAAGTCCAGAAGAGATCGAAAAACGATGATTGCAGAAGAAAGCAAATCCAAGTGGGCGGACTCTAGCTCTGAGTCATCTGACTCAGAAAGCCATTCCAGTGACAGTGATTCAGAAGAAGTAAAATGTCTCATGGCAGACACTGACTCAACCTCGACATCTGGAGAGGTATTTGATTTTGACTCCGACGAATTTACACGAACTGATCTGATTAATGCTTTACATGACATGGTAGAAGAGTATTCTAGACTTTCTCAATCATTCGAGGAAGTTAAGATCGAAAATCAGGACTTAAAGAATCAGAACAGTAAGTTAACTTGCGTGCGAGTAGACAGCTGTAATGATTTACCAGTTGAGATGAGTAAATTGATAACTGAGAATGAAAGAGCCAAAGCAGATTACCAGAAGGTGCTTTCTGAGAACCAGAAGTTGTCGCTACTGGTAAATGCTTGGAATAAGTCTTCTGTTTCATTGGAAAAGATGCAAGAATTACAAAAACAGTCTGGAGACAGGAGTGGTCTCGGATTTTGTAATGATGAAGGATCTTCTGAAACGAATACCAAGCCAAAACTGGATATGTGCAAAGGGAAATATATTCATTTTGTGAAATCCAGCATGGTACAGGAACCAGTAGTACCTACTGCTTCAGTTGAAAAGAATGTAAATCTAACGAATAGAAGAACGCACTATGGTCTGGGTTACGTTAAACCTAAGGAAAAAGTTGACCAGAGTTACAGATTCAGAAGAGAATTCAACTCTGGAAGACAACATCCTATGAAGGTTAAAAACTACCAGTACTACAACTCTAAGCCTGTTCAGAAGAGATACAGACTGGAAAACAGAAACAGAAGGGAAGAACACCATTTTGATATGCATACCGTTAGAAATAACAGATCTTCTGTTGCACACACATCTTTGGATATCCGAAGTACAAAGTCCCCAAGATTTGTACAAATGTGGGTTCCCAAAGGACTGATAAGGCTTGGACCCAAATAGATTTGGGTACCAGTTACTAAAATTTGTGTTTGCAGGAACAGAAGAAGGAAGCAGAAATCAGTAACTCTACATGGTATCTGGATAGTGGATGTTCCAGACACATGACTGGACAGAAAAACCTACTCTCTGAGATAGTGAGTTGTACTGGACCAAAGATAACTTTTGGAGACAACTCAAAAGGTAGAACCATGGGTAAGGGTAAGATTATCCATGGTAACATCACTATAAATGACGTGTTACTAGTTGACAACCTCTGTTACAATCTTATCAGCATTAGTCAACTGTGTGATAATGGTTATTTTGTAGCTTTCCAGAAGCATTCGTGCATAATTAGAGATTCTGCTGAAACTACGGTGTTAACCGGAAAGAGAGAAGACAACACTTACAGAGTCTCCTGGAACTCAAATCATGTCAATAATCCTACATGCCTAGTTGCTTCTCTTAGCAATAAACATTGGCTATGGCACAAGAAATTGAATCATCTGAATTTCAAGTCAATCAATTATCTCAAAAAGCAGAATATGGTTGATGGATTACCTGACATTAATTTTGTTAAAAATCATGTTTGTTCTGCTTGTCAGCTTGGGAAACAGATAAGATCCAGCTTCAAGACCAAAGATAGCAAATCAACTTCAAGATGTCTGGAATTACTGCATATGGATCTATTTGGCCCAATTCCCATCATGAGCTTAGGGGGAATGAAGTATACTCTTGTTGTTATTGATGATTTTTCTAGATTTACTTGGGTAATCTTTCTCGCAGGAAAAGATCAGACCAGTAGTCTCTTGATCAAGCTTCTGAAAAGGATTCAAAATGAAAAATCTACCACCATCATTAAAATCAGAAGTGATCGGGGCACTGAATTCACTAACAAGTATCTTGAGCTATATTTGAATGAACAGGGAATTCATCATGAATATTCAGCTGCCAGAACTCCTCAACAAAACGGAGTAGCTGAGCGGAGAAATAGAACTCTAAAAGAAGCAGCTAGAACAATGCTAGCAGATGCAGACATCTCTCAGCGCTTCTGGGCTGAAGCTATCAATACTGCTTGTTACACGCAAAACAGATCGATGGTCAACAAAAGACACAACCAGACTCCGTATGAAATATGGAAAGGGAAGAAGCCTAACGTATCTTACTTTCATGTATTTGGTTGCAAATGTTTTGTACTAAATAATGGCAAAAATCATTTGACTGCATTTGATTATAAATCAGATGCTGGGATATTCCTTGGTTACTCTGCTGTAAGCAGAGCTTTTAGAATCTTCAACAATAGAACTCTTAATGTTGAAGAATCGATTCGTGTTGTCTTCGATGAAGACAGCAGTGCTGAAATCTCTAACATATCTGATTTAAGTAACATGTTAGACAGGATTCATCTGGAAATTGACAGCGAAGATGATGTAGAAGCTAATACCAAGGATCTTCAAAATCCAGAACCAGACATTCCATTAGTGGAACCAGAAGTACAGACTTTGGATCTACCAATACCAGCAGAAGATGTTCTAGAGCCTACTACTGATTTTGTGGAAAACAATCTTAATGTATCAAATCAGGAAGATGCTCAGTTAAATCCGTTTATCTGGAGAAAGCCCATCCTCCATCATTGGTTATTGGTAATCCAGCAGCGCCTTTAAGAACCAGAAGGCAAATGCTTAATGAATATATGCATGCTGCTTTTATATCTCAGGATGAACCAAAGAAAATTGAAGAAGCTCTTCTGGATCCTAGTTGGATTGAAACCATGCAAGAAGAGCTGAATCAATTCAAGCGTAATGATGTTTGGTTTCTAGTACCTAGACCATCTCACCTAGCTGTCATTGGAACTCGGTGGGTATTTAGAAACAAACTTAATGAAGAAGGCACAGTGGTCAGAAACAAAGCTAGATTGGTGGCTCAAGGCTTCAGACAAGAAGAAGGCATAGACTTTGATGAGACTTATGCACCAGTAGCAAGGCTCGAAGCAATCAGAATATTCTTAGCCTTTGCTGCTTTCAAAAATTTCAAAGTATATCAAATGGATGTGAAAAGTGCATTTCTCAATGGTCTTTTACAAGAAGAAGTTTACGTGGAACAACCTCCAGGTTTTATCGATCATTTCTCTCCTCATCATGTATTTAAATTACACAAAGCACTATATGGTCTAAAACAGGCACCTAGAGCTTGGTATGACACTCTATCACAGTTTCTTATTGATCATGATTTTACCATTGGAGCAGTAGATAAAACCTTGTTTACTTTAGTCAAGAATAAGCATACTCTTTTAGTACAGATATATGTTGATGATATCATTTTTGGGTCAACTAACCCCAAATTATGTGCAAAGTTTGGAAAATTGATGTAGGATAAATTTGAGATGAGTATGATGGGAGAATTAACATTCTTCCTAGGACTACAAATCAAGCAATCAGAAACTGGAATCTTTATAAATCAAGCCAAATATACCAAGGAGCTTCTGAAAAAATTTGGAATGGAAGCATGTTCTGCTGCTTCTACTCCAATGAGCTCATCTATTAAGCTTGATAAAGATGAAAGTGGTATTCCAGTAGAGGTAACTCAGTATCGAGGTCTTATTGGTTCATTATTATATTTAACTGCCAGTAGACCAGATATCATGTTTGCTGTTTGCATTTGTGCTAGATTTCAATCTAACCCCAAACAATCTCATTATATTGCTGCTAAACGTATTTTGAAGTACTTAAAAGGAACTCAAAATGTTGGTTTATGGTATCCCAATGACTCATCGTTAAATCTTATTGGATATTCAGATGCTGATTATGCAGGTTGCAAACTAGATCGAAAAAGCACAAGTGGTTTTTGTCAATTTCTTGGTGATAGGCTGATATCCTGGTTTAGCAAGAAACAGACTTCCATAGCCACATCTACTGCAGAAGCAGAATATCTGGCTGCTGGAAGCTGCTGCTCTCAGATACTGTGGATTCAACAACAGTTGAGAGATTATGGGATTCAAGCCTCCGAATCACCTATATTCTGTGACAATACCAGTGCAATTGCAATCACTCAAAATCCAGTACTTCATTCTAGAACGAAGCACATAGACATCAGACATCATTTTATCAGAGATCACGTGCAGAAGAAGAACATTCGTCTGGAATATGTCTCTACTGATCAACAAACAGCAGATATCTTCACGAAACCCTTACCAGAGAATAAGTTTTCTTACTTTCGTAACTCTCTTGGTTTAATAGATTTAACTTAATTACTTTCTGATTATCTTGGTTAACTTTTATTATTCGCTTCTTCATCGTACTGAACTTGAAGAAAAGCAGTAGAGTATAGTCAAGTGCTGAAAATGAAATTTTATTAGAAACCATTCCAGTACATTACATCATGCAAAAGTAAAAACAGTAGATTTTAAATGCTATTTATCCAGTAGCGTTATCTTTAGCTTTTGACTTCAGAAGTTCTCTGTAATTTGCTTAATAAGCACTTCAACACGAACAAGACTTTCTAAGCAAAGAAAGGCCTAGAAAGAATCTAACAAGCTTGGGTCTTATTAGAACTAATCTATTTTTTAGATGCCTTACAGGGCATCAGAGGGGATTTCATCATCATCAATCCACCAGCACTCTCTGATTGCATCAGCATGCTTCTGGAAGAAATGGATGCAACATATCCATACTAATGAAAGCATCAAATCCGTCTGGTGGTGGATACTGGAAATCCAAGAGTGTATTTCAAGGATCATTACGTGAAGAATGACATCTTCAAACTCCTCTCTGAACAGCTTTGCTTCGACTCCTGAATCAAACCCTAACTCTTTCTTTACTTGAGTTTTCATTTTACATTCATCTGTTTAGCTTCGTTCAAGATGTGCAGGTATTTATAGAGGGAACAAAGACTCTTGTGAATCGCAAGATTGCGACTGATCAGTTTCAACGGCTCAGATTGAAAGATGGCCAAACGTCACTTATCGCAATTATGACCACTTATTAATTGCAGTTACCGAGGGGGAACAGTCTCTCAGTCAGATTGAGGGTTTGACGTCTTTTCAAAAAACAGATAGGATGTTTGTCTTTTCGATAAAACTTCGAGTCTGCTGTTTTTTGTCAAAGTGCTGAAATATTCTCAGCACCCTGAAACTTCCAGCAGACGTTATCATAAAATGACAAATCCCCTTCTGATTTTCAGTAACCAACTGGACAGCCCGCTCATTTTCAAAATTTTCAAATTATTTGAATATCTGACAGTTTCTGCAAAATTTTCGAACACTCAACCAAGAACATACTGACACGTGTCTTTATGTTTATCTGACGGCTGTATATATTCTTTTAGATTTAACCTTTTTACCTTTACTGTTTCATATCTATCGCTATTCAGCTACCGCTTTCTCTACTTTCACTAACTACTGCAAATTTGTCTGATCTCATCTGCATACAGGAATGGCTAACGCTTACACTCTTAACGCGTATCAAGTTAACTTTGCTTCGGTTCTCAACATCAAGGATGAGAATCTCTTGAAAATGTTTCAGGATCTTGAGCAATCGGGACTCCGCAAATTCCTGGAAGCACCAGCAGTCATCTACAAAAATTCTTTACTGGAATTTTATGCTAAAGCCACAGTGCATGAAGGCAGGATTGTTTATACTCAAGGAGATGCTTCTATCTCCATTGATGCCGCTCATCTAGAAGCAGTCTTCCTCCTTCCACTTGCAGGTGTTTCTGAACTCTCTGACATTTCTAAGCTGGATATGTCTATTGCGCTTAGTTCTTTCTCAGCCTCTGGAGAAGAACTGTCTCCTTCCTGTCACAAGAAATTGCTAAAAATCGAGTATCAGATTCTGGCCGATATTGTGGCCAAAGCTATTTTGATCAAGGCTGGAACATTCGACAAGTTGACTAAGGAAAAGGTTCAAGTTATGACTGCCATCACCAAGGGGATTAAGGTGGATTGGAGTCATTTTATTTTAGAATCATGAAGGACATGGTTGTCAGGCGAAGTTCTGGTTTCGCGGTTCAAATTAGCGTTTTGCTCAAGGATGCTGGCTTTGCATCCACCAGTGATCTAGATGTGACTCCCATCACCATGATTGATGCAGCGAATGTGTTGGCTTTAAGGCCTAAGCCAACAGTGGCAGAATTTGTGGCGATGAAGAAGGAAATTGGGGACACTGCTTCTGAGGCTCCAAAACCTCAGAAGAAAATATCAAAGAAACGATTGATCATTTCGTTGGATTCAGATGACACAGCACCAGAAGAGTCTGCTGCTGGTGTTCAAACAGCAGTGCCAACCCCAGCTAAGAAGAAATCTCGCACAATTCTTAAGATTAAGAAGACAGCAGCACTGTCTGAGATTGAGAAAGTACCTATTCGACAGGTCTTTCCCGAAGCGGTCCCTTCTGCTAGGACCACTGCTTCTTCAACTGCACTTGCTACTACGTCTGTTTCAGCACCTCCTTCTGCTCCAGTTTTTAAGCCAACATCTGGAATTGTTTTTCAGGAACCAGCAAGCGGGTCTTCTGCTTTCCGACCAATCGTGCCTGTGTCATCTTCTGACAAAGGCAAGGGAAAAATGGTGGAGGAACCACCTGTTATTAGTCACAAAACCACTGTGGCTATTGGCATTGATCTTCATCTCACAGAGATTGAGACCTCTGCTAATGATGACATGAATTTTTTTGATGAATGGCATCATGTGAGACTATTCCATTCCTTGAGTTACTTCAAGACAAAAGGAAATTTTGCCAAAATGATGAATGCAGAAAGGATGGTTTTTCAGCTGGCCAAAACAGAAAATATCATCGAGGCCTTGCGAAGAAGGGATTTTGTCTTCGCTCAGCTGAAATGTCAGAAGTTAGAATCAGTTCTGCAAATTCTTCAATCCAATTTTGATCCTGCTGTTCCTAACGCTGTTCAGGATCAAAATGTTATTATGATTCTCTCTGACAGATTGAAGCAGATGAATGAGCAACTTCTTGCTCAAGAACAAGGCTTTGGAGAGTCCACTATTTATCATGTCGGTCTTTTTCCAGTATTTCAACAGTCAGTTGAGGAAAGGACTACAGCCTCCCCAAAGGCTTCTGCTCTCAGTACTCCTGCATCTCCGACTCGACACATCCCGACATCATCACTGCTGTCCGTGCATGAATTGGCTTCGGTTGAAGAAGTCATTGAATCTATTATACCTTCAGTCTCAACCACTCAAGAAGCAGCACCAGCTACTTCGTTGTCACCTTCTGACTTTCCTACTACAGGGCAACAATTGGCAGATTCAGATGCTCCCTCTTTGCTACCGAATTTAGAGGTATTCTCTGATGTTCATCAAGTCGAGATGACAGCTCTTCTGAACCAGCAGCTTGCTCCTTCTACTGAAGGTCCCTCAGTCTCACAGGATGTTTCTGTACCACCGGAAGAAGTGTTGGCCTCTGTCTTGGCCGTTTCTACTGCAGAATTTACTCCTCTGGTTGCTGTTGCTCCTCCTTTTTCTGCAACTCCAGCAGAAAGCACAGCAGACCCTGCTCCTACTACTGCTTTGTTGGATGCTGCTCCCATTTCTACTGCGTTGAATGTCTCTGAAATCAAACAATGCATGGTTGCACGCACTCCCTCCCCGGAATTCGATGCATTCAATCTCGAACATCAAATTCTATGTCTGCAAAACGATCTCAACAACATCTCTGAGTTAGTGAAGTGTATGTCTTGTGAAAACCTTGCGGAATTCACTGGTGCTAAATCCTTCCGAGAAACAATGGGTAAACACCTCTATCTCACTAAGGAGACCACAGACAAGATGTATGCTGAAACTTCCATTTTCAGACAAGCTATATCGAGATCTTACGCCACCCTCATCAGTGATCCAAATAATATTCTTACTCGACTCACTGAGCATGATGATCACTTTCGATCTCTATCTACTTCTGTGAAACTTTTGGATGCCAAGATTGATTCTCAAAATCAATCTATCGCTACACTGAATAATCGCATTTCTTCTCAGACCCCGTATCTGGAAATGCTAACCGATGGCATTCACAATATCTCAGGCCGATTGAATGACCTCTTTGCTCATGTGGTTGCCGATGATGCCAAAAAGGGGGAAGATAAGGCAGATAGAGGAGATCAAGGAGGAAATCAAGAAGAATAGGGCAGATAGAGGAGATCAAGGAGGAAATCAAGAAGAAGATGAGGCTGAACCTTCTGACAGAAGAGATCAAGAGCCTCCGTCTGAAGAAATTATTTTCAGGGATATTGGAATCAATTGATACTTTTAAATCCTTATTGACAATTATCATTCAGTTTATATGATTATCTGTTTTATTTAACAACTTTCTACTGATTAGGTTTTGGCATCACCACAAAGGGGGAAATTGTTAGACATGAATTGTATTGTGGCGATGATAACTAAAACCAGTAGACCAGCAGACCAGATCAAACGTCTAATTTATCAGTAGCTGTTGTTCTAGTAAAACTAAATCAGTAGAAGAGATAGTTATACAAAACCAGTAGAAGACGTTGCCTAACGTTACTTCTTTAATGTTACCGTTAAGGGTTCCAAGTACTAGTATTAATTGCGGCATTAATTGCTATACTGAATCATTTAATGCACCTTACCCATTTTGGTATAAAACAGAACTGATTGGTCTACAGTCTTATTGCAGGAACTTCTTTTGGCAATATAGCTGACTCTATCAGACTATCTGAAGACTATTCTGATTTATGGACGTTGAACTCAGTTGCTCTTATATAAGGGTAACAAACCTTACTCAAAAGCAGGTTACGAAAACAGATTTTCAAGGATCAAAGCTTTTACATCGAAATCACTCTTAAAGTTCAACAAAAAGAAAAGTAGCACACGCTTCATAGCAATTATCTGATCATTTGAAGATCATCTTGTGCTACTGATCATCACACTCTTCACTATCACTACATACTTCATCAAGAAGAGTTTGTAATCTGAAAAGAGTCTTTTCAGAACCTTGTGTTACGCACATTTGTGAGTTGAGAAACTAAGAGTTTCAGTAGGCTGAAGTGTAAGTCCTTCTGAAGTGGGTGTGTACAAGAGTTGTACTGTAATATCCAAAGTCTTTTAGTTATACCTTCTGGAAACAGAAGAAGGGGAGACGTAGAAGAGTTTGTCTTCGAACTTCCATAAACAACTGCTGCCTACTGTTTTACTGTTTTTCTACTACTTCATCAGATTGTTTCCGCACATTTTCATTGTAATCAGGTGAAAGTACACGCACAAGATCAACTACTATTCTTAACAGGATTCTAGTACTTCATCAGAACGAAAAACGAGTAGAGTTTATTCACCCCCCCTCTAAACTCAACTTCGATCCTCAACATAGGCGAGAAGTCAAAGTATGAAGCGTTTAGAAATAAGAGTGAGTCTAATGTGAGATCGTCTTACGGATCCTAATTTGTGAGACGGGTCAACCCTACCGATATTTACAATAAAAAGTAATACTCTTAGCATACAAGTAATACTTTTTCATGGATGACCCAAATATGAGATCCGTCTCACAAATACGACCCGTGAGACCGTCTCACACAAGTTTTTGCCTAGAAATAAAATCCTAATGCCAGTACAAGCTATAGTTTGAGTATTTGGAAAAAAATTACTTCAAATTTTTATTTTTTAAATTACAATAATATCCTTAACCTATATAATATTTGTTTTTTTTAGTTATCTAAATTTTGGTACTCACACAATCAATAAAGCATTTGTATAATTATTATTAAATTTTAGATAATATATATCAAAATTTATTTATCTTTTTATACCATGAAAGATTGAAAATTTATATAATATTTAATAAAAATTAAGAAACAAATGAAAAATTATATAAATGAACAAAATATGTAAATAAAATCAAGGTTCTAAAAAGCGTAAAGAGCCCCGAAGCACGGATGCCGAGCTCCAAGTTTTTCAAGTTTAAGCGAGATTAGAACAAGTTTAAGCATGAAAAGCGTTTTTTATATTTAGTTTAATTGTAATTATCTCAAACCAATAAATAGATAAAATAATACATAAATATGATAAATTTAAGTCTGATGCGTTAATTCTCATATTTATAAAAGCTTAAAAATCTCAAAATTATAATCTTTATTTGTTTTTGCAACTAGATCACATTTAAAAAATGCTAAATATTTGTCAAAGCATTATCAGACATGTTTAATCATAATTAAAATTAAAAAATAAATTATAAACCTAATTTATTATATTAAAATAAAAAAGACATAATTTCAAAATAAAAAATTTAAAAATAAATAGATGCGATTAATTGTGCTTAAGCACACTTAATTAAACGTTTTAATTACGCTTAATTCGGTCAAACTACAATTTAACAGCTTTTTCTCCGAAGCGGGACGTTTTTAAGCTTCAAACTTAAGCAGGATTTTTAGTACACTGAATAAAATAAATTTGGAAATGTAAATTATAAAAAATGATTTTTAAAATATAAATGCTTATAACAAACTATGATTTTGAATTTTATGAATTGCATTCGAAATTTTAAAAAACTCATATATAAATAAAATTTTAATATTTTAAAAAATCTCCAAAAATATTTATAAAAATTTAGAGTAATTGTGGAGTATGATCATTTTTAAAGTTTAGAATCTCAAATTGTAATTTTAAACTATTAACGAAAAAAGAGAAGCGAAAAAAAAAAAATCAATTTTGCTTCTAGCTTTTGATTAAAAGTCATAGAAGTCGAAGTTGAAGCTGATTTTCAAAAAAACTCCAAGCACTTATACTCAACTAGAATCCAAACTCTCCCAAACATTCTCTAAATCTGACCACGTCTCGAAACACTAACACACCATCATACATAGATTGACACAAATGTTTCCACCTGAGCCAATGAATTTTTCGATTCTCAGTAGTCGCTCCCCACCGCAGACGAGCTATCAAGGATTTGCATAGATTTTGAGGGAGATAAAAAACTTGCATGTTATAAATTGAGGTTCCATATCTTTAATTTACGCCATTTTTTTTCTCGCACACTATCAAACACCTTAGCTTTTCTTCGCCACAAAGGCGGGAGACTCAAATAAATATCATGGCTTTGGTTTTGTGAGGGTTAATATAAATCATAAATTTTTAATTGAGATGTCATTATGTATTATATTTAAATATGTATATAAAAAGCTCAAAAGGAAAAAAAAAAAGGATATAATGCCTTATTGATACGATCAAACTGTTGTACAATCGGTTTTCTCGTGTCCAAAAACGAAGTTAAATTTGTAAAAATTTTATTTAACATTCAAATAATGTCTTTAGACATTCATATAGTTTAAATAAAAAAATCATTCATAGGGTGTTTATGAATTGACCTTTAGTTAATAAATCACTTGGCACCAACTATTTCGGCGTTAGCTGATATAGCTCTTGTAGAATTCCCTAGAATCAATCTTCTTGAACACCTTTCTTCAAGACTCCTAATCCGATCTACGACTGGATCGCTTGTTCCTCTTCTAAATTGCACTAGGAATTTAGAAGAGTTTTTAACTTTTGAGAGCAAAAATTAAGAAGCACCTCAAACCCTTATTTTCTTGATGGAGGCCGAAAATTTTGGAGAGGATTATGTGGAGTGATTTTCAAAAATCACAAGGGGTCGGAGGCTAGGGTTTTTGGCTACCTACCTTAATACATAAGCACTTAACCTAGTTTCCATAATTGTTGATTTAGGTTCTTTAATTAAACTTAATGGGATTTGTTAATTAATTGGACTAGTCCAACTAGTTTAATTAATTATATTAAAGTTCTTTAAGAACTTTAATTATTTAGCATGTTGGACTTGTGCTCCTACAAGCCCATTAAACATACTTCCGAATATATTTAATTTAATTTTTAATAAACTCAACCTTTGAGTTTAATAATTTTAATTTTCAGATTTTATAAATTCAACTTTCTGAATTTATTCTCTCCAAACTTTAATTATTATAAGTTCAAATCATTGAATTTACTATGAAACGTTCACTACTCGTTTTTCTTTAAAAATACTATAACTTTTTTTTCCTTAGTCTCCCCGGCCGAATATATATATATATATATATATATATATATATATATATATATATATATATATATATATATATATATATATATATATATATATATATATATATAGTTTTCCTTACTATGAAACGTACACTACTCGAATATATTGACATTATTTAAAATATATTCACCAACTAATTATTTGAAATCCAAAAGAAAGTAATTCAAAACATAAATCGTAACCGTCAACTAACCTAGACTATCATTATTTCAAAAATAAATTAACTCTAACATCCTCTAAAAAACCTTTCAAAAGCATCATAAGTTCTAAAATCTTTAAGTAATCATAAACATAGCTTTATTTGCGGAAAACTAGCGACGGTCCTCGGGTTATGTGCACTTTCAGTCCAGCTAGTTCAACCATCAAGGCCTCCATTATTATCAAGCTCACCTGCATCGATCACACCTAGTGAGTCTATTGACTGAGCAAACCTTAATCACGACAACAAGTAATACATGTACATTTGCAAGCAAACATTGTAAATAATTTTAATAAAATAACTTTTCGTGAACATAAATTTAACATTTTTTCTTTCATCATATACATTTTTTTTTCATCATATACGTATATGATTTCTTTTTTATTTAATTCAGATACTTAATTGTGACTTTCGTATTAGTTGTAGGTCGATGAATCCATCTACGTATTACCATAATATCGGACGATGGGGATATCAGCGACACTCTTACCCGTCAATCGAGTCTTAGCCTTACGTATCATCATACCATCGTATTATTTACAATCAATTCACCTCCTTCAACTCTTTATATTTCCATCACTTATAAAAATTAATGCATATTACATCCATTTCTTTTAAAACAAGCATGTAACATGTATTTTAACATTAACGTTTCATCATAAAATTACATAAAAATTTGAAATAAACATTTTAACATTTATTACAGCATTCAGGGCACTTGTCAGGACGTCTAACACTTTTCAAGTGTAAAAAATGACCGTTTTGCCTCTGAAATCCTAATTTCTCAATTTATCCTTAGAATACACCCAAATCCATCCAAACTTAGCATAACACCTTAAAATACACCCATAATATAAAGTCAAATAATTTCTCAATCCGTTTTAAAACTTAAATCTACGTCTCGGTTTTAACCCGAATCGACTCGAAACTTAACCAAAACTTACCAAACTTGCACCATAGCTTAACAAAACCTAGCCATACCTTATACAACTCAATTCAGGCCATTTGAATATTCTTTATTCATATGCATCTTCGCGATTTAAGGCTGCCAGACTAAAAAGCTTGTTATAAAAATTATTAGCGTAAAATCAATCATGGAATATGACCAAAAAAATAACAAGAGTATATTATAGAAGTCGAATAAAAGCATGATTCGATTTAGGATTTTTGTAGTTGATTTGTTAATGTACCGTTTTTTCGCACCGAAGACGCATCGAGAATTTTAAATTTTTGTTTCGACGTTCGAAACTATCCTTGGTCGCATGTTTATTTAACATTCATAGAGTGTTTTACTTTGTATAATTGAGCATATAATACGCTGGACTCCAAAACAATCCAAGATTAGCGCAGATGACCATTTTTTTATCTCCATACGAACGGATCTCCACTTTTTGACTGTCAAATTAGGTCCACGATCTGAGACTATTTTTCCATTTGGATTGCCCCAGTAATCGCAAACAAATTTGCGTTGAGACTGTAACGTCTGAATTTACAAAATCCGAAGTTGGTACAGCACCGCGGGGCGCAGCCGTGGAAGAAATCATTTGGCCAAAATTTTCAATAATTTTATTGGGATGGCCGAGGGGTTTGTAGAAGATTGGTTTAATTTTGGTGGACAAAAAATATCTTGTGTTATGTGCCCCCTCATGGTATATTTATAGAGTGTGATTTATAATATGATAGGTGTCGTTTTTACGTGTTTTATTGCATTAGTTTTGTGTGTGGTTGCATTGTGCATACATGCGTTTCATTTACATTTTGTTCTTTTTAGAGTAAGCATATTGTTGGGTGCAATAATTGTCCTTGCTTGGTAGAGCGATCGAACCATCGTGCTTGAGCTGCTGTGTGATTTAAAAGATTTGAGTTGCACCATTACCACCAGCTATAGCTTTTGGTAAAGCGACAAGCGCTCGGTCCTACAATTGGTATCAGAGCCAAGGTCATGGGTTTGATTCCCATTGATTCCAAGGAGTTCAATTATTGGGAGGGAGATTGTTGGGTGCAATAATTGTCCTTGATTGGTAGAGCGATCGAACCGTGGTGCTTGAGCTGTTGTACGGTTTAAAAGATTTGAGTTGCACCATTACCACCAGCTATAGCTTTTGGTAAAGCGGCAAGCGCTCGGTTCTACACATATGCACGGTTCTACACATATGCATATGCATATGATCGTGTCTCACTTGTACGAGATGAATTTGCAGCTAAAATGGCCGAAAAACTGAAATCGGAACAAAAATGTGCGAGCTAAAAGAAAGTGGCAAAAAGGCAGGCCCCCGAGCAGTAGAATCTTACCGCCCGGGCGCGAGGTGTGATTGTTGAAGAGTAAAATCCAGAGGACATGGAGCTCGGGCGGTAATATTCTACCGCCCCGGCGTGAGAGGTGATATTTTAGAAGAAAAAATACAGAAGATTTGGCGCTCGAGCGGTAGGATTTGACCGCTCCAGCGCGGTTGGCTACGAGAAAAAGATGAAAACAGATGATGTGGCGCTCGAGCGGTAGGATTTGACCGCCCGAGCTCCACTTAATTTTTGAAAGATTTGTTGGCCGATTTCTTCCCTTATTTTTTGAAGGATATGGAAAGGAGGGTTAGAGGATTTGGAGCATCATTCAGACATTGTTGAAGAGCCGCCACAAGCTTTGGAGAGGTTTTTGTGCTTGGAGTGAAGATTTCCGGGCACTGTTCTTCGCATATTTCGTCACGTCTAGTATTTCCAATTTATTTTCTCTTATTTAAACATTGTTTTGCTTAGTTTATTTATGTCAATGAGTAGCTAATTTACTTTATTTGTTGGGATTTAAGGGGATCCAACCCCGAAACCAAGTTTAGTTAATTCATATTTCGATTTTTGGTTAATTATTGATTGTGTTATTCTTTTATCACGTTGTTAAAGTGTAGCTAAATTTAATAACTATTTTATGTTGCGAGTGAGTTCCAGAGAATATCTCGTGATAAGAACGAGTATCATAGTCCATGGATTTACAATTTACATAGAAATATGAATTCGGATACACGTCGATAGTCATAATCCGGTAGGGCGAAAGCTAGGGGATTTCATAGGACGACATGCAATTCACCTATGATATATAATTAAAGAGATTTAATTACTTCATTGAGTAGAATTAGTTTGACATAGATCGAGAGGGTATGTTCAATTGGATAGGAAATTTTGTCGGAAGCGTAGATCACTATCGAACGAATTATGTAAATGACGAGGGGTAGGTGAACCGAGATTCCCAACAAATTCATTTCTCATTGAATTTTAACTAACCATTCTAGCTTATATATTCCATCATATAATTCTTGAACTTTTTCATTGATTTTTTATTTAAACATAGTAGTAGTAAACAATCATTCAAATTTCGTTGTTAAATATTTAATAACTGGAAATAGTAATTGAGAAATACAGTCTTTAGTGGAACAATACTCTTACTCTCGTACATTATACTAGTACTTGACATCGTGCACTTGCGATTATTTCGAGCTTGAATATTATAAATTTTTATTAAGGATTTTACAATGCAAGTTTTGCTCGATCGAGTTTTTGGCGCCGTTGCCAGGGACTGTTAATCAACAATTTTATCTTCAGTTATTTATTTTAGCATTCCTTATTTTATTTTGCTTAACACCTTCGATTTATTTGCACGCATCCCTCTCGGTGCATGACAAGATCTCTAGATTATGAACTAGAGATTTTCGATCCTGAGATTGAAGGAAACCTACGAAGGTGACGACAACAACAGAGTCTGAGAGATATGATGAATAGAAACAAACGTGAGGAAGAGCATCATGAATATCTAAGAGTCGAAGAACCAAGGCGTATACTCATGTTGGAGTATGCACAACTGTCACTTGATGGAGCACGTCCAAGCATAGTACAACCAACCGTTAGGGCAAACCAGTTTTAGATCAAACCAACCATAATTCATAGGATCAAGAACACTATATAATTTTGGGGAAATGCGCTTTATGATCCAAACACTCACATCACCTACTTCTTAGAAATTTGTGACTCTTTTAAATTTAATGGAGTTTCTGATGATGATGTTAGACTGCGCTTATTTCCGTTCTCTTTGCTTGATTGAATTGTTTGCATGTAGTTCCAATCACAACTTGGGAAGACATGGCCAAGGCATTCCTCCTGAAATACTTTCCTCTATCAAAAACTATGAAGTTGCGAGCGGACATAACCACTTTCTCTCAATTTGAGTAGGAGTCACTCTACGAGGCTTGGGAGCGCTACAAAGACTTATTGTGGAGATGCCCAAACCACAAGTTGCCTCTAGGGTTAGTTGTCCAAATTTTTTACTTTGGTTTAATTTCGTTTAATCGTACCATGATAGATGTTGCGGCATGCGGAAATCTATTGAGGAAAAAGGCTGAAGAAGGGTACGAGTTACTGGAGGAAATGGCTGCTAGCAGTTATCACCCTCAGTATGAGAGGAACAATCAGAGGAGGAGTGCATGAGTTCACCAGGTTACCGATTTTTCTGCTTTCACTGCACCATTAGAGGCACTTAACAGAAAAATATATAGCTTGAATGTAAACGGGACAACAATGCGCCTGCAAGAGATATTCTACTGCAAATACGGAGGAGAGCAAAAAGTTAAGGATTATCAAGACAGTGGTCCTTTCTTTGTGCATGAGGATGCACCAGTAAATCAAGTGGGGATTCAAAACCGTCATAGGAATGATCCTTATTCGAACACATATAATCCTGGATGGAGGCAACACCCAAACTTCTCATGGGGTGGTCAAATCAGTTAGAATCGTCCCAAAGAAGGACAACAGTATGGTAAGAAACCGATGTATCGACCAGAACAGAGAGAGGAGAAGTCTAGTTTGGAGAAAATGATGTCTAAGTTCATCTCATCTACCGAAACTAGACTACAGAACCAGGATGCATCGATAAAAGGGCTAGAAAATATAGGACAATTAGCAAAGATGATTACTAGTAGAGACCCAAGCACCTTGCCAAGCAACACAGAGACTAACCCGAAAGAGCAAGTGAAAGCCATAACATTGAGGAGTGGAAAAGTGCTTGAACAAGAAGAGAAAGAAAAAAAAGATCAAGGAGAGAAAAATGTTGACACGTACACAGGTATGTCTTCTAACTCTACACATGCAAGGTCCAAAAATTAAGACGACGTAACCCAAGTACATGCAAATCTAAGAAATATGAAAAATAAGTAATTAAATGATTTAATTGCTTAGTTGATTATGTGAAATGCATGATTATATGTTAAATATGATTTAATTGTCTTGATGCATTAAAATGTATTTTAAGGATTATTCAAGTTGCGATCGAGGAACGGAGGCCGAGGTCTGAAAAACGTAAATTGTTTTTATTAAATAATTGTTTTTAATTATTTAAATTAAAGGCGTTAATTTTTCTTATTTTTGAAATTTTTCTTATTTTTGAAAATAAGGAGTTTTTAGGTGATTTTATACGCCGGGACGTAATTTTTATCGGTGTTGGATTTTCAACAAAAATACGAATTTTTTGGCAACCCGGCTTATAAAGTCATAAACTTATATTTACCAAAACCATTTTAATATTTCAATTAAATCCTAATTAAGACTAATGGGCCTAAATTGTTAGCTTATTAGGCCTAAGCCTTATTTAGGGATTTAATTAGTATATATTATGTAAACCCACCCCACAAACCCCACACTTTTTACACGCCTCAAATCAGAATTTTTGCTCTCCCAAAACTCACCATATTCACGGCACACACACATCACAATTGGTAGAGAAATTTTCGAAGGTTCAAGGTAGTGTTCAAGCCATGGTCTTGCCCCGTTCTTCGCCGTCGTCAACGAATAATCATGCGTTAAATACGCAAAGGCACGCATATTCTTTCCTTCAAACATCATCACACCATATTAATATTTTATGCATGTTTTGTATGATGAACAAGTAGCATAATATTTATTTTCGGAATTTCATATACATGTGTGCTAAACTTGAATTTTTGATTCCAAATTCATGTTCCAATTGCGGTAAGGAGGCTTCCATGAAAGAGGTATTGATCAAGAATTGTTTTACATGAATTTAGAGTCCTAGAACATCACCTAAACACCACACACGATCATGAAAGTAACCTGAATGCAAGCTGCTGTCATGTGAGATCAAGGGCTTCAGGTTTGTTCTTAAGGGCTTGGCTTGGGTCAGGGCTCAGCCAGGGTCTGGGAAAGGTCAAGGTAAGAGTCCTAGCCATGCTAGGACTCGAGCTAAGGGGCTTGGGAGGAGTCCCTGCCAACAAGGACTCCTACCCGAGAGTCACTAGGAAAGTAGCACAGGTTCTATGCTTGCGCAGGGGTTGTGGGCTCGGCTAAGGGGGCTTAGGATTGGCTAGATGAACTCTTTGGGGTCCTAGGGGAGTGAACAATAGGTTGATTCAGGGTCTAGGTCGGGTGGCTAAGTCCTAAGGAAGCAAGAAGAGTCTTACACCTAAGTGGAGTTCTCGACCATGCATGGGTGTTGGGGTTGGGGCTGCGGTTGTTGGTTTGGGGAGGTTTCCTAAGGGTTTAAAGGGTCCAGTAGTGTAATGCCCGGAAAATTAATCCCAGTAATCAGTAATTATTGAATTATAATTGGATATGATTATGAAAGGATTAATCGGGACATGAAATACAAGTACGTGTGAAAAGTGTGTGTATTTGTGCGAAGGACTCACGCCCATGCGCGGACCCATGCGCGCTCATGCGCGCATCGAGCAGTGGGCTTCGCGCATATGCGCGAGTGATTGCGCGCATATGCGCGAAGGAGACAGTAGCCACCCCCGAAATGCAATCCACCTCGCGCACATGCGCCGATAGATGCGCGCATATGCGCGAGGCGAGGTGTGCGCACGCGCCGAGACATGGTCTCGCGCATATGCGCGAAGACAATGTGCGCATATGCGCGAGAGGCTGTGCATGAATTTTGAGGAGACACGTATCATGTGCATGCAATATATATATATATACAATCGTTCCTCAGAAGAATAAAGAAAAGGAAACCGAAAACTGAGGGAATTGTTGATTCTTTGCGATTCAAACTTCAACCGTGCAATATCCGCCCGTCCAAATTGTAATCCGACTTCGGTACGGTAATCCTATCGACGTAGGCTACAACTTGACATAAGTTTTGCTACGTTTTGACATGTTTTGACATTATGCCATTGTCAGAATTAAATAGGATTCATATATGATGTTCTTGATATGTTAGACATCGTAGAATCGAAGTCAGATTAAGAAATAGACTGATTATGGAATTGTTATGAATTTCTGATTATAATCAGTTGATATCGGACAGATTTGGATTATGGATTGATTATAGATTGTATTGGATATGAGTTATGGATTGTAACTATTATCTGGTGAATTGGTATAGACGGGGATATTGGAATTGTACCGTTATACCGTTGATTTTGAATTAATTCCAGATTGATCAGATTGTTATGGAGTTGAATAGTATATTGATATGAGATTATTGATATTGTCAGTACCAGACAGGCTTTGAATTCAGGACTTCGACTGAGCCAGAAACCGACGAAAGAAAGGTATAAGTCAATGTGGTATTGGGAGATGGACTTGAGTCGGTTTAGACTTGGGTTTCCCTAAATCACATACTTTATTTTATTGCATGGATATTTGCATTACATTGATTAATGTACTTGTTCTCTTGTATTTAGATGACAGGTATTAGACAAGTTATCTTGTGACAGAAGTGCCGGATAGTGGTGGTATCACCACGGCACATTGCACTATGTCTCAAGATAGGATGCTAGTGATAGAGCTACAGTCCTTGACGGTTAGGTCAGGACACTGGATGTTTGGTTATATCGAGTAATGAAATCTATTACGGAATTCGATATAGGAACACCATATTTGGTTATATCGAGTAAAGGGTATTGGAATTCTTCTATTACGGAATTCGATATAGGAATACCAGGGCACTGGTTATATCGAGTAATAGATATTATGGTTCCATCCTTTACGGAATTCGATATAGGAATACCACATCTGGAAACCGGGATCTCTAGACTAGGATTGAGTCTAGTCTGAATTATGAGTAATGTCGACAGTTTTATTTGATATTGTTTATGTTTCAGATTTTGATACATATTCATGTTACCTGATTACATGCTTTATATTGTTTATATGATTGCATGTTTCATTGATTTATACTGGGAATTATATTCTCACCGGTATATCCGGCTGTTGTCTTGTCTGTATGTGTACTTGACAACAGGTGGGACATGTCCAGGGTCGAGGAGATGAAGAGCTAGATCGTGATTAGAGTGGTGGCACCGGACTTGGACTAGATGTAGGGTTAAACACTTGACTTTAGTTTTAAACCCTAGTTTGAATAAATGTTGAAATACAGGATTTGTATGTTATATACTGATATGTATATATGTTGTATGTCACTACGTTCCGTATTTTAAAAAAAAAATTTAGACCCTGTTTTAATGGATTAATTAGTCCCAATGATGATTAAGAACTTGATTAGCGTCCGGGTCCCCACAACAGGTGGTATCAGAGCCATAGATCCTTGAGATTGAGATAGGAGATAGTGAGCGGGGTAGAATGTGTTTTCTTTCCTGCTTTTGATTGCTAGCATGATTCCTGTTTTAATACATGTTACCTGACTTATCTGCTATTGATATGGTATGGTGTATTATTCGGGATGGATCAGCTGTAAGATGATCCGAGGAGGATTGAAACTGGTAAGTGGTATTTGGAATTACTAACCTCTTCGATTATCAGATATGCCTCCGAGGAGAATGCCAGAACAGGGGAGTACCTCGAATCCTCCCATGGATGTGACACCTACAGCAATGGAGAAATTTCTGAAACGGTTTCAGTCATTTCATCCATCGACTTTGAAAGGTACGGAGAACTCCGTGGAATGTGAGAGTTGGTTGGACGACATTGAATCACTGTTTGACTCGTTGGAGTATACGGAGGAAAAGAGGGCAAAACTGATAATACACCAATTGCATGACGTTGCTAAACATTGGTGGATCACGACGAAACGGGCATTGGAACAACGAGGGCCAATTAAACATTGAGGACTACGTGGCTAAGTTCTCTACACTACTTCGATTCGCTCCCCATGTCGCTGAGCATGATGAGGCCGTAGCAGACCAGTTCATAAATGGCCTAAATCTTGAGATTTTTACGCTGGTAAATACTGGGAGGCCCAACAACTTCACCGATGCCCTAAACAGAGCCAAGGGAGCCGAAGCAGGACTGATGAGACAGAGAGAGGCTTCTTTTGTGCTTCCAGGACAGGGACAGCAACAACCAGCTCCTCGATTTGAAAGCAGCAGCGGTACCGGGAAGAAGGATTTCTTGAAGGCTAGAGGAAAGCAATTCAAGAAATCAGGGACTACCTCGTCCAGTTCGAGTGGCTCGAGACAGATCGGTCAGAGCCAAAGTTATACTGGACCATACTGTGGTACTTGTGGAGGGAGACATTCCACAGATCAGTGCCGAGGAGTAGTTGGCAGCTGTCGTATCTGTAAACAGCAGGGACACTTTGCCCGAGTGTGTCCCCAGAGGAGTGCCCAGGGATCACAGGCTGCTGAGTCGTCTGGATCAGCGGCTCAGACAGGGAGACGATCTTCTGCCGTTCATTCCTTTCAGCCAGCACCGTCTACTCTGTCACAGCAGAGGCCAGGAGGGGGCCAGATCGCGAGCCAGCCTCCTAGACAGCAGGCCCGATTGTTTGCTTTGACTGAGGAGCAGGCACAGGATGCACCTGAGGATGTCGTGGCAGGTAACTGTTTTATTTCTGGTTATCCTGCTTATGTATTGATTGATACTGGTGCATCACATACTTTTATGTCTGAGCGATTTGCTTTAATGCATTCATTGCCTGTTGAGTCCTTAGCTACTGTAGTATCTGTCACGTCTCCGTTAGGAACAGGTTTGATATCGGTGAAATCTGTGAAATCGTGTATACTGCAGTACGATGGGCATACGATTGAGTTAGACTGTATTGTGCTTGGTTTATCTGATTTTGATTGTATTGTCGGTATCGACATGTTGACCAAGTACCGGGCTACAGTCGATTGTTTCCACAAGATAGTTCGATTCAGACCTGAGATGGCTAAGGAGTGGAAATTTTATGGTAAGGGTTCTAGGGCTAGAATTCCTTTGATATCTGCAATAAATATGACTCGATTATTGCAGAAAGGAGCGGATGGATTCCTGGTATATTCAGTTGATTTACTGAAAACGAGCCCAACATTGGCGGATTTGCCAGTGGTGTGCGAGTTTACTGATGTCTTTCCAGACGAGATTCCTGGATTACCTCCGATTCGAGAAATAGACTTCAGCATTGAATTGATGCCAGGAACAGTTCCGATTTCGAGGGCTCCTTACCGGATGGCACCAATCGAATTGAAGGAGTTGAAAGAACAGTTGGAGGATTTACTGGCCAAGGGATATATCAGACCGAGTGTATCTCCTTGGGGTGCTCCAGTACTGTTCGTGAGAAAGAAAGACGGGTCGATGAGACTTTGTATTGACTATAGGCAGCTGAACAAGGCAACAGTAAAGAATAAATACCCATTGCCTCGTATTGATGATCTGTTTGATCAGTTGCAGGGTTCATCTGTGTATTCCAAGATCGATTTGAGATCTGGATACCATCAATTGAGAGTCAGGGATTCTGATATCTCAAAGACAGCATTCAGAACCAGGTATGGACACTATGAGTTTATTGTCATGCCTTTTGGTTTGACGAATGCACCGGCGGTATTTATGGGATTGATGAACCGCGTCTTTCAGAAATATTTGGATGATTTTGTTATCATATTCATTGATGATATATTGATTTATTCAAAGAATATGATTGAGCATGCTAATCATCTGAGGACTGTGTTGAGCATTTTGAGAGCTGAGAAGCTATATGCGAAACTGTCGAAATGCGAGTTCTGGTTGAAACAGGTGATATTTTTGGGACATATTATATCCGGAGATGGTATATCAGTTGATCCCAGTAAGGTTGAGGCAGTGATTTCTTGGCCGAGACCTACATCTGTGCCGGAAATTCGCAGTTTTATGGGTTTGGCAGGATATTATCGTCGATTCATTAAAGATTTTTCGAGTATTGCCAAACCGATTACACAATTAACTCAGAAGAATGTTCCATTCGTGTGGACAGAAGACTGTGAATCCAGTTTTCTTGAATTAAAGAAGAGATTGACCAGTGCGCCTGTGTTGACGATTCCTTCAGGCACTGGTGGATTTGTTGTTTATTGTGATGCATCTCACCGAGGATTGGGTTGTGTTTTGATGCAACGAGGGCATGTGATTGCTTATGCCTCAAGACAATTGAAACCCCATGAAACTCGTTACCCAATTCATGATCTTGAATTGGCAGCCATAGTCTTTGCACTGAAGATATGGCGACATTATCTGTACGGTAAGAAATTCGACATTTATTCTGATCATAAAAGCTTGAAATATCTGTTTTCCCAATCAGAGTTGAATATGAGACAACGAAGATGGCTGGATTTATTGAAAGACTTTGATTGTGAGATTAAATACTATCCAGGGAAATCCAACGCAGCAGCTGATGCGCTGAGTCGAAAAGTATGTGCACTATCCTTATCGACGATTGGTGTCTCGAATTTGATTGAAAACTGCTGTTTGTCTGGATTAATATTTGAGACAGATCAGAAACCAATGAGATTATATACTATTCAAGCGGAACCAGAGCTGATTTTGAAAATTAAAGCGGCTCAAAGAGTTGATCAGAATGTGCAGAAGTCGATTGCTTTGGTCAAAGCTGGACATCGGTCAGAATATCAGGTCCAAAATGGTACTTTGTATGTGAATAATCGTCTTGTTGTACCGAATGTTTCGGAGTTGAGACAGCGGATACTGACAGAAGCACACAACAGTCGATTTAGCATTCATCCGGGTGGCAGGAAAATGTATAATGATTTAAAGACACAGTATTGGTGGAAACAAATGAAATCTGATGTGACTGAATTGGTAGCTAAGTGTCTGAATTGCCAACAGGTGAAAGCTGAGAGAAAGAAACCAGGAGGATTATTACAGAGTTTGTCCATTCCTGAATGGAAATGGGATCACATTTCTATGGATTTTGTGACACAGTTGCCGAGATCCTCCCGAGGTTGTGATGCGATTTGGGTCGTGATTGATCGATTGACCAAATCTGCATGTTTTATTCTATACAAAATGACCTACAGGTATGACCAGATGGCCGATATTTATGTCAAGGAAGTGGTAAGATTACATGGAGTGCCGAAATCGATTGTTTCAGACCGTGATCCTCGATTTACTTCACACTTCTAGCAGAGTCTATAGCAAGCTCTCGGTACGAAATTACATTCCTTCTTAATGATATGATTTGCTTGTCGATGATTTCGAGGACGAAATCGTATCTTAGAGGGGAGAAATGTAATGCCCGGAAAATTAATCCCAGTAATCAGTAATTATTGAATTATAATTGGATATGATTATGAAAGGATTAATCGGGACATGAAATACAAGTACGTGTGAAAAGTGTGTGTATTTGTGCGAAGGACTCACGCCCATGCGCGGACCCATGCGCGCTCATGCGCGCATCGAGCAGTGGGCTTCGCGCATATGCGCGAGTGATTGCGCGCATATGCGCGAAGGAGACAGTAGCCACCCCCGAAATGCAATCCACCTCGCGCACATGCGCCGATAGATGCGCGCATATGCGCGAGGCGAGGTGTGCGCACGCGCCGAGACATGGTCTCGCGCATATGCGCGAAGACAATGCGCGCATATGCGCGAGAGGCTGTGCATGAATTTTGAGGAGACACGTATCATGTGCATGCAATATATATATATATATACAATCGTTCCTCAGAAGAATAAAGAAAAGGAAACCGAAAACTGAGGGAATTGTTGATTCTTTGCGATTCAAACTTCAACCGTGCAATATCCGCCCGTCCAAATTGTAATCCGACTTCGGTACGGTAATCCTATCGACGTAGGCTACAACTTGACATAAGTTTTGCTACGTTTTGACATGTTTTGACATTATGCCATTGTCAGAATTAAATAGGATTCATATATGATGTTCTTGATATGTTAGACATCGTAGAATCGAAGTCAGATTAAGAAATAGACTGATTATGGAATTGTTATGAATTTCTGATTATAATCAGTTGATATCGGACAGATTTGGATTATGGATTGATTATAGATTGTATTGGATATGAGTTATGGATTGTAACTATTATCTGGTGAATTGGTATAGACGGGGATATTGGAATTGTACCGTTATACCGTTGATTTTGAATTAATTCCAGATTGATCAGATTGTTATGGAGTTGAATAGTATATTGATATGAGATTATTGATATTGTCAGTACCAGACAGGCTTTGAATTCAGGACTTCGACTGAGCCAGAAACCGACGAAAGAAAGGTATAAGTCAATGTGGTATTGGGAGATGGACTTGAGTCGGTTTAGACTTGGGTTTCCCTAAATCACATACTTTATTTTATTGCATGGATATTTGCATTACATTGATTAATGTACTTGTTCTCTTGTATTTAGATGACAAGTATTAGACAAGTTATCTTGTGACAGAAGTGCCGGATAGTGGTGGTATCACCACGGCACATTGCACTATGTCTCAAGATAGGATGCTAGTGATAGAGCTACAGTCCTTGACGGTTAGGTCAGGACACTGGATGTTTGGTTATATCGAGTAATGGAATCTATTACGGAATTCGATATAGGAACACCATATTTGGTTATATCGAGTAAAGGGTATTGGAATTCTTCTATTACGGAATTCGATATAGGAATACCAGGGCACTGGTTATATCGAGTAATAGATATTATGGTTCCATCCTTTACGGAATTCGATATAGGAATACCACATCTGGAAACCGGGATCTCTAGACTAGGATTGAGTCTAGTCTGAATTATGAGTAATGTCGACAGTTTTATTTGATATTGTTTATGTTTCAGATTTTGATACATATTCATGTTACCTGATTACATGCTTTATATTGTTTATATGATTGCATGTTTCATTGATTTATACTGGGAATTATATTCTCACCGGTATATCCGGCTGTTGTCTTGTCTGTATGTGTACTTGACAACAGGTGGGACATGTCCAGGGTCGAGGAGATGAAGAGCTAGATCGTGATTAGAGTGGTGGCACCGGACTTGGACTAGATGTAGGGTTAAACACTTGACTTTAGTTTTAAACCCTAGTTTGAATAAATGTTGAAATACAGGATTTGTATGTTATATACTGATATGTATATATGTTGTATGTCACTACGTTCCGTATTTTAAAAAAAAAATTTAGACCCTGTTTTAATGGATTAATTAGTCCCAATGATGATTAAGAACTTGATTAGCGTCCGGGTCCCCACAACAGGTGGTATCAGAGCCATAGATCCTTGAGATTGAGATAGGAGATAGTGAGCGGGGTAGAATGTGTTTTCTTTCCTGCTTTTGATTGCTAGCATGATTCCTGTTTTAATACATGTTACCTGACTTATCTGCTATTGATATGGTATGGTGTATTATTCGGGATGGATCAGCTGTAAGATGATCCGAGGAGGATTGAAACTGGTAAGTGGTATTTGGAATTACTAACCTCTTCGATTATCAGATATGCCTCCGAGGAGAATGCCAGAACAGGGGAGTACCTCGAATCCTCCCATGGATGTGACACCTACAGCAATGGAGAAATTTCTGAAACGGTTTCAGTCATTTCATCCATCGACTTTGAAAGGTACGGAGAACTCCGTGGAATGTGAGAGTTGGTTGGACGACATTGAATCACTGTTTGACTCGTTGGAGTATACGGAGGAAAAGAGGGCAAAACTGATAATACACCAATTGCATGACGTTGCTAAACATTGGTGGATCACGACGAAACGGGCATTGGAACAACGAGGGCCAATTAAACATTGAGGACTACGTGGCTAAGTTCTCTACACTACTTCGATTCGCTCCCCATGTCGCTGAGCATGATGAGGCCGTAGCAGACCAGTTCATAAATGGCCTAAATCTTGAGATTTTTACGCTGGTAAATACTGGGAGGCCCAACAACTTCACCGATGCCCTAAACAGAGCCAAGGGAGCCGAAGCAGGACTGATGAGACAGAGAGAGGCTTCTTTTGTGCTTCCAGGACAGGGACAGCAACAACCAGCTCCTCGATTTGAAAGCAGCAGCGGTACCGGGAAGAAGGATTTCTTGAAGGCTAGAGGAAAGCAATTCAAGAAATCAGGGACTACCTCGTCCAGTTCGAGTGGCTCGAGACAGATCGGTCAGAGCCAAAGTTATACTGGACCATACTGTGGTACTTGTGGAGGGAGACATTCCACAGATCAGTGCCGAGGAGTAGTTGGCAGCTGTCGTATCTGTAAACAGCAGGGACACTTTGCCCGAGTGTGTCCCCAGAGGAGTGCCCAGGGATCACAGGCTGCTGAGTCGTCTGGATCAGCGGCTCAGACAGGGAGACGATCTTCTGCCGTTCATTCCTTTCAGCCAGCACCGTCTACTCTGTCACAGCAGAGGCCAGGAGGGGGCCAGATCGCGAGCCAGCCTCCTAGACAGCAGGCCCGATTGTTTGCTTTGACTGAGGAGCAGGCACAGGATGCACCTGAGGATGTCGTGGCAGGTAACTGTTTTATTTCTGGTTATCCTGCTTATGTATTGATTGATACTGGTGCATCACATACTTTTATGTCTGAGCGATTTGCTTTAATGCATTCATTGCCTGTTGAGTCCTTAGCTACTGTAGTATCTGTCACGTCTCCGTTAGGAACAGGTTTGATATCGGTGAAATCTGTGAAATCGTGTATACTGCAGTACGATGGGCATACGATTGAGTTAGACTGTATTGTGCTTGGTTTATCTGATTTTGATTGTATTGTCGGTATCGACATGTTGACCAAGTACCGGGCTACAGTCGATTGTTTCCACAAGATAGTTCGATTCAGACCTGAGATGGCTAAGGAGTGGAAATTTTATGGTAAGGGTTCTAGGGCTAGAATTCCTTTGATATCTGCAATAAATATGACTCGATTATTGCAGAAAGGAGCGGATGGATTCCTGGTATATTCAGTTGATTTACTGAAAACAAGCCCAACATTGGCGGATTTGCCAGTGGTGTGCGAGTTTACTGATGTCTTTCCAGACGAGATTCCTGGATTACCTCCGATTCGAGAAATAGACTTCAGCATTGAATTGATGCCAGGAACAGTTCCGATTTCGAGGGCTCCTTACCGGATGGCACCAATCGAATTGAAGGAGTTGAAAGAACAGTTGGAGGATTTACTGGCCAAGGGATATATCAGACCGAGTGTATCTCCTTGGGGTGCTCCAGTACTGTTCGTGAGAAAGAAAGACGGGTCGATGAGACTTTGTATTGACTATAGGCAGCTGAACAAGGCAACAGTAAAGAATAAATACCCATTGCCTCGTATTGATGATCTGTTTGATCAGTTGCAGGGTTCATCTGTGTATTCCAAGATCGATTTGAGATCTGGATACCATCAATTGAGAGTCAGGGATTCTGATATCTCAAAGACAGCATTCAGAACCAGGTATGGACACTATGAGTTTATTGTCATGCCTTTTGGTTTGACGAATGCACCGGCGGTATTTATGGGATTGATGAACCGCGTCTTTCAGAAATATTTGGATGATTTTGTTATCATATTCATTGATGATATATTGATTTATTCAAAGAATATGATTGAGCATGCTAATCATCTGAGGACTGTGTTGAGCATTTTGAGAGCTGAGAAGCTATATGCGAAACTGTCGAAATGCGAGTTCTGGTTGAAACAGGTGATATTTTTGGGACATATTATATCCGGAGATGGTATATCAGTTGATCCCAGTAAGGTTGAGGCAGTGATTTCTTGGCCGAGACCTACATCTGTGCCGGAAATTCGCAGTTTTATGGGTTTGGCAGGATATTATCGTCGATTCATTAAAGATTTTTCGAGTATTGCCAAACCGATTACACAATTAACTCAGAAGAATGTTCCATTCGTGTGGACAGAAGACTGTGAATCCAGTTTTCTTGAATTAAAGAAGAGATTGACCAGTGCGCCTGTGTTGACGATTCCTTCAGGCACTGGTGGATTTGTTGTTTATTGTGATGCATCTCACCGAGGATTGGGTTGTGTTTTGATGCAACGAGGGCATGTGATTGCTTATGCCTCAAGACAATTGAAACCCCATGAAACTCGTTACCCAATTCATGATCTTGAATTGGCAGCCATAGTCTTTGCACTGAAGATATGGCGACATTATCTGTACGGTAAGAAATTCGACATTTATTCTGATCATAAAAGCTTGAAATATCTGTTTTCCCAATCAGAGTTGAATATGAGACAACGAAGATGGCTGGATTTATTGAAAGACTTTGATTGTGAGATTAAATACTATCCAGGGAAATCCAACGCAGCAGCTGATGCGCTGAGTCGAAAAGTATGTGCACTATCCTTATCGACGATTGGTGTCTCGAATTTGATTGAAAACTGCTGTTTGTCTGGATTAATATTTGAGACAGATCAGAAACCAATGAGATTATATACTATTCAAGCGGAACCAGAGCTGATTTTGAAAATTAAAGCGGCTCAAAGAGTTGATCAGAATGTGCAGAAGTCGATTGCTTTGGTCAAAGCTGGACATCGGTCAGAATATCAGGTCCAAAATGGTACTTTGTATGTGAATAATCGTCTTGTTGTACCGAATGTTTCGGAGTTGAGACAGCGGATACTGACAGAAGCACACAACAGTCGATTTAGCATTCATCCGGGTGGCAGGAAAATGTATAATGATTTAAAGACACAGTATTGGTGGAAACAAATGAAATCTGATGTGACTGAATTGGTAGCTAAGTGTCTGAATTGCCAACAGGTGAAAGCTGAGAGAAAGAAACCAGGAGGATTATTACAGAGTTTGTCCATTCCTGAATGGAAATGGGATCACATTTCTATGGATTTTGTGACACAGTTGCCGAGATCCTCCCGAGGTTGTGATGCGATTTGGGTCGTGATTGATCGATTGACCAAATCTGCATGTTTTATTCTATACAAAATGACCTACAGGTATGACCAGATGGCCGATATTTATGTCAAGGAAGTGGTAAGATTACATGGAGTGCCGAAATCGATTGTTTCAGACCGTGATCCTCGATTTACTTCACACTTCTAGCAGAGTCTATAGCAAGCTCTCGGTACGAAATTACATTCCTTCTTAATGATATGATTTGCTTGTCGATGATTTCGAGGACGAAATCGTATCTTAGAGGGGAGAAATGTAATGCCCGGAAAATTAATCCCAGTAATCAGTAATTATTGAATTATAATTGGATATGATTATGAAAGGATTAATCGGGACATGAAATACAAGTACGTGTGAAAAGTGTGTGTATTTGTGCGAAGGACTCACGCCCATGCGCGGACCCATGCGCGCTCATGCGCGCATCGAGCAGTGGGCTTCGCGCATATGCGCGAGTGATTGCGCGCATATGCGCGAAGGAGACAGTAGCCACCCCCGAAATGCAATCCACCTCGCGCACATGCGCCGATAGATGCGCGCATATGCGCGAGGCGAGGTGTGCGCACGCGCCGAGACATGGTCTCGCGCATATGCGCGAAGACAATGCGCGCATATGCGCGAGAGGCTGTGCATGAATTTTGAGGAGACACGTATCATGTGCATGCAATATATATATATATACAATCGTTCCTCAGAAGAATAAAGAAAAGGAAACCGAAAACTGAGGGAATTGTTGATTCTTTGCGATTCAAACTTCAACCGTGCAATATCCGCCCGTCCAAATTGTAATCCGACTTCGGTACGGTAATCCTATCGACGTAGGCTACAACTTGACATAAGTTTTGCTACGTTTTGACATGTTTTGACATTATGCCATTGTCAGAATTAAATAGGATTCATATATGATGTTCTTGATATGTTAGACATCGTAGAATCGAAGTCAGATTAAGAAATAGACTGATTATGGAATTGTTATGAATTTCTGATTATAATCAGTTGATATCGGACAGATTTGGATTATGGATTGATTATAGATTGTATTGGATATGAGTTATGGATTGTAACTATTATCTGGTGAATTGGTATAGACGGGGATATTGGAATTGTACCGTTATACCGTTGATTTTGAATTAATTCCAGATTGATCAGATTGTTATGGAGTTGAATAGTATATTGATTTGAGATTATTGATATTGTCAGTACCAGACAGGCTTTGAATTCAGGACTTCGACTGAGCCAGAAACCGACGAAAGAAAGGTATAAGTCAATGTGGTATTGGGAGATGGACTTGAGTCGGTTTAGACTTGGGTTTCCCTAAATCACATACTTTATTTTATTGCATGGATATTTGCATTACATTGATTAATGTACTTGTTCTCTTGTATTTAGATGACAGGTATTAGACAAGTTATCTTGTGACAGAAGTGCCGGATAGTGGTGGTATCACCACGGCACATTGCTCTATGTCTCAAGATAGGATGCTAGTGATAGAGCTACAGTCCTTGACGGTTAGGTCAGGACACTGGATGTTTGGTTATATCGAGTAATGGAATCTATTACGGAATTCGATATAGGAACACCATATTTGGTTATATCGAGTAAAGGGTATTGGAATTCTTCTATTACGGAATTCGATATAGGAATACCAGGGCACTGGTTATATCGAGTAATAGATATTATGGTTCCATCCTTTACGGAATTCGATATAGGAATACCACATCTGGAAACCGGGATCCCTAGACTAGGATTGAGTCTAGTCTGAATTATGAGTAATGTCGACAGTTTTATTTGATATTGTTTATGTTTCAGATTTTGATACATATTCATGTTACCTGATTACATGCTTTATATTGTTTATATGATTGCATGTTTCATTGATTTATACTGGGAATTATATTCTCACCGGTATATCCGGCTGTTGTCTTGTCTGTATGTGTACTTGACAACAGGTGGGACATGTCCAGGGTCGAGGAGATGAAGAGCTAGATCGTGATTAGAGTGGTGGCACCGGACTTGGACTAGATGTAGGAGTAAACACTTGACTTTAGTTTTAAACCCTAGTTTGAATAAATGTTGAAATACAGGATTTGTATGTTATATACTGATATGTATATATGTTGTATGTCACTACGTTCCGCATTTTTAAAAAAAAAATTAGACCCTGTTTTAATGGATTAATTAGTCCCAATGATGATTAAGAACTTGATTAGCGTCCGGGTCCCCACAAGTAGGGTGTCTAAGGGTGTTGATCAGGGTTTGGTTCATAATGGCTCGAGGGTGGCTCGAGGGATTCGAGACATGGCTTGATGCTATCAAATATGGGTCAAGTTATGGTTTTTAATTGCTAATTTAATTGAAACACGGCTCACGGGGGTTGAGTCGTGGTTCACGAGGGCTAAAATAATATAAAAAGAATAAATTTTGAATTTAGGAATTTTATATTAAAATTTGGGATTTTTCGGAATTAAAACGCCTTCAAAATGATTAATTATGAATTAATTTAAAAGCATAGTTTTAAACTAAATAAAATTATGGGAATTTTAATTTAGGGATAAATAAATATTTGGGATATGTTAGGGTCAAAGAAATTAAGAAAAAGTAAAAAGCGTTAAATTTACTTCTAGGGGTAAAACAATCTTTTTACACTTGAAAATTAGTAAACGTCATGACAGTGTCCTAAATGCTGTTTTATATCAGAATATGATTATTTTCAATGGTTATGGATGTTAATGAAATTTTATATGTTAAAGTACGATTTTTAAATGTCTATGATTTTTATGATTTAAAAACGGGCATTTAAAAGACATGTTGCATGCTTGGTTTCAAAATAAAACACTATTATTATGCATGGTTTTATTAAGTGATGGAAATACACAATGTTGAAGGACGTGAAGGGATTGTGACTAAATATGTTGGAAATGTCGTGAGGGTTATGGTCTTAGTGGGAGCCCGACGATTGTTTTTCCTTGGATACAGATACAAATACGAATACGAATATGTTAATACGTTGGCCAAGGCCCAGTTGATCGGTGAGAGTGTCGCTCGTGTCCTCGCCGTCCAATACTGTGGTTTTCTCTAGATGTATCCATCGCCCAATACGATTAAGAATACAAGTCACAATCACGATCTGAATTCAACAAACACGAACATGAATATGAATATGAATATGAATATGTTTATGTTGATATGATTATGTTTATGAAAATGTTTAAGTTTACAGTTTATGCATTATTATGAAAATGATATTTTAAGTACAAGTATTTTTCACTATTGTACGTGAACTGTATTACGTATTACTCGTTATCAAGGATATGATGTATTGAGTCTTTAGACTCACTAGGTGTGTATGATGTAGGCGCGTTTGATGGGGATCTTGATAGTTGACATGACTGGACTGAAGGTGCATATAACCCGAGGGACTAGCGCTTACACTTTCCGCATTTAAGTTAATGATTTTACGTTAAAGATTTTTACGACATTTTATTTATGCTTTGAGAGATTTTCTGAGAGGTTTATTATGGGCTACACTTTTCAACATTTATTGCTTTTTTAGGTTTGGTAAACGTTTTACGGTTTAATGTTTTGACTATTTCCTTTGGATTCTTAAATACTAGTTTGATGTTTTATTTTAAAATGGTGCAAAAGTATTTTTATGTATATGTATATGTGATGGCCGAAATTTGTGAGAGGTTTAAAAAATATTTCTGTACTTTTTAAGAAAATGAATAAGCAGACGTTTCAGTTGGTATCAGAGCAATGGTTCTGTAAAGGGTTGTGCCGCCATCAGCATCGGGAAGATCAGTCGTCAAGCCTAAATTTGTAAGTTTTACATGCTTTATATGATTTAATATGATGTTACCAGTTGCGACTTTGATTGTTGCTTTCCCAAGAGCAGGTTGTCCACAAGTAGTATAATTCGATGAGTTCGAATATCGTATCCACGAGGAAGCTAAGGTAATTACAAGTCCACTACAATGTCTTTTTATTTATTTTTTCTTTTAGATTTTTGAATCATTAATTGGCAATTTTTAATTGTTCAAATTTTAATTTAAGTAGTTGAGATTAAAGGATCCACTCTTGGTATTTTTATAAAGTTAACATTAACGAACATTATTGAAATCTACTTAATAAAATGGTTCCAATATATTAAATAATCATATTTATGTTATGTTATATATTTATATCTTATAAGTATATAATATATACCAAAACTTATAAATGTTGTCAAGTATTTATTGTGCTATATATATATTTGTAAACACTAAATCAAGGTTCCCACTTTAAATGGTTGGTAAACCCAAACTAACATTTAAATGGTATCAAGAAATTAATATTATGATATATTTATATATAGTAAATCAAGGTTCCCACTTTAAATGGTTGGTAAAACCAAACAAACATTTAAATGGTTCCAAGTAATTTAACATTATAATATATTCATATATAATAAATCAAGACATCCACTTTAAATGGTTGGTAATACCAAACTAACATTTAAATGGTTCCAAGAATTTAGCGTAACATATAGCAACAATAAATCAAAACTTCCACTTATAAGTAGGGTATAAAAATGCTTAAAGAAATAAATATAACATAAACAATAAATAATGATTAAATAATATAAACAATAGATTCTTACCTTTTAGTAACCTTATTATCATGCCAAGAGTTTCACATTTTCATCTCAACTTACACTTTGAATATTAAATTAACATGCTAATTATATTTAAATGAAGAACTAAAGGAAAAATATAGAGAGAAATATTATGAACTCAAAGGTTTGTTCATAGAATAAGGGATATCTCAATTCATTACAATGCACCCCTATTTATAGCCAAATTTTGGGAGACAACCACAAATAAAATATTATTTTTTACACATAAGTCTTCATTGGTGTTCCAAGAAATTATATTTTAATGCATATCACTTTTGAAAATCTTGCCATCCGAATTTTCTTTTCCACATAAAACAAAACATGTAGATATCTGAGTTGTTGAGTTGTGGTATTTTTTTCACACCATTTAACCAAGTAATTTAAGAGATATAGTCAAAATACTAGAGCATGGTAAAACTGCCACTCCTTTGATAACTTTAATTGTTGCTTAATTTGATCCCACTTGTGAGAAGATTTTTATCTCATGCTTGCCACCAATATTGTAGATATTAACATCAATTTTCTACAAGTCCAAGAATCATCTTTATCATTACCTGCATGATGGCATGAATAATATGTTTCCGTAACATGTTTACTAGCTTTTTGAGTACTTATGATGTGCATACTTAAATTGCTAAATTAATTAGGATATGTCACATGACTAGAAAACTTAGATTTAAATGCAATTTGGTTACGTTAGAATTTGGAAAATGTTCAGATAAAATGCCTCCTAGACGTGCCACTGTCAATGAAAACCAAGCAGAGAACAGTGTGAACCGTCAAGGGAATGCACCCCCACCACCACCTCCTCCAGGGGATGCTGCTACTCGTGCTTTAGAAAGGATGGCTCGTCTCTTCGAGCAACAGTTACAGCAGCAACACTTACAACAACCGCAGTTACAGCAGATGCAGCAGGCACCTAGGCCACAACATGATATTTATGACCAGTTCCGGAGGCTAGGTCCGAAGGAATTTTCTGGCACTACCGATCCTTTTGCTGCTGAGGGTTGGATCCGTTCACTCGAGGTACACTTTCGCTATCTGGATATGGGGGATGCTGACCGTGTGAGCTGTATTGCTGATTTACTTAAGGTGACGCTTCTTTATGGTGGAAAGGATCCGAGCAGGGTGTTAACCTTGCTACACTTACTTGGACTCAATTCAAAACTATATTCTACGAGAAATATTTTATTGCTGATGTCAGAGGGCGATTAAAGAGGGAATTTATGACTCTCTGTCAGGGAGACGCTACTGTTTCTGAATTTGTGAAAAAATTTGATAGAGGTTTTCACTTTATACCCCTTATTGCCAGGCATGCTGGAGAGAAGCTTAGACACTTCATGAATGGCGTACGACCCACCATACGGAATAATGTTATGATGATGTGTCCTTTGATTTAGCCACTGCCGCTACTTATGCATTTCAGTCTGAGCAATCCCTAAAGAACATTGAGTTTGAGTTACAGCGCAATATGCAACAACATCAGAATAATAATAATCCAAACAAGAAGACATATACGAGTCCTCGTAGACCTCAAGGGCCTCAAAAGCTGTAATGTCCGAGAAATTATCACTGTTAATCAAGGATTATTGATTTATAATTTAACGTGATTATGAAAGGGCCAACTGAGACACGATTTAAGATAATGTGCGGCCATTTATTTTGAATTTCAGAGTGTGTTGCCGAAGCAACACCGCACCTGCGGCCTTGCATGTACCGCACCCGCGGTGCATGGACAGAAACTTGGTCAGTTTTACCGAAGGGTGACCACACCCGCGGTGCAAGCGTTACCGCACCCGCGGTGACATGACAGCACCCGCGGTCGTGCAATTTCAGAATCGATAAGATTGTCTAAGCATGAACGCACCCGCGGTCTTACACTTACCGCACCCGCGGTGCGACGTGTTGTGCGAAAATGAGGACACCTCATGATATGCATGCACTGATATATATATAGCATGGAATCCCTTCAAAAAAGCATTAGACAATCTGAAAAAGGGTCTGAAGAAGAAAGGAGAAAATCCTTACGCCTTCTGCGAACAATCCGTCCGTCTGATTTTGAATCCGACTTTGGTATTGAGTTCCTATCGACGTAGGCTACAACTGGACGTAAGTTTTACTACGTTTTGACATGCTTTGAAATTATGATATTGTCAGAATTGAATGGAACTCATATATGTTGTTCTTGACATAGTAGACATCATAGAATCGAAGTCAGATTAAGAAACAGACTGATTATGGAATTGTTATGATTTTCAGAATGAGATTGACTAGAATTGATATCAAGATGGAGTGATATCGAGTATAAGACGTTAGGATTGATATCTGACTGATATGATATGGCTGAATATATTGAGATTATGCCGTTATGTTGTTGAAACAGAATTTGATTGAATTCTATTTGTAGCCAGTATTAATTGAGTGGTGTATTGATACGGTACTCTCGATATCATTATTGTCAGACTGAGTATTGACAGGCTTGGAGTTCAAGACTGCGACCGAGTCAGAGTATCAGAAAGAAAGGTATAAATTAATGTTGTGTTGGGATTGCACAACTCGAGGAAGGTTTGACTCGAGTTTCCCTAAATCACATACTTAGTTTATTACATTGATTCTTGTAATTGATGAGATTGATGTTTGTTGTCTATTGATTTATAGCCACTGCATGTAATGACTGCTGATTCGCTAGTCATTGATTGATTTGCTTAGATACTGACTGTATGTATTGATTACTGAGTCGTTGAGTCAGAGGCTGATTCGCCTAGTCACCTGCTGATTCGTCTGGTGATTGACTGATTCGTCTAAACTTAAGCTGATTCGCTTAATTACAGGCTGAGTTGTCTGATTATTGGCTGATTCGCCTAATTACCGGCTGATTCGTCGGGTTATTGACTGAGTCGTCAATTCTGCGGTTGATTCGCCCAGACACTGGAGATATTAATTATATCGATGCCGTTTAGGGATTGATTCATTCCTATCGGCTGAGATTCGATATAATTACCTATATCCAGACATCGGGATCCCTAGGTTAGATTGGAGTCGAGTCTGAGACGACGCGTCGGTTGAGTTAAGTCTGATATGACATGTTGATTTACATTGTTTATATCATTCATGATTAGTGAATGCTTGATATTGATTTATGTTTCTGATTTGAGCCATGTTATGAATAATTCTTATATGCTTTTGTATATGCTTTTATATAATTGCATATACACATTGTTTATACTGGGATATTTATATCTCACCGGAGTTATCCGGCTGTTGTCTTGTTTTGTATGTGTGCATGACAACAGGTGGGGCTGGATCAGGGTCAAGAAGAGGATGAGAGAAGATTAGTTAGCGTGGAGATCCGGGCTTCGAAGCAGCATAGGATTCAGCACTGATATGTAGTTGAACCTAGTTGAATTCTTGTAGATAACACAAGATTTGTATATTCATATTTAATATGTAATTTGAGTAAATTACATTACGTTTCCGCTGTGTAATTTAGAAAAAAAATTAGACCCTGTTTTATGATTGATTAATTAGTCCCCAATGATGATTAAGAACATGATTAGCGTCCGGGTCCCCACAAAAGCCCCAAGGTCAAGTCAAGAAACAAGCACCACAAAAGCCTCCACCTGCAGCACCAAAACCTGCAGAAGGACATCCATGCAAGAAGTGCAATCAACTACACTATGGGCCATGTGTGTGGGGTACTACGAAGTCCTTTATATGCAAGGAAGAAGGACACAAAGCCATTGATTGCCCAAAGAAGAATGCACCTACTCTGGGACGAGTTTATGTTATGAATGCTGAGGAAGCTGAGGAGGAGGCATACACTATGCTTGTCACGAGTAACCTAGTCATTTAACATTTTTATATTGCCTATTATTGCATTAAATCTTAAATTGTTTATTAGAATGGAATTGGGAACAAAATTTAACCTAGTGGAAATTAGGTTGTATGTTCTATCCTAGTTGGAATTTAAAATATAATTTTAGAAACCATATAAATTGGTATTGAAATTTTGTGCCTTAGATTTATATGAAGAATGCATTATTCCAACAAAAGTTTTAGGGACAAAATTAAAGAAAATCATAAATTTAGGGTATGTTAAGGGTTCGAAATCTTTAGAGGGGTCATTGCGAAATTTTCGAAATTATAAGGGTTTAGAAGGTAATTTACGATAATTATAAGGACCAAAATGAAATTAACAAAAATTTAAGGGACCTAAAGGCAATATATGAATTTCTTAAGGACCACCAATCCAATTATCGAAATTTAAGGGATTAAAATAATAATTTTCAAAAAATATAAGGGTTAAATTGCAAAAATTCGAAAATTTGCGGACTAAAAATGCAAATTTCGAAAAAATTGAAGGGCTAAAATGAAATTTTTCTAGAGATGCTTAAGATCAACGCGTAATCTACATCTAATTTTGGGAAATTAATGATAGTAAATCATTAAGCTTCAAAACGAAAAGATTTTAAAAGACGCTTTCGCCTCAGGGAGGCTTATCATTCAAGGTGTGGCAACCTATGCACTTCTAGACTCGGGAGCTACACATTCTTTCATATCTGAAACCTTAATCAAATGACTGAATATTACTTCTCAAGATTATTTGGGTTTCAAAGTTTCTATTTCTTCCGGTGATCAAATGCTCACGTCTAAAATTGTCAAGAATCTGGTGCTTCGTTGATTCAAATATTTAGTTCGGGCAGATCTTATTGTGCTTCCTAAGCCTGAATTTTATATTATACTTGAGATGGATTGGTTATCAGCAAATGGAGCTTCGATTGATTTTCGTCAGAGAACAGAGTCTATTCAACCGCCTAGTGGTAAATCTTTTGTCTTTGAGGCAGCTAGAAACAAGCAAATGCCGCACATTATCTCTTGTCTACGTGCGAGGAAACTTATTAAGCGTGGATTCCAAGGTTTTCTAGCATGTGTCACTACCGCACATGCATCTATCAGTTAGAAGTTAGAAGATGTTGATATTGTCAGAGATTTTCCTAGCGTCTTTCTCGAGGACGTTTCTGGTATTCTACTCGACCGTGAAGTAGAATTCTCTATTGATCTAGTGCCGGGCACTGTTACTATATCTAAAACGTTATCGTCTAGCACCCATTGAAATGAAAGAATTTAAAGATCAAATCAAAGAATTGCTAGAAAAGGGTTTTATTTGCCCTAGTTACTCTCTGTGGGGCGTACATGTATTATTTGTGAAGAAGAAAGATGGTAGTATGTGTCTTTTCATTGATTATCGAGAGCTTAATAGGGTCACTATCAAAAATAAGTATCCACTGGCAAGAATTGAAGATTTATTTGATCAGTTGCAAGGAGTATCGATATTTTCTAAGATTGATCTTCGTTCTGGATACCATCAGTTGAAAGTTAAGAGTCGGATGTTCACAAGACAGCATTTCGTACGAGATATGAGCACTATGAGTTTATGGTCATGCCATTCGGGCTGACCAATGCACCAGCGATCTTCGTGGATCTCATGAATCGAGTATTTCAGCCGTATCTGGATCAGTTTGTTGTAGTCTTCATCGATGTTATCTTAATCTATTCCAAGAGCAGAGATGAGCATAGTCGCCATTTGAGTACAACACTACAAGTTCTTCAAGATAAGAAGCTTTATGATAAATTCAGCAAGTGCGAGTTTTTGCTTGACAGAGTGGCATTCTTAGGCCACATCATTTCTAATAGTGGAGTGGAAGTCGATCCAAGTAAAGTTGAGGCAGTAAAGGAGTGGCCAATACCCAAGAGTGTTACCGAGATTTGCAGTTTCTTGGGACTAGCTGGCTATTATCACAAATTTATCAAGGGATTCTCATCTATTGCAGTACCGCTGACATCCTTGACTAAGAAGAATGCAAAGTTTATTTGGGGATCCGAGTGTCAAGACAGTTTCGATAAGTTAAAGCAAGCATTGATTTCAGCACCGATGTTATCTATGCCATCGGGGCAAGGAGAGTATGTTTTGTATACCGACGCTTATAAATTTGGTTTGGGCGCAGTTCTGATGCAAAATGACCGAGTTATAGCCTATGCGTCATGAAATTTGAAAATTCACAAGAAAAACTAACCTACTCATTATCTTGAGCTTGCAGCAGTAGTTTTTGCATTGAAAATTTGGAGATATTACCTATATGGGGAGAAGTGCAAAATATTCATCGATCACAAAAGTTTGAAATACTTCTTTACCCAAAAGGAATTGAATATGAGACAGCGAAGATGACTTGAGTTAGTAAAGGACTCAACTGTGAGATTAGCTATCATCCGGGGAAAGCTAATGTAGTGGCAGACGCATTGAGTAGAAAAGCCGCAGTTATCACTCATCAATCACTTCAAAGACCGTTGTAGTCCGAGATACAACGGTTTGAGATTACGGTTTATGCTAGGGGCGAGGCCCCTAATCTTGCCACATTATCGGTACAGTCGACTTTGAGAGACAGAATTCGTGATGGGCAGTATACCGATGAGCAATTGCAAAAGTGGAGAGCTAGAGATGAAACCAAGGGTCGGAAATTATATTATGAGGTGGATGGTATAGTTCGATATCGAGATCGTTTATGGGTTCATAGTGATGATTCTGTGAGAGATCTCATTATGAAGGAAGCTCATGACACACCATATTCCATTCATCTGGGAAGCACGAAAATGTACAAAGATATGCAGTTGTTGTATTGGTGGCCATGCATGAAGAGGGACATGCTGAGATTTGTATCTGAGTGTTTGACGTGTCAGCAAGTTAAAGAGGAGCATCAAATTCCAGCGAGAAAATTTAACCCACTTCCTGTTCCCGAGTGGAAATGGGAAAACTTCATTATGGAAGATCTACTGCGAGCATGTGTTATTGATTTCCAAGGCAGTTGGGAACCAAAATTACCTCTAGTGGAGTTCACCTACAACAATAGCTATCAATCATCGATCGGGAAGGCTCCTTTTGAGGCACTTTATGGAAGAAAATGCAGATCTCCTATTCATTGGGATGAGGTTGGGGAAAGAAGAGATATTGGTCCGAATGTGATTGAAGAGACTAACGAGCTTGTATCAAAATTCGTGAGAGACTGAGAACTGCACAAAGTTGACAGAAAAGTTATGCTGACAAGAGACGAAGCGACTTAGAGTTTGCAGTGGGCGATCATGTATTTGTGAAAACAACACCTATGAAAGGTGTTATGCGATTTGGTAAGAAGGACAAGCTTAGTCCAAGATTTATTGGTCCATCTGATATTGAAGAGGATTGGGACACTAACTTATAGAGTGGCGTTGCCACCAACGCTTTCGGGAGTTCACAATGTGTTCCATATTTCGATGCTGCGGAAGTACATGTCGAATCCATCACATGTGATAAATTATGAACCTCTACAATTGACTCCAAATATGACATACGGAGAAAGACCTGTCCAAATCTTGGCAAGACAAGAAAGGAGATTGCGAAACAAAGTCATTCCAATGGTCAATGTCAAGTGGCTGAATCACTCGGAAGAAGAAGCTACTTGGGAAACCGATAGGGACTTGAAGAGTCGCTATCCAGAATTATTCGGTAAGTTCTAATTTCGAGGACGAAATTTTATTTAAGGGGGAGGAATTGTAAGGTCCAAAAATCAAGACGTAACCAAACTGCATGCAAATCTAAGAAATATGAAAAATAAGTAATTAACTGATTTAATTTCTTAATTGATTATGTGACATGAGTTAAATTATGTTAAATAGGATTAATTGTCTTGATGCATAAAAATGTATTTTAAGGAATATTCAAGTTGCGATCGAGGAACGGAGACCGAGGGCTGAAAAACATAAAATAATTTTATTAAATAATTATTTTTAATTATTTAAATTAAAGGCGTTACTTTTTCTTATTTTTGAATTAAGCTCATTCTCCTTTGATCAGTTATTCCAATAAGGAGTGTTGGAAACCAAGTTTTGGTAGTTTGACAAACTAAGAGTTTAAACTTATTGAAATAACTGATCAAAGGAGAATGAGCTTAACTGACTAAAATCATACAACTTAAAGTTGCCAATAGCTGAAGATTAATGCGTATATTATCAACAGCAACTGAAGCCAGCTGAATCTTATCTACGTCGAACTGATCAGTTTCTCCAAGTGATCAATTGAACAGAATCAAACTGTCTGATCAGTTGGGAACTGATCAGTTATGAGCTTTCCAGCAGAGTGTTTTTCAGCTGATATTTCAGCTGTACACATCATCAGTTGAGAATGACAACGACAATTAGTACAAACAGACTGCAACTCGTAATGGAACGCTGCATTTCAGGGTCTACAATGTACAAATGCCAGAAGAATGTTGACGTGACAATCAACTGCTATAAAGAATCAAACTGTATTTATTGTTACCGTTGAAGAGATGCCTATAAATAAGCGAGAAGAGCAGTTGAGAATTTAACAAGCTTCTATTCATCTTGCTGTTATGCTGCACAAAAACATTCACAAGCTCAACGTTATCAGAAATATCAGCAGCATTCAAGGCTATATTTCGAGCTTAAATAGACAAGTCATTTGTTGTATATTCATTCAGTAATTCTAAGATAAGTTTAAGAACTGTAAGAAAATTGTATACTGAGAGTTTCAGTTTTGGCAGTGTTAAATCCAAAACTGAAGTGGGTCTATACAATCTTGTATCGATCAAATTCTTTTAGTGAATATCATATCTTTGTGATAGAAGGGGTGACGCAGGAGGGATTAAATCTCCGAATATCCATAAACTCTTGTGTGTCATTTTATTTCAGTTACATATTCTATCTTTCAGTCAGTTTACCTCCGGAACTGTTTCTCAGTTAAACTGATTGTCATTGACTGACAAGATTTCCAGTTTCAGTTTCTTACAAAACTGACACTATATTTTTCAAAAGGTACTAAAGAGTAAGTGTTTATTCAACCCCCCCTTCTAAACACTTATTCCAGTAGTCAACCGATCCAACAAGTGGTATCAGAGCAGGGTTAAATCTTGTCTAAGTATACTTTCATTCACAAAACTGCTTACCATGGTATCTTTCAATAAAATCCCTATGTTTTCCACAGAAGACTTCGATGATTGGAAAATCTGGATGCAGGCTCACTTAGCTGCACAAGATTATGACATGTGATATGTCATCACTAAAGGTCCGATGAAAATATTGTAAGCCAACACAGTAGTTTCCATCATCGATGGGGCAACTCATAGAATTGAAAAGCCCAGAGATGAATGGACAGCTGAGGATAAAAGAAAAGCAAATTTGGACAACGTGGCCAAGAATATATTATACAAAACGATGGATTAAGTCATATTCAATAAAATCAAGATGTGTAAAACAAACAAAGAAATATGATAAAAGTTGATCCAGTTATGCGAAGGCAATGAGCAGACAAAGGAGAACAAATTATCAGTTGTTGTTCAAAAGTTTGACAATATAAAGATGAAAGCTGGTGAATCTATGCATGAATATGATGAAAGGATCAGTGGAATCATCAATGAGCTCAATGCACTAGGAAAAGTGTATTCAAATAAAGAAGTAGCACTGAAGGTTATTAGAGATCTTCGCAAGGAGTAGGATGTGAAGACTATGGCTATGAAGGAATTGAAGGATCTCAACAAGATCAAACTCCACGACTTGTTTGCCGATCTTAAGGCTTACGAGTTTGAATTGCATACCAGAGAAGGAGAGCCTTCTACACCATCTACAACAACAGCTTTAACTGCAGTAAGACTGGAGCCAACTGGTTCAGCTGAAAAAACTACTGATCAATTGAGCAATGATGCAATGTCATTGTTTATCAAGAAATTTGGAAGATTCATGAGAAAAAATCGAAGAAACTTTCAGAAGCAATTTCAGAAGAACCAGAACAAAGAAGAATCCTATGTGTGTTACAACTGTGGTAAACCTGGTCACTTCATAGCTGACTGTCCTAAACCAAAGAAGGATAATCGAGGGTGAACTGATAAAGGGAAGAAGTCCTATGATCACAGAAGAAGGAATAAGGATGAGAAGAAATCATCCAGAAAGAAGCATGAAGTACTCTTAGTTGAAGCGAGCAAATCCAAATGGGCTGAAACCAATAATGATGAATCAGAACCAGATAGCTCAAGCAGCTCAACTGAATATGAAGAAGAAGTAAAATGTCTAATGGCAGATGATGTCCAACTGGAATCAGCAAGCGAACAGGTATTTGATTTTACCTCAAATGATTTTACACGAGAGGAACTCATTACCACCCTGCATGACATGGTAAATGAATATAAAAAACTTGCTCACTCATTCGAGAAAGTCAAAGCTGAGCGAAACGACCCCAAAGAAAATAAAACTGAAACTGAAGAATCAGTTGAGTGTTGAATCTAAAAGGGGAGATTGAAAAGGAGAAAGCTGAACTGAATGAGAATCAAGCCTTGATATGTCAGTTGGAAAATGAAATTTCAAAACATTCTGAACTGATACAAGCTTGGAAAAAGTCGTCAGTTATTTTAACTGAAATGCAGAATGCTCAAAAATCAGTTGATGAGTTGGGATTTAAAAATCAAATTGATTATTCTACAAATGATGCTCAGCCAAAGTTGAATAAAGGCAAAGGAAAATATATTACATTTGTAAAATCAACTGTGGAAAATGAATTTTCAGAGCCAAGTAAACCGGCTATTCAAAAAATGGAAAGTAAGAACAAAGGCAAAAGTTATGGTATTGGATATGGCTATGAGAGTTCAACTGACTCAAGTAACTGGTCAGTTAAACGATTCAGTTACAACAGACAGTACTCTAGGAATGGCTATTACAATTACTACAATCAAAAGCCAGTTCAGAAACGATATCAAATGAACAGTAAGTTGAAAAAGGACAAAAATCATATTTTCTCTTCCTCATTTCATACACCCAACAACCAAAAGCCTGAAAAAGTTATCTGGAACACTGCAACTGGAAGGTCAGTTAGACTGATACAAGTCTGGGCTCCTAAAGGACTAATCAGTTTAGGACCAAAATAAATAAGGGTAACAAAATTATATTCTGTGTGTGATTGTAGGTAACAGGTATAATCAAAGAATCCACATGGTATTTAGACAGTGGATGTTCAAGACATATGACAGGAGATGCAAAGATGTTATCTGAACTGATTAAATACAATGGACCAAACATCAGTTTTGGGGACAACTCCAAAGGTAAAACTGTGGGTAAGGGTAAGCTTATCCATGATAACTTTACAATTAAATATGTATTGCTACTCGAGAATTTGAAGTATAACTTGATAAGAATCAGTCAGTTATGCGACAATAATTTCTCAGTACAATTTGATAAACACACTTGTTGAGTTACAAACTCAACGGATGAAGTCATTATAACTGGCAATCGATGCGGAAATACATACAAAGTTAGCTGGACTAAACATTCTTATGCACCAGTTTGTTCCATAGCTTCTAAATCTTTTAAAAACTGGTTATGGCATAAGAGATTGAACCACTTAAACTTTAAATCTATTTCCTATCTGAGTAACAACAATCTTGTAATTTTCTTGCCCAAAATAGATTTTTCAAAAGAGAAAATTTGTTCAGAATGCCATTTTGGTAAACAAGTAAGATCATCGTTTAAAAACAGAGGTTGTAAATCATCTTCGAGATGCTTAGAACTGCTGCATCTGGATCTTTTTGGTCCAATACCAGTCATGAGTTTAGGGAGAATGAAATACACTCTGGTGATTGTGGATGATTTTTCAAGATTTATTTGGGTCATATTTCTCAAATCTAAAGACCAAACAGCTGCACAACTGATCAAGCTTTTCAAAAGATTATCAAATGAAAAATCAGTTGGGATTGATCGAATCAGGTCTGATCGAGGGACTAAATTTATCAATCAAACTCTTTCAATTTTTTTAGAAAATACTGAAATTAAGCATGAGCTCTCAGCAGCAAGAACTCCTTATCAAAATGGTGTAGCTGAAAGACGAAACCGGACCCTAAAAGAAGCTTTTAGAACAATTCTTACTGACTTTGGTATTTCTCAAAGGTTTTGGGCAGAAGCAGTAAACACTGCATATTATACTCAGAACAGATCAATGATTAATAAGAATCATTTGAAAACACCATATGAGATCTGGCATGGACAAAAAAGTGTGGTGTCTTACTTTAAAATATTCGGATGCAGATGTTTTATTCTTGACAATGGCAAAAATCATTTAAAAGCCTTTGATGTTAAATCTGCAGAGGGAATATTTCTGGGATAATCTTCAGTCAGCAAAGCTTATAGAGTTTTTAACAAGAGCACATTAAATGTTGAAGAGTCTATACATGTTGTTTTTGATGAAACTGTACTAACTGATAAGCCAACTGATCCAGTTGATCTATTTGATCTATTTACAGATATCAGTTTGGAGGATGATCATGAAGAAGAAAATCATGTCAATCGAAACATCCTTCAAACACCTGAACCTGAAATTGTGCATCAATCAGTTGAACAGGAAGTCGTTCCTGAAACTCAGTTGGTAGAGCAAACAAATGATATTTAGTTACCAACTGAAACAGCTCCAACTGAAACTGAAACTGAAACTGAAACAGTTCAGCTGCCTTCCACAACTGAAACTGTTCAGTTGCCAACAAAAGCAATTGCAGATACAACAAATGCTGAACTCAGATGGAAGAAATATCATCCACCAGATTTGGTAATAGGTAATCCATCTAACCCGGTAAGGACAAGGAATCAAATGCTTAATTTGTTCATTCATTCCGCTTTTGTATCGCAATTTGAACCAAAGAAAACTGATGAAGCTCTTGTTGATCCTAACTGGATAAATGCAATGCAAGAAGAGCTAAATCAGTTTACCCATAACAAAGTCTAGGATTTAGTTCCAAGACCAGTTTGAAAAACTATTATAGGTACGAAGTGGGTATTCAGGAATAAAATGAATAAAAATGGTTCAGTTGCACGCAACAAGGCAAGACTTGTAGCACAAGGGTATAGACAGGAAGAAGGAATTGACTATGATGAAACATATGCACCAGTTGCCAAACTGGAAGCAATCAGAATATTCCTCGCCTATGCATCCTTCAAGAACTTTAAAGTCTATCAAATGAATGTGAAGAGTGTCTTTCTGAATGGTCAGTTGCAAGAAGAAGTCTACGTTGAACAGCCTCCAGGTTTATCAATCACTCATTTCCTGATCATGTTTATAATTTGAACAAAGCATTGTATGGTCTTAAACAAGCTCCAAGAGCTTGGTATGAAACTCTTTCAAAATTCATAACTGATCACGACTTTACTATGGGATCAGTTGACAAGACTTTGTTCAAATTTTCCAAAGATGATCATATTTTACTTGTGCAAATTTATGTTGATGATATTATTTTTGAGTCAACTAACCACAAATTATGCAAGAAGTTTGCTAAGTTGATGCAGGAAAAATTCGAGATGAGTATGATGGGTGAACTGACATTTTTTCTCGATCTGCAAGTAAAGCAACTGGAAACTGGTACTTTCATCAGTCAAACAAAATACACTAAGAAATTGCTCAAGAAATTTGGTATGGAAACATGCTCAGCTGCAAGTATACCCAAGAGTTCATCAGTCAAACTAGACAATGATCAAGGGGGAATATCAGTTGAGGCGACACTATACGGAGGTTTAATAGGTTCATTACTTTACCTAACTGCTAGTCGTCCTGATATTGTATTTTCTGTTTGCATGTGTGCTCGATTTCAAGCAAATCCTAAGCAATCACATTTTATAGCCGCTAAAAGAATTTTAAAATATCTTAAGGGCACACAAAATGTGGGATTATGGTACTCTAAAGACTCCTCTTTCAATTTAGTTGGATATTCAGATGTATATTATGCAGGATGTAAGCTAGATCGTAAAAGCACCAATGGTCATGTAAATTTCTTGGAGATTGACTGATCTCTTGGTTCAGTAAGAAGCAAACATCCATATCAACTTCTACAACTGATGCAGATACCTTTCTGCTGGAAGCTGTTGTGCTCAACTGCTATGGGTTCAGCAACAACTGAAAGATTATGGAGTTGACGCTAAAGAATCTCCCATATTCTGTGATAATACGAGCACAATTGCGATTACATATAATCCAGTTATTCACTCAAGGACCAAGCACATTGATTTCAGGTATCACTTCATCAGATATCATGTTTTGAAGAAAGCTATCAAACTGGAATATGTGTCAACTGAACAACAAGCTGCTGATATCTTCACCAAACCATTGTCAGAGACTAAGTTTTCTCACTTTCGCAATATACTTGGTTTAATTGGTTTATCTTAATCAGTTTTATTGCCACTTTGCCATCTGCGGTTCTATCAGCTCGTCATTTATCAGTTTGAGCCTATCAACTGATGGCAGTTGAACATTTATCAGTTACAATATTCAGTTCATTAACTATTTCTCAAATGATGTCAGTTAGCCTCTTATCTTTTGCCGTATTCAGTTTGTTATATATTTATCAACTGATATTAGTTTGTTTGCAGAAAGTAAAGAGACAACGATAAAAGAGATAAACATTTCATTTATTATAAACGGAGCGACATTGATGATTTCATTCTTAACAGCAGACCTCCACGTCAACCAACGAGTGATTTCCCCTGTGGAAGTCTTCAGGAAGCCCTCTGAAATAGCAATGCGTTTCAGAGTCCTTCTTTCTTTAATTAGCATCAGTAGGTAGACACCTTCATCCGTGAAGATGTCCACCTCATCAGCAACACGTAGGCGCCGCCGATATTTCTTTATTTTTATCACCTGTTTCGGGGTGACAACTGCCCCTCCCTGCTGAAAGGACTGGTACTCTTGTAGCTCTTTCCAGAAACGGAGAATCTTGTGGAAGACTTTATCTTCCATAGCAGTCTTTCTTGCTTCCAGAGCTGCATCCATGAATTCATCGACCATATCTGGAACTTTCGAACTGCTTGAACCTGCCATTATATCTCTTGAAATGTTTATGTGCTAATGTGTTAAGACTAACTTTGTTACTTTTATTTATAAGCTCAGGTTCAAAGCATCTGAAGAGACGTATTCATTACCCTCAACGCTTCATCTTCCGAAGCACAAGATTTATTACGTTGTTTCTGTCATTTAAATCTTCATCTTTTTACATACACTTACTTAGGGGGAATATCGATTTTAGGAAGTTAACTGAGAAGACAATAGTTATTGAATTTTCATTTGAAATGATTCAGTTTCACAACTGATCGTTCAGTTGATAATTTATCTAATCTTCTCATGTAAGTTAACTAATTAATCATAGTTTTATTCCAAATCTAGTGTTGACACTGTTTATATTAGCATTAAAAGCTGTCTTTCAATGACTAGTACTTTGAAACGTGGACTCACGTAAACCATCAATTTATTACACACAATTTTACCACACGAACCATGTTTTCAAATCAAATTTTTTCTAGACTGACACGTGTCCAAAAATTTGAACAGTCACCAGCATATATCATCTTCCCCGCTTCAATTTAGTTCTTCTTTACAAGCACTTTCAGCATTTCCCAAGAAAAATCTATCCAAAGAAGATCTTCTTTCTCGCAGATTTCAAGCAATCAAATGGCAAACCAGATCCCAGCTCACCTCATGAATGCAATGGCAACTGACTTCGACTCTATCTTCACTATGAAAGAGGAGGAAATCTAGAATATATTTCTGAAATTGGAAGAAGCCGATCTGAAGCAGTTTTTGGGATTATCTTCCCAGGAAATCTATGTCAAAGAAATCCAAGAACTCTATGCTACTGGCTATGTTACTCAAGAAGGACATATTGCATTGACTGTAAGTGGTCAGTTACTGATTATTGAGGAGGAGTTTTTCTGCAATCTCTTTCACCAACCAGCTGACGGAGTTATCAATCTTTCTGAGATAAAGGCATCTGATATTGAGGAAATGCAAACTACCCTTTCTGCTGCTGGTCAGAAGATCAAGGTTTCTGATCCTACGATTGAACTGAAGCCAGAAGTACAACTACTGGCTGATATTGTAGCCAAGGGCATCTTAGCCAAGGCAGGATCATTTGCTGCCCTCACTCTCGAAAAATTTCAAGCCATGACTGCTATAATGATTGGAAGGAAGATGAACTGGAGAAAAATCATCTTCAATATTCTGAGGAACATGTTTCAAACTGCCAAACAATCCAAAGGCTTTGCGGTGGAGCTCAGCCATGTGTTGAAAGTTAAAGGTTTGATGACTGAAGATTTTGAGAAGTCATCAAAGATAAAAATTTTGAACGCCAAGTCTGTCCAGCTGCCCAAATAGAAACTAGACATGTCAACTGAGCAGTTCATCAAGGTGAAGAAGGAAATTGGGACAGAAGCAGCTCCCAAATCAGTCAAGAAGGCTCGAAAGGAGATTAAAAAGAAATAAATCAAGCGTAAGCTGACTGTCAGTGAAACCGAATCTGAGAAGACTCCTTCACCCAAAGTTGTTAAGAAGCCACGTACTTTAAAGACCAAGCCTACTACTATTGTTGGGACAATCCCAACTGATAGATTGAAGCTGTCTGGAGCTGAACACCCTATCAAGGCTGTCCCACTAAAAGCAATCCCAACTGAACCCTCAACTGATGATCAATTGCCTTTATCCTCAATTCTACCAATGAAGAAGGTCACCGAATCTGGTGATAAAAATAAACTTGCTGGATTTAAGGCACCTTCAACAATATTTCTGGCTATAATCCTTTACCTATTGCCGGACCAAAAGGGATAGTGATCCGAGAACAACTAGATGCAACCACTTCAGTGTTGAGTCTTACTCATGCCTTAAGTGATCCCAAGGGCAAAGGAATATTGCATGAAGAGCCCAGGCCAACCAATGTTGTTCAAACACATATTGATCTTATTTGGCAAGAGATCAATGACTTTGCAGAAGACAAGCTCAAGGCTTATGATCACTGGGTAAAATTCAGAACAGAAGTTTTTGCTAAGCAACTTCAGAAGAAATCCACTCTGAAAAGATTTGTTGACTTGGAGAATCTCGTTCTAAAGGTAGTCAAGGTCCCTACAATCGTTCAAGCTTTGGAACGTAAGCATTATTTATTCAACCGACTGAGAGTGTAGAGACTTCAGTAGTTAGTTACTCAGTTGCGATTAAATTATGATCCAACTAGTCCGACTGCTTTCAATGACAAAGCCGTATATGATCAGTTGGACTCCGATCTGATTTCATTGCAAATGAAGTTCAAGGACTGGGAAACAGGTCAAGAACTGATCATCCCAGCTGCCTCTCAAGATGTATCAGAGGAGGCAAGTGAACCATCAGTTCAAGAACCTTCAAAAGAACCAGCTGCTGCTCCTTCTACCGCAGTTGCTCCTTCATTCTCATCTTTAGCACCTCTATATTCTCATGTTGATACACAGCCTTATTCTGAAGCTGAATTATCTCTGGCCAATCTACATGAAGTCATCAAATCATTGACTTCAGATATTCAGCTGGACACTTATAGATTAGTTGAAGATGTAACTGAAAAACCAGCTGATCAAGCTGTCATTTCTGAAGAACAAGCTGAAGAAATCATGTTTGAACAACTGATAGAGTCAGATCAGTCAGAATTTGTGACTGAACAAGCAGTTTTGAAGCAATCTATACAAGCACTCATTCAAACAACTGAAGAGGATCAACTGCATTCAGTTCCGACTGAAGAACCTGTTCCTCCGCCAACTGAACAACCAATTGACGATCCAGTTGTTGAACCAATTGAAGAATCAGTTATTGAACCAATCAAAGAACCTTATAATTCTTTTGCTCCTCTATCTGTCTCTTCTCCTCCTAGGTACCTACAACTGAAGAAATTTCAAAAATAGCTATGCATGAATCAGAACAAACTGACGGTGCGATGATTGTGTTTACTTCACAAGAAAGGGAACAGATTCCAGAAAATTCCATAGCCATGTCTCCCAAAATTTCAGACTCTGATGCTCTATTTGAAGAACTCCAAACCGTTCAATCAAATCTCGTCAGTATGATGAATGCTATTTCTGCTATACAATCTACTCAGCTTGCACATACCATGAAGCTAAATTCAAACTTTGAATTTACAACAGAGAGACTGGGTCAGCTAAACAAAAGTGTGACTGATCTCTTCCTCCAGATGGAAAATATCAAGAAAGACAGGCTGTCGACTTAATCTCACTTCCAAACTCAATCATTAGTCGGCAGGCGATTTGACTTTCTTGAAGAAAAAGCCAGTAAAAGGATTCACCTGCTGAAAAACGTCATGTTGAATGTCGTATAAGTTATTGCAGCAGATGTCCGCATTTTAACAAGAAAAGTGGATGTGATTGACAAAAATGGGGAAGTTATGAGAGAAATAGAAGAAGAAAAAGGGAAGAAGAAGAATGTATGAGGATCAACTGATTTCAGTTCAATTGTTGAAGATTCTTTTCTCTTTATTCTTTGTACGAATCTGTACATTAGAAGAGTTATTTTATCTACAATAAAATCAGAGTTCTATATTAAATTCAGCTGATCATTACAAGTTTTGTCAAACACCAAAAAAGGGGAAATTGTTGGAAACTAAGTTTTGGTAGTTTGACAAACTAAGAGTTTAAAATTATTAGAATAACTGATCAAAGGAGAATGAGCTTAACTGACTAAAATCATACAACTGAAAGTTGCCAATAGCTGAAAATTAATGCGTACATTATCAACAACAACTAAAGCCAGCTGAATCTTATCTACGTCGAACTGATCACTGATCAGTTGGGAACTGATCAGTTACGAGCTTTCCAGCAGAGTGTTTTTCAACTGATCTTTCAGCTGTACACGTCATCAATTGAGAATGACAACTGACAAATAGCACAAACAGACTGCAACTCGTAGTGAAACGCCGTATTTCAGAGTCTACAGTGTACAAATGTCAGAAGAATGTTGACGTGGCAATCAACGGCTATAAGGAATCAAATTTTATTTATTGTTACCATTGAAGAGATGCCTATAAATAGGCAAGAAGAGCAGTTGAAGAATATAACAAGCTTCTATTCATCTTGCTGTTACGCTGCTCAAAAACATTCACAAGCTCACAGTTATCAGAAATATCAGTAGCATTCAAGGCTATATTTCGAGCTTAAATAGCACAAGTCATTTGTTGTATATTCATTCAGTTGTGCTAAAATCAGTTTATGAACTATAAGAAAATTGATAGAAGGGGTGACGTAGGAGGGATTCAATCTTCGAACATCCATAAACTCTTGTGTGTCATTTTATTTCAGTTACATATTCTATCTTTCAGTCAATTTACTTTCACAACTGTTTTCTCAGTTAAACTGATTGTAGTTGATTGATAAGATTTCCATTTTCAGTTTCTTACAAAACTGACACTATATTTTTCAAAAGCTGCAAAACAGTAAGTGTTTATTCAACCCCCCCTTCTAAACACTTATTCCAGTAGTCAACCGATCCAACAAGGAGTTTTGAGGTGATTTTATACGTTGGGACGTAATTTTTATCGGTGGTGGATTTTCAACAAAAATACGAACTTTTTGGCAACCCAAATAATAAAGTCACAAACTTATTTTTACCAAAACCATTTTAATATTTTAATTAAATCCTAATTAAGATTAATGGGCTTAAATTGTTAGCTTATTAGGCTCAAGGCTTATTTAGGGATTTAATTAGCATACATTATGAAAACCCACCCCAAACCCCACACTTTTTACACGCCTCAAATCAGAATTTATGCTCTCCCAAAACTCATCATATTCATGGTACACACACATCACAATTTGTAAAGAAATTTTCGAAGTTTCAAGATAGAGTTCAAGACAAGGTCTTGCCTCGTTCTTCGTTGTTGTCAACGAATAATCGTGCGTTAAATACGCAAAGGCACGCCTATTCTTTCCTTCAAACATCATCACACCATAGTAAGATTTTATTCACGTTTTGTATGATGAGCAAGTAGCATAATATTTATTTTCGGAATTTCATATACATGTGTGCTAAACTTGGATTTTTTATTCCAAATTCATGTTCCAATTGCGGTAAGGAGGCTGCCATGACAGAGGTATTGATCAAGAATTTTTTTACATGAATTTAGAGTCCTAGAACATCACCTAAACACCACACATGATCATGAAAGTAACCTGAACGCAAGCTGCTGTCATGTGAGATCAAGGGCTTCAGGTTTGTTCTTAAGGGCTTGGCTTGGGTCAGGGCTCAGCCCGGTTCTGCGAAGGGTCAAGGGAAGAGTCCTAGTCATGCTAGCACTCGAGTTAAGGGGCTTGAGAGGAGTCCTTGCCAACAAGGACTCCTACCCGAGAGTCACTAGGAAAGTAGCACAGGTTCTATGCTTTCGCAGGGTTTATGGGCTCGGCCAAGGGGGCTTAGGCTGGGCTAGATTGACTCTTTTTGGTCCTAGGGGAGTGAACAATAGGTTGATTCAGGGGCTAGGTTGGGTGGCTAAGTCTTAAGGAAGCAAGAAGAGTCCGACACCTAAGTGGAGTTCTCGGCCATGCATGGGGGTGTTGGGGTTGGGGCTACGGTTGTTGGTTTGAGGAGGTTTCCTAAGGGTTCCAAGGGTCCAGTAGGGTGTCTAAGGGTGTTGGTCAGGGTTTGGTTCATAATGGCTCGAGGGTGGCTCGGGGGATTCGATACATGGCTCGGTGCTATCTAATAAGGGTCAAGTTAGGGTTTTTAATTGCTAATTTAATTGAAACATGGCTCACGGGGGTCGAGTCATGGTTCACGAGGGCTAAACTAATATAAAAAGATTAAATTTTTAATTTAGGAATTTTATATTAAAGTTTGGGATTTTTCGGAATCAAAACGCCTTCAAAACGATTAATCACGAATTAATTAAAAAGCTTGGTTTTTAAGATAAATAAAATTATGGAAATTTTAATTTAGGCTTAAATAAATATTTGGGATATGTTAGGGTCAAAGAAATTAAGAAAAAGTCAAAAGATTGAATTTTACGTCTAGGGGTAAAATGGTCTTTTTACACCTAAAAATTAGTAAACGTCATGGCATTGTCCTAAATGATATTTTACATGCTAATATGTTTATTTTCAATTGTTGTGGATGTTTAAAAATTTTATATGTTAAAGTACGATTTTTAAATGTCTATGATTTTATGATTTAAAAACGGGCATTTAAAAGACATATTAGATGCTTGGTTTCAAAATAAAACAATACTATTATGCATGTTTTTATTAAGTGATGGAAATACGCAATGTTGAAGGACGTGAAGAGATTGTCACTAAATATGTTGGAAATGTCGTTAGGGTTATGGTCCCAGTGGGAGCCCGACGATCGTGTTTCCTTGGATACGGATACGAATACGAATACGAATAGGAATACAAATATGTTATTACGTTGGCCAAAGCCCAGTTGACCGGTGAGAGTGTTGCTGGTGTCTCCGTCGCCCAGTACTGTGCTTTTCTCTAGATGGATCCATCGCCCAATACGATTAAGAATACGAGTCACAATCACGATCTGAATTCAACAAACACGAGCATGAATATGAATAAAAATATGAATATGTTTATGTTGATATGATTATGTTTATGAAAATTTTTAAGTTTAAAGTTTATGCATTATTATGAAAATGATATTTTAAGTACAAGTATTTTTAACTGTTGTATGTGAAAACTGTATTACTTATTACTCGTTATCAAGGATATGATGTGTTGAGTCTTTAGACTCACTAGGTGTGTATGATGCAGACGAGTTTGATGGGGGTTTTGATGGTTGACTTGACTGGGCTGAAGGTGCACATAACCCGAGGACTAGCACTTCTACTTCCGCACTTAAGTTCATGATTTTACGTTAAAGATTTTTACGACATTTTATTTATGCTTTGAGAGATTTTTTGAGAGGTTTAGTACGAGCTACACTTTTCAACATTTATTGTTTTTTTAGGTTTGGTAAAACGTTTTACAATTTCATGTTTTGACTATTTCCTTTGGATTTTTAAATACTATTTGGATGTTTTATTTTAAAATGGTACAAAAGTATTTTTATGTATATGTATATGTGATGGCCGAAATTTGTGAGAGGTTTTAAAAAAAATTTCTAGTTCTTTTTAAGAAAATGAATAAGCAGACGTTTCAACACTCGCACCCACTGCATAATCTAAAATTGTTATTGCCCCACCTTTCCCTGCAGCATTGAAAAATGCAAAATTGGATGCGCAATTCGGTAAGTTCTTAGAAGTATTCAAGAAATTGCACATTAATATTCCCTTTGCTAATGCTTTGATGCAAATGCCGAGCTTTGATAAATTTCTAAAAGACATCTTGGCTAATAAGAGAAATTTGGAGGATCACATGATGACAAACTTGACTGAAAATTGCTCTGCATTGGTACAAAACAAGATCCCACCAAAATAAAAGACCCAGGGAGTTTTTCTATTCCTTGCATGATTCGTGATGTTGTTTTCCATAAAGCTTTATGTAACCTTGGTGCGAATATTAACGTTATGCCTTTATCTGTATTCAGGAAGCTTGGAGTGGGAGAGCCTAAGCCCACAAGTATGCCCTTACAACTAGCAGACAGATCCATAAAATATGTAACGATCATGGGCAATTAGGATGAACCAACATGGGCCTAGGCCCATACCTACGCATCACTACTGGTCATGAGTCGTTAGGATGGTCCAGGCCCATGCCCATGCACCGCCAGTCATAGAATATACCAGCCCTGGAAAGTGATTTCTTTTGCCTTCCCCAACACTTGAACCCAGGACCTCTGGGCTTAGTACCTAGATTCTTAAAACGTTGGTTCAACCTAATGGCCCATGATTGTTAGAAAATCTCCTTGAGGAGGCATAGAGGATGTGTTGGTGAAAGTGGACAAGTTCATATTCCCAACGGATTTTGTAGTACTCGACATGGAGGAAGAATTGGAGATGCCTTTGATTTTGGTAAGACCCTTCCTTGCAACTGGCAAGGCCCTGATTGATGTTCAAGAAGGGAAGTTGAGATTGAGAGTGAGAGAAGAAGAAATTACTTTTGATGTATTTGATTCTCTTAAGCACACAATGCACACTGATTACTGTTTTAGAATTGATGTTGTGGATTCACTTGTATGTAATTATGTCCAGGATGCTGCGAAGGATCCATTGGAAGACACTCTCACTATTGAATTGAAGGAGGATGACTTGGACGAAGATAGAGCAGAAGATTGAGCTCAAGCCATTGCCTCCACACCTGTGAGAATAACAATTTACCTGTCATTAATTATGCTGCTTTGACAGATGCTATGGAGGGAAAACTGCTGCAAGTTCTCAAAGAGCACAAAAAGGTATTTGCCTGGAAGGTGGCAGGCATCAAGGGAATAAGTCCATCAATCTGCATGCACAAAATCTTGATGGAAGAGAAGTACTTACCCCTTGTGCAACCTCAGAGACGACTCAACCCAAAGATGCAAGAGGTAGTGAAGGCTGAAATTATCAAACTTCTCGATGCAGGTTTTATCTATCTTATTTCAGATAGCCTGTGGGTAAGTCCTGTTCAATGTGTGCCGAAGAAAGTTGGGATTACTGTGATCACTAATGAAAAACATGAACTTACTCCCACTAGGACGGTTAGAGGGTGGAGAGTGTGTATTGATTATAGGAAGTTGAATGATGCCACCCGCAAGGACCACTTTCCCATCCACTTTATTGATCAGATGTTGGAGAGACAAGCGGGGCATGAGTTTTATTGTTTTCTAGATGGGTATTCGGGGTATAATCAAATCACTATTGCACCCGAGGACCAAGAGAAAACCACTTTAACTTGTCCATATGGCACTTTTGCTTTTCGACGTATGCCTTTTGGTCTTTGTAATGACCCTGATATGTTTCAGTGCTGCATGACTGCTATATTCCATGATATGATTGAAACCTTTCTTGAAATATTTATGGATGACTTTTCTATCTTTGATGTAACGTTTGATGAGTGTTTGTAGAATCTGAGCTCCATGTTGAGGAGGTGCGAGGAGATGAACCTGGTGCTTCATTGGGAGAAGTGCCACTTCATGGTACAAAAGGGAATCGTATTAGGACACGAAATTTCAAAAAAAATGGATTGAGTGGACAAATCTAAAGTGGAAGTCATCAAGAACCTACCACCACCGGCTTCAATAAAGGGAGTTAGAAGTTTTCTAGGGCATGCCAGGTTCTATCGGCGTTTCATTAGATATTTTTCTAAAATTTCTAAGCATCTATCATCCCTACTCATGAAAGATGTACCATTTGACTTTAACTCTGATTGTCTGCAGGCATATGAGAACCTGAAGAAGCTCTTGGTGACGGCTCCTGTGTTGGTGGCACCGGATTGAGATCTACCTTTTGAGGTAATATGTGATGCCAACATCAGTGATACTGCTGTTGGTGCTATCCTAGGCCAAATACGGAACAAGGTATTTCACACTATATACTATGCAAGTAAGACTGTAGATGAAGCACAATTAAATTATGCAACCACTGAAAAAGAGTTACTTGCAGTAGTATTTGCACTTGATAACTTCCATTCATACCTTGTTTTGTCAAAAGTTATTGTGTTTACTGACCAGTCTGCCCTTAAATATCTCCTTGCTAAGAAAGAGGCGAAACCATGATTGCTTAGGTGGATTTTACTTTTTCAAGAGTTTGACCTCGAAATAAAAGATAAAAAAGGTGTAGAGAATGTAGTAGATGATCATCTTTCTAAGCTAGATAATGTTAGCAAAGATTATGAAAATGATGAGATAGATGATTGGTTTCCGGATGAACAACTGTCAATGGTAAAAAATTGTCCACGGTTTTCAAATTTTTTGAATTTTCTTGTTACATGATCACCTCCCCAAATTTAACATTTCACCAAAGAAATAAGTTCTTTTCTGACGTGAAATATTATTTTTGGGAGGAACCTTTTTTGTTATAAATCTGTGCAGATGCCATGATACGGAGATGTGTGGTGGAAGAAGAGATGAGATCGATTCTCAGTCATTGTCATGACCGTGAGGTAGGTGGTCATTTTGGACCCACACGAACGGAATCCAAGGTACTTGAATGTGGGTTTTACTGGAAAAATCTATTTAAAGATGCACATTCATTTGTCCTCTCTTGTGATAGATGCAAACACACATGTTACATTTCTAGTACCGAGTGCGAGGTCTTTGATGTTTGGGGGATAGATTTAATGGGACCGTTTCCAACCTCTTTTACAAAAATATACATTTTGGTTGCAGTTGACTATGTTTCCAAATGGGTGATGGCAGAATCATATGCCACAAATGACGCTCAAGTGGTGCTGAAATTTTTAAAGAAAAACATATTCAACAGATTGGGAACACCATGAGCGATCATTAGTAATGGTGACACCCATTTTTGCAACAAAATTTTTGAAAAACTTTTGGGAAAATATGGGATCATTCATAAAATCTCCACTCCTTATCACCCCCAAACGAGTGGTCAAGTTGAGGTGTCGAAACGTGAGATTAAGAAAAATTTTAGAGAAGGTTGTGGGGATAAATCAAAAGGACTAGTCGTTGAGATTGAATGACGCGCTTTGGGCGTATATGGCTGCTTTTAAGACACCTATAGGCACGACACCGTATATATTAGTTTTTGGAAAGCGTGTCATTTACCTGTTGAGTTAGAACATAGAGCGTATTGGGCAACAAAAGCACTGAATCTTTATTTTGCCCTTGCAGGTGAACACAGGTTGCTGCAGTTGGACCAGTTGGAAGAATTCCGAGGTAAAGCCTATGACCTGGCTTTGACCTACAAGGAGCGTACAAAAAACGCACACGACAAGCGCATTACACCGAGGGAATTCAAAGAAGTCGAAGCGGAGCTACTGTAGAACTCCAAACTGCGCTTATTTCCTGGAAAGCTCAAGTCAAGATGGACGGGCCCATACATGATCACCAAGGTGTTCCCCTCGGGAGCAATAACTTTGAAAGATGGATAAAATGAGCCGTTCACAGTCAATGCTCAACGACTGAATCATTATTTGGGTGGCACAGGTGAGCCACAAATTGGAGTCGCTCGATTCCAAAACAGTCAGAGCTGAGAGGAACCTACAGTCTAGCTCTCGACTATAAATTGAGAACTAATTTCTTTCTCTTCCTACTCGTTTCTAGTTTTTATTTATTGAGTTGAGTCTTTAATCTAGATGTTGGTTGTTTTTTTCATTATTGCTATTATTATAAAAAAATTTATTATTATTTTTAATTATTAATAAATTAATAAAAAGAGAGAAGGTTCGCAACCGAGCGGTAATATTTTACCGCTCGAGCGCGAACGCCTCTGCCTCGTGAGTTAATCTAGTGCAGTTGATGCTCGGGCAGTAAAATCTTATCGCTCGGGCCCGACTGCACATAAATTTGCCCCTTCCCTTCCCCTTCTCACATTCTGCATGAAGGTTTTTGAAAACCGAACACTAAAATTCGCCTTTTTCTCATTTTTCTACAGCGAATCTCTCCCAAAATTAGGATTCGAGTGGCGTGGCTCGCAATCCTCCGTAAGAATCAAGCGGCATCTTCCCTCCGGTCACCATCTCCATCATTTACCACCATGGCCCCCAAGAAATTGAAAGGTATTCCCAGCTCTTCCTCTTCTTCATCATTTGATAGAACTCGCTTTGTGAATGAGGTGGCTAGGGCTCGATATAATCATGCTAAGTTTCATAGAAACCAAATTTCCGGGAAGGGATTTCGTAGGAAATTTGAAGATAGACACTTAGCACCTCTTGTGGAGTTGGGTAAGCGGGGATGAGAAAGATTTGGAAGTCAACCAGCTGCTGCTGTTGTGTATGTGGTTAGAGATTTTTATGCCAATGCGGGTGAAAGAAAGGATGATAAGGCTTTTGTTAGAGGTCGACTTGTGCCGTTTGATTATGTCACAATTAACTCACTGTTCGAAGCAACTGATGTTGATGACTCTGCATTCAAGGCATTGGTTGCTGCCCCTGATTAAATTGTGATACTCGAGACTCCGTGTCTTCCCAGGGTGACCTGGAAACCATTAGGGGGGCCATCGAGTTGTTTTGACGATTGATATTTGCGTGCCGTTATTGCCCTTTGGTATTTGTTTTTGGCAAGGAGGATGATGTCAGTCTCATACAATAGCGAGGTACAAATGGAGCGAGCAGTGGTGCTATATGCTTTGTCTCAAGACTATGCCATCAATGTGGACAAGCTAATCAATTCTCAAATCATGATGAGCATTCACAACAGCCACATCAGTTTTTTTCTTTCCCACTATCATATCCGAGTTTTGTGCAAAGACGGGGGTGGTCTTCTGGGATGATGAGGAATGAATGCAACCAATGAAGCCCATTTGTGTGGAGGAATTGTAGCGGAAGAGTGCGAAACGATATATAGAATTCCCCACTCATGAGGGGGATGTAGGTGGATCGAGCACCACCGCCCCGCGTTGTCTATAGCCCTGTCGGCGGTCCCAAAACGACAAGATGGATTAGACTCTCGCCTTCATGACTCATCAGGATCGAGTCAACGCGAGCTTCAATGAACATTTCGCTTATGTCGAGTCCATGATGCATTCTATGCTCCTCCAAGTGGGCGTTGACCCAGGGACCATACCACCACCTCCGTCGTTCATTTCCCCTTACCATTTTTAGTATGACTATTATCAGCAGGGGGATGCATCAGGAGTGCCACCACCAGAACATGATGAGGATTAGCCTTGATCAGAGGAGTTCACTTTTTTCCCTTCTTTTCATTTTTTTTTATTTTCTGCTGCATTTTGTTTTTGTTATCATTGTTGTTTCATTCTGTCTTTTATATTACATTTGTTTATGTGTTTATGCATTCGTGTTTCATTTATGTGTGTCCGTCTTTTGTGCAATGGGGGACATTACACACTCTTAGTGTGAGGGGGTCGTTTGCGTTTTGCTCATTTGTTTTTTTCATGTGTGAATTGATGGTGAAACAAGCAGGTTGGTAGCCGATGTTGAGTTTGGGCTTAATGAATTATATGTTTCTAAGTCTTGTCACCCGTAATGAATACCCCTGTATATGAAATGTGTGTTTTTAATAAGCACATAGAGTGGGTTTTGGTAGTGGTGTGAATGACAGTCGAGTTTAAAAATATGTGGGGGAAACTGGAAAAACATGATCTGCGAGTAGAACTTGAATGAATGTTCGTTGAAATGAGTGATTGACCAATAGCATGAACTTGAGTAGAAAACCAACCTGAAATAACCTTCTTCCCAATCGTGCATTGAACCTGAAAATTCGTCCCTAGGCCAAATAAATAAACAAAATTGTGAAACAAAAGGGGATGTAAGGTGCAGGGGAGCCAAAAAAAAGGATGAAATCCTATCCCTATGCTAAAAAGATGGAGATGTAAGGCGCTGATGAATGTCACATGAAAATCCTGACAAGAGCATAATGAAAATGATCGGTGTAATCACCATCTTTTTGGACCACTTGAACACTTGTTGACATTACCCCCCTAAATCTCATTGTTCAACCATGAAATTCTATTACACTGCATTTGCTGGTCGGTCACGAATAGAAACGGAACTCAGGAGAGTGAAAACTTGCGTTGAATTGTTGATTCGGTGACTGCATGATTTGCGAATGAAACTATTTGAAGCACATGCTAGTAGAACCCACAGTATACACACGAACACATTTTCTGTCCAAATAAAAATGTTATGTGGTGCTTTGAAAGTGGTGTTAATGGATGCCGTGATTTGACTAAGTGGATGTAGTTTAAAAACACGCTGAGGCATGAGACACCAGTTGCTACTTCGCCATCGATTTGATTTTTTTAGTACTTTTGTTTGGTGTATTTTGTGTCTTAGTTTTGGTCTATGACTTATTTTGCTTGAGGGAAAGCAAAAGGTTAGTATGAGGGGGTTGATAGGTGTCGTTTTTACGTGTTTTATTGCATTAGTTTTGTGTGTGGTTGCATTGTGCATATGTGCATTTCATTTACATTTTGTTTGTTTTAGAGTAAGAATATGCATATGATCGTGTCTCACTGGTACGTGATGAATTTGTAGGTAAAATGACCGGAAAATTGAAATCGTAACAAATATGTGAAAGCCAAAAGAAATTGGCAGAAAGGCTAGCGCTTAAGCGGAAAACTCGTATTATTATTATAGAATGTTTTTATCAACTTTTGATAATGCATGATATATTAATAATATATATACACATAATTTTATATCTCCGTATAAAGTGTGTATATTGACATTAATATCTTTACACATGCAAAATAATACATTCATAGACATTAATTTAAAATTAAATAACCATTATTTAATTTATTTAATTAATTTATTAGTTAGTTAATTCTAGACTCATATAGAATATTTTATGAGAATTTCGTCATGTTAGTAGTCACCACTACTAGTACTATTATTTAATTAGTAAATTTCAAATTCACTAAATAAATAATTCCGAACTCAATATAACCTCGATTGACTATCCGACAGCCCCGATGTATCAAGGATACAAGTCTTGTTCATATAATGAAAATTGAAAATTTCAAATATCAAAATTTTCACTTTATATTAGGGAGCTGCCAGTTTAGTGAATTCCTTCACCAAAATAGACAGTTTCACTCTCATTCCTCAATTAAAAATTAAGCTATCTTCCATTTCTTTCATCTTATCGAATCAACTTAGAAACTTAGTTGTAGGCATCTTGTTTGATCTCTATCAAACTATAATTGCCAAATTCAAGGCATTGAACTTTGACTTTCTCAATGGGAACACAGAATCCGATAATTGTGTGACCCTCAATGATCCGAGCAACTAGCTGTGGGTTCACAGCACTATGTGAAATAAAATAACATTTATTCTTATTCGAGCTTACCCTAATTAGCATCATTCTTTTCATCAAGCCCTTGATCAAAATGTCAGAACTCATTTCTAAGCATCGCCCTATGATCCCATAGCTTAGGTATCACTGATAGTGCCTACAAGAACCTTAAGTTATGGTTATCTTACAGTACGGTCCCTTCAACACATATATCCCTATCAAATCCGCTAACATTGAATGCGCAACTAGGAAAACACCTTTCCCTAAAGCACGTTTCTTTCTCTGGCCAAATGTCTGCACTATTAACTCATCAGATCACATAGAATATCTTCACCCGTAAGCAAATGATGAATCCCCGACTACAATGTATTTGCTCCTACGTATTTCGAAACTACACCCAACCTCACCACCTGATGACTCTCAATGGAGTCGGTAAACGGATCAAAGTTCATGCCAGTAGGGAGAGCCTCTACATGATCCTGGGTCAAAGGACTATAATGTACAACCATAACCGCAGGCTATTCCACTCGAAAAGTGAGAACCACTTGGACAGTCCAAGGGAGAGTTGTTCAGTGCATCATCATATGATCACCCATCTGTATGAATAGACATCTCCATGCCCTTACCAATGAAATACGACGTTTACATAACATATGCTAGTTTCAAGTTCAAGTGAGCTTTATTCTTATTTTAGACGGCTGATTCAAATAGGAACCTGTTTAGAATATACGGTACACTTTCTAATGAGTTTCATGATTTTATGTGGAGAGGCAAACCTCACAGTACCTATTTTATATTCAATGACATTATTTATGCAGCTTGCATGAGTATACAAATAAAAAATAATGCCATAATTTGATAAAACCATACAATATTATTAAAATAAATATTGTTTTACATTAGAATCAATAAAGCCACAAGTTAGCTCACTGGGCACCTACTATAACAATCTCCCACTGCCCTATAGCCAACTACCCATAGATCTTGGACCCATTGCTTCACGATACTTTTCAAACAATGGTCCTAGCATGGGCTTCTTCAGTGGTGACTCTCTATATCGACATGTCTCCTCTTCCCCTACAATTTCTCGGATTATGTGGAACTTACTTAGTATATATTTTGATCGCTGATTAGACCTTGGTTCCTTTACTTGTACAATGACATCGATTTTCTTATAGTAGACCAATACATGATCAACTATTTGAGGAATGACACTCAAATCTTGATAGAAATTACTCATCCAAATACCCTCCTTTGATATAGCCGATGCAACTATATATTCGACCTCAATGGTTGAATCCGTTGTGGTGTCTTGCTTGGAACTCTTCTAAGAGACAACAACAACATTGAGCTTGAATACAAATCCAGAGGTTGATTTCGAATCATCCACATCTGATTGAAGATAGAATCAGTACAGCCTTCTAATTTTAATTCTCCACTCCTATAAACCAAGAACAAATTATTAGTTCTTTTCAAGTACTTAAGAATGTCCTTTATGAGTTTCCATGCAATGGACAGGGATTCGACTAATCTCTGCTTGCAAAACTCAGTGTTGTAATATCATGTCGAGTAGATATCATACCATACATGATACTGCCTATAGCAGATACATATGGAATGCGGCTCATGGTTCTATCACATCATCAGTCTTAGGGAACAAATACTTGCATAGATTCACATCATGACACATTGAGAGATATCCTCTCTTAGACTCCTACATAGAGAATCTCCTTAGTACGATATCGATATATATGGATTGAGTGAGCCTTAGCATCCTCTTCGATCTTTGATAGTGTTGTCAAATATGAGGTTCAAGATCCTTGATGTCTGTTTGAGTTCATATATGTATCTATGAAGTTTGCATACTTTAAGCTCACTCCGTACATATATGAATCTTTCAGGTTGGAACATGTAAATATTTTCTTGAATGTCCCCATTAAGGAACACTGTCTTCATATCCATATGTCATATTTCATAGTCATACCAATACTGTTATGGCTAGCAGTATCCTAATGGACTTGAACATTGCAACTGGAGAAAATGTTTTCTCATACTCAACACCTTATATTTGAGTATATCTTTTTGTTACCAATCTCTCCTTGAAGGTGACCACCTTCCCATCCACCTCAAGTTTCCTTTTGTAAATTCGTTTTCATTATATGAGAAAAATTCTCTCTGGTGGATCTACTAAAGACCATACTTGGTTTTAATACATGTAGTCGATTTCAGTCTGCATGGCTTCAAGACATTTAGATGAATCGACATCAGATAGTGCTTCCTTAAAGTTTCTTGATAACATCTTTGATTGGGCTCACCTTGGCCCTCTTCAAGAAGCAGGCTGTAGAACCCGTTAAATCAGACAACTTATAAGTCATGCATAATTACTATTATTTAAATTAAAATGATATTATGCTTGAGGATTTAAATTCTTTTCTTTAAATTTGTTGAGTTATTTTATGCAGTAGTTTAGTTTCATCTTTTCGGATAAATAAGCGAGGCCGGACTGGAGTTGGAGTATTAAGATAAAATTTAATGATAAGAAAATATTCCTAGAATTTATTCAAGATAAAGAATAATTTATTTTTAATGTAAAAAGAAAGTTTAAGGATTTATTTAAGTAATTAGAGATAATAAGTAGTAAATAAGTTCTTTTAGGTTCAATAATTAATTAAAAGCCTAATTTAAATTGTGTAACCAATTGGGATAAATTAATCTAGGCCTATTTTAATTAAGAAATTCCAACTTAACATGTTAGTAATTTATTTTAAGGATTACCATCCTAAATTAATTTACTATTTCACTAAAATACATAATTAGTGTTTAAAACTTTAAGGAGATAAAATTCAATAATTAAGCAATATTTTTCCCTCCATTGTCTAGCAAATTTCGGCCACCACATTTAAAAGATTTATTATAGTTGGCAACTCTCCATCTTTGGTTCTTTTCCTTATCTCTTCATGGTAGAATAATTCATTCACTTTTAATCATCAAAAATTAATAATTAAGCAATATCCTTACCCTTATTTTTCAAGAAGAAATCGGCCACATCCCATCCAAATCACCCTCAAATCCCTTGATATCACACCTCATTTCCTTATCTCTCAAACTCTAGGATAGAAAGATTTTTATTTGCCATTCTAATATCCCATTTAATTAGTAAACTCCCCTCATTTCCTAACCACTCTCCCTCACTCCATTCTCTCGAAAATTCAGAAGAAAATCAGTAGGAAAAAACGTGAGAAGCAACAAGAAAATAAGAGAGAAATCAAGGAAGAAAAAGAGAACTCCGTATCTGACGCGCCGCATTCGTCGTTTTGGTTTGTTCTTTCGAAATCAAATTCAAGGCATGTATATGTTATTCCTTTCTCTTCAATCAAGTCATATACTGATTTTTAAACATCACATGTACATGATTTAAAGGTAAAAACCGAAATTATGACAGCAACACTTCACAAAATTCTGCACAGATTTTTCGGCTACCTTCATGCTTCACGTTTGGTATTGTTTTGTGATTTCAGGGGGTTGTCTCGGTTCCAGGCATCCAAGGCTGAATCTAGTCATGTTCTAGGGTGAGTTAGGATCAAGTTGGTCTATTAGTTTAAGCCCCCAACTCGCTGGATTCAAGATTTGACAGCAACTCCACCATAGTTACAAGTTGAATCTCGAAATTCTGGTTTTTGATTGTTCAAGGAGGTTCGAATCTTGGTTGGCTTTTGGGCCTGTAACCATGGTTAGAATCATTCCTTAGCATTTCTATGACATTACCAAGATGACCTTTCATGGCTTGGTTCATGGTCCCATCGGTTTTAAAGCAAACAACACAAGACAGCCTCTTCGGTTTTCATTTTTTCCGAGTTTGTGTGAGTAGTTTCGAATTTGAGTGTTGGATGGATCTTGTTTGGCTTATAGCCCTTAGCCATGACTCACACAATACCTCATGATGTATAGATTGAGCCATGGTCGATCATATGACCACTGGAACGACACATGACAGCAAGCGATCCAAACAGTCGCATGGTACAAAATTTTTCTTTGTGTTCTCAGTTTGAGCTTTATGTTGTTCTAGGTGTTTGTTTGGATTGTGGTTTGCCTAGTACCCTTAGCCATGGTTCAAACCATACCTTAGAATGTTGGGAAGAGGCTCTGGTCGGTGGTTCAAGCCCCAATGGCCATTAGCCTTGTAAACGAAGCAACTCAAGCGAAGCTGCTGCCGCTGGAATTTTACAGCAACTTTGTCTTCGGTTCAGAGGTCATGTTTGAGTTCTTGGGTGGCTTTTAGACTATGACCTTGGACTGAACAGTACCTAAATGAGTTAGGAAGGTAATGTTTTTGGCCGTTTGTGATTTGTTTAAGTTTAGAGGTCGTACGAGAATTTATGGTGCAATGTGCCAAGGTGACTCTCGAAAGAGCGTTTCATGATTTTGGCCTCCATGCACAGTTTTCGTGTATTTCAGCCCTTGATATATATATTTTCCAGTATTTTAGGTAAATTTTAATCATGACTAAATGATGGTTCGATGTTGGTTCGGGTTGGTGTGGATTCATGGTTAGATACTAAGTTTGTTGGGCGTAATTGTCTCGTTTTTGTTCGGTTATGAAGTGTTGGTCAAGTTAAGTTTACTTGCACATTTCTCATGTTAGAATTAGGTCGCAGCGAGCCTAGGAGCGATCTAACCCATTTGGTAAAGACATGATTATAATTATATTACGTGCATAAAATATAAAATGTTTATTTTTGATATATATATTCGATATATCTTGTGGCCACCTCACGATTATGGGATTATTACTTCACCAGGTGACTTACGACCGGTTCATGTTCATGTATGGGTACGGATATCCAGTCCAAGGGCTATGATGATCTTTACCGCCCAGTATACTGTGGTTTAGTTTGATCAAATGATTCATGTTATGTTACGGGCCACTTGTGTAGAACATTATCTCAACAGAAAATTATGATATGCTATTTTATGACAAGGCTCTATCGATCAAACATTTTACGTACGATTTTAAATTATGCACGTATTTATAATTATTCATGACAGGATTTTCACGTGACACTCTACGATATGATATTTTTACGTTACCCCGAATTTTATGATATATTTACTTGTTATCCATGATATATGCATGCTGAATCTTTAGACTCGCTAGACATGATTGTTGTAGGTACTGATGAGGTCGGAACTGAGGGCGGAGACCAGTGAGCTAGCTAGCTTGGGTCGGCAGTAGTAAGAACCCGAGGACCTCATGTTTATCATTTACTCATTTTGTTCAAACTCATTTTTTACTTTGAAGAATTATTTTAAGTTGTGGTTTTGAAAACATTATTTACTTCCGCTGCTACTTTAAACATTAAATCTTTTATCAGTTTATTTATGGATGAGGCATGTTATTTATTTATTTAAAGAGAAAAATTTTAAATTATTCCACAAATTTTAATACGAAATACGGGCCTCTACACAGGCTCATCCTATTAGGCGGCCTTGAGACCCTTTCAGATATCCTAGGAGCTTGTATTTTTTTGATTGACTGTTGGAGTGTGGGTTCTACCATTTTTGTAGTGGGTGATTCCCGGATCACGAGTTCTATCATCCCGTCTTTTTTATCCAATAAAGAATCCTTCTCTAAGATGGTGACATTCCTAGAAACAAAATCCTTTGTTTCATTGAGATCATTGAAATAATATCAAACAAATTTTTTTGGATATCCCACAAAGTACCACCAATTGGATTTACTCTACAATTTTTCTCCCATTGTCTGCTTCACGTAAGCAGAAAATCCCCATATTCTTAAGTAAGAATATTTGGGTTGCTTTCCCATCCATACCTCATATGGAGTTTTATCCACCTCCTTTGTATGGAGCTTGCATGGGTATACAGATAAAACATAATACCATAATTGGATAAAACCATAAAATATTATTAAAATAAATATTATTTTACATTAGAGTCAATAAAACCAAAGCCATAAGTTGGCTCTCCAAGCACCTACTCTAACGGATTTATCAGATTTTCTCTGACGATAGTCATGCACTTCGATGGTCTGACGTCGATTACAAATGGAAAAGAATCGATTTACACTATCCAAATTGCTAAACAATATTTGATATATTTGTAATAATTGAATGCATTTTGATTGGGTCATGCCAGCCCTGATGGGCGACTGGTTACCTGTTAACCCATTTGTTATTATTACATCTCCAATTTACACATGAGGGCTAAACATCTGGCTTAGAATGATCATAATCATATACCACTAATTTCATATAAGAAAATGCATCGGGTGACAAACGAGTCTGTTAAATATGATGCGACGCCTTAAAACTTGATTTGGGAATAAGTCTTGAGTTTCATCAAAAGTATGAAGCGTGGAATTTATTTATTTTAACATAAATTGCAGCTCATCACATAAGTTAAGGGTGGTATGCCTCTGTGCATATTTCATCTCCTTTAAAAAAATTGCCCTGCACTAAGCACAAGGCACAGGTACACCACTGGGTGGCCCTTTTCTTTCAAAAATTTCATACTCGCACTAAGCACAAGACGTGGGCATGCCACCTTGTACTTTTTTTAAAGTTCTATATGGTCAGACACACCGTGCTGGTAAAAAAAAATTCTAACAATTAATCATGTCATACAACTTCTGAACAACGCAAGACTAAATTAAAAATCAACACGTTGACAACGACAATCTTTAAAATAATACACAATCTTAAAATTTCCTCGAATAGATTAAAAAAATAAGAAACTAAAAGTTCTTGTAAAAATCATCAAGGCTTGGATAAGTGCTTATCCTCAGCCCCAGCTCGCCATCACTCTCGAGCTCGCGTCTCCTCAGCCTTCTTCACCTGCATTAATGTAAACTAGCGAGCCTAAAGGTCCAACAAGTAATTTCTATGTAATGTGATAGGATCGATTAGGGGGGGGTAATCGTTGAGCTACAATAGCTCGGTTCTTGAAATATTGAACACCGATGAATTAAATCGAGTTTGGTTGAAAACCAAGCGGAAGATACTCGAAATAATCCTCCGTAGAAACCGATTAAATATTTTGTAAAGCATTTAAAATATATGGAAGTTGAATGAGTAAAAATATTTCAGTTGAAGCATTTTATCAAACACTTGGTAAACAATATTTTGGTATTTGAAGAACACATAAAATGCTTCAACAATGCATCTTTAAAACTATGAAAATGGTAAGTAAATGCAATAAACAAATAGACACGAATTTGTTTATGGATGTTCGGAGATTTCAAACACTCCTACGTCACCCCTTCTTCCCCTTGGGAAGGATCCACTAGAAGACTTTGATTTATACAACTCATTGTATAAACCCATTCAGCTAGGACTTACCCACTGCCTAAAACTGAACTCCTAACACTCAAGATTGTAGGCAGCACCTCACAATCAGCATATTGTTTAATGTCTCTTATGCAAATACTACAAACACAATGTTTTACGTCTTTGTGTAAAGACTCACTCAACTAAACTTTTCAACTCAAACTCTCTGTATATGTGTGAGTGATTGTGTGTGAGGAATTTATCAGTTACAGTGTACATCTCAAATGTTTCCTCACACAAGGGCTTGTGCTCTCAACTAGCTGATATATTCATGCTAAGTGCCCATGCTTTGAATCCACTTCCAAGGCTCTTGTTTGATCTTCAAGGTATTGTATTTATAGGCTCCAACACTGATATATACGTTAGACACAAGAATATGACCGTTGGAAAGTTTCTGTAATGTTTCGGGAATTGCAACGATCAAATTCAGCTTGCTGGGCATTTTCCCGACTGGTCAACTCTGGTCAACTGGTCAACTCTGGTCAACTCAACTGATCGTTTAGTTCAACTGGTCAGCAGGTCAGCAGCTGGTTCAGTTCAGCAGGTCAGCAGCTGGTTCAGTTCAGCAGGTCTGGTTCAGTTGAGTTTCAACTGGTTTGCTGAAATCAGCCTAACTGATTTCAGTTGGTGCAGAACCAGTAGCTTCATCGCCATTTATCAGCATCTTAAGCTTCGATTCAGACTTTAACTTATAATAATGATTTGTAGATCTTTGTCTTAGCTTTCCAACGCATACTGAATCGCTTCGTTTCGATAACCGAGCTGAGAGATATGAGCAAAATACGGCAGCTGCTCAAACACAACTGTTGCTGTTTTCGTGTGATCAGTTCGGTAATTGAGCGATCAGTTAGGCCATGATAACTTCCGATTTTGCCAAACTGACGTGAAATACGATTTGTTCCAAATTGAGTTTTCTAATCAGTCTAGTTGTCGAATTGTCATTTGGATAATCCAGTTGAGAGATATAATCCAAATACCGAAGCTCGCCAGAAATTCAGTTTGTGCAAAATTCACTTTCAGCTAGCTTCTTGTGTTTGCAATTTCACACTTGAGTAAATATGTTAGAAACACAATAAAAAGTTTTGTTAACATCAAAATCAAGATTGCGAACTTGAAAAGTTCCAACAATCTCCCCCTTTTTGATGATCACAAAACTTGGATAAACAATCAACTCAACTAACATATTTCTCCCCCTTTTTGTGTGAATCAAAAAGTCATATTTTCAAAACATTTTAAACAAAATTTTCTCCCCCTCAATATTTAAAAATAATACCTCCATTAAAATCTTAATGAGTTCTCCCCCTATATTTTTGAAATATTAAAAAAAAAATAAAAGAAGAGGGATAACTAACCAATTTTCTCCATGGCTCATTTTCTGCCGCAGCACATATGCTCTTCCTTCAACGAATAAACTGTATTTTCTGGAGCATAACTAGGCTGCAAATTTTATACCACTGTAAACCTCTACGAGTCTAGTTTGCAACGCAAAAAGCGGTTCGTCCCACGGTCGCTACAAGCTGCGCGAAAATTCAGTTTGCATATATATGTGTAAAAATCTGAAATTTCGAATTTTAAACATCAAAATCAGTTTCAATGTTCTTTCAAGAACACCCGCTCTGATACCAATTTATAGGATCGATTAGGGGGGGTAATCGTTGACCTACAATAGCTCGGTTCTTGAAATATTGAACACCGATGAATTAAATCGAGTTTGGTTAAAAACCAAGCGGAAGATACTCGAAATAATCCTTCGTAGAAACCGATTAAATATTTTGTAAAGCATTTAAAATATATGGAAGTTGAATGAGTAAAAATATTTCAGTTGAAGCATTTTATCAAACACTTGGTAAACAATATTTTTGTATTTGAAGAACACATAAAATGCTTCAACAATGCATCTTTAAAACTATGAAAATGGTAAGTAAATGCAATAAACAAATAGACACGAATTTGTTTATGGATGTTCGGAGATTTCAAACACTCCTACGTCACCCCTTCTTCCCCTTGGGAAGGATCCACTAGAAGACTTTGATTTATACAACTCATTGTATAAACCCATTCAGCTAGGATTTACCCACTACCTAAAACTGAACTCCTAGCACTCAAGATTGTAGGCAGCACCTCACAATCAGCTTATTGTTTAATGTCTCATATGCAAAGACTACAAACACAATGTTTTACGTCTTTGTGTAAAGACTCACTCAACTAAACTTTTCAGCTCAAACTCTCTGTATATGTGTGAGTGATTGTGTGTGAGGAATTTATCAGTTACAGTGTACATCTCAAATATTTCCTCACACAAGGGCTTGTGCTCTCAACTAGCTGATATATTCATGCTAAGTGCCAATGCTTTGAATCCACTTCCAAAGCTCTTGTTTGATCTTCAAGATATTGTATTTATAGGCTCCAACACTGATATATACGTTAGACACAAGAATATGACCGTTGGAAAGTTTCTGTAATGTTTCGGGAATTGCAACGGTCAAATTCAGCTTGCTGGGCATTTTCCCGACTGGTCAACTCTGGTCAACTGGTCAACTCTGGTCAACTCAACTGATCGTTCAGTTCAACTGGTCAGCAGGTCAGCAGCTGGTTCAGTTCAGCAGGTCAGCAGCTGGTTCAGTTCAGCAGGTCTGGTTCAGTTGAGTTTCAACTGGTTTGCTGAAATCAGCCTAACTGATTTCAGTTGGTGCAAAACCAGTAGCTTCATCGCCATTTATCAGCATCTTAACCTTCGATTCAGACTTTAACTTATAAGAATGATTTGTAGATCTTTGTCTTAGCTTTCCAACGCATACTGAATCGCTTCGTTTCGATAACCGAGCTGAGAGATATGACCAAAATACGGCAGCTGCTCAAACACAACTGATTGCTGTTTTCGTTTGATCAGTTCGGTAATTGAGCGATCAGTTAGGCCAACTGACGTGAAATACGATTTTGCCCAACTGACGTGAAATACGATTTGTTCCAAATTGAGTTTTCTAATCAGTCCAGTTGGCGGATTGTCATTTGGATAATCCAGTTGAGAGATATCATCCAAATACCGAAGCTCGCCAGAAATTCAGTTTGTGCAAAATTCAGTTTCAGCTAGATTCTTGTGTTTGCAACTTCACACTTGAGTAAATATGTTAGAAACACAATAAAAAGTTTTGTTAACATCAAAATCAAGATTGCGAACTTGAAAAGTTCCAACATAATGCCCCAAATAATAAAATGAGATTAATGATTATTATCAGACGAAATCAAAGTTGTAAGAAAAATGTGTAGGAGAAGAAAATGACGACTTTGACCACTAAATTATATACTTTGACTACACAATTAAAAATAGATAAACCCACCTCCACCACCCCATTCTTTCTCCTTCTTCTTCACGTAAGAAACCCTCATCCTTTCTCTCTTTCCATTTTCGTAATCCCTTCCTCATTTTATGAGTGATTTGCTCAAGTGAATAAAGGAAGATTTGTGATCCTCTCACCATGAGCTTCAAGATGATGTAAGTATTTCCCACTTTTATTCAAATTTGAAAATGGGTCAAAATTTAGAATAGATATTTGAGTTGATATTTGAGATATTAAGATGTTGGAGATGTTGTATTTGTGTTGGTTTGAATTTAAAAGGTATATGAACATGGTTCCATATTTCTATGCCAAAAAAGTTTTCGCACCTTCTGTTTTTCGTGCACATGGGACTAATGTAATTGGATTTTTGAAACGTCCACTACTCATTTTCTTAGAAAGTACAAATTTTTTTTTTCTCCTACTAATCGGCCGAAATACAAATATATATTTATAGAATATTTTTGACACCATTTTAAAAATAAATAACCAACCATATTTAAAAATCCCAAGGAAATATTTTAAATCTTAAAATCATCAAACGTTTGTGTATCCTAAGTTAGCAAAAATGGTTAAATCTATCAGCCTCTCAAAAACCACTCAAAAGCGTAATAAAAGTCGTAAAAATCTTTAATCATAAATTGTAAACATAAGTGCGGAAAACTACTAGCGCTGGTCCTCGGGTTATGTGTACCTTCAGTCCAGTCATATAAACCCTCAAGACATCCATTATCATTATTATCATAATCACCTACATCAATCACACCTAATGAGTCTAAAGATTCAGCAAATCATAATCTTGATAACAAATAATACGTATACAGAACACATGCAACAGTGAAAATACTTTTACATAAAATAACGTTTTCATAATGATGCATAAACATAAGCATAAACATTTTCATATCATCATCAACATATTCATATTCATCATATTCATACACATATTTAATTTTCCTTTCGTTGAATTCAGATCGTTAATTGTGACTTTGGTATTCGTATTGGGGTGATAGATCTATCTACACGTAACCACAGTACTAGGCGGCTGGGACATTAGCGACACTCTCACCCGTCAACTGAGCCTCGGCCTTACGTATTAACATATCATCGTATTAGTCACAATTACTTCACTTCCTTCAACATTTCATATTTTCCTCACTTATAAAAATTAAATATGCATATATCGTTTTTTTTTTTAAACCAAGTATGCTACATGTCTTTTAGCGTTAACATTTCATCAAAAAATTCCATAAACATTTAAAATAATCATTTTTTCATATAAAACAGCATTCAGGACACTGCCACGATGTTTACTAATTTTCAGGTATAAAATTACCGTTTTACACCTAGACATAAAATATCACGAATTTGACATTTTCTTATTTTTGTTGACTCTAGACCATCCCAAATAATTATTTAAGCTTACATTAATTTTTTCATATTTTTATTTAGCTTAAATCGATGACTTTTATTTATTCTTTAATTATAACTTATTAATATTTTTTAATCCCGAATTAAATCAAAATTTAATATAAAATTCTCAAACTTAAAACATAGACTTTTATTATTTATTTAGCCCTCTTTAACCATGATTCGACCCCCGTTGAACCATGTTTCAAACTTTAACAAATAAAAACCCTAGCTCGAACCCATAAGTTATACCTAAAACCATGTCATGTTTTCACCTTGCCACGCCCGAGCCATCTTCGGACCAGACCTCCCCTGGACCATCATCGACCTACTCGACCCACATGACTTGACCCTAGTCCCAACCGTGGCCACAAAAATCAGAAGAGTAGCGGCCGAGAAGTTCTAGGATCAGTAGGAGTCTTCAAACTTGCTAGGACTCTAACCAACTGAGCTAGCCCTAGACCCTTGTGCACCCTCTTAGGATCATATGACCTAGCGTATCCTAGCCCTAACCCCCTGGCCAAGCCACAAAGTCCTTTGCATCGCAGTTGCACCTACATGCAACCTCTCGGGTGGCTCGGGCAAGAGTCCTTGTGCGCTTGGACTCTTCCCTAGCCCTCTAACTCGAGTCCTAGCGTGGCTAGGACTTATCCCCTGACCAACTACGTCCCATCCCAGCCTTGGTCGAGCCAAAGCCGAGCCATGCAGTGGTTCACCCAATAAACCGAACCTTGGTCCTTAAAACATGAAGCTACAGTTCTAGCTTGTGCAATTATCGTGTGCAGCCTATATCTTGTGACATAGGACCCTTGAATCATGTAAAAACAACTTTTAAACAATCCCTAATCATGGCAGCCCCTTTATGTATGAAAACAACAATTTTTGGATCAAAAACCATGCTTTAAAAGTCATGTTTTGCATAAAAACGAAAATAAATAAAAGAGTAACTTGTTTTTCATGCAACTCTTAATAATACATATTATGGTGTGATGATGAGTAAATGAAAGAATATGGCGTGCTTTTGCGTATTTAACGCATGAATTTTCGTTGACGAATCGAATACCAATAAAATTTACATCCTGGCGTATAAAATCACCTCAAAACTCCATATTTTCAAAAATAATAAAAAGAATCAACCAATATTTAAATAATTAAAAACACTTATTTAATAAAAATAATTTTCATTTTCAGCCCTCGGTCTCCGTTCCTCGATCGTAACTCGAATAACCTTTAAAATTACATTTTAATGCATTTAAGTAGAAAAATACTATAAAATCATATAACACATCTTACATAATTCATTTAAGGAATTAAAACAATTTAATTAGCTATTATTCAATTTTCTTAGATTCGCATGTAGATGGAATACGTCGTCTTGATTTCGGATCTTCCAATTCCTCCCCCACTTAAATATAATTTCTTCCTCGAAATTAAAACTTACCGAATAGCTCCGGGTAGCGACTCCTCAAGTCCCTCTCGGTTTCCCAAGTAGCTTCTTCCTCCGAGTGATTCAGCCACTTGACCTTGACCATTGGAATGACTTTGTTTCGGAGACTTCTTTCTTGCCTACCCAAGATTTGTATAGGCCTTTATTCATAAGTCATATTTGGATTTAATTGTAGAGGTTCATGATTTAGTACATGTGATGGGTTCGACATGTACTTTCGCATCATCGAGATATGAAACACATTGTGTACTCCAGATAGCATCGGTGGCAATGCCACTCTATAGGCTAGTGTTCCAATCCTCTCCAAAATCTCAAACGGGCATATGAATTTTGGACTAAGTTTGCCTTTCTTGCCAAATCGCATAACACCCATCATAGATGTTATTTTCACAAATACGTGGTCTCCCACTACAAACTCTAGGTCTCTTCGTCTCTTGTCGGCTTTGTGTAGTCTTCATTCTCTCTCGAATTTTGACTACTAGCTCAGTTGTCTGCTCGATCACGTCAGGACCAATTTATCTTCTTTCGCCAACCTAGTCCCAATGAATAGGAGATCTACATTTCCTTCTATAAAATGCCTCAAAAAGAGTCATCCCAATAAATGATTGATAGCTATTATTGTAGGTGAACTCCACTAGAGTTAATTTCGGTTCCCAACTTCCTTGGAAATCGATCACAAAAGCTTGCAGTAGATCCTCTAAAATTTTAAGAACTCTTTCAAACTTACCATCGGTTTGAGGATGTAATGCCGTACTGAATAATAATTTGGTCCCCATCGCTATATGCAGACTCTTCCAGAAAGACAATGTAAATCTCAGATCTCTATCAGAAACAATAGATAGAGGAATCACATACAGACAAACTATCTCTCGAATATACAGATCAGCATATTGTATCATGGTGAATTTCGTCTTGATAGGTAGAAAATGTGCTGATTTCGCAAGACGATCCACTATCACTTATATAGCATTAAATCCATTGATAGTCCTCGGCAATCCCACAACAAAGTCTATAGTAATATTTTCCCATTTCCACTTGGGAATAGGAAGTGGATTAAGCTTTCCGGCAGGCCTCTAATGCTCCTCTTTGACTTGTTGACATGTCAAACACTCGGTCACAAAATGCAGAATATAATGCTTCATGCACGACTACCAATATAACAATTGAAGATCTTTGTACATCTATGTGCTTCTAGGATGAATGGAATATGGCGAGTCATGAGTTTCCTTCATAATGAGGTCCCTCAAAGAGTCGTCACTAGTAACCCATAAACGATCTCGATAATGAACTATACCATCCACCTCAGCATACAACTTCCGGCCTTTGGCTTCATCTCTAACTTTCCACTTTTGCAATTGCTCATCAGTGGGCTCTGCCTCGCGGATTCTATCTCTCAAAGTCGACTGTACTGTCAAGGTGGCAAGATTAAGGGCCTTGCCCCTTGCATATACTATAAGCTCAAACCACTGCATCTCGGACTGCAGTGGTATTTGAAGAGATAATTGATTAATAACTGATGTCTTTCGACTCAATGCGTCTGCCACTACATTAGCTTTTCCCGGAAAGTAGATAATCTCACAGTCATAGTCCTTCACCAACTCAAGCCATCTTTGCTATTGCATATTCAACTCCTTTTTGTGTGAAGAAGTATTTTAAACTTTTATGGTCGGTGAAAATTTTGCACTTCTCTCAATATAAGTAATGTCTCCATATTTGCAAAGCAAAAACGACTGCTGCAAGCTCAAGATCATGTGTGGGGTAGTTTTTCTCCTGAAATTTTAACTATCTCGACGCATAGGATATAACTCCGTCATTTTTCATCAGAACTACACCCAAACCAAGTTTAGAAGCGTCGGTATAAATAACATACTCTCCTTGTCTCGATGGCATAGATAACACTAGCTTTGAAATCAAAGCTTGCTTCAACTTGTCAAAACTATCTTGGCACTCGGATCCCCATACAAACCTTGCATTCTTCTTCGTCAAGGCGGTCATGGGTACCACAATAGATGAGAATCCTGAATAAACTTTCGGTAATAGCTAGCTAGTCCCAAGAAACTATGAATCTCGGTTGCACTCTTCGGTACTGGCCACTCTCTCATTGCCTCTACTTTGCTTGGATCAACCTCGACTCCATCACTAGAAATGATGTGGCCTAAGAATGCCACTCTATCCAGCCAAAACTCGCACTTGCTGAATTTTGCAAAAAACTTCCTATCTTGCAGTAGTTGTTGTCTTGTCCTCAAATGCAGACTATACTCCTCTTTACTCTTCGAATCGATCAAAATATAATCAATGAAGACTTTAATGAATTGATCCAGATACGGCTGAAATACGCGATTAATGAGTTCCATGAAGATCGCTGGCTCATTGATCAACCCAAATGACATGACCATAAACTCGTAGTGCCCATATCTAGTCCGTAACACTGTCTTATGAACATCAGACTCTTTCACTTTCAACTGATGGTATCCAGAACGAAGTTCAATCTTTGAGAATATCGATGCTCCTTGTAATTGATCAAATAAATCTTCAATTATTGGCAGATGATACTTATTCTTGATAGTGACTCTATTCAGCTCTCGATAATCGATACAGAGCATACTACCATCCTTCTTCTTCACAAACAATACTAGTGCGCCCCACGGAGAGTAACTAGGCGAATAAAACCCTGGTCTAGCAATTCTTGGATTTGATCTTTTAATTCTTTTATTTCAGCGGGTGCTAGATGATAAGGTGCTTTAGATATAGATATTGTGCCCAACATCAACTCAATAGAAAAATCCACCTCACGATCAGGTGGAATGCCATAAACGTCCTCAGGAAAGACACTAGGAAAGTCTGACAATATCAACATCCTTTAACCTCTGACTAATAGTAGCATGTGTGGTAGTGACATAGGCTAGAAAAGCTTGGCATCCTCGTCTAATAAGCTTCCTCGCACACAAACAAGAGATCATGTGCGGCATTTGATTGTTCCTCGCCGCCTCAAAGACAAATGAAATACCACTAGACGGTCGAATAGACACTGATCTCTGAAGAAAATATAACGAAGCTTCATTCATTGATAACCAATCCATACCAAGTATGATGTCAAATTAAGGCATAAGGAGTATGATAAGATCTTCCCGAACCACATCTTTAAATAAACGAAGCTCCAGATTCTTCACAATACTAGAAGTGATCATTTGGTCACTGAAAGGAATAGAAACCTTGAAACCCAATCCCATATCATCAAGAATAATATTCAGTCGCTTAAAGAAAGTCTCAGATATGAAAGAGTATGTAGCTCCCGAATCTAGCAGTGCATAGGTAGCTACACCTAGAATGAATATCGTCCTTGCGGCGAAAACGTTTTAGATTATTCGTGTTGAAGCTTAAGGAATTTGTATAATTTATTTCCCAAAATTTCATGAAGAAGATTGATTGGATCCTGATATTACTATGAAAATTCATAATTTCCCCTTTATAATTCAGATTAATTTCAGTTTGACCCATAAATTCTTCGAATTTTGCATTTTAGCCACAAGAAATTTTCGAAAATTGCAAATTGACCCTTTAAAATTTTGAAATTTACAATTTTTGTCCTTTAAATTTTTAAAACTACACTTTTGTTCCTTATATTTTGGGAAATTACATTTCGGTCCTTGAAATTTTTCAAAAATTTCATTTTGGTCCTTAAACTTTCGAAAATCACAATTTAACCCTTACATGTCGGTTAATTGCATTTGAATCCTTATATTTTCGAAAACGTGCATTTTGGTCCTTTAGTTTTTGAGAATTTTCATATGTGTCCTTAAATTTTCGAACATTGCATATTAGCCCTCCTAAATTTCGAAAATACTCTATCATGCACAGAGTTTTGATTTTTCCTACAATTTAAAATTTTCATTCCTTCATTCCAACTAAGATAGAGCATACAACCTAATTTCTAATAGGTTATCCTTAATCCCAAATCAATTGTAATAACCAATTTAACATTTCATACAATAAAGTCAATATAAAAACGTTAAATAACTAGGTTACCGGTGATAAGGGTTGTGTCAGGCTCCTCGACATGCATAACATAAGCTCTGTCCACAGTAGGTGCATTCATCTTCTGGAAATCAGCAGCCTTATGCCCCTCCTGCTTGCATATAAAACATCTAAAAGATCCCCACATGCACTTGCCGTAGTGTAAGCGAGTGCACTCCTTGCATGGTTTCCTCTCTGCAGGCTTTGGTGCTCCAGGAAGTGGTGGTTTTGGTGGTCCTTGCTTCTTGACTTGACCTTGGGGCTTTTGCTGCCCTTGAGGTCTAGGAGGCCCCATGTATGACTTCTTATTCTGCTGATTGTTCTATTGGTGTTGATGTATTTTGCGCTTATTGGTGTTGCTGTATTTTGCGCTGCATATCAAGGTCAATCTCTTTCAAAGCTTGCTCGACTTGAAATGCATAGGCAGTGGCAACAGCATAATTTAAGGGACACATCATCATCACGTCACGATGTATAGTAGGTTGTAGACCATCTAGAAAGTGTCTCATCTTCTCAGCAGCATCCCTAGCAATAAGGGGTACAAAGTGACAACCTCTACCAAACTTCCTCACAAACTCAGCCACAGAAGTGTCTCTTTGATGGAGAGTCATGAATTCCCTCTTCAATCGCCCTTGAACATCAGCAGTAAAATACTTCTCATAGAATATTTCTTTGAATCAAGTCCACGTAAGAGTAGCGATGTCAATACCATGCTCAACTCCTTCCCACCATAAAGAAGCATCATCCCTAAATATGTAAGTGGCACACCTCACACGGTCAGCATCTCCCATATTCATGTAGCGAAAGTTCACCTCGAGTGCACGAATCCAAGCCTCAGCAGCAAAGGGTTCAGTGGTGCCAGAACTGATCATAAACATCGTGTTGTGGCCTAGGAGTCTTCTAAAACTGCTCAAAGAAACGAGGCATGCCCTCCAATTCACGCGTAGCAGCATCCCCATTAGGAGGTGGGGGTGCATTATCATAACGATCCTCAACAGTCTTTGCCTATCTATCAGTACTAGGTGCGCGTCTAGGAGGCATTATCTGAATGTTTTTCAAATTCTAAATGTAATCAACATTCATTTTAAATCTATGTTTTCTAATCATGCATCATATTCTAATCCATTTAGAAATTTAATCATATAAATCATATATTCTCAAAAGCTACTAAACATGTGACATAAATATATAATTCATGTAATCATGCAGGTAACATTATATAAATCATATAAACTTACAAATTTGATGCTTGAAGACTGAGCTTCCCGACACTGATGGTGGCACAATCCTTTACAGGAACATTGTTCTGATACCAACTGAAACGTCCACTACTCGTTTTCTTAAAAAGTACAACAAATTTTTGTTTCTCCTATTAATCGACCAAAAAACATATATATATTTATATAATATTTTTGATATCATTTTAAAAATAAACAACAAACCATATTTAAAAATCCCAAGGAAATAGTTTAAATCATAAAATTGTCGAACGTTTGCGTATCCTAACTTTACAAAAATTGCTAAATCAATCAACATCTCAAAAACCACTCAAAAGCGTAATAAAAGTCGAAAAAATCTTTAATCATAAATCGTAAAAATAAGTGCGGAAAACTGCTAGCGCTGATCCTCAGATTATATGCATCTTCATTCCAGTCAGATCAACCCTCAAGACCTCCATTATCATTATTATCATAGTCACCTGCATCAATCACACCTAGTGACTCTAAAGACTCATCAAACCATAATATTGATAACAAATGATATGTATACATAACACATGCAATAGTGAAAATACTTTTACATAAAATAACGTTTTCATAATGATGCATAAACATAAACATAAGCATGTTCATATCATCATCATTATATTCATATACGTATTCAATTTTTCTTTCGTTGAGTTCAGATCGTTAGTTGTGACTTTCGTATTCGTATTGGGGCGATGGATCCATCTACATGTAACGACAGTACCGGGCGGTGGGGACATCGGCGACACTCTCACATGTCAACTGAGCCTTGGCCTTATGTATTATATCATCATCCTAGTCACAATTACTTCACTTCCTTCAACATTTCGTATTTTCATCACCTATAAAATTAAACATGCATATACTGTTTTTTAAACCAAGCATGCAACATGTCTTTTAGCGTTAACATTTCATCATAAAATTACATAACATTTAAAATAATCATTTTAACATATAAAACAACATTCAGGACACTGTCATGAAGTTTACTAATTTTCGGTGTAAAATTAACATTTTACACCTAGACGTAAAATTTCACGATTTTGACATTTTTTATTTCCGTGGACTTTCGACCATCCCAAATAATTATTTAAGCTTAAATTAATTTTCTCATATTTTTATTTAGCATAAATCGATGGTTTTTTATTTATTTTTTATTTATAACTTATTAATGTGTTTTAATTCCGAATTAAATCAAACTTCCATATAAAATTCCCAAACTTAAAACATAAAATTTATTATTTATATAGCCCTCGTGAACCATGATTCGACCCCCGTTGAACCACGTTTCCAACTTTAGCCAATAAAAACCTAGTTCGAAACCTTAGGCTACACCTCGAACCATGTCACGTTTTCACCGAGCCACGCCTGAGCCACCCCGAGCCATCTTCGGACTAGACCTCCTGGGCCCTCATGGACCTACACCCCTAACACTTAACCCTAGCCCTAACGGTAGCCACAAAAATCAGTAGAGCAGCGGCCGAGAACTCCTATGACTACTAGGACTCTTCAAACTTGCTAGGACTCTAACAAACTGAGCCAGCCCAAGACCCAGACCCTTGTGCACTCTCTTAGGACGCTAGGGACCTAGCTTAGCCCAGCCCTAACCCACTGTCCAAGCCACAAAGTCCCTTGCACCGCAGCTGCACCTACGCGCAACCTCTAGGGTGGCTTGGGGAAGAGTCCTTGTGCCCTTGGACTCTTCCCTAGCCCTATAACTCGAATCCTAGCGTGGCTAGGACTTATACCCTAACCCAAATACGTGGCAGACCAATCTTCATCGAGCCAAAGCCGAACCATGCAGTGGTACACCCAATAAACCGAACCTTGGTCCTTAAAACTTGAAGCTACGGTTCCAGCTTGTGCAAAACTCGTGTGCAGCCTATATCGTGTGACTTAGGACCCTTTGATCATGTGAAAACAACCTTTAAACAATACCTAATCATGGTAGCCCTTTTATGTATGAAAACAAGAATTTTTCGATCCAAAACCATGCTTTAAAATTAATGTTTTGCACAAAAACGAAAATAAACAAGAGAGTAACTTGTTTTCCATGCAACTCATAATTAAATACATTTTATTGTGTGATGATGAGTAAAGGAAAGAATATGTAGTGCCTTTGCGTATTTAACGCACGGATTTTCGTTAACGAATCGAATACCGATAAAATTTACGTCCCGACGTATAAAATCACCTCAAAACTCCTTATTTTAAAAAATAATAGAAAGCATCAATGTAATGCCCAAGATTTTATCCTTTTAATTCGAAATTATTAATTTATGATATGATGTGATCATGAAAGGGCCATCCGAGACACGAAATGAGAGTGCGTGTGATGTTGTATGTGTGAGGACCGAAGGTTTCGCGCATATGCGCGGCACCGATGTGTGCATGTCTGCGTGCATATGCACGGGTATGGTAGAGGACCTCGCGCATATGCGCGGAGATGGTGCGCGCATATGCGCGAGTTGCCGAGAAGACACGCGCCGAGACAGTAGGTCTCGCGCATATACGCCGAGGAGGGTCGAGACGTGCAATGCAAAGAATCATGCCACGTTTTTCTTGCCATGCATTGATATATATATATATATATATATATATATATATATATATATATATATATATATATATATATATATATATATATATTTTCAGAGAAATTTGAAGTTTGCGCAAAATCCAACCGTCTGATTTTTAATCTGAGTTTATTTATTTGATCCTCTCGTTACATGCTTCGACAAGATGTAAGTTTTATTGATTTCTATTATGATTTGAAAATATGATATTGAGGGAATCAGATATGATTCATATATGGTGTTATTGTGATATTAGACATCGTATAATCGAAATCGGATTGAAAAACATATACCGTATGAAATTGTTATGATTTTCGGAATGGATTTGATTGAGATTTGATTTTAGATTTGTATTTTTATCGATTATGAGTTGTGGGAATTGATATCTGTTGATTTGTATTGATTGGTATATTGAGATTGTGCAGTTATGCCGTTGAAACAAAATTAGATTGAGTTATGATTATATCCAGTATTGATTTGAGTGGTATATTGATATTGTAATCCTCGATATTGTCATTGTCAGATTGAGTATTGACATGCTTCGAATTCGAGACTTCGACTTCATTAGATCGACAGAAAAAAGGTATAAATCAATGTTAATCGGGGGATCGACTCGAGTTAGATTTGACTTGAGTTTCCCTACACCACATACTTGTTTGTTATTGTTTAAATACCTTTGTATTATTTGAATGTATATGTTTATTCTGTTGACTTGTAGAATATGAGAGAATACAAGATAGATTACGAGAACGAGTCATTGGCAGAGGTGCCTAGACATTGGATGATTGGTTTATATTGATGTTGCATAGAAGTAGATCGACTTCTATTGCTGAGATTTGATATGATATGCCAACGTCCGGGAACTGGGATCCCTAGACTAGACTAGATCAGAGTCAAGTTAGAGACATGAGTTTGAGTTATAGTTTTATGTCATTTCATGTTTCAGATTGATACATGTTATTGATTATTGTTATATGCTTTTATATATGTTTTTATATGATTTTATGTATACGTTGTTTATACTGGGAATTTATTCACACCGGAGTTATCCGGCTGTTGTTGTGTTTGTATGTGTACATGACAACAGGTGGGACAGGATCAGGGTCAAGACGAGGATGATAGATTACATTTTAGCGTGGAGATCCGGGGCCCAGAAGTAGAATAGGTTTTAGCACTTGATGTATAGTTTTTGAACCTTAGTTTGAGATAAACATATGTTGTACAAGACTTGTACTTTATTTTCGATATGTATATAAGATTGATTATGTTATGTTCCGCAATTGTATTTAAAAAAATAAAAATTTAGACCCAGTTTATTTAATTGATCCAATTATTCCCAAGAATGATTAAGAAATGAATTAGCGTCTGGATCCCCACAATCAACCTTATTTTAAATAATTAATAACAATTATTTAATAAAAACATTTTCCATTTTTCAGCCATCGGTCTCCGTTCTTCGATCGCAACTCGAATAACCTTTCAAATTAGATTTTAATACCTTTTAGTAGACAACTACTGTAAATTCATATAAACACATAATACATAATTCATTAAGCAATTAAAACAATTTAATTAGATATTATTCAATTTTCATAGATTCACATGCATTTGGGTTACGTCGTCTTGATTTCGGACCTTACAATTTTGGTGCTAGTGTCTTCATAAAACTTGTAGAGCATCGAGTTAACTTTGATTTGGTTCTTGAATCACTAAATTCCAGGAAGAAAGGAAAGAGATACACACTTTTTATAACGTACCGTATTTTGAACAACTTGAAATTTGCGGAAAAATTTAAAATTTTCTTGAATAAGAAATAAATTCTCAAAATTCGATGAAACAAACTGTTCATCGCAACGTATTTGCATAAAAACTCTCAAAGTAAAGTTTCCAAAAGTATTTGTTTAAAATATCATAATCCGTAACATGAAATCAGAGTATGTGGAACATTCATAAAAACTTTAAACATGGCGGTCCTCGGGTATAGCCTCCCGCTCAGTCCAAGCCAGCTCACTGGTCCGCACCCCTCGTCTCCTCAATTGTATACTCACATACATCGATCAAGTCTAGTGAGTCTAAAGACTCAACACGTATAAACTGGAAGTAATGAGTAATACGTAATAAAATCACATGGAAATTCAAAATAGAACGTACATACTGAAACTTGAACTTGCAAATAAACTTGAACATACGTACATAACATAGACGTGCCATAACGTGAAAACTTCTCATAACCATGCTTGCATACTTGTACATACATAACTTCATCATTTTGCGTAGAGGCATGTTTCAAAGCAAGTGACCCATACATAAAACGACTTATCAGACTAAACCATAGTACTGGGCTGACAGGGAAGAATCCACTGCCACATACATGAGATACACATTCATGCTTTAACGCTTTCCAATCTTGATCTAAACTCGTTCATGATTTAACGGAGTGGATTGGTCCCTGGTCATGCTTTACCGCTTTCCAATCCCATAAATAAATTTGGTCACAAGACATTTAGCATACCTAGAAAACTTAAAAATATTTTCTTTGCACATTGAACATACTTACTTGGCATTGAGGGATTCGTTGAATTTCGCTTGGGGCCACTGCTGCACATACTAACATGAATTTCAACACTTAACTTGCATAACTTAGACGTAGGTATTCAAGCTCACCACCGAAGTGCATAAATAGCTTATGACATTCTAGATCACTCGGGATTTGACCTCGTTTTAATCATACTAACAATGACATCGACCCCGAACAATACCTAAAGTGTTGTGCAAACATTTACCAATAATAAAAGACATGAACACACTATTAGAACTTGAAAAGGAGTGGAAAACCAACACCCTCACCGAATGGGCCGCGCTCGGTCTGTAATATATTACCGCTCGAGCGCCAGGTCTACTGGACACAACTCTCGGACAGAAAGGGTGGCACTCGGGCCGTAAGAAATTACCGCTCGGGCGCCGAGCTTACAAAAATAAAACTCTGGACAGTGAAGGTGGCGCTCGGGCGGTCAGAAATCACCGCTCAAGCGTCAGGTTTTCTGAAGTACTATTCTCTCCAAATTCGATTACACCGACAGTGAACAACGCCTCGAGATCCATTCTAGGACACTAAGAGACCGACTCGACTCCACAAAAACGCCACAAATGTTCTCAAAGAAAGGACGCACCACACATAACGCAATACACCAATAAACTCAAATTTTGATACCAAAAATAGTTTTTTACGACTTCTAGTTCTCCCAATTGCCTAACGACGTGAAACAAAGCGTCAAAGACCATCCCAACATCAATAACAACATACTTAAATGCAGCAACGATCACCCGTCAATCCCCAATGAAGCCTGCAACCATAAAACTTCAAGAACACATCACTAGCATATATTTTCAGAGAACGCAGTTTCAGCAGTCCCACGAAAAACGTCATAACTCACTCAATTCTTATCCAAATATTTCGAATTTATTGTAAAATCGTAGGTATAGAAAATTTATACAATTTTCATGTTGAAAGTTTTCTCAAAATCACGATCGAAAAATTGAAGTTTTTAAAAGAACAGTAAATTTCGAGTTTTAGATCTAAAAACGTTCAAAAATGCGATCTAAACAATTTCTGCTCAAACTTTACACATCACACATGTATTTTTACGCATAATAAATAACACAACACAAAATATGACGAGATCGATGCATAAACGAAGGAATATATGTGCCTTTGATGTGAAAAACTCACGATACGGCGATAGCGAAGCGGAGACGGTGCGAGGCTTGCTTGGGGCGATTGTGGCTCGGTTTTCTTGAAATAAAATCCCCCAAAACTTGCTGGAAATTTGAAATAAAGGGGCGGCTACTGCTATACTCAAGAACCCTAGGTTTTCTCTCTTAGAAAAAATGAAAAAAAAAACTGAATGGAAGTGTGTGTGTGTGTGAATCGGTAGTAGTGTGTGTAAAAGTATGTGGGTGTGTGCATTTTTGTGTGAAAACGTGTGTGTGTTTAATTAGGGGAATTAAATTTGCTTAATTGACTAATTAAAAATGTTAATTAAAAGTTAACCCACACTAAACTTAACAAGTCCCTTAATCAAAATAAAACACATAAAAGTTTTAAATTCTTAAATAACTAAATACATAATTTAGGCTTTAAAAAATGCTGAAACTTATTATATTAATTAATATGCCCCAACCTTAACTTAAAAATAAAATACCACATTTAAAATTACCTAAATCGTCACCGGTCAACTCCCCTCTATCTCACATCGAATAATCGTCTGAAACATGAAACTCGAGAAAATAAATACTCGTGCATCACATAAACATAATAAGTTTAAAGTAATGAAATTTAAATAAATCATGCATCAGTAAAATCATTTTAAACTTAAGTAAAAGACTTAATAATTAAATGAATGCATGAGATTTACGTGTACTGATTTTGGGCTCTTACTAAAACTGGTTTGGAATTTCGAGTTAGTGCAAATTTGCGTCCATACCTTCTGTTTATTACAATTCTAGGATTAAATTCAAATAAAGGTTATAGAATATTGTCTTATTTTTGAAATGGTATTAGATTGTCTTGATTCCATTGGGTATTGAAGAAGTTATGCTCAAAATACAAAAATGTGCTAGAAATGTACTGATGCAGAATTTGCGAGAATTATATTGTACGTTTCAGGTTATGAAAAACTTGGTAAATATCTTTATTTGACAAAACTTTGTGAATAATAAATGTTGGAATTTAACTTTTCTTGCATATCCAATTTTCGGATCATGATTTGAAGCAATATTTAATTAATTATGAATTTTGTATAAAAAATGCTTTGTTTAGATAAATGATCTGAGTTCTTGACTTACGGTTGAACTATTGACTTGGGTTGGCTTAAGATTATTTACTTTAATTTGGTTAGTAGCGAATCGAGGTTTTTTTATCAGTATATTATATTTTTAGTTTGTTTTGGGTCGAAATTTTGGATGGAACAAGAATTTAATTTTATATTGTATTTTTGTTGATAATATTGTAGACTTCGGGGGTTCAAGACTTCTCAACCATACCTTTCGATATCTGATGATGCCCCGGGATATCCCGAGTCATAGATAAGTCCTGGGACTTCCTGGGCCATGGAATATATCCACGGCTAATGACCGGGTCAGGAAAATAAGAGGTTCTAACTATACTGATAGTGATTGCATGGATCGGCACCCGAGTCATGAAATTACCTGGGATAACGAGAGGATGGCTGGAGGAACCCACGAAAAGGTCGATCAGTCAGAGGCCAGGCCATGTGAGCACCCGAAACATAATCTCCCTGAGACATTATGCACTTATGCTCTTATGAGAAATCTCGGGAAATACCTCACCCTGACCACCTCGATATGAGTGAAGCATTTAATGCCGCCGATAAAACAGTTTTTATAGCCGATCTATCTATGACATTATTACAAGTGGTCAATAAATCAAGTGGCCTTGATTTGACAAGTGTGCGATTTGACATGTCAGAACAATAGGATATAATCAGCCACCCTATTATAATTAATGCTCTCACACGAATGACATGTCAGAACAATAGGATATAATCAGCCACCCTATTATAATTAATGCTCTCACACGAAGAACGAGGTCATCATTGCATCCTCTACTATAAATACCAGGTTCTTTATTCGCATTTACTATCTATTCAGATATTAACTAAAATTTAATACTCTCATTTACCACACACCAATCATCACAGCCTTCACTCGGCTACATTGGTTTTATTGCTTGAATACCCTGCTGACTTAAGCATCGGAGTGGCCACGCCGGGTACCCCTCCGGCGCCCATTCACGTGGATATTTTCTTGTTCGCAGATCTCCCCAGGAGCTCAAGAAGTCACAATCCAAGTTCGGCGTCTAACTCATATTCCCTTCGATATTTTGATAGTTTACCCGGCAAAGTTCCCGACCCGACTCATCCGTTTTGTCCGGGTTGCATCATTGGCGCAGTCTGTGGGAAATTCTGAGTTCTAAGGCGTTGATATGGCTCCTACCAGGAGGACAGCCAACCAAGACACTTCTCGAGTTCAGGAGGAGAACAATATTCGTCTTTCTTGTGCAGGTGGTCCTCCCCCTAATGGTCCTCAGCCCACTATTCATCTAACTCCCGAGGAATTGCAGGGGATTATAACTGATGCTGTTAAGATGGCTACAGAAAAGAAGGCCACCTCTCTCCAGGCCAGTCATCCCGAGCAGCAGCGTGAGCAGCTGCAAGAGGAAGAGAGAAGGGAGGAGGAAGGGGAATCAAGCGCATGTTCGAAGTCTCCCACTGTTGCGGAAGAATTGGAGGAGTTGAGAAAGAAGGTAAAAGTGTTAGAAGGACATGTTGGTTCTAAGGGCAGTGTTCCCGTTGTTAAGGGTTGCCCATTTTCTGACATCATTGTTCGGGAACCACTTCCCGGGCATTTTAAGTCGGCAAAAATCAAGGACTACGATGGGAGTTCTGATCCTGAGGAGCACCTCGCTCGTTTCGAAAATATGGCCATGTTACATTGTTATGAGGACCAAATTAAATGCAAGGTGTTCCTCACCACCCTTGTAGATTCTGCACAAAGGTGGTTTGAAGGGTTGGCACCACAAAGCATCCATTGCTTTGAAGACTTCCAAAAGGTATTCTTGCATCAATTTAGCAGCAGCAAGAAGTACAAGAAGACTGCTTTCAGTTTGTTTGAGGTAAAGCAGAGGCAAGATGAAACCCTGAGGGCATATCTCAAAAGGTTCAACCGGGTGGCCCTGGATGTGCCGACCTGTGCAAACAAGACGAAGACCACAGCGTTTATGCAAGGGCTATGGAAAGGGGATTTTTTCCGATCTTTGACCAAAAAACAGCCCGGGAATTTCGAAGATCTCTTATCTCGAGCGGAGAAGTACATTAATATGGAAGAAGCGCAAAACCAGAAGAGAGAGGCCTTGAAGAGAGCAAGAGGAGATCGGGCTGTCAAAACCGAAGAAAGAGCCCCCAAGAAGAACGGCTCGGGGCATTTCTCGCATGTACCTTTGAGAGTTGCCCGGGACGGGGAGATTCAAGAATGCAGGTCAGATGAGGCCCCTCCTCCCAATTCTGTAGCGAGGACATCAAGGCCAGAACCAAAAGGGTATTCTACCCTCCATAAAGACTGTTCCCACAACACCAATGAGTGTCGGATCCTGGGGAATAATTCCTGTAGGCGTCCTATGTCAGCACCTCATCCTCCACGAGATAAGTCTAGACAGCCACCCTGGTTGACTAGACATCCTGGACCGAATGTCCTCCCTAAGACAGTGAACATCCCAAGCGGAAGTAGGAGGGGAGAAGTGAGTACTCGGAAGGAAAGAATCAAGCCGGCAGAAAGAAAGGACCCCTCCCCAAGCCGAGGACTGATCAAGATGATTTCGGGAGGATCTACCGATGGCGATTCCAACCGAGCTAGGAAGGCGAGGAGTAGGAGGGAATGTTTGGAGGTTTATGGAAAGAGGAGGGATGAACCGCTTATAAGCTTTGGACCAGAGGATCTCAGAGGCGTGAGCCTACCTCACAATGACGCTCTTGTCATTCAAGCCCGAGTGGCTAATTACGATGTGTTGAGAGTATTTGTTGACAATGGCAGCTCGGTCAATGTCATCTTTAAGGAAGCTTTGGTCCAAATGGATCAACAGGAGTATCATTTAGATGCGGTTGAGACTGCCTTCTTTGGTTTCGCTGGGCACGCTGTGTATCCGGAAGGAGAAATCACTCTACCCTTGAACCTGGGTACCGGAGATTTAAGGAAGACTGTGATGACTGCTTTTACAGTAGTGGATTCCCCATCTTCGTACAATATCATATTGGGAAGGCCGGCCATGAATGAGATGAAAGCCTTGGCTTCGACCTATTACCAAAAAATCAAATTCCCAGTACGAGAACAGGTTGGAGAAGTTAAAGGAGATCAACCCTCTTCTCGAAGGTGTTATGGGGAGACACTCAGGATAGATAAAAAGAAGGCAAAAAGGGAAGGGAAGGAGAAAGAACGTCAGGAGGAGGCCCAGGAAACAGAAGTGCTCTTTGTGGCTGAGGAAGAACAGGAAGTGGTGGAAATTGAGCCAGGAAAGAACGTCCGGGTGGCCCGAGACATCTGCACGACCACTCGGGTAAATCTCTTGCAATGTTTAAAAACTAACATCAATGTTTTTGCCTGGTCTCAGCAGGAATTGTCCGGGATATCACCCCAAGTGGCCAAGCATAAATTAAACGTCCTCCCGAGATCCCGGCCCGTGAAGCAAAAGAAGAGACATTTCGGCCCCGAAAAGGATAAAATAATCGAAGAGCAAGTGGTGGAGTTGCTAAGGGCCGGGCATATCAAGGAAGTCCAATTCCATACCTGGCTGTCAAACGTGGTTCTCGTCCCAAAATCAGCAGGAAAATGGAGAATGTGCGTTGATTTCAGGGATTTAAACAAAGCATGCCCAAAAGATTGTTATCCACTCCCCCGGATTGACCAGCTGGTAGACTCCACTTCTGGATGTGAGTTATTGAGCTTTCTGGATGCATATCAAGGGTATCACCAAATCCCTCTAGCTTTGGAGGATCAGGATAAAGCCAGCTTTTTTACCACTGGGGCACCTTTTGCTATGTTGTTATTCCTTTTGGGTTAAAAAATGCGGGGGCTACGTACCAGCGCCTCATGAATCTTTTCTTCCAAAAGAAAATAGGTCGGAATGTGGAGGTGTATGTGGACGACATTCTAATCAAAACTCAGGAAGGTTCTCACTTCATTGATGATTTGGCCGAAACTTTCACCATTTTGAAACAATACGGAATAAAGCTCAACCCGAGCAAGTGTGTATTCGGGGTCAAGAGTGGTAAATTTTTGGGATTTTTGGTAACAGACAGCGGAATCGAGGTTAATCCTGAGAAAATCAAAGCAGTAATAGATATGCCTTCTCCTCAATCTGCTCGAGATGTGCAAAAATTAACTGGGAGAATTGCTGCCCTGTCACGCTTCATTTCCCGGTCGGCCCATCGGAGTTATCCATTCTTCCAGGTCCTAAGGAAAGCACAGAAATTTGGCTGGGACGACAAATGTGAACAGGATTTTCAAAATCTGAAGAAACACCTGGCCAATTTACCTATTCTGTCCAAGCCTGAGCCTGGGGAAAAATTATGGGTCTATCTCTCCGCGACTGAATTCGCTGTTAGTTCCGTACTCCTCAAAGAAGAAAGAGCCGATCAGAAGCCCATATATTATGTTAGTCACGCCCTTCGAGGAGCAGAATTGAAGTACAGTGAGTTGGAGAAGATAGAACTAGCCTTGGTCATGACCGCTCGAAAGTTGAGGCCGTATTTTCTCTCGCACCATATTACAGTCCTCACCAACTCTCCCCACGGGAGAATCATGACTCATGCTGAAATCTCCGGGAGAATGGTAAAATGGACTGTGGAGCTCGGGGAATACAACATTGAATACAAACCCCGAGCTGCAATAAAATCACAAGCATTAACGGATTTCTTAACATAGATGATTCAACCGGCTGAAGAAGAGGTATGGAGGGTGTTTGTTGATGGCGCATCAAACCTGTCAGGGTGTGGAGTGGGGGTCGTCTTGATCTCCCCATTAGAAGAAAAAATCAAAATGGCTTTGAGGATTGACTCTAGGGTCACAAATAACGAAGCAGAATACGAAGCCGTTTTTGCAGGGTTACGAGCTGCCCGGGAAGTTGGGGCTTCCCGAGTCATTATCTATTCTGACTCCCAATTGGCTACCCAACAGATTAAGGGAGCGTACGAAGTCAAGAACGAAAAAATGCTCAAGTATTTAAAGCTTATCACTGCTCAAGCGTCGTCCTTGACAGACTGGTGTATCGAGCAAATTCCCCGAGAAGAAAATGTAGAGGCCGATATTTTAGCCAAACTGGCTGCTTCCATTACAGAAATAAGTACCCGGGAGGTTCTCTGTTTTACCCAATTGGTGCTCTCTATTGAAGCAGAAACACCCCCGGACCAGAAAAACTCATGGATGACTCCTATCATGGAATACATAAGATATGAGAAGCTCCCAGAAGATCGAGCCCAGGCTATAAAAATTAAAAAACAGGTTCCCAGGTTCGTCCTTTTGAACAATGTTTTGTACAGGCGATCTTTTCAGGGCCCATTACTCAAGTGCTTATCAGAAGAAGAGACAGAGTGCGTTCTCCGAGAAATACACGAGGGATGTTGTGGGGAACACCTTGGTGGAATGGCTCTGTCTCGGAAAGCTATTTTGGCTGGATTCTGGTGGCCTCGAATGAGCCAGGATGCTGCTCAATTCGTCCAAAAATGTCAGGGCTGTCTACATCATTCTAATTTTCACCATCGCCCGACCGCAAATATGCAATCAATCTCTGCATCATGCCCTTTTGACAATGGGGTTTGGATATTGTGGGTCCCTTCCCCATAGCTCGTGCCCAGAAAAAATTCCTCCTGGTGGCTGTGGATTATTTTTCCAAGTGGGTAGAGGCCGAGCCATTAGCTAAGATCACTGAGGATGAGGTCATGAAATTTTTGTGGAAGAGCATTGTTTGCAGATATGGCATCCCGAGGAAATTAATTTCAGATAACGTGAGACAATTCCAAGGAAAAAATATCACCTCCTAGTGTCAAGAAATGAAGATTATGCAATCTTTCACCTCAGTAGCCTACCCTCAAGCTAATGGCCAGACTGAAGTGACTAAAAGGATAATTTTGCAAGCCTTAAAAGCTCGGCTCCATGGGAAAGGAAAAAATTAGGTAGAAGAGTTATCGAGTGTCTTATGGGCTTATCGAACTACACCTCGATCATCCACTCAAGAAACCCCGTATGGCCTTGTCTATGGTTCAGAAGCAGTCTTGCCGGTGGAGATCGGGCAATCTTCCACTCGGGTAGAATCTTACTCGAACAACAATGGCCTATCCCGGACCCTTGAACTTGATCTGGTTGAAGAGAAGAGAGATAGAGCATCCATCCGGATGGAAGCTTATCACAGCAGGGTAATGAAATCTTATAATAAACATGTACGGGCACGAGACTTTCAGATAGGAGACTTGGTCATGAAAAAGGTCAAACCAGTGGGTGATGTGGGGAAGTTAGAAGCCCGGTGGGATGGACCCTTCAAAATAATTCGAAGAGTCAGCTCAAGATCAGCTTATTACCTCGAAGACTCTCAGGGGTATACCCTGAAGAGGCCGTGAAATGCTTTTCATTTAAAGAAATATTATGTTTAAAAGCACCTGTATTTATTGCTTCTTTCCTAAATAAAGAGATGGATTCAGGAAATTGATTACTAAGTCCAAGGACCCGTACCTTGGCCCGGGGCTCCGCACCCTGGTTATTTACTAAGTCTAAGGACCCGTACCTTGGCTCGGGGCTCCGCACCCTAGTTATTTACTAAGTCCAAGGACCCGTACCTTGGCCCGGGGCTCCGCACCCTGGCAATTTACTAGTCCAAGGACCCGTACCTTGGCCCAGGGCTCCGCACCCTGGCTATTTACTAAGTCCAAGGACCCGTACCTTGGCCCGGGGCTCCGCACCCTGGTTATTTACTAAGTCCAAGGACCCGTACCTTGGCCCGAGGCTCCGCACCCTTGTCATTTCCTAAGCCCAGGGACCCGTACCCTGGCCTAAGGATCCATATCCTAGTCATCTGTCGCACCCATGAAACTGACTGATACAATTTCGAAAAGTCTCAAGAAGTAATGCGAGGGGAAAAAATTTCATTCAGAAAGATGCTTACAAGATGCCCGGAAACCAGAAAAAAAAAAAAAAAAAAAAGAGGAGGGAAGTCTTAATCTCTCTTAGACTCTTGACCTTGGTCCTCCTCTTCTTCATCTGGAAGGGCCGCCGCAGCCTTCTCCAGGTCAGGAAAATCCTCCCGATTAGCTGGGACTCGACCTGCCTCCTCAAACTGCTCCAGGAATTTATTGAAGCCTTGTTCAAAGTAGGGGAAGGCCTTGTCAGCCAGAATCTTCTTAAACTCAGGAGACTTCAAGAAATTTGTTATTTGCTCCGCCTGGGCATCCTTTAGGAGGCGTACGGCATTTTGGAGGTCCTCAGCTCTGACTCGAGAATTTTCCGCCTCTGCCCTAGCCGCCATCGCCTCCACCCTAGCCTCCGTCAGCTCTGCTTGGACCAGGTCCATCTGCTGCTCCCAAACTGCCCTCTCCCGGGCCAACACCTGATCATGAAGCTCTTTAATCCGCCCTACCTCTCCCTGGAGCTTGTCATGTGCCTCCCGAGCGGTATGGGCTTGGGCATTAGCTCCCTTCGCATAATGAGCTACCCACTTGAATGAGGCCATGAGCATTTGAAGACCCTGCAAAAATATGGAATGTGTCAAGATTGATTAATGTAAATGAAAAGGAAGATGAGTAGAAAGGGTATACTTACGGAAAAAGTCCGGGCTATCCCATCTGCCAACATCTCGTTGGGATGAAGCCCCTAGAGATATGCCACCTCCTCAGCACGCAGAAGGCCCCGGATCATCTTCACCAGATCCGAGCTGACAGTATCTCCAAAGATACTGGGCAGGACCCAAGGCCTTCCTCCAGATGGACCAGCTGAAGACCCAGTAAGTTGAGGGGATCGAGCCACCTCCTCGGGCACGTCTTCCACAACCACCGTCTCAACGACCGGCTCCGTGACCGACTTTCTCTTATGGTGGTTAAGAGAAGTGGGGTCCGCCTGAGCCGCTCGGGAAGAAGTTTCCTCTTGAGGGATGATGGTTTCATCCTGAGTACGAGCCTCCGCTTCAGCTCGGTGCACTTCGGGTTCCTGAGCATCAGCTGCCGCCCTAGCCCGGCGTTCCTCCTCCTCTTGAGCTTCTCGAGCCCTCTTCTCCGCTTGGGCCTTTTTCTGCTCAGCTTTCCTCTTAGCAGCCGCCTCCTGAAAGCTTGCTCTGATCATATCTTCTTCAGCTGCACCAAAAATTGATATTAGATTTAAAAGCATACGAAGGATGAGTAGGCCAGAGAAAGCAATTTACCAGCCTACGAGCCGGGTTGATCAAATTCATCAATAATCCGATCCAAGGGGTCCTTAGGCCGGGACCCAATCCCATAGTGAATTAGGTTACCCCCCCCCCCCCCCTGATTAATACCGAGGACAGGTAGGATTGCTTCTCCAAAGCATCCCAAGCATGGGTAAAAGGAGGAAGGAGCTTGAAATCTCGAGGAAGCTCGGGCTGCGTGGGCATAGAGGATAAAAAACCCAGGGCACAGGTCGGAATAGTTGGAAATTGAAGAAAGAAAAATTTGGTCTTCCACCCCTTCAGAGAAGAGGGGATGTCAGTTAGAAACCGATGATGCATCCGGGCCATGAAAGAAAAGATCTGGTCATTAAATCGGCAAGAGTAAAAATAAAGAAAAACAGAGGAGTTGATCAGAAGAAACTTCATACGGAACAAAACAAAGGTGGCTGCAATTATTCTAAAAGCGTTAGGGTGGAGGTGATTGATGGGAAGATTATACAACCGAACAACACTTTCGAAGAAATAGTGAATCGGAAAACGAAGCCCACTCCTGAGTTGTTCTAGAAAGAAGGTGTGAAAGCCAGGAGGAGGGGTGTCAGGGTGGTGGTTTGGTTCCGGGATTCGAATCGTATAAGTGGGTGGTATGGAGCCAAGAGACTTAATCTCCTCTATGTTACTTGGACAAAGTGTAGAGGTTACAGTAGAAAACCACGAGGGTCCGGCGATTTTGTCCTTTCCCTTGACGGAAACCCCTGCAGGTTGGGAAGAAGAAGCTTTGGGTTTTTGGGGGGGTAGGGAGCGAGAAATGGAAATACCCACGGGAGTATGGGCCGATTGATCGGAAGGAGTTGGGGAATTATCTTCTGATTGACCCTTGGCATTTTGGCCAGAAGTAGACGAGGTAGAATTGGACATGGCTAAATAAAAAAAGGGATAAGAGACTTACTGGGAAGAAACGAAGGAAGTAACCGATAGTGAGCAATGAACGGAAGATCGCCGGAGAAGCAACGAAGGAGCTTGAAAGAAAAATTTGGCAGAGCTTCGCTGAAAACTTGAAATTTCAAATGATTCCTGAAATGCTACTCATCTGCTATATATATATAGGGAGAGAGGCGATCATCACCGTCGATCTAAAACAAATTGGACGAACCAAATTAACCTCGAAAATTGAGAAGCATGATTAGACGGGATATTTGAAAAGACAGGCGCAAAAACCGAGGTATCATGATTATTTATCTGCTCGGAATACGTACAGATACTGACGACTTTTCAGAAGAAGTGTGTCACGATGGCATTACATTTAATTCCCACGGAAACTAGACAGTCACATTCTATTAAGCCCGGGTGGTACGACGACCTGGCACGTTCTATTAAGCCCGGGTGGTACGAGGATCCGGCACATTCTAGAAGTCTGGGTGTTACAAGGCCCCGGAACAGGTTATCAAATCCTGGTAAAAGTAAGCCCTGGCACTTTACGGTAAGTTCAAAAGGTATTAAGTCTTAGCGTTTTAAATTCATTCGTTGAGGTGGGTCCATATCTTCCATGAGCACCAATTCATTTGCCAAAAACTTGAAGAAACACTACATACAGTAAATGAAATTTTATTAGGGAAATGGTCATTGCCGTATTACAGCTATTCTCGAAGCTACATAATCTTGCCAATCATTTATCCAATCTATCATTTCCTGAAGATAAAGATTGATGAAAGACTCCGAAGTGGAGATCTTGTTCAAATGATGCCATTCTTTCCATAGCATCGCGTGCAACAAAACTTGATCATTGGCTAGGTCTGCAGTCCGGGCTACTCCGAGCTCCCACCTGTATTTCCTCGCCACCGCCCTCTGTGCGCGAGTAAGAACCAGGCCATTCTGATTCTCAAGGCTAATCTCCTGGATCTTGTGCCAGGTAGACATCACCTTCACTTCAATATATTCTGCGATAGTCCTTTTCAAATTTTCCACGTAAGGGCGTAGTTCAACCGGCATCCGGCTATGAGCACCAAGGGAAGAGACCGTGCTGCTACAAGCACTGGAATCACTTGAGCTGGACATCTTGAACTAACATTCACACTTCCTCCCCATCGTATTATTTATAGACGAGTGACATTTAGTAATGAGAAGTGGGAGAGGCTCGAGGCAATTGAAACGCCTTCCCACTCATCCCGAAGAAAAATCTACCATAACCGTTGGATGAATACATGGACGGTCAGGATTGACCTTGGAAATAGAGCTGAGTAGACGAAAAGACGTGCACGAATATTGATGTGTTATAATTGTCAAATTCTCGGAATACGAAACGGTCTCCTACCCTATTAAATACCAAGAGCATGTGACGGACCCCCGTGGAATTCCCGAGAGTACTTACCGATGAAAACATGTCAACACAAGGAAAAATCAGGTCCCATTACTATATTCTTATTCCGGGCTATGAGAGCTCGGTGATCTATTTTAATCCCGGGATATAAGGTTTTGGCACCTCGTTCTAAAACTGGGATGTGTGAGATCCCGGCATCTCGGTTTGTCAATTATCCATTATTTATCTCCGATTAAGGTCGTTCAATTTTTATTCTGTACATAATATATATGTCGACAAATGTCATTCCACAGCGCTGGCAAACAACGGAAATGAAAATAAAAATAGCATTTATTTATTTGAAAAAGTTCTTGCGAACTACATCATAATATGCCTCCTCTACAAAAGCCATCCACATGGTCATCCAACCCTTTATTCCTCCAGTGGACGTCTTGAGAAAGCTATCAGAGTTGGCCATGTCCGTCAGAATCTTCCTTTCTTTGTAAAGCAGCAGCTCGTAGACATAGTCATCCTCGAAGAGATTTGCTGTCTCGGAAACGTGCAGGCGTTCCCGGTATTCCTCCATCTTTACCACCAGTCTCGAAGCATTAGCTTCCCCGGTCTCGTAAAGAAACTTCAATCTCTGAAGCTTTTCCCAGTAGCAAAGAATTTTGTGGAAAACCTCATCTTCTATAGCAGCCTTTCGGGTTTCTAAAGCTTACTTCTTGAAGGAGGTAGACATATCCGGGGACGACGAACCGCTTGTACCTGCCATGATATTCTTTAGAAGATTAATGTGTTGGGTGTCATCGAACAAAGGGAAGGTTGTTATATATATAGGAGAGTGAAGCCAATCCACACCATTAATTCATAATGGACCCAACAGCTCAGATCTCCATAGGAAATAGTGCAAAGATATTCGTACAGGCGAAAAGATATTCGAACAGACAGGTCCAGGAATCAATGCGTCATAATGATCCATTTTCTTGGAAAACGAAGAGTCTCTGACAAATCCTATGGCCTATGTCAGCTATAATCCACGTGTCCATATACTACGATCAGCATGAAAAATAGGGAGTAAGCAGGAAATTTTCCTGACCGAGCACACGAGACCAATCGGGACAGCGAGTGGACTCTAGCCGGACTAATTAAGGAAGGAGTGATGATGCCCCGGGATATCCCGAGTCATAGATAAGCCCTGGGACTTCCCGGGCCATGGAATATATCCACGGCTAATGACCGGGTCAGGAAAATAAGAGGTTCTAACTATACCGATAGTGATTGGATGGATCGGCACCCGAGTCATGAAATTACCCGGGATAACGAGATGATGGCTGGAGGAACCCACGAAAAGGTCGGTCAGTCAGAGGCCAGGCCATGTGAGCACCCGAAACATAATCTCCCTTAGACATTATGCACTTATGCTCTTATGAGAAATCCCGGGAAATACCTCACCCTGACCACCTCGATGTGAGTGAAGCATTTAATGCCGCCGATAAAACAGTGTTTATAGCCGACCTATCTCTGACATTATTACAAGTGGTCAATAAATCAAGTGGCCTGGATTTGACAAGTGTGCGATTTGACATGTCAGAACAATAGGGTATAATCAGCCACCCTATTATAATTAATGCTCTCACACGAAGAACGAGGTCATCATTGCATCCTCTACTATAAATACCAGGATCTTTATTCGCATTTACTATCTATTCAGATATTAACTAACATTTAATACTCTCATTTACCACACACCAATCATCACAGCCTTCACTCGGCTACATTGGTTTTATTGCTTGAGTACCCTGCTGACTTACGCATCGGAGTGGCCACGCCAGATACGCCTCCGGCGCCCATTCACGTGGTTATTTTCTTGTTCGCAGATCTCCCCAGGAGCTCAAGAAGTCACAATCCAAGTTCGGCGTCTAACTCATATTCCCTTCGATATTTTGATAGTTTACCCGGCAAAGTTCCCGACCCGACTCATCCGTTTTGCCCGGGTTGCATCAATATCTTTCGGTAATATTTGAAAGTTATGTTAAGGTTGATAACATACAAGATAAAAATATCATTTTTATTTTAAATTGTAAATTCTATTGCTCGACGAATTACTTGTAATTTGTTGATGATTATTGAGATGAACTTATTATGATATCGAGTTGACGATATTGATTTGCATCATTGCATTGCATCTTGAGCCACTTTTCGATTCAGATTTGATATCGCGGAGGACGTCTTGATTTGTTGGACCCATGGGGCTATAGTTGAGTTGGCATAGTGTATGCGGAGGTCACGACTATGGTCTGAATACCCTTTATAGAGGCACATTAGTCCTGAGATTGTATAACACAACACCCCACCTCGTGCGGATGAGTCGGTGGATGTTACTAGGGAATACTCTTCTCTAGGGTACCTATGACCAGATGATTCACTTGATCTTGAGATTTATTGATAACTCGCAGCTCCTCATGATCATGTATTGCATTATATTGCATCTGTATAGATTTCATATGAACTAGTTGTCATTTTAATTCTCATATGTTATTGATTGTATCATACTAGGTTAGTACTCACCGTGATGTCGGCTACCTCTTGTTTTCATGTTCTTGACGGTAGGTGAGGCGAGGTATGGGATGCAGGGTCCACCTTCAGGCGAGGAGATGCGAGTTAGAGTGAGATTCTCGGGTCTTAGGAGCTATTTGATGATATTTGGATTATTTGACTCTTAATAGTTTATTTTGGCATGTTAAAGTTTAAATTTCAAATATTTGGGACTTGTAAATTATTTTCTCGATGTGTCGGTCTGTGACCCACAACTTATGTATTTTACTCAATTGTTTGTTTTGTTCAAACTTTCTTTGTTTCATTGGCTTTTTCTTGAGATATGTTTTTATATTTTTGGATGTTCCTATTTTAGAGGAGATGCTTTTTTCCCTAATTTATAATTATTAGATGTCGGACAAGGAGCCCCACATTTGAAGATACAAATAATAATAAATAAAGACAACACACATTAAATATAGACATAAAACCTCATTATATAAAAAATACTTTTTCCCAACACATCAACTCATTTAATATAACACAACACACAAAAAATGAACATTTTTTTTAAAACTTCAAATTATTTTGCAAAACGTGGTTCATAAATTTTCCGTCATGGTCATAAATCTTTTGGCTTAACTCCCAAAATGGATCCTCATACTTTTCCGTCAATGTCATAAATCTTCTAGCTAACTTCTCAGAATGAAACTGATTTATGGCTTAACTACTCATAATGGATATGTTTTCTAGCTTAACTTTCAAGACTAGATCCTCAACTTTGGCGGGGCATCCCTACCCGAAGACCGACAGCTATACGCCCCATAAAAATAGTCTTCAGCTTGCCACATATCATTAAAATCTCTTAAAAATTGTCTTTTTTTTTAATTAAATACGCGTGATGTCCAAGGAGTAAAATATAAGCTCCTTTGACAAAACATTTTCTCAAGTCCCCTTTGCACACCCAAAAATGTTTTCCTTACAATTACATATATATAAGTATATGTTGTGAAAAAGTAAAAATTTATGGTAAAAAGTAAAAATCTCAAACTCTCAAAATTTACCAAACTACACAATTTATAATATTTTTCTCTCTACTCAATTGTGATTTTCTTCACAAATGAGAGATCTATTTATAGGAAATCTTTACAAATAATCCAAAAATAAAATACATCATTACCTACATCATCACACACTAATTTTCAATATTTACAACTCTTATTTTCAACATTCAAATATTCAATACACACATTTTAAATATTAATTTTCAACACTCCCCCTTGTGATGATGATCATAATGATTGTCTTCATTACGTGTTTTTATACTGCCTCGTTAAAATTCTTACTAGGAAAAACCCATTGGGATAAAAACCATAGTAAGGGAAAAAGAGTGCAGTCACGTAAACTCCCCCTCAAGTTGACACGAACAATTCTTCACAAATTTCGTAGATTGCGCATCCCAATATTATATATGTGCTTTCTGAATATTGTCGTAGGAAGTGTCTTTGTGAAGAGATCTGATGAGTTTTCACTTGATTGAATGTGACGAACATCAATACATTTATTCTTCTCAAGCTCCTTGGTGAATGCGAAGAACTTAGGAGGAATATGCTTAGTTCTGTCGCTTTTTATGTATCCTTTTTTCATTTGAGCAACACATGCAGCATTATCTTCGTATAGTATCACAGGCTTCTCGTCGAATGATAATCCGCATGAGATTTGGATATGTTGGGTCATTGATTTTAACCACACACATTCACGACTTGCTTCATGTAGTGCAATAATCTCGGCATGATTTGATGAAGTTGTTACGAGCGTTTGCTTCTGTGAACGCCAAGAAATTGCAGTGCCTCCACGAGTAAATACATATCCAGTTTGGGAACGTGCCTTGTGTGGATCAGATAAGTATCCAGCATCGGCATAACCAATTATACTTGGATTAGCATCTTTTGAATACAAAAGTCCCAAGTCTGTCGTTCCTCGTAGATAACGGAATATATGTTTAATTCCGTTCCAGTGTCTATTTGTTGGATATGTGCTAAATCTTGCCAACAAATTTACGGCAAAAGATATATCAGGCCTTGTACAATTTGTAAGATACATAAGGACATCGATAGCACTTAGATATGGTACTTCTGGACCAAGAATATCTTCATCATCTTCACATGGACGGAATGGATCCTTTTCTATGTTTAATGATCTAACAACCATTGGAGTACTTAAAGGATATGATTTATCCATATTAAAACGTTTAAGGATCTTTTCTGTATAATTTGTCTGGTGAACAAATATTCCGCATTCTTTTTGTTCAATTTGTAAACCTAGATAATACTTGGTTTTTCCAAGATCCTTCATTTCAAATTCTTCCTTCAAGTATGACACAACTTCTTGAATTTCCTTATTCGTTCCAATGATGTTTACATCATCAACATATACAGCAATAATTACACATCCGGATGTTGTTTCTTAATGAAAACACAAGGACATATTAAATTATTTACATATCCCTTTTTCTTCAAGTGATCACTTAGTCGATTATACCACATTCGACCGGATTGCTTCAACCCATATAATGATCTTTGTAATTTTACAGAATAACATTCTCTGGGTTTTGAACTTTGTGCTTCAGGAATCTTAAATCCTTCAGGGATTTTCATCTATATATTACTAACAAGTGATCCATATAAGTAAGCTGTAACAACATCCATAAGACACATTTCTAAATTTTCAAATACTGCCAAGCTAATCAAATACCGAAACGTAATTGCATCCATCACGGGAGAATACGTTTCTTCATAATCAATTCCAGGTCTTTGAGAAAAACCTTATGCAACAAGTCGAGCTTTATATCTTACTATTTCATTTTTCTCATTTCGCTTTCGAATAAAAACCCATTTGCATCCAACAGATTTTACACCTTCAGGTGTAAGGACTATAGGTCCAAAAACATTACGTTTATTTATCGAATCCAATTCAATCTGGATGGCTTCTTTCCATTTTATCCAATCCTGCCGATTTTTACATTCACCAAAAGATTTTGGTTCATGATCTTCTTTATCATTTATGATATCGATTGCCACATTATATAAAAATATATCATCAATTTCTTCTCTATCTTTTCGATTCCATATTTTTGCAGTATTAATATAATTGATAGAGATTTCATGATTCTCGTCAGTTTGAGGTTCTGACAGAACATTTTCATCATCATGTGTTTCTTCAGGAACATCATTCTCTCTTTTGTGATCATCATGTGTTTCTTCAGGAACATCATTCTCTATTTTGTGATCATCGTGTTTCTCTATGAATTTTCTTTTTCGAGGATTTTTATCCTTGGAACCGACTGACCTTCCACGCTTCAGGCGTTTAATGACATCATGAGTATCTTCAATTTGTTTCTTCGGAATTTCAATTCGAGCAGGGACATTTGCAGCATATATATATGATTCATTTACCCCTTTTGTGTCTGAAAATGCATCTGGTATTAGATTTGCTATTCTTTGCAAGTGCACAATTTGCTGTACATCTTTTTCACATTGTTTTGTTCTTGGATCCAGATGTAACAATGATGATACATACCATGTAATTTCCTTTTCGGTATGTTTCTGTTCTCCCCCTAACATTGGGAAGATTTCCTCATTAAAATGAAAATCAGCAAAACGTGCTGTGAACACGTCGCTAGTTTGAGGTTCATGATATCGAATGATTGATAGACTATCATAACCGATATAAATTCCAACCTTTCTTTGAGGTCCCATTTTCTTTCTTTGCAGTGGTGCAATAGGCACATAAACCATACATCCAAAAATTCTCAGATGAGAAATGTCTGGTTTTTTACCAAATGCAAGCTGCAATGGGGAGTATTTATGATATGCACTTGGTCTGATGCGAATTAATGAAGCAGCATGTAAAATCGCATGTCCCCATATAGAAATAGGGAGCTTTGTTTTCATAATCATTGGTCTAGCAATCATTTGCAGACGTTTAATTAATGATTCAGCCAATCCATTATGTGTATGTAAATGAGCAACAAGATGCTCAACAATGATTCCCATAGACATACAATAATCATTGAAAGTCTGGGAAGTAAATTCACCAGCATTATCAAGTCTAATTTTCTTGATTGTATAATCGGGAAATTGATTCCTTAATTTTATTATTTGAGCAAGTAATCTTGCAAATGCAACATTTCGAGTTGACAATAAGCATACATGTGACCATCTGCTGGAGGCATCAATCAATACCATAAAGTTCAAGAAACATTGGTGATTTAGTTTGGATTTTGACTGGTGATAGTCTTATAATAAGTTTTCCATGAGAACATGCTTTACATTGAAACTTATTATTCTGAAAGATCTTCTGGTCTTTCAATGGATGACCATGTGTATTTTCTATAATTATTCGCATCATTGTTGAACCAGGATGTCCTAATCGATCATGCCAATTGATTAGTATTGAAGAATTATCAACTACCATGTTTAATTCAATGGGACTTATATGTGTATAATGCAATCCATTAGGGAGCATTGGTATTTGTTCAATCACATATTTCTTTCCTGATTTATATGTGATAAGACACATATATTTCTCATTCCCTTCATCCATGGGAATATATATCATTAAAACTCAACAAATTTTTTTTCGATTGTGGTGAATATAAAGCATCATTGATAAAAAATTTTGTACCATTAGGTAACAAAAATTGTGCTTTACCACATTCTTTAATCAAGTCTACTTGACTTGATATTGTATTCACCGTTGTTTTTGTTGGTTTTAGTTCCAAGAAATATATTTTATCTCGGAGGATAGTGTGCGTTGTACCACTATCGGATATGCAAACTTCAGCTTTGCTCATAGCATTTTCCATTTTTGAACTTCAAAAAAATATACAACGAAATAAAATTACTGCCAATATATATTTAAATATAACACATATCATAATTATACAATAAAAATTTATTATATGAATACATGAAAAATAAATTATTGTACATTTATATTCTACCACTATATTGTTCATTTTCAGAGAAATCATTGAGAAAATTTGCATCATCAATATTGTTCATTTCTATCCTACCAACATATTGATCATTTCCAGAGAAATCATTCATGAAATTACCAGCATCAAAATGAGTTGAATCATTCAAACGGTCACTGCGTTCAGTGAAGTTGGTCTCCTTTTCTTTCCCTTTTAATGATTCTTTATAAAGTTTACAAAGATGCTCAGGGGCTCGACAAATACGGGACCAATGTCCTGGAGTACCACATCTGAAACAAGAACTTTCATATCTTTTTGAGTGATTCTCATTAACACTTGTATTCTCATGACGTCTTTTCGGTGGATGGTTTGGGACGCTCTTTTGAGATGAGTTATAAAAATAACTATCTCTATTGTTTTCAAAACCACGGCCTCGACCACGACCATGACCACGACCAATTCCACGTCCACGACCTCGACCCCGACCAAAATCTTGTCTTTGAATTTGATTTTGGTTTCGAGGTTTAAATTCATTTTTACTTACAGCATTTACTTCTGGAAATGCTGTTGATCCAGTGGGTCGGGACTGATGATTTCTCATTAATAGCTCGTTGTTTTTTTCTGCCACAATAAGACAGGCGATGAGTTCAGAATATCTCGCAAATGCACGTACTCTATATTGTTGTTGTAGAGTAATATTTGATGCGTGAAACGTGAAAAATGTTTTTTCAAGCATTTCCGATTCTGTGACCTCATGTCCACAAAATTTTAGCTGCGAGAGTATTCAATACATCGCTGAATTATAATCACTGACTTTCTTAAAATCTTGGAATCTTAACATATTTCATTCATCACGGGCGGTCGGAAGTATAACTTCCCTTATATGTTCAAATCTTTCTTTCAATCTTTTCCATAAAGCCATGGGATCATTTTCAATTAAATATTCACATTTCAATCCCTCGTCGAGATGTCGACGAAAAAATATAATGCTGTTGCCTTTTCTTGTGATGTCGATATGCCATTTTCTTTTATGGTCTCACTTAGACCCAATGACTCAATATGCATTTCTACATCGAGAGTCCATGGCATTTAATTTTTTCCCGTGATGTCGAGCGCAACAAATTCGAGCTTTGTCAAATTTGACATGATGGTACTAAAAAATTACGATGCATTTTATTTGTTAATGAATATTGCAATACAAAGTAATGGATAAACAACAAGTACAAGCATTTGTAAAAATAAAGAAAACACACGAGGAGGATATTCTCCGATAAATAAAAGACTCGTGAGTATGATAAACAAAATAATTAAAAATAACCTTGAGAAAGCCATCTTCTTTTTTCTTCGAAAATTTTAATAAAGAATAATTTTTAGAGAAGAAGAGAAAGTTGGAGTGATTGAATGTGTTTGTGAGATCATATTTATAGGACAAAAACTAGCCGTTTTGTTACCGTTTATGACCGTTGGTGTACAAAAAAATAAAGGTATGTATTTGTATAATTTTATGGTAATAATATGGTGTATATAATATTAGTCATGTTTAAATAGTTATATATATCATATCATATTATTATAATGATGTGTCATAAGTTATTTTATTTAAAAATCTTATAGGCTTTTATACTTGTCGTATCCCTTACCGGGAGTGTGGAATGTCGTCTTAACATCCTCCCAGGATTTATAACAAGTTTTTGAAAAATTTATTTGTATTATTTCTAATAATAACATTATATTATATATTAAATATATGCACAATAAATAAATAACAGTAAAATAAATATTATCACTTTTGTTACATTTTTCCTCTGTTTGGAGCTTGGAAAAATATGGAGGACTTTTAGAGCTTCGTGCTAATAACGTGTTGTGAAAAAGTAAAAATTTATGGTAAAAAGTAAAAACCTCAAACTCTCAAAATTTACCAAATTACACACTTTATAATATTTTTCTCTCTACTCAATTATGATTTTCTTCACAAATGAGAGATCTATTTATAGGAAATCTTTACAAATAATCCAAAAATAAAATACATCATTACCTACATCATCACACACTAATTTTCAATATTTACAACTCTTATTTTCAACATTCAATATTCAAATATTCAATACACAGATTTTAAATATTAATTTTCAACAGTATATACATATATACAAAAATGTTTTCCTTAAAATTATATATATATATATATATATATATATATATATATATATATATATATATATATATATATATATATACAAAAATGTTTTCCTTAAAATTATATATATTATATTTAAAAATAAAACCTCACTCACGCACCCATCACTTTCACTCAAGCATTCCTTTTTGTTAATTTTTTTGACCCAACTCACACACCGTAAAATCACACACACACATTGCAAACACACACCCACAAAACGAACACACACACAGTTTGACACACACGCAGTAACATAATTGGTGCACACGAAATGAAAAGATTTCAATTTTGCTCTCATTAGAAAATAGTTTATGATAAAATAAATCTGGAACTCATCGACCACATGAAACCAACGAATCCAGCCTCTCCTTTTTCAAGCTTCATTAATGTTATATTTTTATTTTAAGCGAGAAATTATGTATCTTAAATGATTTATAAATTTTAGCATTTAAAGATTAAATTTAATTTATCGAGTGAAATAAAAGAAATGTTAAGTATTTTAATTAGCAGATTTTGAAAAATATGGGATTTAAATCATTTCACTCGAGATTTAATACTTTTAATAATTATTTTATGTCTTAATTAATTAGTTTGGTTAGTATTTAATTTATCAGATGAATTGAAGATTTTAAGCGTTTATAATTTTCATTTTTCAAAATTGTGGGATTTAATTACTTAGCATGACATTTAATATTTTTTTTATTTATAAAAGTTGTAATTTAATTTAAATTACCTAGTTCATGTATTTCTTTGTATTAAATAGGAGGATCAACCCTAGCTCCAACTATCATCTCACGCCTCACACACACACACACACACATTAGCCACACACACAAAATAACGTGAAGATTCAAGCCTAGGGTTAGGATTTTTTGGCTTCCTATCTTTACAGCCACCTTACCAAGACAAAACTTGTGCGAGACGGTCTCACGGGTCATATTTTGTGAGACGGATCTCTTATTTGGGTTATCCAAAAAAAATATTATTTTTTGTGGTAAAAGTATTATTTTTTATTGTGAATATCGGTAGGGTTAACCCATCTCACAGATAAAGATTCGCGAGACCGTCTCACAAAAGACCTAATCCTTGACCAAATCCTTCACCCTATTTTTTAGGAATATTTTCATCACTTTTGAAGTAAGAAACACAGCAAACTGTTCTTTGATCGGCCTCCGTCTTCCCCACTTCGGTATTCGATAATTTGTGCCTTTAAAATGCAAATGCATGTATAAACCCTTTTTTGATGCATCAATCATGTTAGATACTATATTTTGATATGAAATATGCATAAAAATTCGTTTGTTTGATTATATGAATGGTAAAACGTTACTGAAATCGTTTTTGATACAAAATATGTATGAACTTCCATGTTTTCTTGAGTTTCTTGATCGCAGGCTTCGATGGACCGATATGAAGGCGTTCAGCTGCATATGGTTACGTTATGGAGTGTGTTTAGATGTTATTTGGTGGTCCGTGATGGGTCGTTAGGCTGTTGGTACAACATGAAGTCGAAAGAAGCACACAGCTGTGCGTAGGGGTGATCGTGGCTTCGTTTGTGTGGCTCGATGCCTGGTTGGACAAGGGCTCATGGCTAGGGTTTATGTGGGGTCGGGTCCTAGGGTAAGCCTGGTCTTAGTCGCTTAGGGTCTGGTTGGACAACAAGAGGGCTGGAGCCGAGCTAAGGACGTATGTGTATGTTGGATTCGTGTGGGTGCTGCACCTGGCTAAGTTTGTTCAGGGCTGGTGCGTGTGTCATGGACTGGAAAGGGCTCAACTAGGGACTTAAATGATGTCTAAGGGTCAAGTCTAGGGCTTGGTTCTGGCATGGTTCAAGTTGGAATCGGTGGGGAGTCGTACGGAACGCATACGTGTTATAGTGTCATTCCTTCGGCAACTTGTGTTCAATAGATTGATGTGCATGCTTTAAGGGGTTCGGTCATGGTTAGGGGATGGTTTAGAGCCTTGGACAGTAGGTTAGGATATGGTTCAAGTGTGGTTCGAGTTCCGAGTTTATTGATATGCCATAAGTGGTTCTATTTAATTTTGGAGTCGTACGTGTCTGAATGCATCTTTAGGGTTTTTGTTATTATTTGAGGATGCTGTGGAAAAATGTCCGCGGAGGATCCAACGAGGTCCGCGATGTTTTTAAGTATATATGACGTGCAAAATAATTATTTTTGAGCTATGCGGTTTGTCTTTTGGTCAGTTATGTTTATGGGTTTGGAAGCTGGAGAACGTTTCTAGGGACCTCTCTGTCGGGACATCGTATTCTCGCACCCAAGATGCGGCAGAAGTTTAAAAATTTTGTTCTTATACATCGTGTGTTCAAATTATTTATAGGGTGTTTAGAATTATACCTTTGCGTTCTTAACGCTGGACTCCAAACTATTCTGATGTTTAGGCGGATATAGCCCTTCTTGTAAATCTCTACGAACAACTATTCTTTTTTGATCGCCTAATTAGGTCCACGATCAGAGACTGTTTTTATCGTTTGGTTTGCACTAGAAAAGCCAAACGATTTATGCGTTGAGACTGTGATCTCCAAATTTCCAAAATCCGGAGACGACACAACGACGGCAGCGCGGCGGTGGAAGAACAAGGTGGCCAAAAATTTTTCTCCAAAAATTTTGCGATGGCCGAGAGATACTTTTCAAAGTGGGAAGGTTTTTAAATTTTTTGTGCTTATTGATTCTTCATCAATCATTAACCAATAATTATTGATTCTCAATCAATAATTAAGCAAATCCAATTTGCTTTTGGCCAAAAATTTATTCTCACGTCTTTCATGAAGTGGCCGTGATTTTCATTCAAGGGAGGAGAGGTTTTAAAGTGGTTCTTGTGTTCAATTTTTCATCGTCTAACATTGAGCCCTAATGGTCTATTTATAGAGTGAGACTCCTAATCTAAATAGGAGTCCTTCTCCAACAAGGACTTTATTAATTTCATTATATTTAAACTCCCATATAATTAATATATAATGTATTTATTGACCTTTAATAATACATGATATAATAATATCATATACACAAATTTTATATCATCATATAAAATATATACATGTATATGTATGAAGAACAAGGTGGCCACAAAATTTTCTCCAAAAATTTTGAGATGGCTGAGAGATGCTTTTCAAAGTGGGAAGGTTTTTAAATTTTTTGTGCTTATGTATTCTTAATCAATCATTAACCAATAATTATTGATTCTCAATCAATAATTAAGCAAATCCAATTTTCTTTTGGCCAAAAATTTATTCCCACGTCTTTTATGAAGTGGCCGTGACTTTCATTCAAGGGAGGAGAGGTTTTGGAGTGGTTTTTGTGTGCAATTTTTCATCATCCATCATTGAGCCCTAATGGTCTATTTATAGAGTGAGACTCCTAATCTAATTAGGAGTCACTCTCCTACAAGGACTCTATTAATTTAATTATATTTAAACTCCAATATAATTAATATATAATGTATTTATTAACCTTTAATAATACATGCTATAATATTATCATATACACATATTTTATATCACCATATAAAATATATACATGTATATGTATAATAAATTAAATAACTATTATTTAATTTATAAACTAACTCCTTAGTTAATTTAATTCTAGACTCCTCTAAAATATTTATGAGAATTTATACATGTTAGTAGCCACCACTACTAGCACAATCATTTAATTAGTAAATTCCAAATTCACTAAAAAAATGATTCCGAACTCATTATAACCCTGATCGACGATCCGAGAGCGCCAATGTGAGAACCCGAGATTTTACGATCCCAAGTAAATAAGGTAAGAAATACACGAGCTTAAAACTTAGCTTAATCTAAGATCAAAATACTTTCATTCTAATTATAAACTTAATTATGAACTTAGATTTCAGCTAGTAACTCGTGGAAGTAACTTCAAAGCTCGGGAATGAGCTCAACAGGAGGCCAAGCTACTAGTAACCGCATCCATCGAAGTATTGCCACGGGAGGAGTAAAACCCTAGCTCAAGGACTCGATTCTTCAGCACAAAAAAACTCAACCAAGTTTGTCCTAACAAAACCAAAAAAAGAGCTATAAGATGAGTCAAGAGTTTGGACAAGTTAAATGTGCAGGAAATAACCTTTGCGTTAACCCATGAAGAAGCTGCGGGAGGAGCTAGAAGATCAGGAAACATTTAATATGCAAGAAATAACCCATGAACTAACCAAGATGACCCTTGAATTGGATAGGAATTTGACCAAAATAAATGCCTTGCTTGGGCTCCAAGGGGACGGCTATTGGGTAGGGGAGGAGACAAATTTCTTCTATAAATATGAGTCTCTCATGCATGCAAAACCATACCAAAAACAATCCTAAAGTTTCGGTTAAAAGAAGAGCAAAAGGGGAGGGAAATTCTTGCAGTGCAGGCGATCAAACATTTGCGTCGAAGTGCTGCTACATTCGTGTTTCATTCTACGTAAAGAATAATCGAAGTGCTGCTCGATTTCAGATCGCAATTGTTAAAGTCACGTCGAATTGCTGCTCAAACTTTCGAGAGAAAACTTTGTGCAAAGTTTGCAAATACGGTAAGTGGGCTTTTGTTATGTACTTCGTTTGTATTTTTAAACTTTAATATAAATAATGTGACATGCATGAATGCGTGTCTTCTTTTTCGAAACCATGATGCCTATCTGTTTAAAATTTCGATCGATTAAATGTTCCCTTCTGTGCTTCAAATTTTCTTGATTCCGCTGTGTCAGTATGAAAAACTCTGAAATCTGAATATCTGAAAAGTTCCGTCTGTTACTTCTGAATTCTGTTTGCACTGTTACGATTCGAATTTGAAATTGGACGAGAATTGTAATTCTGTCTGGCCTCCATTGATGGGTATAAAACCATGTTCTGTTCTGGCCCCCATTGGTGGGTATAAAACCATCATCTGGCCTCACCCCTTAGAGGACTAACATATTGTAGACAATTTGACCATGGAAATGAGAAGAGTAACAGTGTTTTGTCTGTTCTGAAATGATCTGAATTGTTTCTGTTTTGCTCTGAATTATTCGATAAGTTCTGTCTATTATTCGATTTGTTTCCGACATCTTAAGTAAGAATATTAGTTTTGAAAGTATGTTAAAGGAAATTTTTAAAGAATTAAGTTCTATATGTATATTTGGAATCGATCGACCCCACTTGCTGAGTGTTTCCCAAAACACTCACCCCCTTACAATTTTAGATAAAAATGAAGAACAAATCAATAATGAAGAGCAGGAAGATTTCTGGGGTTGGTGATCGATGGCCACGAGTAAGAATCAATTTATCCATTTTGTTTCAGTTTTCCGCATTTCGCAACTCTGATGTATTTATTTCATTGTCATTGTAAGACAATACTCTATTTATGAAAAACACTGGTTTGATTTGATACGAGACTTTATTGTTTTCAATATAATTGTTAAACAATGCCGGATGTCACCGATGCTTTGGACTCGGGGCGTGACATTTAAGTGGTATCAGAGCTATCAGGTTCATAATCCCGCTAGGATTTTGACAGACAAAATTTGACAAAAGTCAAATTTTGGCAAAAGCCTAGTGCACCCCAATCTGAATCCATCTTTCATCTGTTCCTTGAAATTTTCTAACAACTCCAAAAATCTCTCCTTTCAATCGTTCCAAAAATTCTTAGTATCGAAAATTTCATGACAACTTTGTTCCTATTATTTGTGCCTTTCTATCATTTACAAAATTCTGATGCCTTGCTTTCGATTTTTATCCTAGGAAATGGCTGCTCCACGTACTCGCGCTCAGGCTGCCCTTCGCATGCGTCAGCTCACGATTGATAATCAGACTAGGGAGATCGCGACTTTGAAAGCGCAACTAGACAAGGAAAGATTGGAGAAACAAGAGCTTAGTGAGGTTAGACACATACTTGAGACCGAGGTACAACGACTATCCCATCATCTGGACATGGCTAAGAGTCAGTTGTTGCAGATACCGACTGACTCCACTCGCATCACGCGCTTGGCTTCACTTAACAGGGACTTATTGGAGAGAGTGGAGGTAGAGGGAGGATATGCTGCTCAGGCCCGACAACGCCAGGAGGAGTACATCGCCAGGCAGGATCGGTACATCTCAAAGATCCACGACATGATGGACAGGCTTCAGGACCAAAATAACTACCTGCATTCAGCGATAGAGAACATGGAGGATGAAGAAGTAGCGCAGATGGAAGTAGATGAAGGCGACAGTGCCAGTGACAGCGACGGCGGAGAGATGTTCGATTAGATTAGCATCAAATTATAATAAAGTATTTGGATTGTAGAAAAATTTGTGATTAAGAAAATATTATGTGTACCAAATTATTTTGAAACTTTCTCTTATCGTTATAAAATTTGATGAGTATTTTTACAAAAATGTTGTTTTATAGGAACACTACATGGATCACCAAAACATTATAAACAAACTTCAAAGTCAACTTCAGGAAAAGGAGTCAGAAATTAAAACACTTAAAGAGAAAAATTATAAACTTGAGAGAGATAACTACCAACTGGATGGGAATAACGTATGTATGATGGAAGACCTTCGAGAAGCAAGAGTGGAAGAAAAGAAACTACGCGAAGACGTCCGACGATACGCTGCCTATCATCTAGAATCGGAGCGCCATCACGAAATCACCAAACAAGAGCTGAAGAAAGCCCAAGATAGGATTTTCACACTTCAGATCCGAGATGATAGTCTTCTCAAGACCCAACGCCATCTGGAGGAGCGAATCGAGGAGCAAGAAATTGACGAAAAGGTGAACCAATCAACAATTCAAGAACTGCAGAGTCAAGTCAACAACCTTGATCACCACAACACGCAACTGCAGAATTATATTGAGCACCTACAAAACGAAATGGTCAACATGGAAGAACTCATGCAAGAACTTGAAGAAAACCCAGTTGACGAAGAAGTCAATGAAGCAGTAGGGGACGGTGAAGTGATAGATGAGTAGAGAGAGAGAGAGAACTCTAGAATAGGCTTCAATTGTATCTAGGATTATTTGATCATTTGACAAAAATTGGTTGTATGAAAATTTTCCAATATTAATGAAATTATTTCTTTGAATATTGTGGCAAACAAATTAATAAAAATACATATTTATAGGATATGGCAGGAAGACCACCCCGAAACAACCGTAACCCTCGTGGCGCCAACCAAGATGAAAACAACCCACCACCACCACCACCACCAAGAGTGAATCTCAGTCAAGAGGATATGATGTCAATAGCCACTATCGTAGCTGCGACATTGCAAGGATTCGTGAACCCATTGGCTAATGCCATCCAACCACCACCTGAACCGCAACCGTGTGGGATTAAGTACCATTATGAATCTCTCAGAAGGAATCGAGTTCCAACTTTCGATGGAAACCCAAACCCAGAAGTCAGTTACAACTGGCTCAATAACGTCGAAACTCAACTACATTTACTGGAGATACCTGAGGAACTGAGAGTGGAGGTTGTAACACTGTTTTTGGAAGACCGAGCTAGGAAATGGTGGGATACTGTGTCGCCATCTTTGGCAGAAGTGGAAGAGATCACATGGCAGATTTTTAAGAGAGAGTTTCTGAAGCAATACTATCCGGCCGAGTTTCGTCTACAAAAGCTGAATGAATTTGAAAATTTCAGACAATCACCAGACATGACGGTAATGGAATACACGTTGAGATTTAATGATCTGGGAACCTATGTCCCAACGATTATGTCAGATGAAACGTTAAAAATGCATTGTTTCAAAAAGGGACTCAACAGTCGAATTCAGTCGGCACTGGCAGTATTCAAACCTAGCAGCTTTGCAGATTTGATGGGCGCTGCAATGAGCGCAGAAACTGATATCAAGCGACGCGAGGAAGAAAACAAGAGCAAAAGGCCGATGAACAGTCAACCTACTCAGAATGGTCCCAAGTTTAAGAAACCAAATCATTCAAGTGGGTCTTTCAAAGGAAATTCTGGCAGTGCTGGTAGCACCGAAGGAAAGTGGTGTGATACATGTCGACAGAAACATGTTGGAGAATGTTACCGGAAGACAGGTGCTTGTTTCAAGTGCGGAAAGGTGGGTCATAGAATTAAAGATTGTCCTGACAACAAGGACAAAGGGGCGGGATCCAACAAGAAAAATGAAAACAAGACCAATGCCCGGGTATATGCAATCACCCAAGAGGAAGCTGATGATACCAATGAAGTGGTGGCAGGTACTATCTTACTCAATGAAATGCCTGCTTATACCTTATTTGATTGTGGTGCTACACACTCATTCGTGTCTAGAAAGTTTGCTAAGAAGCTTAAACTCGAACATGATACTCTTAGTGAACCATTAAGAGTAGCAACACCGGCAATTAAAATAATTGAGACCCAAAAAGTGTATCGAAACTGTAAAATTTGTATCAGCAAACAAATTTTTGAAGCAGAATTGATTCAACTCAATATGGTTGAGTTTGACATCATTCTTGGAATGGACTGGTTATCTAAATACCATGCCATTGTGGACTGCCAAAAGAAAAATGTTAGACTCCAGACTCCTCATGAAGAAGAGATTTTATTCCATGGAAAATCAAAAGAAAGAAAATCTCTGTTATCTGCATCTCAAGCCTGGAAAGCCATAAGAGGAGGAGAGAAATTTATCTGGCAGTGATAAATGAAATTAAAGAAGAAGAAGTCCCAAGGTTGGGGGATATTCCAATTGTTCAAGAATTTCCATACGTTTTCCCCGAGGAACTACCGGGAGAGATACCAGATAGGGAAGTAGAATTTGAAATCAATTTGGTCCCTGGTGCTGCGCCAATATCAAAGGCACCATACCGAATGGCTCTAGCCAAATTAAAAGAGCTAAAGGCGCAACTGCAAGAATTACTAGACAAGAACCAGATTCGCCCCAGTGCATCCCCGTGGGGACCCCCAGTGCTTTTTGTAAAGAAAAAAGACGGAAGCATGAGGCTATGCATCGACTACCGGGAGTTGAACAAGATCACCATAAAGAATAAGTACCCACTCCCAAGAATAGAAGATCTTTTCGATCAGTTAAAGGGAGCCAAGGTCTTCTCAAAACTAGATCTGAGATCTGGTTACCATCAGTTGAAGGTCAAAGCGGAAGACATCCCTAAAACTGTTTTAGGACAAGATATGGACATTACGAATTCACGGTAATGCCTTTTGGTCTAACAAATGCTCCTGCAGCTTTCATGGACCTTATGAATCGGGTATTCAAACCATATCTTTATAAGTTTGTAGTTGTCTTCATAGATGATATCCTTGTGTACTCACCAAGTGAAGAAGAACACAAAGAGCATCTGTGTCTCACTTTGCAGACACTTCGAGAAAAGGAACTATACGCCAAATTCAAGAAATGTGAATTTTAGTTAAAAAGTGTGGCGTTACTAGGACATATAATTTCACAATTTGGGGTGTCATTGGACCCTAAGAAGGTAGAGGAAATCAAAGATTGGCCACAACCAAAGGCAGTGACTGAAGTCAGGAGTTTTCTGGGATTAGATGGCTACTACAGAAAATTTGCGGAAGGATTTTCTTCGATAGCCATTCCACTCACCAAAATTACTCAGAAGAATTCGAAATTCATTTGGAATGAAGCTTGTGAAAAGAGTTTCGAAACTCTTAAGATAAAACTCGCATCCACACGAGTACTAGTTCTTCCCGAGGATGGTAAGAATTTCACTGTATACAGTTACGCATCAAAGGAAGGATTGGGGTGTGTGCTTATGCAAGAGGGTCAGGTAATCGCTTATGCCTCACGGCAATTGAAACCATATGAGCAGAATTACCCCACTCATGACTTGGAGTTAGCCGCAGTAGTATTTGGGCTTAAAATCTGGAGACACTACTTTTATGGAGTAAAATGCGAAGTTTTTACTGATCACCAGAGTCTTAAGTACATTTTCACTCAAAAGGAATTAAATATGAGGCAAAGAAGGTGGATGGAACTTCTCAAGGATTATGATTTGGTAATCAATTACCATCCAGGTAAGGCAAATAAGGTGGCAGACGCATTGAGCCGAAGGAATCCTGGAAAGGCGAGCTTATCTTCACTATCAGTATAATCAAGCCTTCGAGAGACCATCAAATTGAAGCAGAGTCAAGACACCTCCATCCTAAAAATTAAAGAACCAATCCAAGGAGGAAAAGCTCCATATTTTCAAATTGATGAAAATGGAATACTCTGAATGAAAGGATGATTGTATGTGCCAAACGTCGATGGAATTCGAGAGGAAGTGATGGCCGAGGCACATAAATCGAGATTTCCGGTACATCCAGGAAGCACCAAGATGTACCGGGATTTGAAAAATAATTACTGGTGGAACGGTATGAAGAAAGATGTAGCTGTCTTCGTTGCTAAGTGTTTAGTTTGTCAACAAGTCAAGGCGGAACATCAAAGGCCTGGAGGACTTTTACAGCCATTGGAGATACCGGAGTGGAAGTGGGATAACATCTCCATGGAATTCGTAGTAGGACTACCACGATCAAGACATGGTCATGATGGGATCTGGGTGATCATTGACAGATTGACCAAGTCCGCCCATTTCTTGCCAGTACGAATGATTTTAATTTGGATAAATTAGCCACTTTGTATGTGGACAACATAGTGAGGCTACATGGAGTTCCAGCGAGTATTCTGTCTGACAAAGATCCAAGATTTGTGTCAAGATTTTGGAAAATTTTACAAAAGGCTATGGGAACCAATGTCACTCTCAGCACGGCTTATCATCCTCAGACTGATGGCGAAACTTAAAGGACTAATCAAACCCTCGAAGATATGCTGAGGGCATGTGCACTGGACTTTTCTGGAAATTGGAGTGAACAATTACCGTTAATGGAGTTCGCCTATAACAGCTACCATAGTAGTATCAAGATGGCTCCATATGAGGCTTTGTATGGTCGGAAGTGTAGGTTGCCTCTATATTGGGATGAATTCGGAGAAAAAGCTGTTACCGGACCAGAACTCATTCAGTTAACAGAGTGATTATGGAATTGTTATGATTTTTTTAGAATATATCGATTCATATTGGACAGATTTGGATTATGGATTGATTACAGATTGTGTTGGATATCAGTTATCGATTGTAATTATTATATGTTGATATGGTATTGACGAAGATATTCAGATTGTTCCGTTATGCCGTTGATTTTGAGTTAGATTCAGATTGTTCAGATTGGTATTGACTTGATCAGTATATTGATATTTTATTATTGATATTGTCATTGCCAGATTGAGGGTTGACAGACTTTGAATTCCAGACATGAACGACATCAGAATTACAATAAAAGAAAGGTATAAGTCAATGTGGTACCGGGAGAACGACTCAAGTAGGATATACTTGAGTTTCCCTAAATCACATACTGATTGTTATTATTTACATTGATTTGAATTGATATGCTTGTTCTATTGATTTATAGAAGCAAGTATTATATGAGTATTAGACGAGTGATTTTGTGACATAAGTGCCGATAGTGATGAAATCGTCACTGGCACATTGCACATTGTCACAAGATAGTGAATTGGCAATAGTGCCATAGTCTATGATAGATAGGACAAGACACCGGATGTTTGGTTATATCGATTGAATAGAATTGGAGTTTCTTCTACTACTGAATTCGATATAGGAATGCCAACGTCTGAAAACCGGGATCCTTAGACTAGGATTGAGTCTAGTCTGAGACGTGGAGTCACGAGTCTGATTAATGATTTTATATTGATTATGTTTCAGATTTTGATACATTTTACTGATATTTCTTACATGCTTTTACATCGGTATATGATTGCATGTTTCGTTGATTTATACTGGGATTTATATCTCACCGGAGTTATCCGGCTGTTGTCGTGTTTGTATGTGTACATGGCAACAGGTGGGACAGGTTCAGGGTCGAGGAGATGAAGAAAGATCGTGATTATAGTGGAGACTACGGACTTTGATTAGAGATAGGGTTTAAACACTTGATATGTAGTCGTTAAACCTTAGTTTTGAATGATTGTATATAGTACAAGACTTGTAATTTAATACTGATAAGTATGTTAGAATGTATTCCATTACGTTCCGTATTTAATATTGTATGATAAAAAAATTAGACCCTGTTTATTATAATTAAATTGTCCCAATGATGATTAAGAACATGATTAGCGTCCGGGTCCCCACAACAGGTGGTATCAGAGCGATATATCCTTTAGATTGTGATAGGAGCTGGTGAGCGGGGTAGAATGAGTTTTCTTTCCTTGCTTTTGATTGCTAGCATGATTTACTGCTTTATAATGCATGTTTATTTGGTTATCTGAGTTGATTTGAAAACATGCGTTATTGAGAACGAATCAGATCCGATTCTGTATCAGTAGTAAGATGATTGGAGGAGGACTGAAACAGATTTGTTATATTTGGTTGCTAACCTTTTTGTTAATCAGATATGCCTCCCCGAAGAGTACCGGAACAGGGTAGCACTTCGAAATCCTCCAATGGATGTGACAGCAACACCGATGGAGACATTGCTGAAGAGATTTCAGTCGTTTCATCCACCTACACTGAAGGGTACTAAAACAGCAGTGGATTGTGAGAGTTGGCTGGATGACACTGAGATGTTGTTTGAGTCTTTAGATTATACTGATGAGCGGAGAGTGAAACTGATAGGGCACCAGTTACATGATGTTGCAAAGAACTAGTGGATTACAACAAAGCGGGCATTGGAGCATCGAGGTAGAGTTATTACGTGGAATGTGTTTAGAACTGAATTTTATCAGAGGTTCTTTCCAGTGTCGTATAGGAAGGATAAGGGCGCAGAATTTGAAAACTTGAAACAGGGTCAACTAAACATAGAAGAATATGTGGCCAAGTTCTCCACATTGCTACGATTTGCTCCACATGTGGCCGAAAACGATGAAGCCGTTGCTGATCAGTTCATTAATGTCCTGAATCCTGAAATCTTTACTTTGGTGAACATTGGGAGATCAAATAATTTTACCGATGCCTTGAACAGAGCTAAGGGAGCCGAAGCTGGTCTGATGAGACGGAGAGGAGCTTCGTTTGTACCTCCAGAACCGAGACCCCAGATGCCTCCACCTCCTTCCAGATTTGAGGGTGGCAGCAGCAGTGCTGGAAAGAAGGATTTCCTGAAAGCCAGAGAAAAGCAATTCAAAAGATCTGGAAGCATTTCATCCAGTTCTATTGGCTCGAGACAGACCGGTCAGGGCCAGAGTTATACAGGACCTTATTGCAACACTTGTGGAGGGAAGCATTCCACAGAGCAGTACCGAGGATTTTTTGGCAGTTGCCGTATTTGTAGACAGCAGGGAAACTTTGCTAGAGTTTGTCCCCAGAGAGATACTCAGAGGTCACAGGGTGCTGAGTCATCTGGATCAGTAGCTCCGACTGGTAGACGACCACCAACTGCAGTTCACTCTTTCCAACCAGCACCATCTCAGTCACAGCCGAGGCCAGGAGGAAGCCAGATAGTCAGCCAGCCTCCTAGACAACAAGCCAGAGTGTTCGCTTTGACTGAGGAGCAAGCTCAAGATGCACCAGACGATGTTGTCGCAGGTAACTGTTTTTATTTCTGGTTACCCTGCTTATGTATTGATAGATACTGGTGCATCGCATACTTTTATTTCTGAACGATTTGCATTGAGGCATGCTTTGTCGATTGAGTCATTGTCTGCGGTAGTGTCTTCTCCGTTAGGGACATGTTTGATATCAATGAAGTCTGTTAGATCTTGTATACTGCAGTATGATGGACATGAAATTGAACTAGACTGTATTGTGCTTGGATTGTCTGATTTTGACTGTATTATCGACATCGATATGTTAACCAAGTACAGGGCCACTGTTGATTGTTTCCACAAGATTGTGAGATTCAGACCTGAAATGGCTGAGGAGTGGAAATTTTATGGTAAGGGTTCTCGATCTAGAATTCTTTTGATATCTGCTATGTATATGACTCGATTATTGCAGAAAAGAGCAGATGGATTCCTTGTGTATTTAGTTGATCTACTGAAAGCGAGTCCATCATTGGCGGACTTGCCAGTGGTGTGTGAGTTTGCTGATGTCTTTCCAGATGAGATTCATGGTTTGCCTCCGATTCGAGAGATAGACTTCAGCATTGAGTTGATGCCAGGTACAGTTCCGATTTCGAGGGCTCGGTACAGAAAGGCAGCGATAGAATTGAAAGAGCTGAAGGAACAGTTGGAGGATTTACTGGCCAAGGGGTATATCAGACCGAGTGTGTCTCCTTGTGGTGCTCTAGTACTGTTTGTAAGGAAGAAAGACAATTCGATGAGACTCTGTATCGATTACCGGCAACTGAACAAAGCAACGGTAAAGAACAAATACCATTTGCCTCGTATTGATGATCTGTTTGATCAGTTGCAGGGTTCATCTGTATATTCCAAGATCGATCTGGATACCATCAGCTGAGAGTCAGGGATTCTGATATCTTGAAGACAGCATTTAGAAACAGGTATGGACAATATGAATTTATTGTCATGTCATTTGGGTTAACAAATGCATCGGCGGCTGTATTTATGGGGTTGATGAACTGTATCTTTCAGAGATATCTTGATGATGTCGTTATTATATTCATTGATGATATTTTGATTTATTCGAAAAGTATGTTCAACATGCCGAGCATTTGAGAATGGTGTTGAAAATTTTGAGGGCTGAAAAGTTATATGCTAAACTGTCGAAATGCGAGTTTTGGTTGAGACAGGTTGTATTTCTGGGGCATATTATATCCGGAGACGGTATATCAGTGGATCCCAGTAAGGTTGAGGCAGTGATTTTTTGGCCGAGACCGATTTGAGTGCCCGAGATTCGCAGTTTTATGGGTTTGACATGATATTATCATCGATTTATTAAATATTTCTCGAGTATTGCCAAGCCTATTACTCAGTTGACTCAGAAGAGTTCTCCGTTTATATGGTCTGAAGAATGTGATACCAGCTTTCTTGAACTAAAGAAAAGATTTACCAGTGCACCGATCTTGACTATTCCATCATGTACTGGTGATTTTGTGGTTTACTGTGATGCATCTCACCGAGGATTGGGTTGTGTACTGATGCAGCGAGGACATGTTATTGCTTATTCCTCGAGACAGCTGAAGCCACATGAGACTCGCTACCCAATTCATGATCTTGAATTGACGGCCATCGTCTTTGCGTTAAATATATGGCGACATTATCTTTACGGGAGAAATTTGAAATGTATTCTGATCATAAGAGTCTAAAATATTTGTTTTCATAATCAGAGTTGAACATGAGGCAACGAAGATAGCTTGATTTACTAAAGGATTTCAATTGTGAAATCAAGTATTATCCAGGGAAGTCCAATGCAGCAGCAGATGCACTGAGTCGAAAGGTATGTTCATTATCCCTATCGACGGTCGGTGTTTCGAATTTGATAGAAGATTTTTGTTTGTCTGGATTAGCTTTTGAAACAGATTGTCAGCCTCTCAGATTGTGTTCTATTCGAGCTGAACCAGAATTGATATTGAGAATCAAAGAGGTACTAGAAAATTGATCAGAATGTGCAGAATTCGATTGCCATGGTCAGAGCTTGACATCAATCGGAATATAAGGTTCATGACAGTGTTTTGTATGTGAATAATCGCATTGTTGTGCCGAATGTTTCAGATTCGAGACAGCGGATACTAGCAGAAGCGCACAGCAGTCGCTTTAGCATTCATCCTGGTGACAGAAAAATGCATAATGATTTGAAGACACAGTACTGGTGGAAACAAATGAAATCTGATGTTACTAAATTTGTAGCCAAGTGTCTGAATTGCCAACAGGTGAAAGCAGAAAAAAAGAAACCAGGAGGATTGTTACAGAGTTTATCTATTCCTGAATGGAAATGAGATCACATTTCCATGGATTTTGTGATGTAGCTACCGAGATCCTCCAGAGGTTGTGATGCGATTTGGGTCGTGATTGTCGATTGACCAAATCTGCATGCTTTATTCCATACAAAATGACATACAGACATGACCAAATGGCCGATATCTATGTCCGAGAAGTGGTCAGATTGCATGGAGTGCCGAAGTCGATTGTTTCAGAACGTGATTCTCGGTTTACTTCCCACTTCTGGCAGAGTTTGCAGCTGGCTATAGGTACGAAGTTACATCTGAGTACCGCATATCATCCACAGACTGACGGACAGTCAGAGCGGACGATTCAGACATTGGAAGATATGCTGGGAGCTGTAGTTCTTGATATTAGCACTAATTGGCAAGATACATTGCCTCTTTGTGAATTTTCGTACAAAAAAGGCTATCCGACAAGTATTGAGATGGCTCCATTCGAAGCGTTGTACGGAAAGAAGTGTCGATCCCCTCTGTATTGGGATGATATCTTTGAGGTACCTGAAATCGGACCTGATATGATCAAAGATATGACGAAAAAAGTGAAGCTGATTCAGAAGAGAATGAAGCCAGCTCAGGACAGGCAAGTCAAATATGCCAACATCAGACGACGACCGTTGGTATTTGAGGCAGGAGACAGAGTATTTCTGAAGATTTCACATTTCAGAGGAGTTGTCCGATTTGGCAAGAAAGGGATGTTGTCTCCACGATACGTTGGTCCATATGAAATTCTCGAGAAGATAGGAGATCGTGCCTATCGACTCGCATTACCGTCTTCATTATCGGGTATACATGATGTTTTTCATGTATCTATGCTGATTTCGGAAAACCGATCCAGATTATCGATCGCAAGGAAAAGCAACTTAGAATGAAGACTATTCCGCTTGTAAAAGTTCAATGGACTCGTCATGGTACTGAAGAAGCTACTTGGGAGACTGAATCAGATATGAGACAGGAATTCCCGGCATTATTTCACTGATGTGAGTTTTTTATTCAATATTCTCTTATATACATTTCCTTTTGAAATGATTTGATTGCCGGTGATTTCGGGGACGAAATCGTATCTTAGGGGGGAGAAATGTAATGGCCGAGATTTTCAGTCATTTAATTTAAGATTATTGATTATGAACTGATGTGATTATAGTCGGGCCGTTCCGAGACCAAATTGGGCAAATATATGAAAGCTCAAAATTTGGACCGAATGTTTGGCGCCCGGGCGGAATTTTGTGACCGCCCGAGCGCCATTGAATAGTGTAAGAAAACCTAACACCCCGCGCCCGGGCGGTAAGTTATATCCACCCGAGCGCGATTGAATAAAGTGAAAGGGCCGAGAGTTCCGCGCCCGGGCGGAACTCTATGTCCACCCGAGCGCGAGACGTGCTGTTTAAAGAATAAGCCACTTGCCCGGAGCATGCAATATATATATATATAATTTTAAGATTTCGTCACTTCCTTCAGCAACAAAGAGTCGAGAGCTTCCGGGAAAAAAACTTGAGATTCTTGATTTTAGAAAGTGACTCTGAAAGATCCAACCGTTCGATTGTGAATCCGACTTCGGTAATGTGTTCCTATCGACGCAGGCTTCAACTGGACGTAAGTTTTATTACGTTTTGACATGTTTTGAAATTACGATATTACCAGAATCAAATATGATTCATATATGATGTTCTTGACATGTTAGACATTGTTAAATCAAATTCAGATTGAGAAACAAAGTGATTATGGAATTGTTATGATTTTTTTAGAATATATCGATTGATATTGGACATATTTGAATTATGGATTGATTACAGATTGTTTTGGATATCATTTATTGATTGTAATTATTATATGTTGATATGGTATTGACGAAGATATTCATATTGTTCCGTTATGCCGTTGATTTTGAGTTAGATTCAGATTGATCAGATTGGTATTGATTTGAGCAGTTTATTGATATGATATTGTCATTTCCAGATTGAGGGTTGATAGACTTGGAATTCCAGACAAGAACGACATCAGAATTACAATAAAAGAAAGGTATAATTCAATGTGGTACCGAGAGAACGACTCGAGTATGATATACTTGAGTTTCCCTAAATCACATACTGATTGTTATTATTTACATTGCTTTGAATTGATATGCTTGTTCTATTGATTTATAGAAGCATGTATTAGATGAGTATTAGACGAGTGATCTTGTGACATTAGTGCCGATAGTGATGGAATCGTCAATGGCACATTGCACATTGTCACCAGATAGTGAATTGACGATAGTGCCATAGTATGTGACGGATAGGTCAAGACACCGGATTTTTGGTTATATCGATTGAATAGAATTGGAGTTTCTTCTATTACTGAATTCGATATAGGAATGCCAACGTCTGGAAACCGGGATCCCTAGACTAGGATTGAGTCTAGTCTGAGACGTGGAGTCACGAGTCTGATTAATGATTTTATATTGATTTTGTTTCAGATTCTGATGCATGTTACTGATATTTCTTACATGCTTTTACATTGGTATATGATTGCATGTTTCGTTGATTTATACTGGGATGTATATCTCACCGGAGTTATCCGGCTGTTGTCGTGTTTGTATGTGTGCATGGCAACAGGTGGGACAGGTTCAGGGTCGAGGAGAGACTACGGAGTTTGATTAGAGATATGGTTTAAACACTTGCTATGTAGTCGTTAAACTTAGTTTTGAATGATTGTATATAGTACAAGACTTGTACTTTAATACTGATAAGTATGTTAGAATGTATTCCGTTACGTTCCGTATTTAATACTGTATGATAAAAAAAATTAGACCATGTTTATTATAATTAAATTGTCCTAATGATGATTAAGAACATGATTAGCGTCTAGATCCCCACACATAGAGTGTTTAGAATTTATACCTTTGCGTTCTTAACGCTTGGACTCCAAACTATTCCGATTTTTAGGCGCATATAGCCCTTCTTTTAAATCCCTACGAACGGCTCTTCAAATTTGATCGCCTAATTAGGTCCACAATCGAAGACTGTATTACTCGTTTGGTTTGCACTAGAAAATCCAAACGATTCGTGCGTTGAGATTGTATTCTCCGAATTTCCAAAATCCGGAGACGAAGCGGTGCGGCGGTGGAAGAAGGAAGGTGGCCGAAATTCTCACCAATTTCTCTTTTTCTTGGTCGAGAGTTACATGATTCAAAATCATGGGGTTTTTGGCTAATTTATTCTTAATCAATCATTAAGAAATATTATATATTCTTAATCCATAATTAAGCAAATCTAATTTGCTTTAACTACCAAAATTTCTTCCAAACTTGAAAGGGGTGGCCGTGGGTTTCCTTTTGATTGGGAAGGGAATTTTTTTTTTTTATTTTGTACAAGAAAACATCAACCTTGCACTAAGACCCTTATGGTTTATTTATAGAGTGAGACTACTAATCTAATTAGGAGTCCATATCCCACAAGGACTCTACCAATTTCATTATATTTAAACTCTCATATAATTAATATATAATGTATTTATTAACCTCTAATAATATATTATAAAATAATATTATATACACATATTTTACATCACCATATAAAATATATACATGTATATGTATTTTAATTAAATATTTATTATTTAGTTTATAAACTAACTCATTAGTTAATTTAATTCTATACTCCTCTAGAATATTTATGGGAATTTGTGCATGTTAGTAGTCACCACTACTAGCACAATCATTTAATTATTAAATTTCAAATTCACTAAAAAAATTGATTCCAAACCCGATCGACGATCTGAGAGCGTCGATGTACCAAGGATACAAATCTTGTTCATATAATGAAAATCGAAAATTTCGAAGATCAAAATTTTTATTTACCAAATTTAGAACTTACCACATATGGCAGTTACCATATTTGGCAGCTGCCAGTTTTAGTGAACTCCTTCACAAAACAGGAAGTTCCACTCTCCTTCCTTATTTAGAAATCATTCCAACTTCCATTTCTTTCATCATATGGAATAAGCTCATAAACTCTTATATGAGCTTCCTGTTTGATCTCCATCAAACTATAGTCGCCAAATTCCAAATCCTTGAAATTTGACTATCTCAATGGGAACACAAAATCCGATACTTGTGTGACCCTCAATGGTTCAGGGATACAGCTAGCCGGAGGTTCACATATCCATGTGATTTAGAATAACATTTATTTTTATTCGGGTTTACTCTAGTTGTAACGTACCGTACTTTTTATTACTAAAATTTGCAGAAGAATTAAAAATTTTCTTAAATAAAAACGTGAACATTCAAAATTCGATAAAATGAACTGTACTTCAAAACAAAGATCTAAAATAGAGTTTGACAAAAATATTTGAACACTTTCATGAAGACTTGAAAATATGGCGGTCCTCGGGTTTAGCCTCTCGCTCAGTCCAAGCCTGCTCCTTGGTCCCCACCTCCTGTCTCCTCATAAATATCCTCACCTGCATCGATCAAGTCTAGTGAGTCTAAAGACTCAACACGTAGAGACTGGAAGTAACAAGTACTACATAATAAGATCACATGAAACTTTAAAATAGGAAATACGTACTTTAAACTTGAACTTGCAAGATAAAAATTGAACATACGTACAAATATACTTAGACGTGCCATAAAATTTTCTTAAACATGCTTGCATACTTGAACATACTTAAACATACATAGCTTCGTCATTTTGCGTAGAGATATGTTTCAAATCAAGTGACCATAACATAATTCGCCTGATCAGACTAACCCACAGTACTGGGCTGACAGGGACGTATCCACTGCAACATATATGAGATCCTCGTTCATAATTTAACGCTTTCCAATCCTGACCTAAACCCGTTTATAATTTAACGAGGTGGAGAGGTTCTCGGCCACGTTCGCCGACTTCCAAACCAATTCATAATTTGGTCACAAGACATTTAACATACCTCAAAAACTTGAAAAATATTTTGTTTTGCACGTTAACATACTTACTTGGCGTTGAGAGATTCGTTGGATCTCGCTTGGGGTCGCTGCTGCAACATACTAATCATGAACTCAACACTTAACTTGCATAACTTAGACGTAGGTATTCGTACTTACGTTCAAGCTCAATATTTTCCTTAGGACACTCTAAATTCTCGTTACTCGACTTTGTTAAACATTGCACTAAACCATGACATGAAATCCCAATTGATCCCTAAGAAAATTCCCAAAAGACTGGAGTACACGGACCCCGTTCATCCCTCCGGGTCCGGATCCGTGTAGGTACTGTATCTGCATACTCGAAGAAAGGAGAAGACACGGACCCCGTGCCTAGATCCGTGAAAGGGTCCGTGTAGACTCAGTAAAAAGATACTTCGGAAGAAATAAGGGCACGGACCCCGTGCCAGGGTACGTCTACGGGTCCGGGTAGGCTCGGTAAAAGTAAACCAGCGGAAAATCGTGTACTCAAAGCTTATTCCTCCTAACTCTATCATCCCGATCATAACATTACACCTCGAGACCCATCCTAGAGTGTTAGAACACTTGTTCAACTCAAAAAAACGCCCCAAAACAACGACGTCCAACTTACAACACAATTCAATTCATGAACATGAACTTTGACGACAAAACGGTTATATACGACTATTCATTCTCCCAATTGCCTAACAACACGAAACGAAATTCATATAACCATCCCTACGTCAATAACAATATACCTATACGGTGCAACGATGACTCATCGATCCCCAACGAAGTCTGCAACAATAAAACTCAAGAACACATCAATACATAATTTTCTGAAAACGTAGTTTGAGCAGTCCCACGAAAAACGTCATAACTCACTCAATTTTTATCCAAATATTTAGAATTTACCGTCAAATCGAAGGTATTGAAAAGTTTTACAATTTTTGTGTTGAAAGTTTTCTCATAATCGCGACCGAAAAATCGCAGTATTTAAAAAAGACAGTAAAAACGAGTTTTCATATCTAAAAGTTATTTCAAAACTAATCCAAACCATTTTCTGCTCAAACGACGAACGTCATGCATAAAATTTTACGCATAAAAATAACACGACACATAATATGACGAGATCGATGCAGAAATAACAGAATCTACGTGCCTTTGATGATTAGAAATACTGTGACGACGATACCGAAGCGGAGATCACGTGAGGATTTATCCGGGACGAACGTGGCGCTAAAATCTTTGAAGAAAACACACGAAAATTGCTGGGAATTTAATGGGGAAGTGGGAGGCTGCTTCTAGGAGTAATAACCCTAGTTTGTGCTCTCTCAAAATAAAAATCTGAATAATGAGGTGAGTGTGTGTGTTTAGGCATTTTTTAGTGTGTGTAAAAGTGTGTGTGCATGTGATTAGTAAATTAGGGAGAGTAAAATTTGCTTAATTATTAATTATAAACAAATTTAAAAAGAAAATACTAACTCTCCCTCAACTTTAACAAAATCTCTAATTTAAATTAAAGCACACAAAAGTGCTAATTTTAAAAGTTTCAAACTCTTAATTTACTAAATAAATAAATTAGACTTTAAAATACTAACAACTTAATAAATTGGTTAAAATGTCCCAACCTCTACTTAAAATAAAATGCCACCTTTAAAATCGCCAAAATCATCACCGGTCTCTTTTCATCGATCCCGCCTCGAGTATTCGCCTGAAACATGAAACTCGAAAACATTTTAACGTGCATCACATAAAAATAATTAATTTAAAATAATGCATTTAAATAAAACATGCATGGCTAAAACTCCATAACTTAAATAATTTATTTACAATTATATAAATGCATGGGTTATATGTGTACTGAATTTGGGCACTACATTTCCTCCCCCACTTATAAAAATTTTGTCCTCGAAATTAAATCTTACCGAACAACTCCGGGTAGTGGTTCCTCATGTCCGCTTCTAACTCCCAAGTGGCTTCCTCCACTGATTGGTTTAGCCACCGGACCTTGACCAACTTGGTCACTTTGTTTCGTAGCCTCCGCTCCTGTCTGTCTAGGATTTGGACAGGTTTTTCATCATAAGACAGGTCTGGAGCCAATTGCAACGGCTCATAACTCAGAACATGCGAAGGGTTAGCTAGATACTTCCTCAGCATAGAGACGTGGAACACATTGTGTACCCCGGCCAGATTCGGCGGAAGGGCAACACGATAAGCTAGTGTCCCAACTCTGTCAAGAATCTCAAGATGTCCAAAAAACTCGGACTCAGCTTACCTCTTTTCCTAAATCTCATAACGCCCTTCATGGGCACTATCTTTGCAAAAACGTGATCATCTACGGCAAATTCGAGGTCTCTTCTCCTCTTATCGGCATAGCTCTTCTGGCGACTCTGGGCGGTCTTCATTTTGTCTCGAATCTTGACCACCAAATCTGCAGTCTGTTGAACTATCTCCGGACCAAGTTCTGCTCTTTCACCAACCTCATCCCAATGAATTGGTGATCTGCACTTCCTTCCGTACAACGCCTCGTAGGGGGCCATACCTATAGATGCTTGGAAACTGTTGTTATAGGTAAATTCCACTAAAGGTAAATTTGATTCCCAAGTCCCATGGAAATCGATCATACAGGCCCACAATAAATCCTCCAAAATCTGAATCACTCGCTCAGACTGGCCATTTTTTTGAGGGTGAAAAGCTGTACTGAAAAGCAATTTCGTCTCCATGGCTGCATGTAAGCTCTTCCAAAAGGACGATGTAAACCTTGGGTCCCTGTCGGACACAATAAAAATGCAACTATCTCCTTGATATAGAGCTCCGCATACTGCGTCACGGAGAAAGTCTTCTTCACTGGCAAGAAATGTGCCGACTTCGTGAGTCAATCCATTATAACCCAAATAGAATTGGATCCCCTGACTGACCTTGGCAAACCAACCACAAAGCCCATTGTAACATTCTCCCATTTCCACTCTGAGATGGGGAGTGGCTTAACCAATCTTGCTGGCCTCTGATGCTCTGCCTTCACCTGCTGACAAGTGAGGCATTCAGACACAAATCTGTGGATGTCTCTCTTCATTCCTGGCCACCAATACAAAATCTATAGGCCCTTGTACATCTATGTACCTCCTGGGTGAATAGAATACGGAGATGCGTGTGCCTCTGTCAGAATATCCTCTTTGATCGAATCAATACTAGGCACCCACATTCTACCTCTGTATCTCACAATACCATCTGACACTGTGTAGAGTACACTGCCCTTGGCTTCATCCTTTAGCCTCCATTTATGTAACTGCTCATCTGAAGGCTGACCTGTACGAATACAGTCTAGCAAGGAAGATTGGACTGTCAGATTAGATAGCCTTGGAGCTCTGCCCTTGCGATAAACTTCTAAATCAAACCTCTGAATCTCAGACTCAAGAGGTCTCTGTGCTGAAAACCGTCCTACAACTGCCACTTTTATGCTCAAGGCATCTGCCACAACGTTAGCTTTCCACGGATGGTAGCTAATCTCGCAGTCGTAGTCTTTCACCAACTCTAACCATCCTCTTTGTCTCATGTTCAGTTCCTTCTGCGTGAAGAAATACTTGAGACTCTTGTGATATGTAAATATCTGACGTTTCTCGCCGTACAAGTAGTGTCTCCAAATCTTCAATGCAAAGACGACAGCGGCTAGCTCAAGATCATGAGTCGGGTGGTTCTTCTCGTGTACTTTCAACTGCCTGGAGGCATAGAGCTATAACCCGACCCTGCTGCATCGTAACTGCGCCTAACCCGAGCTTAGCTGCATCTGTTTATAGCACAAATTCGCCTTGCCATGTTGGCATGGCTAACACTGGTGCTGAAATAAGAGCTTGCTTCAAAGTATCAAAGCTCTTCTGGCACTCGCCACTCCACACGAACTTAGAATTCTTCTTGATCAGTGAAGTGAGTGGCACTGCTATGGACGAAAACCCCTGAATAAAATTACGGTAGTAACCGGATAAACCCAAAAAACTGCGGATCTCTGATGCATTCTTCGGTTCAACTCATTCCTTAACGGCTGCTAACTTCGCTGGATCCACCTTAATGCCGCTGCTAGAAATTATATGACCCAAAAATGGTACCTTCTCCAATCAAAATTCACACTTACTGAACTTCGCAAATAACTTGCGACTCTGCAAGGTCTGCAAAACTTTCTTCAAATGTTGGCTGTGCTCCTCATGACTCTTCGAGTAGATAAGAATATCGTCAATGAACACTATGACAAATTGGTCTAAGTAAGCTTGGAATACTCAGTTCATGAGGTCCATGAAAATTTTTGGATCATTCGTCTGTCCAAATGGCATCACTAAGAACTCGTAATGCCCATACCGGGTCCTGAAAGCTGTCTGGTGGACATCTGCATCCTTCACCTTCAGCTGGTGATACCCTGATCGAAGATCTATTTTAGAGAACACTGTAGCTCCCTGCAATTGATCAAACAAGTCCTCGATCCTAGGAAGTGGGTATTTATTCTTGATCGTTACCTTGTTCAATTCTCGGTAATCGATGCAAAGTCTCATACTCCCATCCTTCTTCTTTACAAAGAGCACCGGTGCACCCCACGGTGAGAAACTAGGGCGAATGAAATCCTTGTCTAGAAGCTCCTGAATCTGCTGTTTGAGCTCTAACATTTCACCTGGAGCTAACCTGTACTGTGCCTTAGAGATTGGCACAGTGCCTGGCATAAGATCGATTGCAAACTTCACTTCTCTCTCTGGTGGAAGACCTGTGACGTCGTCAGGAAAGACGTCTGGGAAGTCTCTGAATACTGGCCCCTCTGATAGTGATAGAGTGGGTACGTCAGGTGTTGAAATGATGCTGGCCAAGAAAGCCTGACACCCCTTGGAAATGAGTCTCTGCGCCTGCATGCAAGAAATCATCCGAGGAAAACTCGTCCATCTGGATGGTTCGAACAGGAACTTCTCCATGCCCACTGGTCTAACCAAAACTGATCTCTTCTGAAAATTGATCAACACTATTTCCTCGTCAGCCATTCCATTCCCAGAATGATATCAAACTCTGGCATTGGTTAGACGATCAAGTCGGCGTACACTAGGTGTCCGTGCAATTCCAGATCGATGTCCCTGACCACACTAGTAGCTGATAATTCTTCCCCTGATGGGACTGTTACTGAATAATTCACGTCGAGTCCAATAGTCTTGATATCCAATGACTAGCAAATGTTTCCGAAATAAAAGAATGGGTGGCTCCTGAATCTATCAAGGCCTGAGTGGCTAATCTCTTAATGAAAATGTTTCCTGAGAGACGTTAGCACAACACAAACTTGTCTCCCAAAATTCTAACATTTAATCCCAAGCATAGTAGAAAGTAATATCCCAAGTCACTTAAAAATATTACTAGCACACTAATAATTCCAAATAAAATTCCACATGCGAGGCAGAATTATACTGAGCTTAGGTAGAAAAGTTTACCGGTCAGTAGTGTAGTGCCCGGGTTCGCCTCCTGAGCATGCATGGAGAATACCCTCCCCTGGGTCGGCTGCAGCCATTGCGGGCAGTCCTTAAGCCCGTGGTCACTGGCTCCACATTTAAAACATTTCCCGGATCCCCATAAGCATTGTCCGGGATGCTGGCGATTGCATTCTGACACACTGGAAAATTCTCGGGCTTCTGAGGCGCCACCTGCTGCTGAATTGGACCCTTGCCTCTTGGCGGTCCTTGATACGGCTTCTTCCCTAGCGGCCCCTGGTATGGCCTCTTAGGCTGGGGTCGCTGATGATGCTGCTGCTGCTGCTGCGGTGGTGCCTGATAGGGCCTCTTACCCTACCTGTCAGCCTCAATATCTCTCTGGTCTAGCTCTGCCGCCAAAGCTCTTGACACGACAACCGTGTAGGTAGTAGGACCAGCAACTCGGACATCACGGCGCAAGACTGGCCGCAACCCATCCATAAAATGCCTCAACTTGCTCTGGGCGTCATTGGCTATCAGGGGCACAAAGTGACACCCCCTTTCAAACTTCCTGACAAAATCCGCCACACTACTGTCTCCCTATCGCAGCCTCACACACTCCCTCGTCAATCTGGACCGTACTTCCTCAGTAAAGTACTGGGAGTAGAACACCTACTTGAAGCCATTCCAAGGCAGCACTTGCAAGTTGACTGCCACCGACGCACTCTCCCACCATAATCTGGCGTCCCTGTCAGAAAAACGTGGCACACCTGACCCTGTCTGCATCGGTCAGTTCCTTGAAATCAAAAATTACCTAGATGGACTTAATTCATCCCTGAGCTATCATCGGGTCAGTGGTACCCGAAAAATCCTTCGGATTCATCCTCCTGAATCTCTCATGCACAGCCTCCGGTGCCTCGCCCCTGCATCTACTACGTCTTGGTTCCCCGCAAACTGTGCGAAGAACTAAGACATACCTGCAAGCATCTGTTAACCCCATTCCTTTCATCAACTCCTTGATCAAGAATGTCAGAACACATTTCTTATTGCACCCATCGGATCATGGTAAGAGCGTATAGTAGAATAGCCCCATGATCCCCTAGGTGTCACCGATAGTGCTTGCAAGAACTTTTAGTCATGGTTAGCGTCCAGTACGGTCCCTTCAACACATATATCCCAATCGAATCTACAACCATTGGTTTATCGAGAGTTGCATATGAATTCGATAACGATGCGATTTATCTTTGAGTACTAATAGTCACATGGTATGTACAAATAAGAAAACACCTTTTCTAAAGCACATTTCTTGCTCTGGCCAGAGACTCCTCGCGCTATTAACTCATCATATCACATAGGATATCTTCTCCCGTAGGCGAACGGTGAATCCCCGACTACAATGCATTTGCTCCTATGTATTTTGAGACTACACCCAACCTCCCCACCTGATGACCCTCGATGGAGTCGGTAAACGGATCAAAGTGCATGCTAGTACGTATAGCCCCTACATTGTCTCGGGTTAAAGGACTAATGGTGTACAACCATAACTTCGGACTATTCCACTCGATAAGTGGGAACCAACCACTTGGATAGTTCGAGGGAGGGTTGTTCAGTGTATCATCATATGATCACCCATCTGCGTGAATCGACATCTCCATGCCCTTGCCAATGAAACAAGGCGTTTACACCACAAATGCTAGTCTCGAGCTCGAGCCATCTTTATCCTTTTTTTAGGCGGCTGAATCGACTAGGAACCTGTTTAGAATATACGGTACGCTTCCTAATGAGTTTCATGATCTTACCTTGAGATTCAGACCTCATGGTACCTATTGTATATTCAAGGACTTTATCTATGCAGCTTGCATGAGCATACAGATAAAGTATAATGTCATAATCGAATAAAATCGTAAAATATTATTAAAATAAAGATTGTTTTACATTAGAGTCAATAAAGCCCAAGCCACAAGTTGGCTTGTCGGGAACCTACTCTAAAAGTTAGTCCATTGGCTTAAGTATTTTTCCCCCCCAACAACACGAAATGGACAGCAACTCTCCATAGTGCAGATTTGAGTCTCGATTTTCTTGGATTGTTGTCTAAGGTATGTCTTCGAACCATGGCTATCCTAGGGGCTGTAGCCTAGGTTAGAACCCTTCCTTAGCATGTCTAGGACGTGACTAAGATGGCCTCTCAAGGTTTGGTTCATGGTCCCCTCTGTTTTTAAAACAAACAACACAAGTGCCCCCCTTCGATTTTTATTTCCTGCATGAGTTGGCTTCGGCTGCTGAGGTGTTGGGTGGTTCTTGGTTGGCTTTTTAGCCCTTAGCCATGGTTCACAAAATATCTCTAGATCATGCCATGGTCGATCATATTGCCACCGGAATGAAAACGACAGCGAAATAAGAGTAACACCCCCACGCGTGCAGTATGTGTTCTCGGGTGAAGCTTTGGATTGTCTTAGGTGTTTACTTGGATTTTGATTGGCCTATGGCCCTTAGCCATGGTTCAAGCCACACCATAGGATGTTGGGAAGAGGCTCTGGTTGGTGGTTCAAGCCCCATGGCCAATAGCCTCGTAAACGAAGCGATGCAAGCACAAGTGCTGCTACTGTAATTGGACAACAGCTTGGGTTCGGTGCAGGGGGCTGGTGTGAGTTCTAGGTCGGCTATTATCCCATGGCTTTGAACTGAACAGTACCAAATTGAGTTAGAAAGGTCATGTTTTTGTCCGTTTGTGATTTGGTTAAGTTTAGAGGTCGTACGAGAATTTACGGTGCAATGTGCCAAAGTGACTCTCGAAAGAGCGTTTCAAGATTTTGGCATCCATTCACGAAATTTCGTGAATTACAATTCTTAGGAGCATTACTTCATCCTGTTAGGCGTATTTTGACCATGACTAAACGATGTTTCGATGTTGGTTCGGGTTGGTACGAAGTCATGGTATGAATACTAAGTTTGTTGGGCGTAATTGTCTCGTTTTTAGTTCGATTATGAAGTATTGGTCAAGATAAGTTTATTTGCATGTTTCTCATGTTAGAATTAGGTCACAGCGAGCCTGGGAACGATCATACTCATTCGGTAAAACAGGGTTATAATTATATTACGTGCATAAAATATAAAATGTTTATTTTTGATATATATGCGATATGTCTTGTGGCCAACTTACGCTTATGGGATTGCTTCACCCGGTGACTTACGACCGGTTTATGTTTATGTATGGGTACGGACATCCAGTCCAAGGGCTGTGGTGATCTCTACCACCCAGTATACTGTGGTTTAGTCTGATCATACGATTCATGTTATGTTATGGGCCACTTGCGTAGAACATTATCTCTACAGAAAATTACGATATGATATGTTATGACAGAGCTCTATTGACCAAAGCTTTTACGTATGATTTTCAGATATGCATGTATTTATAATTATCCATGACACGATTTTCACCTTACGCTTTACGATACGATATTTTTATGTTACGTGAAATTTTATGATATATTTACTTATTATTCACGATATATGCATGCTGAGTCTTTAGACTCACTAGACTTGATTGTTGTGGTACTAATGAGGTCGGGATCGAGGGCGGGGACCAGTGAGCTAGCTTGGGTCGGCAGTAGTAGGAACCCGAGGACCTCATTTTTATCATTTGCTGTGAGAACCCAGGATTTTACGATCCGAAGCAAATCAAGTAAGTAATATGAACTTGAATTTTACCTCAAACTAAGCTCGAAAATTTTCGTTCCAACTAGATAACTTGAATATTAACTTAGATTTTCATTAAATTGAACTCGAGGAATCAACTTCAAAGCTCGGGAGTTAGCTCAACAAGAGGCCAAGCTACAAGTAATTGCATCCATCGGAGTAGTGTCACGGGAGGATAAAACCCAAGCTCAAGGAATCGATCTTTCAGCTCGAAGAAGCTCAACCAAGCTTTTCCTGACAAGACCAAAAAGGGAGCTGTAAGTTGAGCTAGAAGTTTGGACAAATTAATTATGCAAGAAATGACCTTTGAGTAAACCCATAAAAGAGCTAAGGGAGGAGCTAAAGGACTAAGACACATTAATGATGCAGGAAATGACCCTATAGAAGATCAAGGTGACTCTTGAAGAATGCATGTGAGTTTGAACCACATATATGGGTAATCTTGAACTTGAGGAAAGATTGAAATATTGCACCACCATTATGACTACAATTAAATCCTTTCTTGGGAGGCAAGGGTTCGGCCATTGGTCTAGGTGAGGAGACAAGTGTTGGTATATAAATAAGAGACACCATGCATTGCAAAACCTCACAAAACGCCTTCGAGTAATTCGGTTTGCCTTTCCCCTCACTCTCCAAAATTTCGGTTCTTTTCCCCTCTTCCCCTCAAGTCTCGGCCGAAGTCAAGGAAGAAGGAGGAAATATTTTCGTGTAGTCCAGTACGGAAACCTTGTGCCGAAGTGTTGCCCGATCGAAGACAGTGTTTGTTAGAGTTGCGTCGAAGTACTGCCGAAATTTCAAAAGGAAACTTTGAACAAAAAATCAAGTAAGTGGGCTTTCGTTAAATAATTTGTTGTATTTTGAAACTTTGATATAAATAATGAAACATGCATGTTTGTGTGTCCCTTTTGTTAAAATTTCGATCGATTATGTGTTCACTTCTATACTTCGAAATCTTTGGTTCCGCTGTGTCTGTAAGAAAATTCTGAAATCTGAAACTCTGAAAAGTTCTGTCTGAATCCTGTGACACTGTTACAATTCGAATTTGAAATGAGACGAGAATTGTAGTTTTGTTCTGGCCCCCATTGGTGGGTATAAAACCATGTTCTGTTCTGGCCCCCATTGGTGGGTATAAAACCATGTTCTTGCCTCACCCCTTAGAGTACTAACATATTGGGGACTATTTGACCATGGAAATGAGATGAGTAACAGTGTTATGTCTGTTCTGATATGTTCTGTTCTGTATTGATTTAATTTGTTTCTGAATTGTTCTGAATCATCTGATGAATTCTGTCATTTATTCGATTTGTCTCTGTCTTGATAAGCTAAGAATATTAAGTTTTGGAAGTCTGTTAAAAGAACGTTTTAAGAAAACTAAGTCCTATATGTATCTTTGGAATCGATCGACCCCCCACTTGCTGAGTGTTTCCCAAAACACTCACCCCTTACAAATTTCAGATAAAAATGAGGAGCAACTGAAAGAGGAAGAGCGAGATGCTTTCTGGGGTTGGTGAATCGAAGATCCAGATCAGAACTCAAGATTTTGCTTTCTTTTCGTTTCCGCTATTTGAAACTCTGATGTATTTCTAATTCTATTGTCAATGTAAAGACAATGTTTAATATATGAAAAAAGACTGGTTTTGGCATTTCGATACGAGGCTTAATTTTTTTCAAGTAATTGTTAAAGAATGTCGGATGTCACCGACGCTTCGGACTCGGGGCGTGACATTTAAGTGGTATCAGAGCCGCCAGGTTCATAATCACGCTGGGATTTTGACAAACAAAATTTGAAGAAGTCAAATTTTGGCGAAAGCCTAGTGCATTCTGACACAAATTCTCATTCTTTCCAAAATTCTTTGAGAAATTCGAAATCTATTTCCTTCAATCGTTCTGCAACTCTTAGTATCGAAAATCCTACGACAACATTGTTTGTGCCTTTTTATCCTTTACTCGATTCTGAAATTTTACCTAACGGATGCCTTCGTGCTCGTGCTCAATCCGTCCTTCGCAAGCGTCAACATACCATTGAAAACCAAACACGAGAGATTGCAACCCTAAAGGATCAACTCGCTATAGAAAAACAAGAGAACAAGAACTCGAAAAGATTAAGAACCTACTTCAAACTGATAGACAACGTCTCACCTATCGCCTTGATAGATCAAAGAGCCAGCTCGCCCTAACGCTACGAAACCCATCTCACGTGATACGACCCTTTAATCGAAAGTTGATAGTAAAGATTGAAACTGAGAAGTATCTTGCTAACCGCTCTCTTTATCAACATGAAGACCTTTATAGCAAGCAAGAACGTTACATCTCCAAGTTTCATGGTGATATGGATAGAATGCAAGAACAACATAACTATATGCACCTTGTCATGGAAAACAAGGAAGAAGAAGAAGCACCTATGGAAGTAGTGGAAAATAAACAGTGATGATGAAGAGATGATAAGGTAGGCTGGACTGGTATTATAGTTAAATTATATGAAAGAAAGAAGTTTAACATTTTTTTGAGAATGTATAGAGATAAGTTGAATTATATTTTTGGGAACATACTTATCAGAGATAATTTGACTTATATTTTTGGGAATACAAATATTCTGATATAAGTTGACTTACATTTGGGAATTTACTTATCGAAGATAAGCTTCCGACTTAATATGAAATGTTTGATTCAGAGATAATAAATTTTTATGAAAATATTAGATAAGAATTATATAAGTTTTGATATTCAGATATAAAAGTTGATTTTTATGTCAATAATTAACGGTATGGACATTTAAATTTGGGATATTAAGCGATAAATTTAAATATGTAAGATTTTGGAATATTTAATAAAGGTAAGAAACAATAACTTAAGTTAAGAAATTAAGGTCATTACATTAGGTAAATAAAGAGAGTTATGAGATATTGTTGGACATCGAGAGAAGTGTAGCATGCATAATAGGTTTTGACTCTTCTTATATAAAAAGAAAAATAGGGGAACGATTTGTGGAGAAAGACATCCAACGAAATTTGTTTGTATTAAAGCATGTTAGGCTCATAGTTTTGATTAAAGACAGATTTAGTAAAAGAAGAATTTTTTGAGAAATTAGTTTCTTCCGTACAAGGTTGAAAGAAATTTTAACTAGGTTATTGGGACTTAGTCAATAGGCTGATAAGGAGTTATGTTCTAAAACTCTATATTGGTTTTAAGTTTTGAGATATTAATCGTGATAATTTTAAGATAGAATAAAATAAGTATGGATACGCATATATTCAGTGTCGATTTTATTTAGTGTACTATGGTAAATTTCAACGTCATTCTGAGAATTGATTGGTTGGACAAGATCATGCAATGGTAGATGGTCGGGGTAAGAATGCCAAACTCCAATCCAAAAATAAATCATATTTTATGGCAAGGATAAGGAACAGAAATCCTTCCTTTCTGCTTCTCTGATCTAGAAAGGCATGGAGTATGGCGAAGAAGTCTAACTAGCAATAATGAGAGACACAAAAGATGGAATTAAGCTCAAGATATAAAATATTCCTGTGGTAGCGAGCTTCGGAAAGTTTACTTTGAATTACCTTGGACTGTGAAGTAGAATTCGAAAGTAACTAGATAGCTCGTGCTACACTAAAATCTAAGGAACCCTAGCAAATGGCTTCAGTTGAACTCAAGAAGCTAAAAGATCCATTCCAAGATTTGTTAGTCAAAAACAAATCAGACTAAGTGCCTCTCATTGGGGAGCTTCAGTCTTATTGACACAAAAGAATGGTGAAAGCACAAGATAGTGTGTCGATCTACAAAGAACTCAATAGGATCAAGAACAAATGTCATCTTTCAAGAATAGATGACCTTTTCTATCAGTTAAAATGAGCTAAGATCTTTTTTTAGCTCTATCTAAGGTCAGACTACCACAATTGAAGGCCAAGGCAGAGAATATTCCTAAAACAACCTTAAAAAAAGGTATGGAGTAATACCTTTTGGCCTGACCAATGCTCCAGCAACATTCATAGAACTCATGAACAGTGTGTTCAAGAAAATTCCTCGACAAGTTTGTGGTAGCATTTATTGATGACATTCTTGCATATTCAACAAGTGAGTAATATCGCAAGGAAGATCTTCGTCTTGCTTTACCGATGCTCAGAGGAAAATAACAAAATACTAAATTTAAGAAATGTGATTTTTGATTAAAAAAATGTCACATTCTTCGGTCATATAATCTCTGAAATGGGCATATCAGTGGATCACCAATAAGGTGGAGGCAATCATAGACTATCCTTGATCGAATACTGGAATAGAAATTTGAAGTTTTTGGATTAGTTGGCTATTAAGAAAATGTGTTGAAGGCTTTTCTTCCGCTCATCAAACTCACTCAGAAGAACTCTAAATTCAATTAGAGTGAAGAATGTGAGAAGAGATTTAGATCTTGAAAAAGAAACTCGTTTCTACGCTAGTATTATTACTTCCCGAAGAAGGCAAAAATTTCACAATTTACAATTATTCACCAAAAGAGGATTGTGATGTGTTCTCATTCAAGAGGGCAAGTAATTGCCTATGCATCGATGAAATTAAAACCATGTGAGCAAAATTATTCAACACATGATAGTGAATTAGCCAGAATTATATTTGAGCCAAAGATCCAGAGAATCAATTTCTTTGGTGACAAATGTGTGAAATTTATCGATCATCAAAGCCTCAAGTACTGTTCACACAAAAGGAATTAAACACGAGGCAAAGACGGTGGATCGAACTATTGAAGATATTTTAGGGCGTGTGCCATGGACCTCGGAGGAATTAAATAAACACCCACCTTGATTAAATTTGTTGATAGCAATAATTATCATGGAAGTATTGAAATCAGAGATAAAGCTACCATGGTACTTGAATTGTTGATAAAGTAGATATTATCAAGGAAAAACGCAAGGCAGCTCATGATCGACAAAAGAGCTGGGCTGATTCAAAGTGAAGACCGTTGGAGTTTGAAAATGGTGTGAAAGCTTATGTTAAAGTTTCCCCTATGAAAGGAGTGGTTCGATTCAGCAAATCTAGAAAGATAACTCCAAGATATGTCGGACCCTTCGAAATACTGAGAAAAATGGGAAACCTAGCTTATCAGCAGGCTTTACCACCAGACATATCAAGGATTGACAACGTCTTCCACGTTTCACCGTTAAGGAAGTATGTCTCATATCCAAGTAGCATTCTTGAAGTTGAACTGCTACTAATCAAAGGAAATGTGACGAGGAAATGAAATATGAAAAAGTCCTTATTCGAGTAATGGACACCAAATACCAAGTGCTGAGATGCCGAACAATTCCATATGTCAAGATACAATGGTCAAATCATATGGAACGAGAAGCAACTTGGGAATTTGAAGAACGTATGCGCACTCGGCACCCTCACCTCTTTAAAGATTTAGCTGACTCAAGTTTCGAGGACGAAACTTTTAATAAGAAGGGTGGAATGTGAGAATCGGATATTTCGAAGCAAAGCACCTCAAAAAGCTCGGAAAGTAGCTCAAAACGAAGCCGAGGCAATGCAAAACCTTGAGAATTAAGGGTACGTCACTCCGAATAGGAAACCATTAGCTCACAAGCTAAAACCCTCAGCTCAAGGAAGCTCCAGGATTCTTAGAAAAGAAACCCTCAGCTCAAAAGCTAAAACCCTCAGCTCAAGGAAGTTCATTCATTCTTGGGGAGAAAACCCCTAGCTCATGAGCTCGATCTTCCAGCTCAAAGAAGCTCAACCATGTTTGTCCTAAAAAAGCCAAAAGAGAGCTAAATGAGGAGTTAAAGGTTTGGAAAAACTTACTATGCAAGAAATGACCATTGAGATAACCAATGAAGGAGCTAAGGGAGGAGCTAAGAGGCTAGGACAAATTTATGGTGCAGGAAATGACCTTTGGTGCTTGAGATACTTTGACTACAATTATTGCTTCCTTGGAGCCCAAGATTTCGGCCAAGGCTAGTGGAAGAGTCTCAAATTCCTCTATAAATACTACACCATGGATGAAAGAAAAAGCACTCAAAAATTCAGCAAGAAAATCGGTTCCTTTCCCCCACAAAATCGTTCCAAAACTCGGCCGAAAGCAAGAAACAAAAATAGAAAGCTCGTGTCGTTATTTTAGTGCTGGAAATTATTGTCAACACTGAAAGGGAGGCGACTTGGGAACTCGAGGAGAAAATGCGATTACAATACCCTCATCTATTCGAAAGATCGAGCTAATGCAAGTTTCGAGGACGAAACTTTTAATAAGGAGGGGGGGATGTGAGAACCCAGGATTTTACGATCCGAAGCAAATCAAGTAAGTAATACGAACTTGAAGTTTACCTCAAACTAAGCTCAAAAATTTTCGTTCCAAATAGATAACTTGAATATTAACTTAGATTTTCATTAAATTTAACTCGAGGAAGCAACTTCAAAGCTCGGGGGTTAGCTCAACAAGAGGCCAAGATACAAGTAATTGCATCCATCGGAGTAGTGTCACGAGAGGAATAAAACCCCAGCTCAAGGACTTGATCTTTCAGCTCGAAGAAGCTCAACCAAGCTTGTTCTAACAAAACCAAAAAGGGAGCTATAAGTTGAGCTAAAAGTTTGGACAACTTAAGTATGCAAGAAATGACCTTTGAGTAAATCCATAAAGGAGCTAAGGGAGGAGCGAAAGACTAAGACACATTAATGATGCAGGAAAAGACCCTATAGAAGATCAAGGTGACTATTGAAGAATGCATGCGAGTTTGAACCACAATTATGGCTAATCTTGAACTTGAGGAAAGCATGGAATATTGCACCACCATTATGACTAAAATTAAATCCTTTCTTTGGAAGCAAGGGTTCGGCCATTGGGCTAGGTGAGGAGACAAGTGTTGGTCTATAAATAAGAGACACCGTGCATTGCAAAACCTCACAAAAAGCCTTCAAGTAATTTGGTTTTCCTTTCCCGTCACTCTCCGAAATTTCGGCTCTTTTCCCCTCTTCCCCTCAAGTCTCGGCCGAAGTCAAGGAAGAAGGAGGAAATATTTTCATGCAGTCCAGTACGGAAACCTTGTGCCGAAGTGCTGCGCGAATGAAGACAGTGTTTGTTAGAATTGCGTCGAAGTACTGCCGAAATTTCAAAAGGTAACTTTGAACAAAAATCAAGTCAGTGGGCTTTCGTTAAATACTTTGTTGTATTTTGAAACTTTGATATAAATAATGATACATGCATGTTGGTATGTCCCTTTTTCGAAAATATTGATATGATCTGTTTAAAATTTTGATCGATTATGTGTTCACTTCTATACTTCGAAATCTTTGGTTCCGCTGTGTCTGTAAGAAAATTCTGAAATCTGAAACTCTGAAAAGTTCTGTCTGAATCCTGTTACACTGTTACAATTCAAATTTGAAATGGGACGAGAATTGTAGTTCTGTTCTGGCCCCCATTGGTGGGTATAAAACCATGTTTTGGTCTCACCCCTTAGAGGACTAACATATTGGGGACAATTTGACCTTGGAAATGAGATGAGTAACAATGTTATGTCTGTTCTGATATGTTCTGTTCTGAATTGATTTAATCTGTTTCTGAATTGTTCTGAATCATCTGATGAATTCTGTCATTTATTCGATTTGTCTCTGTCCTGATAAGCTAAGAATATTAAGTTTTGAAAGTCTGTTAAAAGAACGTTTTAAGAAAACTAAGTTCTATATGTATCTTTGGAATCGATCGACCCCCCACTTGCTGATTGTTTCCCAAAACACTCACCCCTTACAAATTTCAGATAAAAATGAGGAGCAACTGAATGAGGAAGAGCGAGATGCTTTTTGGGGTTGGTGAATCGAAGATCAAGATCAGAACTCAAGATTTTGCTTTCTTTTCGTTTCCGCTATTTGAAACTCTGATGTATTTCTAATTCTATTGTCAATGTAAAGACAATGTTTAATTTATGAAAAAGACTGGTTTTGGCATTTCGATACGAGGCTTAATTGTTTTCAAGTAATTGTTAAACAATGCCGGATGTCACCGACGCTTCGGACTCGGGGCGTGACATTTACCATTTATGCTCAAACTCAGTTTTTACTTTGACGAATTATTTTTAAGTTGTGGTTTAAAAACAATATTTGCTTCTGCTGTTACATTAAACATTAAATCCTTTTATTAGTTTATTTTATTAATGAGGCATGTTATTTATTTAAAAAGAACAATTTTAAATAATTCCGCAAATTTAAAAATACGAAATACGGGCCTCTACACTCTAGGTCCCTGATGGACCTACCTAGCTCGCCCAAGCGCCAACAGCGTGCCCGCTAGCCGCTGCTGCATATACCCGAGCGTGGGTGAGAGACCAACTTCACGTGGACTCTTCCCCAGCACAAGGATCGAACCCTAGCTGCCATAGGACCCAACCCAGCCCTAGACCGAGACCACCACTGCCCCTGAACCAGCCTTGGTCGAGCCCCATGTCCCCATGCATAAGAACTGAACCTCATGAATTTTGTACGAGCCAAGCACTCACGGATCCTTCTCTGAATTAATGCCCACGTTTCCAGTTTGATTTTCTTTTTAAAATTGTCATGTTTTGCTCATATGTTAATCATATTTTATCATGTTTTGGCAGCGTACTCGTTGGATTCAAAAACATTTTTCATAAAAGCATAAAAACATCATATTTTTGAAAATAAACGTTCTACCGTAAATATATTCAAGAACCTATTTTTTCACACATAAACAATTGAATCATGCATAATACAATTTGTATGATGTTTAAAAGAGTTTAGGAACGTGCCTTTGCATTTATAACGCTTGAATATACAATTTTCGGTGAGGGTGCGACGTTGAACGATCGGACGACGAAGAACACAGTCCTTTCTTTTCCTCCAAATTTTCGAAATCACTGTGTATGTGTAAGGTGTGATTCACGGCTGATTGGGTGGGTGAATTGTGAGGTTTAGTAGACCTAAGTAACTTATTTATAATTAATTAACATATTAATGGGCTTTGGTTTTTGGCTTGCAAGCTTTAGGGTAATTAGACCTAATTAATTTAATTAAGTTGGGCCCAATAACACTTATTTAATTAAATAATAAAATTTGATAAAATTAGTTTCCATAAAATAATATTTTTGATCTTTTAAAACTTCTTTTTGCACAAAACCGACTCCACGGGAAAAATCGAGCTCGACTCGTAAAATAATTCAAACTCCAACATGTTTTGAAAAATTAAATCATTTTTAATCAAATTATGAAGCTTTTCCATTAGTTAAAAACGACATATTCTTGTCTTGGTCGTACCCGGTCTCCTTTTCCATGCATATTATCGAATATTTGGGTAAAATCTTTAATTTCATTTAATCATTTCATATAATCATTTAGTCATGCAGTCATACATTTAATCATATAATAAATATCATTCTAGCATTTAAAAGCAATTAAATAAAACAATTAAGTAATTAAAATAATTTTGCATGCATGTGGTTTACGTAAGTTGGTTTTTCGGATGTTACAATTGTAATGCACATGGGCTGTTCCCGATTGGGCTTAAGTCCCCTCACGGTTATCCCATTACCCATTACTCATAGAACTTCTCCAGCCCAGGCACTGGAGCTTTTGCCTTCCCAGGATTAGAACTCAAGACCTCCTGGACTTATATAGATCTTGGCAGGAATCCTGGTACCAGTTGATCTAGTAACTGGTACCAGGATTGCTGCCAAGATCTATATAAGTCCAGGAGGTCTTGAGTTATAATCCTGGGAAGGCAAAAGCTCCAGTGCCTGGGCTGGAGAAGTTCTATGAGTAATGGGTAATGGGATAACCGTGAGGGGACTTAAGCCCAATCGGGAACAGCCCATGTGCATTACAAAAAAAGGCGCCTTTTTTTTGTAATGCACATGGGCTGTTCCCAATTAGGCTTAATTCCCCTCACGGTTGCGCCTTTTTTTGTAATGCACATGGGCTGTTCCCGATTGGGCTTAAGTCCCCTCACGGTTATCCCATTACCCATTACTCATAGAACTTCTCCAGCCCAGGCACTGGAGCTTTTGCCTTCCCAGGATTAGAACCCAAGACCTCGTGGACTTATATAGATCTTGGCAGCAATCCTGGTACCAGTGGAGCTAGTAGATCGACTGGTACCAGGATTGCTGCCAAGATCTATATAAGTCCAGGAGGTCTTGGGTTCTAATCCTGGGAAGGCAAAATCTCCAGTGCCTGTGCTGGAGAAGTTCTATGAGTAATGGGTAATGGGATAACCGTGAGGGGACTTAAGCCCAATCGGGAACAGCCCATGTGCATTACAGCCATGATTCGAATTCACTCCCTAACAAACCAAGGGAGAAAAACGTTATTCAATTCTACACTCATGGAGAGCTTGCTGTCATTTCTTTGTTTTTGTGTGTATGGATCGAAACAGTTGATCCAAAAGCACTCTAACACATTCTAATTTATGCCTAGAAGTAGCCTTGGGTTCCTGGAAACGAAACAACTCGTGAAACCAACCAAAAATACAGAAATCGTGGAGCACAATTCAAGTCGAAGAGCTGTACAGATTTTTCGGAAGTTTTGCTTTCAAAATTTCGTTTTTGCTTCATAAATCCTGAGTATGTAATTTTTAAAATATCTATAGGACTTTATTGAAGAGAAAAGAAACCATATATACATGCCTGGAATTTGTTTTGAAGAAAACAAATCAATACGACGAAAACGGGCGGCGGATCGGAGTTGGATTTCTTCTTGCTTTATTGCTGCTGTTTTTTCGATTTCTGCTGCTATTCTTTCTGCTAATTTTCGAGCATATGGGTGTAGGAAATGTAAGGGATGAAGGTGAATCATATAGGAGGTGTTAATGGGTCATAATATGCATTTAGTTAGGAGTTACATGTGAAGGAAATTTTGAATGGCAAATTGAATGTTTTTCCCCTAGTTGGATGAGACCTTTCATTCCAATTCTTGCTGCTATCACGATTCTTAGCTGCTAATTTCTGATATATTTCGAAGGCAATGGTGTGTAGGAAATGTAGATAATGAGGGTGAAGGTGCAAGGGTGATAAATGAGTATGGAAGTGCATTTAGGTGGAGGTTACAAGTCAAGAAGTTGAATGAGATTTGAATTGTTTCCTTCTTATCTCGTTAGCCGATTATTTTCCTCATTTTTGCTGCATGTTTTAGTTTATTTGCTAGCATGATGGATTAAAGAAGGATTATTGTGTTTGAATTCACTAATAACTAATGAATTAAAGGTGAGGAATTGTATTTACCTTAAAGGCTATTGGAGGTGACTTGAATGAGGTACACTAAAAATTTTGAATTTGTTTAAGGAGTTGACCGAAAATTGTTACTACTTCTTACATGGCATTATAGTGTTTAAATCTTGCATTTTAATTGTTTAAGGTTTTTAAATACCCATTATACATTTTAGTGAATTAACACCTTAATTTAAAATAAATTATTGCATGGCATATTTAACCAAAAATTTAAGTATTAAAATGCTATGTTATTAATTTCTTGATTACTTTAGATTTAGATTAATTTATCCTCATTTGTTTACATATTTTAATTTAAGATTTAATTAAATATTGAATCTAAAAGAATTTATTTAACCAACTTAGCTCTAATTAATTAAATAAATTCTAAAACATTTTATTTCTTTAAATTAAATTATTCCTTGCCTTAAATTAAATTTAAGAATATTTTCTTATTATTAATCTTATCTCAAATCTCCAAACTCCGGTCTGGCCTCGCGTATTTATCCTGAAAAGACAATACTAAACATCTACCTTTAAAATAAATAATCATGATTTAAAACTTCATATTTAATTTAAATAATAGAAATTATGCATGGCTTATACGTAATCTGATTTTCGGTTTCTACAACTCTCCCCCCTTCAAAGAAATTTCGTCCCCGAAATTAAATCTTACCGAATAACTCGGGATATCAACTCTTCATCTCTAGCTCAGCTTCCCATGTAGCTTTCTCCTCTGAATGATTGAGCCACTTGACTTTCACTAGCTTGACCATTTTGTTCCGAAGCTTTTTCTCCTGTCTGTCTAAAATTTTCACTGGTATTTCCTAATAAGACAAGTTCGGAGTGAGCTGCAACGGCTCAAAATTCAAGACATGCGATGGATTCGCCATATACTTCCTCAACATGGAGATGTGAAACACGTTGTGTACTCCGGCCAGATTCGGCGGAAGAGCAACACGATAAGCTAATGCCCCAACTCTGTCGAGGATCTCAAATGGTCCAATGAATCTCGGGCTGAGCTTTCCTTTCTTCCCGAACCGCATGACACCTTTCATTGGTGCAATCTTCACGAAAACATGGTCACCAACAGCAAACTCCAGATCTCTCCTCCTCTGATCCGCATAACTTTTCTGTCTACTCTGAGCGGTCCTCATCCTATCACGAATCTTGACTACTACATCAGTAGCATGCTGTACAATTTCCGGACCAAACTCTGATCTCTCCCCCACTTCATCCCAATGAATAGGAGATCTACACTTGCGACCGTACAGTGCTTCATATGGAGCCATACCTATAGACGACTGAAAACTGTTGTTATAGGTAAACTCCACCAACGGTAGCTTTGATTCCCAACTCCCGGAGAAACCAAGAACACATGCACGAAGAAGATCCTCCAAAATCTGGATAACTCTCTCAGACTGACCATCTGTCTGTGGGTGAAAAGCTGTGCTAAACAATAACTTCGTACCCATAGCTGAATGTAGACTCTTCCAAAATGAGGAAGTGAATCTAGGATCTCGGTCAGACCATATAGAAACGGGAATACCATGAAGTCTAACTATCTCCCGGATATATAACTCTGCATACTGTATCATGGAGAAAGTAGTCTTAATAGGCAAGAAATGAGCTGATTTCGTAAGACGATCAACAATCACCCATATATCATTCGACCCTCTAACTGACTTCGGCAAACCGACAACGAAGTCCATTGTGACATTCTCCCACTTCCACTCAGGAATAGGAAGAGGCTTGAGCAAACCTGCTGGTCTCTGATGTTCCGCTTTCACTAGTTGACACGTCAGGCACTCAGATACAAATCGTCTGATATCCCTCTTCATTCCTGGCCACCAATATAATATCTGTAGGTCTTTGTACATCTTCGTACTCCCTGGATGTATAGAGTACGGCGACATATGGGCCTCAGATAAGATATCTGCTCGAATAGAATCACTGCTAGGAACCCATATTCTGTCTCGATATCTCACAATACCGTATCTAACTGTGTACAAAATACTGCCCTTGGCCTCATCTCTCTGTCTCCACTTTGCCAACTGCTCGTCTGCTAACTGTCCACTGCGAATACGCTCTAGAAGAGAAGACTAAATCGTCAAAGTAGATAGACGAGGAACTCTTCCTCGAGGATACGTCTCTAGATCAAACCTCTGCATCTCCAACTGAAGGGGTCTCGAAATCACCAAATGAGCCATCCCTGCTACCTTCCTGCTCAACGCATCCGCAACTACATTAGCTTTGCCAGGATGATAGCTAATGTAACAGTCATAGTCCTTCACTAACTCCAACCAACGCCTCTGCCGAATATTCAACTATTTCTGTGTAAAGAAGTATTTGAGACTTTTGTGGTCGGTGAAGAGCTGACACTTCTCTCCGTACAAATAGTGCCTCCAAATCTTCAATGCAAATACTACGGCTGCCAACTCTAGATCATGGGTAGGATAATTCTTCTCATGAATCTTCAACTGACGAGAAGCATACGCTATCACCTTCCCATGCTGCATCAATACTGCGCCTAACCCGAGTTTTGAAGCATCGGTATACAGAACAAAATCTCCGGGTCCTGAAGGCATGGCCAATACTGGCGCCGAAATAAGAGCTTGCTTCAATGTATCGAAGCTCTTCTGACATTCCTTGCTCCACACATACTTAACATTCTTCTTCGTCAATGATGTGAGTGGAACTGCGATGGAGGAGAATCCTCGAATAAACTTCCGATAGTATCCTGCTAGTCCAAGGAAACTACGGATCTCGGATGCATTTTGAGGCACAATCCAATCTCTGACTGCTGCAACTTTCGCCGGGTCTACCTCGATCCCACTGCTAGAAATGACGTGTCCTAAGAACGCCACTTTCTCTAACCAGAACTCGCGTTTGCTGAACTTCGCGAATAGTTTGTGCTTTTGTAAGGTCTGCAGTACTGTGGTCAGATGTCTGATGTGATCCTCTTGATTCTTTGAGTAGATGAGAATATCATCTATGAATACTATCACGAACTGATCAAGATACGGCTGGAATACGCGATTCATGAGATCCATGAAGATCGCTGGCGCATTCGTCAAACCGAACAGCATCACAAGAAACTCGAAGTGGCCATAACGAGTCCTGAAAGAAGTCTTGGGAACGTCGGCGTCTTTCACTCTCATCTGATGATAACCAGAACGCAGATCAATCTTGGAGAATACCGAAGCTCCCTCCAATTGATCAAATAAATCCTCTATCCTCGGGAGTGGGTATTTGTTCTTCACTGTAACGTTGTTCAACTCCCGGTAATCAATGCGGAGCCTCATAGAACCATCCTTTTTCTTCACAAACAATACCGGAGCGCCCCATGGCAAAAAGCTCGGGCGAATGAACTCCTTGTCAAGAAGTTCCTGAATCTGTTTCTTGAGTTCTGCCATCTCCGTCGGTGCTAATCTGTACGGCGCTTTTGAGATCGGTGCCGTACCGGGCATAAGCTCAATAGAAAATTCCACCACTCGCACAGGTGGTAATCCAGAGACGTCATCAGGAAAAACGTATAGAAAATCCCGGACAACTGGAACATCGGATGCTGACTGTTTGGGCGTCTCGGGAACGGATACAAGAGTAGCTAAAAATGCTCGGCACCCTCTATGAATGAGCTTCCTAGCCTGGACACAAGATATCATACGCGGTAATTAAAATACCTGTCTGGCTCGAATAAGAATTGTTCCATCCCAGGCGGTCGGACTAGAACAGATCTCTGCTGGAAATCAATCAAAACTCGGTTCCTCAGTAGCCAGTCCATCCCTAGAATGATATCAAATTCTGGCATCGACAGAACGATCAGATCCGCATACACAAGATTACCATGAAGTTCAAGGTCTATATCTTGGATCACATTAGTAGCTATCATCTCCTCTCCAGAAGGCAATGCTACTGAATATGCTATGTTTAGCCCAATTGATCTGATCTTGAGAGAATTTGCAAAAGTTTCTGAAATGAACGAATGAGTAGCCCTGAATCTATCAAGGCTTTCGTAGCTGAACCGGCTATAAAGATTCTCCCTTAAAAATTGGAATATTATGCTAGACCCAGTAGTTTTACAAGAACTATGCTTATAGACATGCAAAGGTCAAAGTTCTTCTAACCTACGTTACCGTAAATAACACTGATTAGAGCATGCAATCCTATCATAAATTCTAAGTTTAAAATATTAACCCAAAACATTAAACTTCAAATACAACTTAAGGATTTATGATACCTGTCATGAGCATCGTCTCCGGGTTAGTCTCCGCAGCATGGAGAGCAAAAACTCTGCCTTGGGTAGACAGACTCTTCTGAGGGCAATTCTTCAATATGTGGTCAGTACTACCACATTTGTAACACTCTCCTGAACCATACATACAAGGCCCAGCATGACGACGGGAGCATCTGGCACAGACTGGATACTCCACTGTCCTTGGGACTGCTCGTCCCTGTTGTTGCTGCTGCGGCCCTCTATTCCTGGGTGGACCGTAAAAAGGTCTCTTATTCTGATGCTGTGGCTGAGGGGGACGGTGTGGTGCCTGAAATGGTCGCTTACCCTGGCGATCACGCTCAATATCATTCTGGTCTTGCTCTGCCGCTAGAGCTCTGGAAACAACAACATCATAGGTAGTAAGGCCAGCCACCCTAACATCACGGCGTATGATCGGCCGTAGACCATTCAGAAAATGCCTCAGTTTAGCTCCAGCATCATTAGCAATTAGGGGTACAAAGTGACATCCCATCTCGAACTTACGGATGAACTCCGTAACAGTCAAGTCTCCCTGCCTCAGAGTCATGAACTCCGTGGTCAACCTCGAACGCACCTCTTCAGTAAAATATTTAGAGTAGAATACCTCGGTGAAGTGCTCCCAGCTCAAAGTAGTCAAATCCAAAGCCACTGATGCTCCTTCCCACCATAGGCGAGCATCTCCTCCGAACAGGTAGGTCGCACATCGAACCCTATCTCCATCTTCAAGCCCCATAAACTCAAAAATAACCTCAAGGGACTTAATCCATCCCTCGGCAGCCATAGGATCGGACGTCCCTAAGAACTCCTTTGGTCGCATCTTCATAAACCGCTCATAGATAGCCTCCGGTTCCGGCTGTCTGGCTCCCACTACATTGTTGCCCGCAAATTGTGCGAAGAACTGAGTCATCCCAGCTAGCATCTGGGCATTCATGTCTGGTGGAGGAGGTGGTGGTAAATATCTCCCCTCGTTCTCCCCTTGTCTCTGATCCCCATCGCCCTCATGACGGTGCTCATCATCACCTCTCGGGCGTCCAACACGGCGTCTAAGAGGCATGTTGTTCCATAATTGTAACACATACGTAACCAACATGCATAATTCCACTAGTTCTTTAAATTTAAGTAAATAATGCATAATCGTAATCTTGACATAAAATCTTTCATGCAACCATGATGTAAAAATATTCTAAGCTTTAAAATAAATGCGTAATCGTAAAACTTACAGACCGAAGACGTGACTTCATGAGCTTCTCGAGAGCAGTAGTAGTACAACCCTTTACAAGATCATAGGCTCTGATACCAACTGTAAAGGCTCGTATTTCGTATTCATAATTTTGCGGAATTATTAAAAATTTTCTAAAGTTCAAAATTATTTACATGTTTAATTTAATTAAATGAGATAAGATAATTATTTATTTAGAAATTTTTTAATAATTCCGCAAAATTATGAATACGAAATACGGGCCTTTAAAATGGCTGTCCTAGGGACTCTAGCCATGGTTATAACCCTTCCTTATCATGTCTAAGACGTGGCCAAAGTGTCCTTTCAAAGCTTAGTTCTTGGTTCCGTCAGATTTTAAAACAGCAACACAAACATCACACGAAAATTCTGTTTCTGGTTTGTGTGTTTAACTTTGGTTTTGAGATGTTGGGATGGGCGGTGGTTGGCTTGTAGCCCATAACCATGGCTCATACAACACTCCATCATGTGTAGATCGATCCATGGTCGATAAAATGGCCCTTCGAACGAGACAAGACAGTAACATGGTTCAATACAACACACTATGCAGCAAGTGGTGTTCTCGGTTGGTATACGGTAATTGTCCTAGGTGTTTCCTTGGATTGTGGTTGGCTTTTAGCCCTTAGCCATGGTCCAAGTCATGCCTTAGGATGTTGGTAAGAGTCTTTGGGTGGTGGTTGAAGCCCTTGGTCATTAAATTTCAGAATTTCCCCTCAAATACACAAGCTGCTCCTGCTGTAATTTGACAGCAACTTGTTGTTCGGTTCATGAGGTTGGTTTGAGTTCTTGGCTAGCTTTTAGCCCATGGCCTTGGACTGGACAGTACCTCAATGAGTTAGGAAAGTCATTTTTTTGGCCGTTCGTGATTCGGTCGAGTTTAGAGGTCGTACGAGAATTTACGGTGAAAGGTGTCAAAATGACTCTCGAAAGAGTGTTTTGTATTTTTGGATTCCTTTCACCCATTTTCGTGTTTTACTGTTATTATGCATATTTTTCAGTATGTTTGGGGTATTTTAATCATGGTTAAACGTCGGTTTAATGTTGGTTCGGGTTGGTACGATACCATGATTAGAAATGAAGTTGTTGGTCCTAATAGTCTCATTTTTGGTTCTATTGGTAAGTTTTTGTCAAGTTAAGATTTATTGCATGTGTCACATATTAGAAGTAAGTCGCAGCAAGCCTGGGAACGATCCAACTCATCCGGTAAAAATAAGGTTATAATTATATTACGTGCATAAAAATATAAAATGTTTATTTTGAGATATATGCTATATGTCTTGTGGCCACCTTATGCTTATAGGTTTGGAAGTCGGTAGGCGCAACCGAGGACCTCTCCGCCTGGTGACTTACGACCGATTTATGATTATGTATGGGTACGGACATCCAGTCCAAGGGCTGTGATTGATCTCTACCGCCCAGTATACTGTGGTTTAGTCTGATCAGGCGCTTACGTTATGTTATGGGCCACTTGCTTAGAAACATTATCTCTACCAGTAAAATTATGATATGTTATGACAGAGCTCTATTGAGCAAAGCTTTTACGTATGAATTTTCATATATGCACTTAGTTATAATTAGTCATGATACGATTTTCACCATACGTTCTACGATACTTTATTTTCATGATTCATGCGATTTATGTTATATTTACTTGTTATTCACGATATATACATGTTGAGTCTTTAGACTCACTAGACTTGATTGTTGTAGGTGTTGATGAGGTCGAGACCGCGGGCGGAGACCAGTGAGCGATCTTGGGACAGCAGTAGTAAACCCGAAGACCTCATGATTTAGTTTATGCACTTTTCATTATTCAAACTCAGTTTTAATATGTTGGATTATTTTAAATTGATGTTTACGTTGGATTATTTTTAAAGTGTTGGTTGAAAACATTATTCGCTTCCGTTGTTATTTTAAAGTTAAAAATTATTTACATGTTTAATTTAATTAAATGAGATAAGATAATTATTTATTTAGAAAATTTTTAATAATTCCGAAAAATTATGAATACGAAATACGGGTCTTTACAACAATTCTCCCCCCTTAAATTGAATTTCTTCCTTGAAATTTTCCTTGACTTGACGATTGCAAAGCTTAGACTCCCTCAGGCATCTCAAACTTAATCTCAAACTTAAATCTTACTCTTTAATTCGGTCCTCATAATTTTGAAAATTGCAATTCTGACCCAAAATTTCCCAAAATTGACTCTTAAATCCAGCTCAAGTAACTTAGAAAGAATAGTGCACCCCCCCTATTCTTTCTAAGTTCTTCATTGTCCCATCAATTCCCATAACCCAATTTAACAATTCATGCAATAAAAGCATCGGAAAATATGTTAAACAACTAGGTTACCTCGAAATTAGTGTAGTGCCGGCTCTGTCTCATCATCTGCAGCTTGCATTACATAGACTCTTCCAGTCATGGGTTCCCTAGGCTTGGTGCAATCCACAGCCTTGTGTCCCAACTCCCCGCACTTGAATCACTTGTAGGTGCCCCACATGCACTTGCCAAAATGTGGACGATTGCACTCCTTGCAAAGTGGTTTGTCATCAGCCTTTGGAACGTTTCCTCTAGGTGGTTGCCTTTGTGGTTTTGGTGGTTCTTGTTGCTTTGGTAGTCCCACATAGGGCTTTTTATTACTTTGATTAGCTTGCTGAGCACGGTTCCTCTTTTGCTGCATCTCCCAATCTATATCTTTCAATGACTGCTTGGCTCTAAAAGCTCTGGCAAAGATAGTAGTATAATCAGCAGGATCTTCAAGCATCACATCGCGCCGGATAGTCGGCCTCAAACCATCTAGAAAATGTCGTAATTTTTCGGCAGCATCATTGGCAATCAAGGGCACAAAGTGACTGCTCTTATCAAACTTGTGCACAAACTCGGCAACAGAGCAATCCCCCTGATGGAGGCTCATAAACTCCTTCTTAAGCCTAGAACAAACATCAACAATAAAGTATTTGTCGTAGAAAACCCTCTTGAACTCCTCCCAAGTCAAAGTTTTCATATTCACTCCTCGTTCCGCTCTCTCCCACCATAAGGAAGCGTCGCCCTTCAGCAGGTAGATATTACAACGAACTCGACCGGCGTCTGTCATATCCATATAACGAAATATCACCTCTAAAGATCAAATACATCCCTCAGCAATGAATGAATCAGTAGTGCCATTGAAATTCTCGGTGTGCATCCTCCTAAATCGCTCATATGCAGCCTCTAGTCTAAGCCATGCTCCATCCCCTACGTGTTGCTCAAAGAAACGGGCCATACCGACTAGTACACGGGCACTAGTATCCTGAACAGATGGAGGGTGTGGAATCCCCTACTCCTATCTAACCTCATCAGTCCTAAGCAATATCCTTCTAAGAGGCATCTCTGTACACGTCGTCCAACCACGTAACAAACATGCATTTCAAATTTTCATGCAACATGCAACTAACATTTATATCATGTATCCTATAAGCATTTAATAGAATTTTAAGCATATCAAATATAAAGCAGTAAAAATTCACATATTGGAGGCATGACTTCTTGAGTTTCTCAAAGTGACAGTACACAACCCTTTGGGGAAAGCCTTGACTCTGATACCAACTGAAACGACCTCGATATTTTTTTTAAAATTCATAAATCATAAAATAAAAAATACTATCTAAATAAAATAACTTAACAATTGTAATTCCCGAGAATTTTGCTATTGTAATTTGAAATAATTTATTGATAATTGATGTGATTATACACGGGCCACTCCGAGACCAGATTGGGTAAAGCATATGATTTATGTAATATTCGGACAGAAAGTCTGGCGCCCGAGCGGTAGAAAATGACCGCCCGAGCGCCAATGTTCAACAAGGATATTTCGTGGACAGAACATCTGGCGCCCGAGCGGTAATTTTTGACCGCCCGAGTGCCAGTGTGTAACAAGATGAGTGCTCGGACAAAACGGTCCGCGCCCGAGTGGTAATTCATGACTGCCCGAGCACCGCCCTATATGTGAGAAAAATAAGACATGTAGCTGAATCATACAAGTTGATATATATAAACCCATTCCTTCAGAATTCAAAAAGAAGAACTGAAAAAAGCTACGAGAAATCCTTACGCCTTTATACCTCATAGAAATCTGATTTTTCAAGATCCAGCCGTTAGAATTTCAATCGTACTTCAGTACCGTGCTCCTCTCGATAAGAACTTGAACTGGACGTAAGTTTTATTATCTTCTGATATGATCTGAAATTATGATGTGGAAGAAATCCTAATATGATTGATATTATCTATTCCTGAGATTGTTATCATTGTATAATCAAAATCAGATCGAAGAACAGACACCGTATGAAATTGTTATGATTTTCAGAATGGATTTGAATGAGATTTGATATCAGATTTGTATTGTTATCGATTATGAGATGTGGGAATTGTTATCTGTTGATTTGTATTGCTGAGTATATTGAGATTTTGCAGTTATGCCGTTGAAACAGAATTAGATTAAGTTCTGATTATATCCAGTATTGATTTGAGTGGTGTATTGATATGGTATTCCTCGATTGTCATTGCCAGATTGAGTATTGATAGACTTCGAATTCGAGACATCGAATTCGCCAGATCGACAGAAAAGAAAGGTATAAATCAATGTTAACCGAGAGATCGACTTGAGTCAGATTGGACTTGAGTTTCCCAAAACCACATACTTTACTTTATTGCATTGATGTTTGCAATTTATGAGATTGATATGCTTAGTGTATTAATTTATAGCAAAGCGTGTACTGAGTTATGGGCAGAGATGCCTAGTCATTGGCAGAGGTGCCAAGTCTGTGGCATAGGTGCCTAGACATTGGATGACGGGTTTATATCGATGTTGCTTAGAAGTAGATCTACTTCTATTGCTGAGATTTGATATGATATGCCAACGTCCGGGAACCGGGATCCCTAGACTAGACTAGATAAGAGTCGAGTCAGAAATATGAGTTTGATTTACAATTTTATATCATTTCATGTTTTCAGATTCGATACATGTTATGAATGATTGTTATATGCTTTTGTATATGTTTATATGATTGCATGTATACGTTGTTTATACTGGGAAAATTATTCTCACCGGAATTATCCGGCTGTTGTTGTGTTTGTATGTTTGCATGTCAACAGGTGGGACAGGATCAGGGTCAAGACGAGGATGAGAGATTACATTTTAGCATGGAAATTCGGACCCAGAAGTAGCGTTGTTTTCATTACTGGATATCTAGTGAAAGAATAGTAGTTTGTTATGACATACTGTAGTACAAGACTTGTACTTTTATTTTGATATGTATATCAGACTGATAACATTATGTTCCGCATTTTTATTTTACAAAAAAAAAATTAGACCAAGTTTATTTAATTGATCCAATTATTCTCAATAATGATTAAGAAATGAATTAGCGTCCGGGTCCCCATAGCAGGTGGTATCAGAGCAGTAGGTTCCAGAACTGTAGGTTCGTTAGACTTAGATAGAAGCTGGTGAGCGGGGTAGAATGAGTTTTCTTTCCTTGCTTTTGAATGCTAGCATGTTTTACTATTTTGAAATACATATTTACCTGATAATCTGATTTGATTGGTAACTTGTATTATTGAGAATGAATCATAACCGATTCTTGATCAGCAGTAAGATGATCGTCGGAGGACTGAAGCAGATTTGTTGTATTGGGTTACTAATCCTTTTGATAATCAGATATGCCTCCTCAAAGAGTCCCAGAACAGGGCATTACCTCATCAAATCCGATGGATGTGACAGCAACACTGATGGAACCGTTACTAAAAAGGTTTAAGCCGTTCAAACCGCCAACCCTGAAGGGAACAGAGACTTCTGTTGGCTGTGAGAGTTGGTTAGATGACATAGAAATGTTGTTTGATTCATTGGATTACAGTGATGAGCGCCGAGTCAGATTGATTCGGCACCAATTGCATGATGTTGCGAAGAATTGGTGGATTACGACCAAGAGGGCTTTGGAGCATCGAGGTACGAATATTACCTAGAACATCTTTGTAATGCCCGAGATTTGCTGTGTTGTTAATCTAAACTGATTTGTTGATTAATTGATGTGATTATAGATGGTACGGATTAGACCGGGATAGGCGGAAAGGAGATTTGAATTATGTGTGAGGATCAAGCCTCGCGCATATGCGCGTTCATACCAGGCGCATATGCGCGGAGTGGGTAGAGAACCTCGCGCATATGCGCGACATGAATCCGTGCATGTGCGCGAGGGTACCCGAGAGTTGAGAAAAATGAACAAGGGACTCTCGCATATGCTCCGAGTAAGGGCGCGCATATGCGCGAGCTGCCGTGTAGACACGCGTCGAGACTTAGTGCCACGCGCATATGTGCCGAGTCATGTTGTGCATATGCGCAAGACGTGCAGCACGTAGGATGAGCCACCTATCTTTGGCATGCAAGATATATATATAATTTGTATTCTTTCCTTCAACTGAAACAAAAAGGAAACGAGAGAATTCAGAGGAAAGAGAAAAGTTCTTTGATCGTAGATTGAAGATTTCACAAAAATCCAACCGTCAGAATTAGAATCCTACTTCAGTACTGTGTTCCTATCGACGCGGGCTACAAGTGGACGTAAGTTTTGTTAAGTTTTGATATGATTTGAAATTATGGTATTTCCAGATCAGATAGGATTCATATATGATGTTCTGGACATGTTAAACATCGTAGAATTAAAGTCAGATTGAGAAACAGGTTGATTATGGAATTGTTATGATTTTTCAGAATATATCGATTGATATTGGACAGATTTGGATTGTTGATTGACTACCGATTGTATTGGATATTGGTTATGGATTGTAATTAATATCTGTTGAGATTGTATTGACCGGGATATCGGGATTGTGCAGTTATGCTGTTGATTTTGAGTTGAATCCAGATTGATCAGATTGATATTGATTTGATCAGTATATTGATATGATATTATTGATATTGTCATTTCCAGATTGAGAGATTGACAGACTTTGAATTCCAAACAGGAACGTCATCAGAAACACAATAAAAGAAAGGTATAAGTCAATGTGGTACCGGGAGAATGACTCGAGTATGATATACTTGAGTTTACTTAAATCACATACTTATTGTTATTATTTACATTGATTTGAATTGATATGCTTGTTCTATTGATTTATAGAAGCATGTATTATATGAGTATTAGACGAGTGATCTTGTGACATAAGTGCCGATAGTGATGGAATCGTCACTGGCACATTTCACATTGACACAAGATAGTGAATTCGCGATAGTGCCACAGTCTGTGACGGATAGGTCAAGACACCGGATGTTTAGTTATATCGATTGAATAGAATTCGAGTTTCTTCTATTACTGAATTCGATATAGGAATGCCAACGTCTGGAAACCGGGATCCCTAGACTAGGATTGAGTCTAGTTTGAGACGTGGAGTCACGAGTCTGATTGACAGTTTTATATTGATTATGTTTTCAGATTTGTTATATATTACTGATATGTGTTACATGCTTTTACATTTTGTATAAGATTGCATGTTTCATTGATTTATACTGGGATTTTATTCTCACCGGAGTTATCCGGCTGTTGTCGTGTTTGTATGTGTGCATGACAACAGGTGGGACAGGTTCAGGGTCGAGGAGATGAAGATGGATCGCGATTAGAGTCGAAACTACGGACTTGGATTAGATATAGGGTTGGACACTTGACATTTAGTTGTTAAACCTTAGTTGAATGATTGTATATATAGTACAAGACTTGTACTTTAATACTGATATGTATATTAGATTGAATCCCATTACATTCCGTATGTAAAAAAAAAATAGAACCTGTTTATTATAATTGATTAAATTGTCCTAATGATGATTAAGAGTATGATTAGTGTCCGGGTCCCACAACAGGTTGTATGAGAGCGATAGATCCTTTAGACTGAGATAGGAGCTAGTGAGCGGGGTAGATTGAGTTTTCTTTCCTGCTTTTGATTGCTAGCATGTTTTACTGCTTTATAATGCATGTTTATCTGTTTATCTAACTTGATTTGAAAACATGTGATATTGAGAATGAATCAGAGCCGATTCTGGATCAGCAGTAAGATGATCGGAGGAGGATTGAAACAGATTTTTTATATTTGGTTGCTAACCCTTTTGATAATCAAATATGCCTCCCCGAAGAGTACCGGAACAGGGCAGTATGACGAATCCTCCAATGGATGTGACAGCAACACCAATGGAGACATTGCTGAAGAGATTTCAGTCGTTTCATCCACCTACACTGAAAGGTACTGAGATAGCAGTGGATTGTGAGAGTTGGCTGGACGATATTGATATGCTATTCGAGTCCTTGGATTACACTGATGAATGGAGAATGAAACTAATAGGACACCAATTGCATGACGTTGCAAAGAACTGGTGGATTACAACAAAGTGGGCATTGGAGCATCGAGGTACAGTTATTACCTGGAATGTGTTTAGAACTGAGTTTTATCAGAGGTTCTTTCCAGTGTCGTACAGGAAGGATAAGGGAGCGGAGTTTGCAAACTTGAGACAGGGCCAGCTGAATATCGAAGAATATGTGGCCAAGTTCTCTACACTGCTACGATTTGCCCCACATGTAGCTGAAAACGTCGAAGTCGTTGCGGATCAGTTCATTAATAGTCTGAATCCTGAAATTTTTACCTTGATGAACACTGGGAGACCGAACAACTTTACTGATGCCTTGAATAGAGCGAATGGAGCCGAAGCCGGTCTGATGAGACAGAGAGAAGCTTTGTTTGTACCTCCAGCACCGAGACCTCAGATGCCTCCACCTCCTTCCAGATTTGAGGGTGGCAACAGCAGTGGCGGAAAGAAGGACTTCTTGAAGGCTAGAGGGAAGCAGTTCAAGAAGTCAGGAAGCAGTTCTTCTAGTTCTGGGAGTCCTCGACAAAGCCAGAGCTATACAGGACCTTACTGTAGCACTTGTGGAGGGAAGCATTCCACTGAGCAGTGCCGAGGAGTGTTCGGCAGTTGCCATATCTGTAGGCAGCAGGGACATTTTGCCAGAGTTTGTCCCCAGAGAGATACTCAGAGATCATAGGGTGCTGAATCATCTGGATTAGTAGCTCAGACTAGTAGACGACCACCAGCTGCAGTTCATTCATTTCATCCAGCACCGTCTCTGTCCCAGCAGAGGCCAGGAGGTAGCCAGACGGTGAGCCAACCTCCAGACAGTAGGCCCGAGTATTTACTCTTATATAGGAGCAGGCTCAGGATGCACCTGATGACGTTGTTGCAGGTAACTGTTCTTTATGTGGTTACCCTGCATATGTATTGATTGATACCGGTGCTTCACATACTTTTATTTTTGAACGATTTGCATTGAGTCATGCTTTGCCTGTTGAGTCATTGTCTGCGGTAGTGTCTGTCTCTTCTCCGTTAGGGACATGTTTGATATCAATGAAGTCTGTTAGATCTTGTATACTGCAGTATGATGGACATGAAATTTAATTAGACTGTATTGTGCTTGGGTTGTCCGATTTTGATTGTATTATCGGTATTGATACGTTAACCAAGTACAGAGCTACTGTGGATTGTTTCCAAAAGATTGTAAGATTCAGACCTGAAATGGCTGAGGAGTGGAAATTTTATGGTAAGGGTTCTCGATCCAGAATTCTTTTGATATCTGCTATGAATATGACACGATTATTGCAGAAAGGAGCGGATGGATTCCTTATTTATTCAGTTGATCTACTGAAATCGAGTCTATCATTGGCAGACTTGCCAGTGGTGTGTGAGTTTGCTGATGTCTTCCCAGATGAGATTCCTGGTTTGCCTCTGATTCGAGAGATAGACTTCAGCATTGAATTGATGCCAGGTACAGTACCGATATCTAGAGCTCCATACCGAATGCCACAAATTGAATTGAAAAAGTTGAAAGAACAGTTGGAGGATTTATTGGCCAAGGGGTATATCAGACCGAGTGTGTCTCCTTGGGGTGCTCCAGTACTGTTTGTGAGAAAGAAAGATGGTTCGATGAGGCTGTGTATCGACTACCGGCAACTGAATAAAGCAACGGTAAAGAACAAATATCCCTTGTCTCGTATTGATGATTTGTTTGATCAGTTGCAGGGTTCATCTGTATATTCCAAGATCGATCTGAGATCTGGATATCATCAGCTGAGAGTCAGGGATTATGATATCTCGAAGATAGCATTCCGAACCAGGTATGGACACTATGAATTTATTGTCATGCCATTTGGTTTGGCTAATGCTCCAGCTATATTTATGGGATTGATGAACCGTGTGTTTCAGAGATATTTGGATGATTTTGTTATCATATTCATTGATTACATTTTGATTTATTCGAAGAATATGATTGATCATGCCGAGCATTTAAGAACTGTGTTGCGAATTCTAATGGCTGAGAAAATGTATGCTAAACTGTCGAAATGTGAGTTTTGGTTGAGGCAGGTTGTATTTCTGGGGCATATTATATCCGGAGACGGTATATCAGTGGATCCCAGTAAGGTTGAGGCAGTGACTTATTGACCGAGATCGACATCAGTACCCGAGATTCGCAGTTTTATGGGTTTTGTAGGATATTATTGTCGATTTATTAAAGATTTCTCGAGTATTGCGAAGCCTATTACTCAGTTGACTCAGAAAAATGCTCCATTTGTATGGTTTGAAGAATGGGATACCAGTTTTCTGTAATTAAAGAAATGACTGACCAGTGCCCCGATCTTGACAATTCCATCAGGTACTGGTGATTTTGTAGTTTATTGTGATGCATCTTACCGAGGATTGGGTTGTGTTCTAATGCAGCGAGGGCATGTTATCGCGTATGCCTCAAGATAGCTGAAGCCCCATGAATCTCGTTATCCAATTCATGATCTTGAATTGGCAGCCATAGTCTTTGAATTTCGAGATCTATTCTGATCACAAGAGCCTGAAATATTTGTTTTCACAGTCCGAGCTGAATATGAGGCAGCGAAGATGGCTTGATTTGCTTAAAGACTTTGATTTTGAAATCAAGTACCATCCAGGGAAATCCAATGCAGCAGATGCACTAAGTCGAAAGGTATGTTCTTTATCCTTGTCGACGATAGGTGTTTCCAATTTGATAGAAGATTGCTGTTTGTCTGGATTAGCCTTTGAAACAGATCGTCAGCCTCTGATATTATGTGCTATTCAGGGCCGAACCAGAATTGATATTGCAAATCAAAGAGGCACAGAAAGTTGATCAGAATGTACAGAATCGATTGCTATGGTCAGAGCTGGACATCAATCGGAATATATGGTTCGTAATAGTGTTTTGTATATGAATAATCGTATTGTTGTGCCAAATATTTCAAAATTGAGACAGAGGATACTAGCAGAAGCGCACAGCAGTCGTTTTAGCATTCATCCTGGTGACAGAAAAATTTATAATGATTTGAAGACACAGTATTGGTGGAAACAGATGAAATCTGATGTTACGGAACTTGTAGCCAAGTGTCTGAATTGCCAACAGGTGAAAAGCAGAAAGAAAGAAATCAGGAGGTCTACTGCACAGTTTATCTATTCCTGAATGAAATGGAATCACATTTCCATGGATTTTGTGACGCAGTTACCACGTTCCTCCAGAGGTTGTGATGCGATTTGGGTCGTGATCGATCGATTGACCAAATCTGCATATTTTATTCCGTACAAAATGACGTACCGATATGATCATATGGCCGATATTTATGTTAGTGTCTCGCGCATATGCGCCGAGTGATGTCGCGCATATGCGCGAGACGTGCAGCACGTAGGATGAGCCACCTATCTTTGGCATGCAAGATATATATATATATATATATATATATATATATATATATATATATATATATATATATATATATATATATATATAAATATATATATATATATATATAATTTTTATTCTTTCTCTCAACTGAAACAAAAAGGAAACGAGAGAATTCAGAGGAAAGAGCAAAGTTATTTGATCATAGATTGAAGATTTCACAAAAATCCAACCGTCAGAATTAGAATCCGACTTCAGTACTGTGTTCCTATCGACGCAGGCTACAAGTGGACGTAAGTTTTGTTAAGTTTTGATATGATTTGAAATTATGGTATTTCTAGATCAGATAGGATTCACATATGATGTTCTGGACATGTTAAACATCGTAGAATTAAAGTCAGATTGAGAAACAGGTTGATTATGGAATTGTTATGATTTTTCAGATTATATCGATTGATATTGGACAGATTTGGATTGTTGATTGACTACCGATTGTATTGGATATTGGTAATGGATTTTAATTAATATCTGTTGAGATTGTATTGACCGGGATATCGGGATTGTGCAGTTATGCCATTGATTTTGAGTTGAATCCAAATTGATCAGATTGATATTGATTTGAGTAGTATATTGATATGATATTATTTATATTGTCATTTCCAGATTGAGGGATTGACAGACTTTGAATTCCAGACAGGAACGTCATCAGAACGCAATAAAATAAAGGTATAAGTCAATGTGGTACCGGGAGAACGACTCGAGTATGATATACTTGAGTTTCCCTAAATCACATACTTATTGTTATTATTTACATTGATTTGAATTGATATGCTTGTTCTATTGATTTATAGAAGCATGTATTAGATGAGTATTAGACGATTGATCTTGTGACATAAGTGCCGATAGTGATGGAATCGTCACTGGCACATTGCACATTGACACAAGATAGTGAATTGGCGATAGTGCCACAGTCTGTGACGGATAGGTAAAGACACCGAATGTTTGGTTATATCGATTGAATAGAATTGAAGTTTCTTCTATTACTGAATTCGTTATAGGAATGCCAATGTATGGAAACCGGGATCCCTAGACTAGGATTGAGTATAGTCTGTGACGTGGAGTCACGAGTCTGATTGACAGTTTTATATTATTATGTTTTTCAGATTTGATATATATTACTGATATGTGTTACATGCTTTTATATTTTGTATATGATTGCATGTTTCATTTATTTATACTGGGATTTTATTCTCACCGGAGTTATTCAGTTGTTGTCGTGTTTTTATGTGTGCATGACAACAGGTGGGACAGGTTCAGGGTCGAGGAGATAAAGATGGATCGCGATTAGAGTGGAGACTACGGACTTGGATTAGATATAGGGTTGGACACTTGACATTTAGTTGTTAAACCTTAGTTGAATGATTGTATATATAGTACAAGACTTGTACTTTAATATTGATGTGTATATTAGATTGAATCCCATTACATTCCGCATGTAAAAAAAAATTAGACCGTGTTTATTATAATTGATTAAATTGTCCTAATGATGATTAAGAGTATGATTAGTGTCCTGGTCCCCACAATCTTGAAGACTGAATTTTATCAAAGATTTTTCCCAGTATCGTATCGGAAAGACAAGGGTGCAGAGTTTGCAAATTTGAGACAGGGTCAGTAGAACATAGAAGAGTATGTAGCCAAGTTCTCTACTTTGCTACGATTTTCTTCACATGTGGCTGAAAATGACGAAGTTGTTGCTTATCAGTTCATCAATGGGTTGAATCCCGAGATTTTTACATTGGTGAACACCGGAAGACCGAATAATTTTGCTGATGCCCTGAATAGAGCCAAATGAAGCGGAAGCGGGTCTGATGAGACAGAAAGGAGCTTCGTGTGTTCCTCCGGAACCGAGACCACAACAACCACCTCCTAGATTTGAGAGTGGCAGTAGCAGTGGTGGGAAGAAAGATTATCTGAAAGCTAGAGGAAAACAATTTAAGAAGTCTGGCAGCAGTATTTCTAGCTCCAGTGGTTCTCGATAGAGCCAGAGTTATACCGGGGCTTATTTCAGAAGTTTCGAAGGGAGACATCCCACAGAGCAATGCCAAGGAATGTTTGGTAGTTGCAATATCTGCATACAGCAGGGACATTTCGCCAGCGTTTGTCCACAGAGAAGTTCCCAAAGATCCCAGGGAGCTGAATCATCTGGATCAGTTGCACAGCCTGATAGACGATCATCTACTGTTCACACATTCCAGCCAGCACCAGCCCAGTCACAGCCAAGGCCAGGAGGATGCCAGATAGTTAGCCATCCTCCTATACAGCAGGACAGAGTATTTGCTTTGACTGAAGAGCAGGCCCAGGAAGCACCAGATGATGTTGTTGCATGTAAATGTTCTCTTTGTGGTTACCCTGCTTATGTATTGATATACGGGTGCTTCCCATACATTTATTTCTGAGCGATTTGCTTTGATGCATGATTTCCCTGTTGAGTCTTTATCTGCTGTAGTGTCTATCTCTTCTCTTTTTGGGACATGTTTGATATCAGTTAATTCTGTTAAACATTGTATGAGCATGAGATTGAGTTAGACTGTATTGTACTTGGGTTATCTGATTTTAATTGTATTATCGGTATCAATATGCTGACCAAGTAGAGAGCTACCGTTGATTGTTTCCTTAAAATGGTGAGATTCAGACCTGAGATGGCTGATTAATAGAAATTCTACGGTAAGGGTTCTAGATTTAGAATTCTTTTGATATCTACTATGTCTATGACTCGATTATTACAGAAAGGACCAGAGGGATTACTTGTCTATTCAGTTGACGTGTAGAACCCGTAAATCAGTCTACGTATAAGCCATGCATAATTCTATATTTTTAAATTTAAGTTGACTTCATTGCATGATTATTTAAATGCATTTATTTGAAGTTAATTATTTATTTATTTAATGCAATAGTTTGATTTTTATCATTTCAGTTATTTCAGTGAGTCCGGACGGGAGTTGGAGTTTTGGAGATAGAATTTAAGATTCGAGAAATATTTCCAGAAGTTAATTTAGCTAGCAAGTAAGTTTATTTAAGTTAAAAAGGAGATTTAGGGAATTATTTATGCAACTTGAGGTGAGTAGAAAATAAGCTCATTTGAGTTACTTAATTAAGGGTTTTATTCACTAAATTATTTAAGGGATTAGTGAGGCTTTTAAGAGTTATTAATTTAGTAACTAATCAATTTCTCCCCTACCTTCTATTATGTATTTTCGGCCTTAGTAGATTAAGCATTTGCCTTGCCACCTCACCACCCTTTTGACCCATTCTTGGTTGTTTAGCATGCTAATTTTTTTTTAGCTATAATTCCACCTCAATTAATTAATACTAGACCACTATCCTAGCCTTGATTATCATAAAATAATTGGCCATCTTATCCCCCCCCCCCCCCCCCAAGAAGACTTATCAAACCAATTAAAATTCAAATTTCAAAAGTTGGAGACCAAGTCTTGCATTGCTTCCATTAAATTTGCAACCATTCCCTCACTCCCATAACAATCACTTCCTCCCCCTCCCCACCGAAATCCTTGAGCATTCAGAGTGTTTAAACCGTGGGAATTCAGTAGGAAGCAAGGAAGAAAATCGAGAGCTTAGAAAGGTAGAAAAGAAAGCAACTCTGTCTCCTCCGTGCCGCGTCGTCGTCGTTTCGTTCGTTTTCATTCGAAACGAAACCAGACATGTCTAGATTTCTTTCAAACCTCAATCAAGTCATATTATCAATTATTTTTCAGTACATGATCAGGTTTTATCATGCAAAAACCGAAATACATCAAAGAATTTTCAGAAAAACATCCATGCAGATTTCGATTTTTCTTGTGCAGTTCACGACTCCTTCTTGTTTTATGGTTTCAGGTTATGTATCGACTCCAGGCTCCCAAGGCGACGTCTATGCATGTAATAGGATGCATTAGGACCCCATTTGTCCATTGGTTTAACCCCATACTAGCTGGAAAACAAGGAAAGGACAGCAACTCCACATGTGTCCATTTGTACCGTTCGAAAATTCAGATTGGTTGTCCAAGGGAAAGGATCTGATCATGGCTGCCCTAGGGGCCTATAGCCATGGTTAGATCACTCCCCTAGCATGTCTAAGACGTGACTAAGTCACCCTTTTGGTGGCTTGGTCCATGGCTCGTCGGTTTTTACATAATACATCAAGAACAGCCCCCTCCCCTCTCGGCCCCTTCGGTTTTGACAGCACATGTACTTCGAGTTGGTTGGTTTGGTGTGGATCTTGGTTGGCCTATGGCCCTTAGCCACGGTTCATACCATGCCCTAGATGTCTAGATCGTGTCATGGTCAATCAAATGACCACTGGAACGATCCATGACAGCAACCTAAGTGAAAACACCTCACGCATACAAAGGTGTTCTCGGTTGGATCCTTCGGTTGAGTTATGGTGTGATGCAGGATTGTGGCTGGCCTAGGGCCCTTAGCCATGGTTCGAATCATTCCTTGGGATGTTTGGAGAGGCTTTGGTCGGTGGTTCAAGCCCCAATGGCCAAAAGTCTCGCAAACGACGCGATGCAAGCGAGGTTGCAGCTGCTTGAAATTTATAGCAGGTTGCTGTGTTGGTTTGGAAGCTCGTTTGAGTTCTCGGTCGGCTTTTAGCCTATGGCCTTGGACTAGACAGCGCCCCATTGAGTTAGGAAGGTCATGTTTTTGACCGTTCATGATTCGGATCATTTTTGAGGTCGTACGAGAATTTACGGTGCGATGTGCCAAATTGACTCTCGAAAGAGCATTTCATGTTTTGGCCTCCATTTCACCTAGATTTCGACCCTCATCATTTTAGGAGCATCATTTCATTATTTTAAGCGTATTTTAATCATGACTATACGTCGGTTCGGTGTTGGTTCAGGTTGGTTCGGAGTCATGATTAAATATGAAGTCATTAGGCGTCATAGTCGCATTTTTGAACTTAAATTGCATAGTTGTACAAGTATAAGCTATTGCATATTTTTCATGGCATATGTAGGTTGCAGCGAGCCTGGGAGCGATCCAATCCAGTTGGTAAAATATACAGGATATTTTCATTATGCCATTTAATTATATTACGTGCATGAAAATAAAAAATACTTATTTTTGAGATTTATGCTATATGGCTTGTGGTCAATTCACTATTATGGGAGCATTATTTTATACGGTCGCCAGTGACCGATCAGTTCAGTTTGGTACCACCCGGTCGCCAGTGACCGGCCAGCTCAGTTCAATTTTATACTCCCTGGTAGCCAGTTACCGATCAGTTCAGTTCAGTGCAGGGGCCACAGGCATAGACCATAATCTCAACAGAAATTTTTTACCAGTTATTTCAGTACAGGGCTCCAAGGAGCAAACATTTTTATTATGATTTTCAGTTCAGTTATGCACGTATTATAATTGCTCAGTACAAGTTATTTTCAGTATGCCTCATGACATGATATTTTATCCCATGCACTTTTTACTTCAGTATTAACTCGTTACCTACGATATTTGCATGCTGAGTCTTTAGGCTCACTAGACTTGATTGTTGTAGGTACTGATGAGGGCAGGGCCGAGGGCGGGGACCAGTGAGCCAGCTTGGGTCGGCAGTAGTGGCACCCGAGGACCTCAGTTCAACATTTGTTATTTTATTCCGCAAACAATTTTTATCAGTTGTTGGATATTTTTAAATTGTTATTGTTGGCAAACTTTATTTTCTTCCGCTGCTATATTTTAAACATTGAACTTGATTTATCAGTTGATTTTATGAATGAGGCAATCCATTTATTTTAAAAAGAAAAATTTTAATTTTCCGCAAAATTTTCAAATAAGGAGTTTCGGGCCTTTATAGTTGGTATCAGAGCCAGGTTCTGTATAGGGTACACTACTACTGACAACGAGAAGCTCACGAAGCCACGCCTTCGGTCTGTAAGTTTTACAGTTCAGCATTTTATTTAAAGCATGAATTATTTTGACAGCATGCTTCCATGAAATAACTTCGACCAGATTTTCAGTATTTCAGTGTTCATTTAAAATAAACTATGGAATTATGCATGTTAGTTACGTATGGGTTATGTTGGAACATTATGCCCCCTAGACGCATTCTAGAATGCAATAGAGAGGAGGAGCCTCGCCGAGAGGACAGAGAGGAGCATAGACAGAAGGGAGACCTACCATTTCCACCACCCCCCCCCCACCTGACATGAGTGCCCAGATGCTAGCTGGGATGACGCAGTTCTTCGCACAGTTTGCAGGGAAGAATGCTGTGGTGACTAGGCCGACAGGGCCCGAGGCTGTTTACGAGCGATTCATGAAGATGCGTCCGAAGGAGTTCTCTGGGACGTCTGACCCCATGATTGCCGAGGGATGGATCAAATCCCTCGAGGTCATCTTCGAGTTCATGGAGCTGGGAGACGCAGACCGAGTCCGATGTGCCACCTATCTGTTCACTGGAGACGCCCACTTATGGTGGGAAGGAGCGTCAGTAGCCCTGACCTTGGCTACACTTTCATGGACACGCTTCACGGAGGTGTTCTACTCCAAGTATTTTGCGGAGGAAGTTCGCACCAGGTTGACCACCGAGTTCATGAGCCTGAGACAGAGAGATATGTCGGTTACGGAGTTCATCCGTAAGTTCGAGAGGGGCTGTCACTTTGTGCCCCTGATCGCGAATGATGCCAAGGCCAAGTTGATGCATTTCCTGGTGGGTTTACGGCCGATCTTGCGCCGGGATGTTAGGGTGCCTGACCCTACAACTTATGACATCGCTCTCTCCAAAGCCCTAGCCGCAGAGCAGGACCTGCGGGATATCGAGAGGGATCGCCAGGGCAAGCGGCCAGTTCAGGCACCACACCGCCCTCCTCCTCATCAGCATCAGCAGCAGAACAAGAGGCCTTTTCACGGACCGCCGAGAAACAGAGGCCAGCAGCAGCAGCAGCGGGGATGCCCAGCCCCGAGGACTTATGAGCACCCAGTCTGTCCCAGGTGCTCACGTCGCCATCCTGGAGCATGTATGTCTGGCTCAGGAAAGTGTTTTAAGTGTGGCAGTCCAGACCACATGTTGCTGCAGTGCCCTCTGAGGAATCTACCTACCCAAGGCAGAGTTTTTGCTCTCCATGCCGCGGAAACCAACCTGGAGACTATGTTATTGACAGGTACCTTTAAGCTTTAAGTTATTATTTGAATTTTCGTGTTTTGGGAATCGGGATTTAGATTTGAACTTAGAACCGCGAGAGGATTGCATGCTCTACTCAGTATTATTTTGGGGATTTAAGTTAGAAGAACTTTGACCTTTGCATGTCTATAAGTTTAGTTCTTGTAGCTATTGGATCCAACTTAGAATTCCGATCTTTCAGGGAGAATTTTTATATCGGGTTCCACTACCAAGGCCTTGATAGATTCAGGGGCCACTCACTCGTTTATTTCGGAGGTCTTTGCAAACTTTCTCAAGATCAAGACCATTGGGCTAGACATAGCCTTTTCAGTAGTGTTGCCGTCAGGCGAGGAGATGGCAGCTACCAATGTTATCCGAGATATAGACCTTGAGCTGCACGATAATCTTGTTTATGCGGATCTGATTGTGCTAGCGATGCCGGAATTTGACATTATCCTAGGGATGGATTGGCTATTGAGGAACAGAGTGTTGATAGACTTCCAGCGGAGATCTGTCCTTGTCGACCGCCTGGAATGGAGCAGTTCTTATTTGAGCCGGACAGGTACTTTCCTTTACCGCACATTATTCCGTATGTTCAAGCTAGGAAACTCATGCATAGAGGGTGTCGGGTATTTCTAGCGACCTTTTTATCTGTCCTCGAGGAACCCAGCCAGTCAGCCTCAGATGTTCCTATTGTCAGAGATTTCTTAGACGTTTTTCCCGAAGACGTCTCTGGTATGCCACCCAAGAGAGAGGTGGAGTTTTCCATTGAGCTTATGCCAGGTACGGCTCCGATATCCAAAGCGCCGTACCGATTAGCACCGACAGAGATGGCAGAGCTTAAGAAGCAGATTCAGGAACTTCTCGACAAGGAATTCATTCGCCCGAGCTTTTCACCATGGGGCGCGTCGGTTTTATTTGTGAAAAAGAATGATGGCTCGATGAGGCTCTGCATTGACTATCGGGAGTTGAACAGGGTTACAGTGAAGAACAAATACCCACTGCCGAGGATTGAGGATCTGTTTGACTAGTTGCAGGAGCTTCGATTTTCTCTAAGATAGATCTGCGTTCTGGTTATCACCAGTTGAGGGTGAGAGATGCAGGTGTTTCCAAGACTGCCTTCAGGACTCGTTATGGTCACTACGAGTTCCTTGTGATGATGTTCAGACTGATGAATGCGCCATCGATCTTCATGGATCTCATGAATCGCGTATTTTAGCCGTATCTTAACCAGTTTGTGATAGTGTTCATAGATGACATTCTCGTCTACTCCAAGAGTCGGGAGCAGCACAGCATGCATCTGACCACAGTGTTGCAGACATTGCAGAAGCACAAATTATTCGCAAAGTTCAGTAAGTGCGAATTCTGGTTAGAGAAGGTGGCGTTCTTAGGCCACATCGTTTCTAGCAGTGGTATTGAGGTAGACCCAGCAAAGGTTGCAGCAGTCAGAGATTGGGTTGTGCCTCAGAATGCATCCGAGATCCGCAGTTTTCTTGGGCTAGTAGGATATTACAGAAAGTTCATTCAGGGATTCTCCTCCATTGTCGTTCCACTCACAGCACTGACCAAGAAAATTGTGAAATTCGTGTGGAGCGAGGAGTGTCAGAAGAGCTTCGATACTTTGAAGCAAGCTCTTATTTCAGCACCAGTTTTGGCCATGCCATCAGGGCCCGGCGAGTTTGTCCTTTATACCGATGCTTCGAAGCTCGGTCTTGGTGCAGTTATGATGCAGCATGGGAGAGTGATAGCGTATGCTTCCCGACAGCTGAAGGTCCATGAGAAGAATTACCCTACCCATGATTTGGAGTTAGCGGTCCGTAGTTTTTGCCTGGAAGATTTGGAGGCACTATCTGTATGGAGAGAAATGCCAGATCTTTACCGACCACAAGAGCCTCAAGTATTTCTTTACGCAGAAGGAGCTGAACATGCGTCAGAGGCGTTGGTTGGAGCTTGTGAAAGACTACGATTGTGACATTAGCTACCACCCTGGGTAAAGCTAATGTAGTTGCGGATGCTTTGAGCAGGAAAGTCGCAGTGATGGCTCATTTGACGATTCAGAAACCTCTTCAGCCTGAGATGCAGAAGTTTGATCTTGAGACTTATCCTCGAGGTAGAGTTCCTTGTCTATCTACCTTGACCATTCAGTCTTCCCTTATGGACCGTATTCGCAGTGGTCAGGCCGCAGATAAGCAGTTGGCACAATGGAAGCAGAGGGATGAAGCCAAGGGCAGTGTCTTGTATACAGTCAGCGACGGTATTGTGTAGATACCGAGATAGGATATGGGTTCCTAGCAGTGATACTATCCGAGCAGATATTCTTTCAGAGGCCCACATGTCCCCATACTCCATTCACCCGTGGGAGTACGAAGATGTACAAAGACCTGCAGCTATTGTATTGGTGGCCTTGTATGAAGAAGGACATCAGACGATTTGTGTCCGAGTGTCTGACCTGTCAGTTAGTGAAGGCCGAGCATCAGAGACCAGCAGGTTTGCTCAAGCCTCTTCCTATTCCTGAGTGGAAGTGGGAGAACGTCACCATGGATTTTGTGACCGGTTTGCCGAGGTCAGCCAGAGGATCGAATGCTATTTGGGTGATTGTAGATCGTCTTACCAAATCAGCGCACTTCTTGCCTATTAAGACGACATTTACCATGATTCAGTATGCAGAGCTGTATATCCGATAGATAGTCCGACACCATGGCATTCCAGTTTCTATCGTATCCGACAGAGATCCCAGATTCACTTCCTCATTTTGGAAGAGTTTGCATTCGACTATGGGTACGAAGCTGCTGTTTAGCACAACTTTCGATCCGCAGACAGATGGACAGTCAGAGCGAGTCATTCAGATTTTGGAGGATCTTCTCCGTGCTTGCGTCATTGATTTCTCAGGGAGTTGGGAGTCGAACTTGCCATTGGTAGAGTTCACCTATAACAACAGCTTCCAGTCTTCTACTGGTATGGCTCCGTATGAAGCACTATATGGCCGCAAGTGCAGATCTCCTATTCATTGGGATGAGGTAGGAGAGAGAGCAGAGATGGTTCCAGAGATTGTTCAGCAGGCGGCAGATGTAGTAGTCAAGATCCGTAATAGAATGAGGACTGCTCAGAGCCGACAGAAGAGTTATGCCGATCAGCGGAGGAGAGATTTAGAGTTTGCAGTGGGCGATCATGTTTTTCTGAAAGTGGCACCTATGAAGGGTGCCATGAGATTTGGCAAGAAAGGGAAGCTCAGTCCGAGATTCATTGGACCGTTTGAGATCCTCGACAGAGTTGGGACGCTAGCTTATCGTGTGGCTCTTCCGTCGAATCTGGTCGGAGTACACAATGTGTTCCACGTCTCCATGTTGAGGAAGTATATGGCAAATCCTTCGCATGTGCTGAATTTCGAAGCCATTGCATCTTACTTCGAACTTATCTTATGAGGAGAGACCTAGTACAGATCCTAGACAGACAGGAGAAGAAGCTTCGGAACAAACTGGTTAGGCGAGTCAAAGTCAAATGGCTTAACCATTCTGAGGAGGAATCGACGTGGGAGTATGAGCCGGAGATGAGAGATCGATACCCCGAGTTATTCGGTGAGTTCTAATTTCGAGGACGAAATTTCTTTTAAGGGGGGAAGGATTGTAGAACCCGTAAATCAGTCTACGTATAAGCCATGCATAATTCTAGATTTTTAAATTTAAGTTGACTTCATTGCATGATTATTTAAATGCATTTCTTTGAAGTTAATTATTTATTTATTTCATGCAATAGTTTGATTTTTATCATTTCAGTTATTTCAGAGAGGCCAGACGGGAGTTGGAGTTTTGGAGATAGAATTTAAGATTCGAGAAATATTTTCAGAAGTTAATTTAGCTAGCAAGTAAGTTCATTTAAGTTAAAAAGGAGATTTAGGGAATTATTTATGCAACTTGAGGTGAGTAGAAAATAAGCTCATTTGAGTTACTTAATTAAGGGTTTTATTCACTAAATTATTTAAGGGATTAGTGAGGCTTTTAAGAGTTATTAATTTAGTAACTAATCAATTTCTCCCCTACCTTCTATTATGTATTTTCAGCCTTAGTAGATTAAGCATTTGCCTTGCCACCTCACCACCCTTTTGACCCATTCTTGGTTGTTTAGCATGCTAATTTTTTTTTAGCTATAATTCCACCTCAATTAATTAATACTAGACCACTATCCTAGCCTTGATTATCATAAAATAATTGGCCATCTTATCCCCCCCCCCCCCCCAAGAAGACTTATTATCAAACCAATTAAAATTCAAATTTCAAAAGTTGGAGACCAAGTCCTGCATTGCTTCCATTAAATTTGCAACCATTCCCTCACTCCTATAACAATCACTTCCTCCCACTCCCTACCGAAATCCTTGAGCATTCAGAGTGTTTAAACCGTGGGAATTCAGTAGGAAGCAAGGAAGAAAATCGAGAGCTTAGAAAGGTAGAAAAGAAAGCAACTCCGTCTCCTCCGTGCCGCGTCGTCGTCGTTTCGTTCGTTTTCATTCGAAACGAAACCAGGCATGTCTAGATTTCTTTCAAACCTCAATCAAGTCATATTATCAATTATTTTTCAGTACATGATCAGGTTTTATCATGAAAAAACCGAAATACATCAAAGAATTTTCAGAAAAACATCCATGCAGATTTCGATTTTTCTTGTGCAGTTCACGGCTCCTTCTTGTTTTATGGTTTCAGGTTATGGATCGACTCCAGGCTCCCAAGGCGACGTCTATGCATGTAATAGGATGCATTAGGACCCCATTTGTCCATTGGTTTAACCCCATACTAGCTGGAAAACAAGGAAAGGACAGCAACTCCACATGTGTCCATTTGTACCGTTCGAAAATTCAGTTTGGTTGTCCAAGGGAAAGGATCTGATCATTGCTGCCCTAGGGGCCTATAGCCATGGTTAGATCACTCCCCTAGCATGTCTAAGACGTGACTAAGTCGCCCTTTTGGTGGCTTGGTCCATGGCTCGTCGGTTTTTACATAAAACATCAAGAACAGCCCCCTCCCCTCTCGGCCCCTTCGGTTTTGACAGCACATGTACTTCGAGTTGGTTGGTTTGGTGTGGATCTTGGTTGGCCTATGGCCATTAGCCACGGTTTATACCATGCCCCTAGTTGTCTAGATCGTGTCATGGTCAATTAAATGACCACTGGAACGATCCATGACAGCAACCTAAGTGAAAACACCTCACGCATACAAAGGTGTTCTCGGTTGGATCCTTCGGTTGAGTTATGGTGTCATGCGGATTGTGGCTGGCCTAGGGCCGTTATCCATGGTTCGAATCATTCCTTGGGACGTTGTGGAGAGGCTTTGGTCGGTGGTTCAAGCCCCAATGGCCAAAAGTCTCGCAAACGACGCGATGCAAGCGAGGTTGCAGCTGCTAGAAATTTATAGCAGGTTGCTGTGTTGGTTCGGAAGCTCGTTCGAGTTCTCAGTCGGCTTTTAGCCTATGGCCTTGGACTGGACAGCGCTCCATTGAGTTAGGAAGGTCATGCTTTTGACCGTTCATGATTCGTATCATTTTTGAGGTCGTACGAGAATTTACGGTGCGATGTGCCAAATTGACTCTCGAAAGAGCATTTCATGTTTTGGCCTCCATTTCACCTAGATTTCGACCCTCATCATTTTAGGAGAATCATTTCATTATTTTAAGCGTATTTTAATCATGACTATACGTCGGTTCGGTGTTGGTTCAGGTTGGTTCGGAGTCATGATTAAATACGAAGTCATTAGGCGTCATAGTCGCATTTTTGAACTTAAATTGCATAGTTGGAAAAGTATAAGCTATTGCATATTTTTCATGGCATATGTAGGTTGCAGCGAGCCTTGGAGCGATCCAATCCAGTTGGTAAAATATACAGGATATTTTCATTATCCCATTTAATTATATTACGTGCATGAAAATAGAAAATACTTATTTTTTAGATTTATGCGATATGGCTTGTGGTCAATTCACTATTATAGGAGAATTATTTTATACGGTCGCCAGTGACCGATCAGTTCAGTTTGGTACCACCCGGTCGCCAGTGACCGGCCAGCTCAGTTCAGCTTTATACTCCCCGGTAGCCAGTTACCGATCAGTTTAGTTCAGTGCAGGGGCCACAAGCATAGACCATAATCTCAACAGAAAATTTTTACCAGTTATTTCAGTACAGGGCTCCAAGGAGCAAACATTTTTATTATGATTTTCAGTTCAGTTATGCACGTATTATAATTGCTCAGTACTAGTTATTTTCAGTATGCCTCATGACATGATATTTTATCCCATGCACATTTTACTTTAGTATTTACTCGTTGCCTACGATATTTGCATGATGAGTCTTTAGGCTCACAAGACTTGATTGTTGTAGGTACTGATGAGGCCAGGGCCGAGGGCGGGGACCAGTGAGCCAGCTTGGGTCGGCAGTAGTGGCACCCGAGGACCTCAGTTCAACATTTGTTATTTTATTCCGCAAACAATTTTTATCAGTCGTTGGATATTTTTAAATTGTTATTGTTGGCAAACTTTACTTTCTTCCGCTGCTATATTTTAAGCATTGAACATGATTTATCAGTTGATTTTATGAATGAGGCAATCCATTTATTTTAAAAAGAAAAATTTTAATTTTCCGCAAAATTTTCAAGTAAGGAGTTTCGGGCCTTTATATGACGTACTGAAATCGAGCCCATCATCGGCTGATTTGCCAGTGGTATTTGAGTTTGCTGATGTCTTCCCAGATTAGATTCCAGGATTGCCTCCAGTTCGAGAGATAGACTTCAGCATTGAATTGGTACCAGGTACAATTTTTATTTCTAGAGCTCGTTATAGAATGGCACCAATTGAATTGAAAGAGCAGTTGAAGATTTACTGGCCAAGGGGTAAATCAGACCGAGTGTTTCTCCTTGGGGTGCTCCAGTGTTATTTGTCAGAAAGAAAGACGGTTCAATGAGACTCTGAATTGACTACCGACAACTGAACAAGGCGACGGTAAAGAACAAATATCCCTTGCCTCGTATAGATGAATTATTTGATCAGTTGTAGGATTCCTCTGTATATTCCAAGATTGATCTGAGATCTGGATATCATCAGCTGAGAGTCAGAGATTTTGATATCTTGAAGACAGCCTTCAGAACCAGGTATGGACATTATGAGTTTATTGTCATGCCATTCGGTTTAACAAATGCTCCAGCTGTTTTTATGGGATTGATAAACCGTTTCTTTCAGAAGTATCTCGATGAGCCCAACCCTTGGAACAAACTACAGCCTCAGGTCGCGAAGAGCCGACATCAAGGTGCCAAACCTTCCCGTCGATGTGAGCTCTTGGAGAAGATCACCCTGTTATCCCTAGAGTAACTTTTATCTGTTGAGCGACGGCCCTTCCACTCGGCACCGTCGGATCACTTAGGCCGACTTTTGTCCCTGCTCGACGGAATCGAAGAATTACAGATGAACCTACAATAAGAATTTGATTATGGAAACCGAAAACTAAACATTGCTATCACAATAATTGCAAAACCTTATGGAAACCCTAATATTCTTGGATTTATAATTATTTCATTGATGATATTTTGATTTATTCGAAGAATATGTTTGAGCATGCTGAGCATTTAAAAACTGTATTGAGAACTCTGAGGACTGAGAAATTATATGCAAAACTGTCCAAATGTGAATTCTGGCTGAGACAGGTTATATTTCTGGGTCACATTATATCTTGCATATGGTATTTCTGTCGATCCCAGCAAAGTTGAGGCCGTGATCAGTTGGCCGAGACCGACATCTGTGCCAGATATACGCACCTTTATGGGTTTGGCAGGATATTATCGTCGATTTATTAAAGATTTTTCCAGTATTGCTAAACCTATTACGCAGTTGACTTAGAAGAATGCACCATTTTTTCGGTCTGAAGAATGTGAATCTAGCTTCTTAGAGTTGAAGAAGAGATTGACCAGCGCTCCGGTGTTGACTATCCCGTTAGGTACTGGTGATTTTGTGGTTTATTGTGATGCTTCTCACAGAGGATTGGGTTGTGTTTTGATGCAGCGGAGACATGTGATTGCTTATTCCTCGAGACAGTTGAAGCCACACGAGATTCGCTACCAAATTCATGATCTTGAATTGGCTGACATTGTCTTTGCACTGAAGATATGGTGACATTACCTATATGGTGAGAAATTTGAAATCTACTTCTAATCATAAAAGTTTGAAATATCTGTTTTCACAGTCAAAGCTGAATATGATGGCAGCGAAGATGGCTTGATTTATTGAAAGATTTTGATTGTGAAATCAAGTACTATCCACGATAGTCCAATGCAGCAGCTGATGCGCTGAGTCGAAAGGTGTGTTCTTTTTTTTTGTCGACTATTGGTGTTTCAAATTTAATAGAAGATTATTGTTTGTTTGGATTGGTATTTGAGACGGATTGTAAACCGTTGAGATTATATGCTGTTCTAGTTGAACCAGAACTGATTTTGAGAATTAAAGCGGCTCAGAAAGTTGATCAGAACATTCAGAACTCGATAGAGATGGTCAGAGAAGGGCATCGATCCGAGTATTAAGTTCGTGACAGTGTATTATATGTGAATAATCGTCTTGTTGTGCCAGATGTTTTAGATTTGAAACGTGTATTAAATGTGAATAATCGTCTTGTTGTACCAAATGTTTCAGATTTGAAACGACAGATATTGTCAGAAGCGCATAGCAGTCGATTCAGTATTCATCCTGGTGGCAGAAATATGTAGAATGATTTGGAAAGACAGTTTTGGTGGAAACAGATGAAATCAGATATTGCAGAGTTTGTTTCCAGATGTCTGAATTGCCAACAGGTAAAAGCTGAAAGAAATAAACCAGGAGGTTTGCTACAGAGTTTGTCCATTCCTGAATGGAAATGGAATCACATTTCTATGGATTTTGTTGCGAAGCTACCAAGTTCCTCCAGAGGTTGTGATGCGAATTGGGATCGTGATTAATAGATTGACCAAATCCGCATGTTTTATTCCGTACAAGATGACGTACCGACATGACCAGATGTCAGAGATCTATATTAGAGAAGTGGTCAGATTGCACGGAGTGCCGAAGTCGATTGTATCATATCGTGATCCTCAAGTTTACTTCGCACTTTTGGCCCAGTTTGCAGCAGGCTCTAGGTACGAAGTTACATATTAGTACCGCATATCATCCTCAGACCGACGGACAGTCATAGCGGACTATCCAGACACTGGAGGATATTCTTAGAGCTGTAGTGCTAGACTTTGGCACTAGTTGGCAAGATTCTTTGCCACTTTGTGAATTTTCGTACAACAGCTATCAGAAGAGTATAGAGATGGCACCGTTTGAAGCGTTGTACGGCAAGAAGTGCAGATCCCCTTTGTATTGGGAAGATATCTCTGAGCTACCTGAGATTGGACCTGATATGATTAGAGATATGACAGAGAAAGTGAAGCTGATTCAAAAGAGAATGAAGGCAGCTCAAGATAGACAGACCAAATATGCCAATGTTCGACGTAGACCATTGGTATTTGAGGCAGGAGACAGAGTATTCTTGAAGATTTCACCTTTCAGAGGAGTTGTCAGATTTGGCAAGAAAGGTAAATTGTCTCCACGTTACATTGGCCCGTATTAGATTCTCGAGAAGATAGGAGATCGTGCCTATCGACTCGTATTACCGCCTTCTCTATCTGGAATACATGATGTCTTTCATGTATCTTTATTGCAGAAGTATATTCCGGATGCATCACATATTATTCAGCCAGACGAGGCCGAACTTGACGAGACACTGAGTTACTTTGAGAAACCGATCCAGATTCTCGATCGTAAGGAAAAGCAACTCAGAACAAAGACTATTCCACTTGTGAAGATTCAATGGAGTCGTCATGGCATTGAAGAAGCTACCTGGGAGACTGAGTCAGATATGAGGCAGAGATTCCCAGAGTTATTTTATTGATGTGAGTTTTCTATTCAGTTTATACATTTCTTTCTGATTATTTGATTGTCCTGTGATTTCAGGGACGAAATCGTATCTTAGGGAGGGAGAAATATAATGCCCGAGAATTTTGCTATTGTAATTTGAAATGATTTATTGATAATTGATGTGATTATAGAAAGGCCACTCCGAGATCAGATTGGGTAAAGCATATGATTTATGTAATATTCGGACAGAAAGTCTAGCACCCGAGCGGTTATAAATGACCGCCCGAGCGCCAGGTGTTCAACAAGGATATTTCGTGGACAGAATGGATTTGATTTTCAGAATGGATTTGATTGAGATTTGATTTCATATTTGTATTGTTATCGATTATGAGTTGTGGGAATTGATATATGTTGATTTGTATTGTTGAGTATATTGAGATTGTGCAGTTATGCCGTGGAAACAGAATTTTGAGTTCTGATTATATCCATTATTGATTTGAGTGGTGTATTGATATGGTATTCCTCGATTGTCATTGCCAGATTGAGTATTGACAGACTTCGAATTCGAGACATCGACTTCGTCAGATTGACAGAAAAGAAAGGTATAAATCAATGTTAACCGGGAGATCGACTTGAGTCAAATTGGACTTGAGTTTCCCAAAAATCACATACTTTACTTTATTGCATTGATGTCTGTAATTTATGAGATTGATATGCTTAGTTTATTGATTTATAGCAAAGCGTGTACTGAGTCATGGGCGGAGATGCCTAGTCATTGGCAGAGGTGCCAAGTCTGTGGCAGAGGTGCCTAGACATTGGATGACTGGTTTATATCGATGTTGCTTAGAAGTATATCGACTTCTATTGCTGAGATTCGATATAATATGCCAACGTCCGGGAACCGGGATCCCTAGATTAGACTAAATCAGAGTCGAGTAAGAAATAGGAGTTTAATTTATAGTTTTATATCATTTTATGTTTTCAGATTCGATACATGTTATGAATGATTGTTATATGCTTTTGTATATGTTTATATGATTGCATGTATACATTGTTTATACTGGGAAAATTATTCTCACCGGAATTATCCGGCTGTTGTTGTGTTTGTATGTGTGCATGACAACATGTGGGACAGGATCAGAGTCAAGACGAGGATGAGAGATTACATTTTAGTGTGGAGATTCGGACCCAGAAGTAGAGTTGTTTTCATTACTGGATATGTAGTGAAAGAACAGTAGTTTGTTATGACATACTGTAGTACAAGACTTGTACTTTTATTTTGATATGTATATCAGACTGATTACATTATGTTCCGCATTTGTATTTTACAAAAAAAAAAAATTAGACCCAGTTTATTTAATTGATCTAATTATTCGCAAGAATGATTAAGAAATGAATTAGCGTCCAGGTCCCCACAACAATTCTAACAATCATAATAATTTAGCATATGAAATCTCCAGTGCATAAAATAAATCTTAAATCATTGACTAATCAAAAACTTCCTAAATTGATCTTTAAAAAATCAACTAACAATAAAAATAAAGCATAATAATATCTCTAATTAAATTATTAACATAAATCTTTAAATCATTAATCTATTAAGCTAGTGCAGAAACATAGAGGCCTTCGGGTGTGTATTGATGCACTCGATCCACTCAAGCGTCAGCGCCTCCCATAAATCATCAAATCATGCATCATACAAACCTAGTGAGTCTAAAGACTCAACGCGATCTAAACATGGATAGCAAATAATATATATACAATCACATGCATTGAAAATGACATTTTTATTTAAAATAGCATTTGAACTTAAATAAACAATTTAAAATCATTTAAGCATAATTAAATCATAAATCGTAAAAATCATTTTAAAATAACTTTAAGCATAAATAAATCCTTTAAAAATCATTTAAATAAGATTTGAGCATACATAAATCTTTTTAAAAATAGCTTTAATCATCATCATGACTCATATATCATAAAATAATTATTATCATAAGCTTTCAATCATATATATCATTTTGGGTGAAGTTTGATACTTGAAAGTGACTAGCTTTTATCCTCGGTCGACCGATCATTCTTCAGCTCCACATGACCCATGGGGGTGTGCATTAGGCTCCACCATAGAAATACGATCGTCGGGGCTCCTTCGAGGGCCTTCTCTTATAGACGGGCTCCCTCTGAGACCTTTTCTCATTAATGGGCTCACTCTGGGGGCCTTCTCCCGTAAATGAGCTCTATCTGGGTCTTTTTCCCTCACGACATCCCCACAAAATCGTAAGTTCACCGTCCTCACATAAACGGATCCAACAAAAATCATATATCATATGTCACAGTCAATTCACATCCCTCAAAATATTTTTTCTTTTCTTAAAAAATCATAAAATATCATAGCTTTCCAAAAATAACATTTTAAACTGTATAAATTATACAGCTTTACCATAAATTCTAAAATAACATATTATCATCAAAATCATCATTTTAAATCCTAAAATATCATTTGACATGCATTAGGATCCTTCGGGACGCTGCCAAGCGTTTACGTATTTTCCTAAGTGTAAAATTATCGTTTTGCCCCTGGACGTAAATATTCTCAAATTTATCTTTTTATCACTTTTAATGATATGGGCTTACCTTAAATAATTATTTAAGCTTAAATATAATATTATCCCGCTTAAAACTAGGTGTTTCAATTATTTCTTTAATTAACGTTTCGTGTAACAATTAAATCCGGGATAAATCCAAATCTCCATATTTTGATCCCAAATTTTAAACATGACATTTTTATTATTTATTCTACCCTTGAGAGCCATGAACCACACCCGTGTACTCATGGTTCCAATTTAATTCTTTTAATTCGAAATAATTACCCATGATCGAACCACCCGAGCCAACTCCCAAAATACTCGAGCCACGCCCGAGCCACCTTGAGCCAAACCCCAACAAACCCACCTAGGGACCCTCCTGACCAAACCCAGCCCAAAGAACCTAGCCCTAGCTCGCTCACCAGCCCTGCAACCGAGCCACCAGATTCTGCATGTGTGTGTGTGTGAGAGTCCTTTGAGCATTAGGACTCCTAACTAGTCTAGAACTCTTCCAGCCCTTAACCACCGAGCCACACGACCTTAACCATCCTTGGACCATGCCCAAACCCTACCCAGACTAGCCGTTACCCTGGAACCCGAGCACGAAGAACCTGAATCAGAAGACACAAGCTGCGCGTTCCAAGCTCTCTCACGGTTTCCAGCTTTTGGCTCGAGCCACAGCGCACCCAGCCACTCTAGCCCCTGGCCCGACCTCTGCCCATCACTCTAGGAATCTGATGGACCTACCTAGCTCGCCCAAGCCCCATCAGCGCGCCCCCTAGCCTTTGCTGCATATACCCAAGCATGGGGGAGAGTCCCACTTCACGTGGACTCTTCCCCAGCCCAAGGCTCGAACCCTAGCAACCCTAGGACCCAACTCAGCCCTAGACCAAGACCACACTGCCACTGAACCAGCCCTGGTGAGCCCCATGGCCCCATGCATAAGAAATGAATCTCATGAATTTTGTACAAGTCAAGCACTCACGGCTCCTTCTCTGAATTAATGCCCACGGTTCCAGCTTGGTTTTCTTTTTAAAATTGTCATGTTTTGCTCATATTTTATCATGTTTTGGTAGCGTACTCGTTGAATTCAAAAAAGTTTTTCATAAAAACGTAAAAACATCGTATTTTTGAAAATAAATGTTCTACCGTAAAATTATTCAAACACCTATTTTTTCACACATAAAGAATTAAATCATGCATAATATGATTTGTATGTTGTTTAAAAGAGTTTAGGAACATGTTTTTGCGTTTATAACGCTCGAATATATGATTTTCGGTGAGGGTGTGACTTTAGACGATCGGACGACGAAGAACACAAGCCTTTCTTTTCCTCCAAATTTTCGAAATTATTTTGTGTGTGTGTGTGTAAGGTGTGATTTACAGCTGATTGGGTGGGTAAATTGTGATGTTTAGTAGACCTAAGTACTTATTTATAATTAATTAACATATTAATGGGCTTTGGTTTTGAGCTGCCAAGTTTAAGGGTAATTAGGACCTATTTATTTAATTAAATTGGGCTCAATAACACTTATTTAATTAAATAATAAAATTTTATAATATTATTTTCCATAAAATAATATTTTTGGTATTTTAAAACTCCTTGTTTGCCTAAAACCGGCTTCTCGGGAAAAATCGAGCTCGACTCGTAAAATAATTCGAACTCCAAAATTTTTAGAAAAGTTAAATCATTTTTAATTATATTAGGAAGTCTTGCCATTATTTTAAAATTACATATTCTCTGGGTCGTCCTCGGTCTCCTTTTCCCTGCCTATTATCTAATATTCGGGTAAAATCCTTAATTTCATGTAATCATGTCATATAATTATTTAATAATGTAATTATACATTTAATCATATAATAAATATCATGCTAGCAATTAAATAAAACAATTAAGCCATTAAATTAATTTTGCATGCATGCGGTTTACGTAGGTTGGTTGTTCGGACGTTACAATTCGTACCAAAGCAGAACAGATGAAACAGAGCAGAGCACACTGATACTTCGTACTACTTGAAGAACCTAAAGGGGGGGTGAATAGGTTCTTTAAGGCCCTTTAGCGTTTTTTAAACGAGTTTGCAAAAATTGCAAGCGGAAGACTTGAGGGACAATCACAAATAAAAATGAATGCGTAAAGTAAGTGCGTAAAATAAATGCGTAGTAAAGTAAATGCGTAAAGTAAAGAGGGATAGAGATGTTTATGGAAGTTCGACGAAGAATCGTCTACGTCTCTCCTTCTCGATGAGGATCGAGGTATCACTTTGACGACTTGGCTTCAGGAGCTCCAAGCTAGCTTTTACAACCACGCCTCGATGCGTCTACTTGGCCTTGAGGGATCCAAGGATAGCCACGAACTTTACAACCCACTCGAGAGTATTACTTTCACTCTTTTTCTACAACTCTTTTGATATTACAACTCTTTTAATCAACGCACACAAGAGATAGTAGAAAGCTTTGTAAGAGACACGAGAGAATGGAGTGGGATGATTGAGAATGCATCCTCAAAGGCCTATTTATACTAGTCTTGGACGCCAAGGTTCGGATCTTCTGTTTATACTTCGGAACGTCCGATGTGATTGAAATCAATTTGCGTAATTCTGGAATGACTTCGGATCTTCCGTTCTTGACTTCGTAGGGTCCGAACATATGCTTCGGAGGGACCGATCAAACTTCGTTTCTTCTGAACAGTTCTTTTAGACAGTGTATGAACAACTTCGGAAGGTCCGAACTCCAGTTCGTACCGTCCGAACATTCCCGCGTTTCCGGAGATTTGAAATCTTCAACACTTCGTAGCTTCCGATCATGTCCATCGTAGCGTCCGAAATCTACTCAATCAACAATCAGATCAATTTGTCTCCGGATTGAAGTAATTTGATTGCTTGTGTTCGGAATGTCCGATCCAGTCGTCGGAACGTCCGAACTTGCTCCTCGCAACTTCCGAACAGCTTCTATTTTGCTTCTGATTGGCACAATTTCGGAACGTCCGAACCAAATTTCGGATCTTCCGAACGTAACCTTGTTCTTAATTTCCTGCATGCCTCAATATAAAACATTAGTATATTTTTAATCCAAGTTTTGGTATCATCCAAACAAAAACTTTGGGATATGTTACAGCATTAAAAACATTAATCTCATCCTCGAGATTTGTATGCGTTTAAGGCGTAACAATCTCCCCCTTTTTGATGATCACAAAACTTGGTTAAAAATTGAGAAACAATGATCAACATAATCTAATGGTTATTAAATAACTCCCCCTTAATCACATAACAAGTCTAAGAGGTTGAATTAATAGCAATTTTAACCAAATAAATTCTCCCCCTTTTTGCGATAATCAAAAAGACATAAGCATAAAGAGAGACAAATAAACAGGTAAAATATCCACTAATAAATGCAAGTCTTTTATACAATGATGCATAAAGATAAAATAAACAAAAATAACAAAAACATAAGCTAAGAATCCGCATCCCGCGACTCTCTATGGTCAGGTTCGGACGATCCGAACACGTTCGGTGGATCCGAAGTGAAACGAAGCATCCGAATAAGGAACGGTGATTCCGAAGTAGCCAAGATGAGGAACACCTAAAATTTAAAATATTTAGCACATAAAAGAATGTTGAGCCATAATTATGGATAAATACAATTAATTTGTATTATCCGACATTATAATGCTCACATTAATAATACTCCCCCTCAATTTAACAAATATGTACGAGAGTATTTGACTAATGTTTACAACTCAATCATGCCAAGTTCACCACGCAAACGAGTAAAAGTAGATTCATCTAGTGGTTTTGTAAAAATATCAGCAATTTGATTCTTGGTGTCAACATAGTGAAGTTCAACATCATTTTGCTCAATGTGATCACGAATAAAATGATGTCGAATGTCAATATGTTTTGTACGAGAATGTTGAACTGGATTCTTTGTTAGACATATGGTGCTTGTATTATCACAAAAGATTGGAATTTTTGAAAAAGTAACACCATAGTCGAGTAATTGATACTTCATCCAAAGAATTTGTGCACAACAACTACCGGCAGCCATATACTCGGCCTCGGTCGTTGAAAGTGCAACACAGTTTTGCTTTTTAGAAAACCATGACACCAAGCAATTTCCCAAAAAGAAACAAGTACCACTAGTGCTCTTTCTATCCACCTTATATCCTCCAAAGTCGGCATCACAGTAAGCTTTTAAATCGAAAAATGAGTTCTTAGAATACCATAATCCGAGATTTGGAGTATTTGAAAGATATTTGAAAATGCGTTTAAGGCGAATAAGTGTGATTCCTTTGGACATGATTGAAATCGTGCACACAAGCAAACACTAAACATAATGTCAGGTCTACTAGCAGTCGCATAGAGTAGGGAGCCAATCATGCTACGAAATAACTTTTGGTCAACAGGTTTACCTCCCTCATCTTTGTCGAGTCTGACTGTCGTGCTCATAGGTGTGGATGAGGCTTTGGAAGACTCCATCCCAAACTTTTTGAGCATCTCCTTGATGTACTTCCCTTGGTTGACAAAGAAACCATCCTTGCATTGCTTGATTTGGAGACCAAGGAAGTAGTTGAGCTCGCCCATCATGCTAATCTCAAAGTGATCCTGCATAAGCTTAGAAAAATCTCTACACAAGTGTTCATTAGTAGCACCAAAAATAATATCATCTACATATATTTGTACTATCAGCAAATCATTATCTTTAGTCAAGGTAAACAAGGTAATATCAACTTTACCCCTACAAAAACCATTAGACAGCAAGAAAGTAGACAATTTCTCATACCAAGCTCTAGGAGCTTGTTTCAAACCATACAAAGCCTTATCAAGTTTATACACATAATCAGATAAGTGCACATCTTCAAAACCAACAGGTTGCTCAACATACACTTCTTCTTTCAAATCACCATTAAGAAAAGCACTTTTAACATCCATTTGAAACAATTTAAAGTCTCTAGAGCAAGCAAAAGCAAGTAGCATGCGAATGGATTCTAGTCTAGCAACAGGGGCATAAGTCTCATCATAATCAATTCCCTCTTCTTGACTATATCCTTTAGCTACTAGCCTAGCTTTATTTCTAGTGATTGTACCATGCTCATCTAACTTGTTCCTAAATACCCATTTAGTTCCTATGACAGGTCTATCAGTGGGTCTAGGTACAAGATTCCAAACTTTATTCCTTCTAAATTCATTTAGTTCATCTTGCATAGCAATAATCCAAGAATCATCAAGTAAAGCTTCTTCTATGTTCTTAGGCTCTATGTGAGAAAGAAAAGCAAGATAATTGCACATATTAGAAGAGCGAGTAGATACTCCCTTCGATGGGCTACCAATGATGAGGTCCATGGGATGATCCTTGTGCGTAGTCCACTCCTTCGGAAGAGGTGCGTCCTCTTGATCTTTAGGAACATCATCTAGGCTTGTGGACTCCAACTCCTTCGCCAAGGATATCTATATCATCATCATCAGAAACAACAGGTCTAGGCAAGCAAGGGTTAGTTTCATCAAATATGACATGAATAGATTCTTCAACTAGTAAAGTGCGTTTATTAAAGACTCTATATGCTTTGCTAGAAGTAGAGTAACCAAGAAAGATACCTTTGTCCGATTTAGCATCGAACTTACCCAGGTTGTCCTTACCATTGTTGTGGATGAAGCATTTTGATCCAAAAGCGCGGAAGTAAGAAATGTTAGGCTTTCTCCCTCTCCATAGTTCGTATGGAGTTTTCTTGAGAATTGGCCTTATTGATACGCGATTGATGATGTAACAAGCAGAACTCATCGCTTCAGCCCAAAAATATTTTGGTAGAGAATGCTCACATAGCATGGTCCTTGCAATCTCTACTAGGGTCCTATTCTTCCTCTCAACGACACTGTTTTGTTGAGGAGTTCTAGGACAAGAAAAGTTGTGACCAATGCCTTTGTTTTGACAAAAAATTGAAAAATTTTCATTTTGAAATTCCGTTCCGTGGTCACTACGGATTTGTTTGATCAAAAGATTTTTCTCATTTTCAACCTTTTTGACAAAAATTTTGAAATGATCAAAGACATCACTTTTATGGGCTAAAAACAATGTCCAAGTAAAACGTGAAAAATCATCCACAATGACAAAAGCATAGGATTTACCTCCTAGACTGGTTGTCCTCGAGGGACCACATAAATCTAGGTGAAGTAATTCAAGGGGCATAGAAGTGGATACAAAATTTTTATTTTTGAAAGATTCCTTTGTGTGTTTACCAAGTTGACAAGCATCACAAAAAGAATCTAATTTTAAATTCAGCTTTGGCATTCCGGAAACTAGGTCAAGTTTTAAAAGTTTTTCTATGGTGCTCATCCCAACATGACCAAGTCGTCTATGCCAAAGAATGTTGTCATCAACATTTAATGTTACAAGGCTTTTTATTTTTGAAAAAGATGAAATCTTTAAATCGACCTTGTAAACATTTTCACTTCTATAACCTTTGAAACTAATGGATTTGTCAGTTGTGAGTGATACAGTGCAATCGTGTGGTGTGAATTTGACTTCATAACCCCTATCGCACAATTGACTAATGCTTAGGAGGTTATGTTTAAGTTCTTTCACAAGAAGTACATCATCAATAATAGTAGAGTTAGATATACCTATTGAGCCGATGCCTTCTATGATCCCTTTGCTGTTGTCTCCAAAGGTCACCGATCCCTTTTCTTTTGGTCGAATGGATTGTAGCAGCTTCTTTTCTCCCGTCATGTGTCGAGAGCATCCACTGTCAAGATACCAAGTGCTCGATAACTTGTCTCCCGTTTGTCCCTATAAGATTGAGATACAATTTGATAGTTGGTACCCGTTTCTTTGGGTCCTTTGAGGTTAGTAGTAGTTGGGGATTTGGGGATCCATTTCCAATAACTATTCTTATTGTGTTGGTGTCTAAGTTTCTTGCATTTAGGTCTTATGTGGCCTATCTTACAACAGTAAGTGCATGTTGGTGGTGTTCTTAGTTTTGCCTTTGCGATAAGACTAGCGAAGTTGACTGATTTCTTTTCATATCCTAGACCTCCTTTGTCGAAGTTACACCTTTGCATGCTCAAGAGGTTTTCTAGTTTACCGCTACTCACATTGAACTTGTTGAAAGCTTTCTCTAAGTCTCTTAGGTTTGTCTTGAGCTTAGTGTTGTCATGCATCCTAGCTTCTAGTTCAGTTTTAAGTTGCTTATTCTCATTTCTAAGTGACTTAGCCTTATTGTACATACTAGTGTAAGCGGAGAGTAATTCATCGTAAGAGGGTACCTCGTCGTCATCCGAGTCGGTCAGATGATCTTCCTTTGCCATGAAGCATAGGGTAGACTCCTCTTCGTTGTCGCTGTCGCTCCACGTGGCTAGAAGGGCCTTCTTCTTGTCTTTGCCGGCCTTCTTCTTGGAGGGACACTCGTTTGCATAGTGACCCTTTTGTTGACAGTTGTAGCAGGTCACTTCCTTCTCAATCTTTTTGTCCTTCTTGTTGAAGTTGGAACTCCGCATGAATCTTTTGAACTTTCTAGTGAGGAGTGCCATTTCTTCATCGTCGCTATCTTCAAGTTGACTGGTCAAGGCGATCCCTTTCGCCTTTACTTTGTCGTCATCTTTCTTTGTCTCCTTCCGGGTAGATACTTCAAGTTCATGGGTCTTTAGGGTCCCATGAAGTTGATCAAGGTCGTAGGATGCCGCATCTCCCTTGTTGGATTCAATGATAGCCGTGCGCTTTGCATCCCATTCCGCCGGTAGTGCTCGAAGGGCTCTCCTCCACACTTGTTTAGTTGGGTAGTTCTCACCAAGTTGGGCAAGCTCATTGATGATTTGGGTGAGCCGCCGGAACATGGTGTCGATATCCTCCTTGGGTTCCATCTCAAAGGTCTCGTACTTGAGTTGGAGAAGATCTATCTTCGTTTCTTTGACTTGATTGGTTCCCTCGTGGCAAATCTCCAATTTGTCCCAAATCTCTTTGGCGGAGGTACAAGCCGAGATTCGGTTGTATTCATTCATATCTAGGGAACAATGAAGAATATTCATAGCTTTAGCATTTTGAGAGATAAGTTTCATATCGTCCTTGGTGAGGTCATCCATTCCCTTAGGAATTTCCTTATCATCCACCGTTTTCATGGGGATATAGGGACCTTTCACCGTTATTTTCCAAAGGTCGTAATCGACGGATTGGATGTATAGAGATATTCTATTCTTCCAATATCCGTAATTGGTACCATTGAAAAGAGGGGGACGATCTGTGGATTGTCCTTGGGCATACTCGCTTGCTAGATTGGCCATTTTAAAAGATTTTGAAAAACTAGGCTCTGATACCACTTGAAGAACCTAAAGGGGGGGTGAATAGGTTCTTTAAGGCTCTTTAGCGTTTTTAAAACGAGTTTGCAAAAATTGCAAGCAGAAGACTTGGGGACAATCACAAATAAAAATGAATGCGTAAAGTAATTGCGTAAAATAAATGCGTAGTAAAGTAAATGCGTAAAGTAAAGAGGGATAGAGATGTTTATGGAAGTTCGACGAAGAATCGTCTACGTCTCCCCTTCTCGATGAGGATCGAGGTATCACTATGACGACTTGGCTTCAGGAGCTCCAAGCTAGCTTTTACAACCACGCCTCGATGCGTCTACTTGGCCTTGAGGGCTCCAAGGATAGCCACGAACTTTACAACCCACTCGAGAGTATTACTTTCACTCTTTTTCTACAACTCTTTTGATATTACAACTCTTTTAATCAACGCACACAAGAGATAGTAGAAAGCTTTGTAAGAGACAAGAGAGAATGGAGTGGGATGATTGAGAATGCATCCTCAAAGGCCTATTTATACTAGTCTTGGACGCCAAGGTTCGGATCTTCTGTTTATACTTCGGAACGTCCGATGTGATTGAAATCAATTTGCGTAATTCTGGAATGACTTCGGATCTTCCGTTCTTGACTTCGTAGGGTCCGAACATATGCTTCGGAAGGGACCGATCAAACTTCGTTTCTTCTGAACAGTTCTTTTAGACAGTGTATGAACAACTTCGGAAGGTCCGAACTCCAGTTCGTACCGTCCGAACATTCCCGCGTTTCCGGAGATTTGAAATCTTCAACACTTCGTAGCTTCCGATCATGTTCATTGTAGCGTCCGAAATCTACTCAATCAACAGTCAGATCAATTTGTCTCCGGATTGAAGTGATTTGATTGCTTGTGTTCGGAACGTCCGATCCAGTCGTCAGAACGTCCGAACTTGCTCCTCGCAGCTTCCGAACAGCTTCAATTTTGCTTCTGATTGGCACAATTTCGGAACGTCCGAACCAAATTTCGGATCTTCCGAACGTAACCTTGTTCTTAATTTCCTGCATGCCTCAATATAAAACATTAGTACATTTTTAATCCAAGTTTTGGTATCATCAAAACAAAAACTTTGGGATATGTTACAGCATTAAAAACATTAATCTCATCCTCGAGATTTGTATGCGTTTAAGGCGTAACACTACTGTCAGATAAAGTCATCTACTTGGATTAAACGACGATTCAATAGATATTAATCATTATATGCATTCAATGTGACCGTTAGAATCAGAGACTATATATAGCTGATATATTCGGTGGACGAAGGTTGGTGAAACATACTTGACGAACTATCTACGATCATCAATCAGTTATGATACATTTTTAAACATTTAAAAATATCATAATGCAAATATCCTAACAAACTCCTAAGATTTTGGTCATGACTTCCGCTCATCTTTTAACATTTAATATCGTATATTACATTAAAAACTTAATATCAAACATTATCACTTATATCATGTGTTTTATAAATTTATTATTAACCACCACAATTATAAAATACATTTCTACATTAAATAAACCTTTTTATTTAATTCTTTATTTAATTTATTATTAATTAAATTTTACAAAAACATTTATTTACTATAAATAATTACAAAAATCATTTTTCAACTATTTATTTTCAAAAAAAATTACATGATTTTATCAAAAAATAATTTGAAGAGGCAAATGAGTCGAATTTTCACAAAATATCAATTCAATCCAAAAATTTTGAAAAATTGGGAATCACACTCGGGACCAAAAAATTGATGCTTGTATGCTAGGAATGCCCGAGACCATCTCGAGCACCCTGCCCGAAACTATTCCACGCAGCTGCACGCACATATTTTTTTTAAAAAAAAAAATATGATTTTGATCGCTTGAGATTTCTAGAAATTATTCAACAATTAGTAACAAAAATACTCATCACAATTTAAACGATAAACAACGAAAAATCCAAAACGAGAACTTAGGCTCAATACCACAATTGAAGTACCATTTTCTCGCATCCAAGATGCTGTGGAAATTTAAAATTTTAAAACAAATTTTATTTTCACAATCAAAATTCTTGGGCGTTGAGTGATATAAATCCATGCATAAGATTTAGTGTCATATATCTTTGTGTTCTAAGACACTAAACACCAAACTATTTCGAATTTGGAGTTGAGATTGTCTTTATTGTAAATCCCTACGAACTAAGTACTAGAGATAATTCTTCTCTACGAACTATCAACTTGAAGTAACATCTTTCTTCAATTTTCCAGTTAGGTCCACAATCGAAGACTAGATTCGACATGTAATTTGCACAGTAGAATATATAAAATTTTGTGTTGGGATTAGATCGTCGGAAGATGGCAGAACCACTGTGGTGGCGGTGGGCAGTGGCACACAACAGTGCTAGTGTAGGTTCTCGGTCGAGACTTGTTCTGGAAGGTAGTGGTGGCCGATTTTTTCTACGTGAGGGGAAGAGTTGGAGTGAAAAATTTAGGTGTAATTTTAGTGTGTTGTGTTATATGTTTTAGTCAATTATTGATTATATATATTTTTTACTCTCTTAATAACACAATCATCATAGTCTTGTCAAACATCACATTGAGAACGTTCAACTTTTAACAACATAAGATGTTTAAATACTTATGTACAATTTTCAACTTTTGAACGCACATAAATTAATATAATTAAATAAACAAGTAGCATTTTTCAACTTTAAAAACACACAATTAAATCAAATAACTATTATTTAATTGATTGATTAATTATAGATTCTTCCAGAATGTTCCTTGTGCATTTTGATATGTTGAAAAATCTACTAGTCAACCTTTGATTAGAATATTCCATATTTAACAATTAAATATTTTAGGATTTGGATTCATTATAATCTCGATCGACGATTCGAAAGCGTCGATATAACGAGAGTACAAAACTCGTTGTTGTGGTTATAAATTAAAATTTTAAAATCAAAATTTTTCACTATTCAATTTTTGATGTTGCCTTTTTTTATAACTCGTTAACTAAATTAGGCAGTTGCGCTCTCCTCGTTAAATTAAAAGTCAAGTTAATTTCCACAAGTTCCAAATATACAATACATTTATAAACTTCTTTACAAGCAATTTAACTATCATCACCAAATTCAACTTTTTGAATTTGACTATCTCAACAAGAGCACAAAACTCAATACTTGTGTGACCCTCAATTATTTGAGAATACAGTTAGTTGTGCTTTCACAAGTTCATGTGATTCAGGACAATATGTGTCTTTATTCGGGCTTACCCTAATTAACTCATTTCTTTTAATTATCTCCTTGATCAAAACGCCAGAACTCAAGTCTGATTGCACTAATCAGATTAAGGTAAGATCGTGTAATAACATCGTCGCATGATCTCTAGATATCACTATTAGTGCCTACAAAAACCAGTAAGTTATTAATAGCGTAAAGTATGGTCTCATCAATACGTATATCCCGATTGAATTTTCAATCATTGATATATCGAGAATTGCAATTGAATACGATAAGGATGTGATGTATCTTTGAATAATCATAGTGGCACCGTATGTGCCACTAAGGAAACACAGATCCATAATATATATGTCTTATTCTGGCTAGAGATTCCTTGCAGTATTAGTTCATCTCAGATCACATATGATATCCAAACCCGTAGGTGATCTACGAATCCGTGACTACAATGCATCGGCTCCTTCATATATCGAAACTACACTTAATTCGTCACATGATGACTCTCAGAGTAATCAAAGTACAGTGATAGTATATAGAGTCTCCATGTTGTCCCAGGTCAAATGGCTAATGTTGTAAAACCATAAACGCGGATTAATTCACTAGATAAGTGATAACTACTTAGAAAATCCGAGAGAGAGTCGTTCAGTACAATCATCATATGATCACCATCTATACGATTGGATATCTTCATGTCCATGACAATGAAACATGGTATTAACATCAGAGATGTTAGTCTCGAGCTCGAGCGACATTTATGCATGTTTTAGGCTGTTGAATCGACTAGGAATGAATAAAATAAACAGTATTCTTCCTAATGAATTTCATTATATACATAACTTTTAGACCTCATAGTACTTATAGTATATTCAATGATTTTATATATACCGCTTGCATAAGTACACAAATATAATAAATGTTATAATTGGATAAAAACAAAAAATATTATTAAAATAGATATTTTTTTTTACAAAATGGTAAACAAGGCTCAATTGACAAGTTGGTATGCTGGACACTCACTCTAACAGACCAAACTAGGAAGATCGATCGTTTAACCTTTCTACTTGCTAGAGAAGATTCCGAGGAATGGGATTAGGATCGAGCATATTCACGAACTTTTTAAGGCGCCTCGATAAATATTTTATTCGTATTCGAATTTGTAGAACTCGAGCTGAACTCAAACCTGTTCGAACTTTTTTCGAGTAGAATTCAAGCCCAAATTATTTTATTCGATAATTCGTGTGGGCTCACAAACATCAATATTTTATTAATATAATATTAATTATATATACATTTCGAGCTTTCAGACGTTTCGAGATTTGGAACTTTCATTCTCGAGCCTTACAATCCGAACAATACTTCGAATAGCTCACGAACAGGTTCGAAAATTTCGAGCCAAACTCAAACTTCCTTCCGGGCCAAACTCGAGCGAAAAAATAAAAAATTTCGAGCTTGAATCAAGCTCGAATTCAATATACTTAATTCGAGCCAAGTTCGAACTTTAAATTTTTATTAATATTCGGTTCGTTTACAACCTTAAATATGATATCTCAGGATTTTTGTGTCGATGATCTTCGTATGAATTCAAGAACTTTTTATATTTCCATCTTATTTTTTCTCAGAGTATTGCCATCCCATGTTTAGTCGAGCTCCAGTACGTGAGTTACAACCACTTGGAAAGAGAGTAAATGCAGTTGTCCGCTTAACTGATATTTTTTTAAAAAAATAATAGGTGATTCTTTTTATTAAAAAAATGTGTTGCATTGCCAGAATAACCTAAAACATCCTCTGAATAAATATTTGATTTTGCCACGGTTCTCAACTCCCCTTTTTCTTTCTATTAATAGATAATAGATTAGAAGTGTCTGTAATGGCCAGCGTCATTGAAAACGTTCTGGACAAAAGTTCCATCATAAAATTGGGTATTATGCTTCATTCTCTTATGGTGTTGATGTACTTCCATCACTAAAAAGAATAAAACAGCGCATAATCACAGCTGGTCGATGAAAATATGTTGCTGTTTTTATGTCTGGGAGGTATGTTTCAGTAAGTTATTGCCATCTGAAAACTCATGATTTCTGTCTTTAGATGCAAAGTTTTCACTGCACTACACAGTTTGTGTATGGTGACGAGTACAAGAATGTCTTCTTATCAGGTAAATCGTTAGTCTATTCGTCAACTACAAAGAACCAATCGAATAATGTCAACTTGGCAAATTCAAAGTTCACTTTTCTCATGGAAACTCGAAGAACCGAAGACTTTCTATACAACATAAACTGGCTGAAATCTGCTACATGGATCTTTTGTTTCATAGCGTGGATAACAACTATCTTGCAAATATATGAAATCTTGTGGCATTTATGTTCTTGTGAATATTTTATGTTTTCTGTTCTTTGACAACCATGCCATGAATGCAGAAGCCAGGTTTCTCACCAGCTCGGCGAATCAGTGGTACACGGAACCTTTTTCTACCAATGCTTGTTCCTCACCAACGCTGTCTTCTCGGTCCATGGAATAAAAAGCGCGAGAAATGGTGACTCTATGATGTATGCCTAGTTTTAGATTTTAGGTTTGTATTTTCTGTATCAGAGGGATATAAAGCTTTACTTTATGAAGTGTGACTGTTGTATTCCACTTATATATTTATTTATTTATTTACTTACTTATTATTGAATATTTGATTGATAACGGCAGAAAAGAAGCATTTCTTTAAGAAGTTTAACTTAAAAGATGTAACAGACATGTATCATAGAAAACAATAAACGGAGACGTTGTGTTAAACTTGTGGCGAAGACCACGACTATTAATTAAACGAAACCCCCTCACCAGGAATTGCCAAAACCTAGCTTGGTTCCTGGTAAAAATGACAAAAGATTAGCTAACACGCAACATACGACCCTGTGAGCCGTTGGAATTAAAATTTTATACTCTCATTAATATCATACTAAAAATTTGATTTTCTGTTTCATGCAAATATGTATGATTATAACGAGACTAGCATGTCGCAGATTTGGAAAGAAACATAATAGTAAAATAAGTGAACTTCAAAAACTTTTCCACTAGGACTGACTATTAAGCAACATCAACGAGATGAAATGCACACAAACACCAAATTGAAAACACGTTTTTAGTCTTTCTTCTTTATTCATCAAACTCCTCCACATTCAACTTAATGAGAAGGGGAGGAAACAAACTGTCGGGGTAAACTAAAAATATCTTTCTCTTCAAAAGGAGATGCCCACTCTCGAGAGCCGCCATTGTTTGGTTCAGAGGAAGATACCCTCTCCTGCAACCCCGGATGTGATGTACCATTCTCGTTGGGCAGGCTGAGACCCACACTACAAGGAAACGAATCATATTTACGAGCACTGTTTTGTATGGCATAGTTCGGTGCAGTCCATAACCCGTTCGGCCTTGAAGACGATAATAACCCACGATCCAAACTCCAGTCTATGTTAGAGTAATCAAATTGGGGTATTGAGCTTCCAGTTGTCCAGTCAACTGAGGATGGAGAACCTGCCGAGCCATTGATGCCAAGCCCAGAGAAGAGTCCGAGGGACGAGGCGGGAACAATTGTTGGTGATGCCCCTCCTCTGCTCCACCAGCCATTGCTCCTTGATATCCCTTGAGAATCCATTGAGCTACTGCCCAGCATAAATTGCTGCTGTGATTGGTAATGGAGTGGGTTGTAAGACAGATTTGAACTACCATCGTTGGAGCTCAGGCTTCTGGTGATAGCAACAGGTGGCACTAACCCAATAGCCTTCCCTGTTTCGACACTCTTGGGATACCAACCCGTAGCTGTACTCGGAGGAGATGAGCTAATACTGGAGATTGGAGCCTGCTTCAGATTAATGGACTGGGGTCGTTGCATCATAATGACCGGCTCTATAACTGATCCAAGCTGCAAATTCTTTAATTCATTTCCAACAGCCAAATAACGGGTTTCCGTCTTAGCTGGAGGAAGTGAAGCCTGTAATGATGATGCTAATGAATAGGAGACAGAAGGATTAGATCCTGCAGTAGCCCACCTTTTATCTGATGGGACAGCAATCTGCTGCGGTTTAGCCCACTCCAAGTTCGGTGGTATTTTATTCAATGGCTGAGTGCTTTTACCAGGATCGACTGACGAGACTGCTCCTACTGCAACTTTGGTGTAGTTGAAATCCTTTTCATCCCTTTGTTGTATGCCAGATGAAGTTGGTCTCACTTGCGCTCTTACTGCATTCTGTACAAGAGTCATAGGTACCTTACCATTGGCTACAGTAGGCGAATCACCCATTGCTTCAGGCTTGGGAGAGGTAGCTGGAGGCTCCTGCTTCTGCGTTTTTAATGTTTCTTCAGCCATATCAAGGTCACCCTCAGAGGAAACTACAGCTCTTTCAACTTCCTGCTTGGACGCCTTATACCTTATTTCCATGTCCGAAATACGAGCAAGCTCTTCTGATATAGTCAATTTTCAAGTTACCCCCACCGTCCAAATTATGTTCCCTGTGCTTTTCTTCATCGCCTCCTTCAAAAAGCCAAGCTACAGATTCCTCTACTCTACCTTCATTCAGTATAAGAGCCATTGTCGCCCGTTCTTGAGAGAAACCCATGGCAACAAGCTGCTGAGAAAGTGCTTCTAGCTTTCTCGACATAAGATAACCACTGCAACGCTCATGCAGTTCTTGAGCTCGTCTCTCTTTCTGACGCTGATGTTTTTTTTCATTCTTCTGGCGTATTTTTTCTCTTTTGTCGTTTTCAGCTCCAGGTACTGACTCCTGGAGAGTTGCAGGTTTAGGTGCTTTTTCTTTATGGTCTTCTGACTCACCAGACCAGCTGCCATTATTGGAAACAGAATCATACTCGGTGCCAGCCTCAAATGAATTCCCAATATGATCATCCATATCATCTATATTTCGGAAACGTCCATTCACATGAAACGGACCGGCAGAAGTCCCTAGCATTGTCTCAAATGTTTGGAATGCTCCCAAAAGAGGATTGAATCTAGTTGCAGATATCCCGCCACTGGTGTTAACATGACCCAACGGCTTAGAAGAACCCTTTGGAGGTTCCTTCCCAGCCTTTTTGTCTTTAGACTTGGATTTTGATGCTGGAGACATGACCTCAACTTCGAATTCTAATTCTGCCACACTAGAGAGAAGTGTTGCATCAGCCGTGAGCCATCAACAGACAAGATTATAATCTCAGCACTCAATTACATATGTTGTAAAAAATCATGCATATTTCAAAAAGTGTCAGAATCAATTTTCATCTTGCAAAACACACGTTATCTAGTCAAAACTCTAAGTAAAGAAATACCTTCAACAGATTTCATAAAATTTAATATCTTATGTGTAACTTCAGCAAAACATTAAACAAAAATGACAAAAGTGACAAATAGCATGAGAGACAGGAGAATATATTTAGAGTTATGGAAAGAAGACAGAAATGAAAAAGGTGAAGCCAACGTGCATGCCTTATCAGATGCTTGTGCCTTGCCATTAAAGAGGTGCCATACACCTTGCTGTGCCTTGGAGGGCTTTGAAACTTATCTTTACTAACAACGAAATTATTATTACTTAAGAAAAAAGAATTCAACTTTCACCTACAGCATTAAAAAACTTAGTAAGCCTATTTTGAAATCACAATAGCCTAACTTGGCCTAACAAAACTCTCATCATCAACATCATCATCATGAACATTCCCACTATTTATGGGGTTGGAAACATAGATATTATTTCACCAAATTAAGAAATTTTCTCACAAGATATTCTCGTTAACCACCTTTATCTAAATTTTCAATGGTTTACTCCTCATTCTATTCCTTCCATTAACCTGTCAATTTAACATATTTTGGTTGAATTAAGGCCGTGTTTGGTCTCTTTCCTCATCACATGCCCAAACCATATAAGACGTCTCTCCCTGATCTTATCCTCTATGGAGGTTATACCTAGATAGGTCATAATCCTTTCATTCTTAATTATATACTTGCGTGTTTTGCCACACTTCCATCTTAATATACGCATCTTTGTTACCGACATTTTATGCATATATAGTATTGTAGTGTACCAACAGTCCAAGCCATAAAGCACAGCTGGTCAAACAATAGTCGTATAACATTTCCGTTAAATCTCGCAAGCATCCTTTCATCGCATGAGACTCCTCATGTATCCACCATTTCATCCACTCTGCTTTAATCCTATGGTTTATATCTTCTTTGATATGACCAGCATTTTGGACAATAGATCCTAAATAGATAAACGCTTCATACTCTGGAACTTCTCGACCTTCAATTTCAATTAAACTATCCATTCGTCTAGATTCAGGACCAAAGTTACAAGTTAAATATTCCCTTTTTAGCGACTAATTCTAAAACATTCAATCGTATGGCCTAACAAAACTCTTTTATGTAAAAAAATTTATGGTTCATTATGCATCCAAATGCTTTCACTTGGTATGGTTTTGTAACGAATTTTAAGAAACTAGAGAAAAAGAAGATAAAGGACATATTCACAATTCAAGTTAATCATTTAACTTTGAACATACCTAATTAATCCAAAAATAAACATTTCATCGATTTATGTGAAACCTGGGCAGTTTTTAAAAACAATTTTTCTATAATATAAATTAAATAGAAATTTGAATATCCATATATTTCTTGATTTCAACGCAAATTTGAAAAAAACTCATCTCGACAATCTTTTGTAGGCTTTCTGCAAATAGTCCTGAACGATTCCCCAGCAATGACTTTCATAGCTTCATGCATAACATGCATATCCAAAATGTTTTACTTCAAATATTTTTGTCTATTAAAATACTCATTAGAAAACCAGCATCATGATCTATCTCCGTAACATATCATTGCTTGAATGAAAATAAATCAAAACTTGAATCCTTGAATGTTCGTATAACATCCACCACATGGATGCAAACACATCAAAAGTCAATAATAGAAAATGGTTTTACTAATAAGACCAGTTTTGTTGTATCAAGATTTTCGAGCTCATTCCACCATTCTACAGAGAGAATTATTGTTTTTCTGATACTGGATCATAGTAATTCCAAAAGAGATTACTCACGGTATCTTCATCATCATCATCTAACAAAAGATCCTTTTGTTTAATAACTCAACATTGATTTTATGTTGTGTTTACAACTCACTAATTATCATACTTAAAAACCACATTCTTAATTTTCTCTTCACCCCACCTTATTCATCTTGGTCAAAATATTTATCTCATGGTAAGGATATAAATCTGCTCCCAGAATCTCCATGCTCCAAATTCATGCTATGAAAGAGCATCAAACCTCTGACTTAGTCCAAATGTAAAAAATTATGACAACTATTAATTCCGGGGAGAGGTCCAAATCGAAAATGAAAATAAAGACCTGCCGCCCCTATACAAAAAAACCTAAATTCAAATCAATATTCCTTAAAAAGCCAGAAAACACATCAAATTTCACCGAACATCATAAAAAAAACTATCATCCACTGATAAACACGTCAAATTCAATGCATGTTCAAATTCAATCAATTTAATTTGATTCCAACCGAACAAACGCATGCCAAACCCAGGTACACAAAGGTCAATCATCGTCGCAGATTAGTCAATCCAATAAATAATTGATGTATAAATTACCAGACAGCAATCAATAGCCGAGCACAAGGAAAAATCACTAATTCTTTCAATCGAACGGCCATTAACTAGCATCAATTCTTAAAATTTAAATGAAAAAAACATGAAAGGGATACATTCCATTCTCAACCCTAGCCTTTCCCGATCGATCACAAAATTAGATAGCTAAGTGTGGGGGCGTCACCTGAAACGAATCGATCGATGGAGAAATCCAGCGAGGCGTGCACGATCGTTGTGGAAGAACGGAGGATTTGTTTTGGTGAAAATCAACGAGGAGAGGTGTACAGCGAAATGTGCGTATTAAAGGATATTGAAAGAAAAAGGAGAGTGACAGGCAATGCGAGGCTGATAAAGGAAACTCAACAGACCGGATTAGGGTTTTTTTTTCCATACATTCCGGTTTGTACATTTTCATTTTAAAAAAATTATGAACATACAAAATGAGAAATAGCTTAGCGTTCTATTCACGAATCTTTACATATGAGACGAGTCAATTCTACCGATATTTACAATAAAAAGTAATACTCTTAGCATAAAAAAATATATTTTTTCATAGATGACCCAAATAAAAGATCCGTCTCACAAAACACGACACGTGAAATCGTCTCACATAAATTTTGGTCCATAATTTATGGTATCCATATTAAGAAACAATATGTATTTATATATGTATACTACTATACTAACATTTTACTAAATAATTTTGATATTAAGGTCAAAATATATAAAACATGGAGCAAGAAAATGATTCTTTTTGGAGGATGAAATAATTTTTTTAAAGGGTCTTATTAATTACATGCCACATTTTTATATTATGGGGACCTAAATGCCAATTTTTTTCTACTTCTAGCTCCCAATTGCAATTGAATCTATATTTTATGTCAAAACTTTATTTGTCTCAATTAATTAAATGAATAAACCGAGAGTAGTCCTCATTTCTCTTAAAATTGTATCCAATGTCGAGCAAATGAAGGTGAAGAACACAAGAAAGTCTTGGATAGCCAGACTTGTGAATGGTGTGTTACCTGTAGAACCCGTAAATCAGTCTACGTATAAGCCATGCATAATTCTAGATTTTTAAAATTAAATTGACTTCATTGCATGATTATTTTAATGCATTTCTTTGAAGTTAATTATTTTATTATTTCATTGCAGTAGTTTGATTTTTCAGTTATTTCAGTGAGGTCGGACTGGAGTTGGAGTTTTGAGATAGAATTTAAGATTCGAGAAATATTTCCAGAAGTTAATTTAGCTAGCAAGTAAGTTCATTTAAGTTAGTAAGAAGGTTTGAGGATTTAATTTAAATTACTTGAGGTGAATAGGAAATAAGTTCATTTAAGTTCCAATAATTAAGGGAATAATTCACTAAATTAATTAAAGGATTAGTGAGGCTCTTAAGGTATTAAAATTTACTAATAAAACATTATTTCCCCTCCACTTATTTAGAAATATTCGGTCACCCTTAATGACTAGACAATTCATTTGCCAACTCACCCTTTGACCCATTCTTTGTTAGAGTTTAGCATGCAAACTTTTTAATTGTTAATCAACCTTAATTAATTATTATTAGAGCATATCCTAACCTAGTCTAGAGGAGATAATCGGCCACCTCATTCCCCAAAAAGATTTGATAGCAAACCACAATTCAAATTTCAAAATGAGAGGTAGACTTGGTCTTGTATTTTTATCCCTTTATTAGTGGATCTTCCCCCTCACCTCTCCAACCATCATTCTCCTCTCCCTAATCTTGAAATTCAGAGTGAAATTCAGTAGAAAAACCGTGGGTTCCATAGCTAGGAAGATAGGAAGAAAATCGAGTAGAAGGAAAGGAAAGAAGCGTTCCACTCCTCCGCGCCGCAGTCGTCGTCGTTTCGTTCGTTTTATTTGAAAACGAAACCAGGCAAGTCATATTATCAATTATTTTTCAGTACATGATCGTGTTTTAGTGAGCAAAAAACCGAAATATACCAGCAAATTTCAGAATCTTATACATGCAGAATTTTTGATATTTCAAGATGCATTTCACGGGTTGCCTTGTGTTGTAAGTTTCAGGTATTGGTTCGATTCCAGGCTCCCAAGGTGACATCTAGACATGTTCTAGCATGGATTAGGATCACTTTAGTCCAATATTTCAGTCCCCATGCTTGCTTGAATTCGCAAATGACAGCAACTTTATTATCGGTGTCATTTTGTGTCTCAAAGTTTCGGTTTTGCTGTCAAGGAGAAAGGATCTGATCTTGGCTGCCCCAAGGGCCTATAGCCATGGTTAGATCACTTCCCTAGAATGTCTAAGACGTGACTAAGTCGCCCTTTTGGTGGCTTGGTCCATGGCTCATCGGTTTTTACATAAAACTTCAAGAACAGCCCCTCCCCTCTCGGCCCCTTCGGTTTTGACAGCACATGTACTTCGAGTTGGTTGGTTTGGTGTGGATCTTGGTTGGCCTATGGCCCTAGCCACAGTTCATACCATGCCCTTAGATGTCTAGATCGTGCCATGGTCAATCAAATGGCCACTGGAACGACACGAGACAACAATCAAAACAAAACACCTCACGCATACAAGGGTGTTCTCGGTTGGATCCTTCGGTTGAGTTATGGTGTGATGCAGATTGTGGCTGGCCTAGGGCCCTTAGCCATGGTTCGAATCATTCCTTGGGACGTTGTGGAGAGGCTTTGGTCGGTGGTTCAAGCCCCAATGGCCAAAAAGTCTCGCAAACGACGCGATGCAAGCAAGGTTGCAGCTGCTGGAAATTTACAGCAAGTTGCTGTGTTGGTTCGGAGGCTCGTTCGAGTTCTCGGTTGGCTTTTAGCCTATGGCCTTAGACTGGATAGTGCCCCTTTGAGTTGGGAAGGTCATGTTTTCGACCGTTCGTGATTCGGATCATTTTTGAGGTCGTACGAGAATTTACGGTGCGATGTGCCAAACTGACTCTCGAAAGAGCGTTTCTTGTTTTGGCCTCCATTTCACCTAGATTTCGACCCTCATCATTTTAGGAGCATTAGTTCATAATTTTAAGCGTATTTTAATTATGACTATACGTCGGTTCAGTGTTGGTTCGGGTTGGTTCGGAGTCATGATTAAATACGAAGTCGTTAGACGTAATTGTCGCATTTTCAAACTTAATTGCATAGTTTGGTCAAGTATAAGCTATTGCATATTTTTCATGGCATATTTAGGTTGCAGCGAGCCTGAGAACGATCCAATCCAGTTGGTAAAATATACAGGATATTTTCATTATGCCATTTAATTATATTATGTGCATGAAAATAGAAAATACTTATTTTTGAGATTTATGCGATATGGCTTGTGGTCAATTCACTATTATGGGAGCATTATTTTATACGGTCGCCAGTGACCGGTCAGTTCAGTTCAGTTCAGTTCAGTTTGATACTCCCCGGTAGCCAGTTACCGATCAGTTCAGTTCAGTGCAGGGGCCACAGGCGTAGACCATAATCTCAACAGAAAATTTTTACCAGTTATTTCAGTACAGGGCTCCAAGGAGCAAACATTTTTACTGCGATTTTCAGTTCAGTTATGTACGTATTATAATTGTTCAGTACAAGTTATTTTCAGTATGCCTCATGCCATGATATTTTATCCATGCAAATTACATTTTTACTTGTTACCTGCGATATATGCACGTTGAGTCTTTAGGCTCACTAGACTTGATTGTTGTAGGTACTGATGAGGCCAGGGCCGAGGGCGGGGACCAGTGAGCCAGCTTGGGTCGGCAGTAGTGGCACCCGAGGACCTCAGTTCAGCATTTGTTATTTTATTCCGCAAACAATTTTTATCAGTCGTTGGATATTTTTAAATTGTTATTGTTGGCAAACTTTATTTTCTTCCGCTGCTATATTTTAAACATTGAACTTGATTTATCAGTTGATTTTATGAATGAGGAAATCCATTTATTTTAAAAAGAAAAATTTTAATTGTCCGCAAATTTTCAAGTAAGAAGTTTTAGGGCCTTTATATTTGGTATCAGAGCGGTGGTTCTGTATAGGGTTACACTACTACTGACCACGAGAGCTCACGAAGCCACGCCTTGCGGTCTGTAAGTTTTACATTCAGCATTTTATTTAAAGCATGAATTATTTTGACAGCATGCTTCCATGAAATAATTTCGACCAGGTTTTCAGTATTTTAGTGTTCATTTAAAATATATTATGGAATTATGCATGTTAGTTGCGTATGGGTTGTGTTGGAACAGTATGCCCCCTAGACATCAAGTAGGACGCCCGAGAGGTAGCGGCGAGCACCGTCGCGAGGACGATGACGATCAGAGACAAGAGAGGCAGACACCTCCTCCTCCTCCTCCTCCACCGCCCCCACCTGACATGAGTGCCCAGATGCTAGCTGGGATGACGCAGTTCTTCGCACAGTTTGCGGGGAACAATGCTGTGGTGACTAGGCCGACAGGCCCGAGGCTGTTTACGAGCGATTCATGAAGATGCGTCCGAAGGAGTTCTCTGGGACGTCTGACCCCATGATTGCCGAGGGATGGATCAAATCCCTCAAGGTCATCTTCGAGTTTATGGAGCTGGGAGACGCAGACCGAGTCCGATGTGCCACCTATCTGTCCACTGGAGACGCCCGCTTATGGTGGGAAGGAGCGTCGGTAGCCCTGACCTTGGCTACACTTTCATGGACACGCTTTACAGAGGTTTTCTACTCCAAGTATTTTGCGGAGGAAAGTTCGCACCAGGTTGACCACCGAGTTCATGAGTTTGAGACAGGGGGATATGACGGTTACGGAGTTCATCCGTAAGTTCGAGAGGGGCTGCCACTTTGTGCCCCTGATCGCGAATGATGCCAAGGCCAAGTTGATGCATTTCCAGGTGGGTTTACAGCCGATCTTGCTCCGGGATGTTAGGGTGTCTGACCCTGCTACTTATGAGATTGCTGTCTCCAAAGCCCTAGCCGCAGAGCAGGACCTGCGGGATATCGAGAGGGATCGCCAGGGCAAGCGCCCAGTCCAGGCACCACACCGCCCTCCTCCTCATCAGCATCAGCAGCAGAACAAGAGGCCTTTTCACGGACCGCCGAGAAACAGAGGCCAGCAGCAGCAGCGGGGACGCCCAGCCCCGAGGACTTATGAGCACCTAGTCTGTCCCAGGTGCTCACGTCGCCATCATGGGGCATGTATGTCTGGCTCAGGAAAGTGTTTTAAGTGTGGCAGTCCAGACCACATGTTGCTGCAGTGCTCCAGAGGAATCTGCCTACTCAAGGAAGAGTTTTTGCTCTCCATGCCGCGGAAACAAACCCGGAGACTATGTTGTTTACAGGTACCTTTAAGCTTTAAGTTATTATTCGAATCTCAGCATTGTGGGAACCGGAATTAAGATTTTGAACTTAGAACTGTTATAGGATTGCATGCTCTACTCAGAATTATTTTGGGGATTTAAGTTAGAAGAACTTTGACCTGTTCATGTCTATAAGTTTAGTTCTTGTAGTGGGATTCAACTTAGAGTTCCGATCTTTCAGGGAGAATTTTTATATCGGGTTCCGCTACCAAGGCCTTGATAGATTCAGGGGCCACTCACTCGTTTATTTCGGAGGTCTTTGCAAATTTTCTCAAGATCAAGACCATTGGGCTAGACATAGCCTTTTCAGTAGTGTTGCCGTCAGGCGAGGAGATGGCAGCTACCAATGTTATCCGAGATATAGACATGGAGTTGCACAGTAATCTTGTTTATGCGGATCTGATTGTGCTACCGATGCCGGAATTTGACATTATCCTAGGAATAGACTGGCTATTGAAGAACAGAGTGTTGATAGACTTCCAGCGGAGATCTGTCCTTTTCTGACCGCCTAGAATGGAGCAGTTCTTATTTGAGCCGGACATGGTACTTTCCTTTACCGCGCATTATTCCATATGTTCAGGCTAGGAAGCTCATGCATAGAGGGTGTTGGGCATTTCTAGCGACCTTTTTATCTGTCCCCGAGGAACCCAGCCAGTCAGCCTCAGATGTTCCGATTGTTAGAGATTTCTTAGATGTTTTTTCCGAAGACGTCTCTGGTATGCCACCCGAGAGAGAGATGGAGTTTTCCATTGAGCTTATGCCAGGTACGGCTCCGATATCCAAAGCGCCGTACCGATTAGCACCGACAGGAGATGGCTAGAGCTTAAGAAGCAGATTCAGGAACTTCTCGACAAGGAATTCATTCGCCCGAGCTTTTCACCATGGGGCACGTCGGTCTTATTTGTGAAAAAGAAGGATGGCTCGATGAGGCTCTTGTATTGACTATCGGGAGTTGAACAGGGTTACAGTGAAGAACAAATACCCACTTCCAAGGATTGAGGATCTGTTTGACCAGTTACAGGGAGCTTCGATTTTCTCCAAGATTGATCTGCGTTCCGGTTATCACCAGTTGAGGGTGAGAGATGCAGATGTTTCCAAGACTGCCTTCAGGACTCGTTATGGTCACTACGAGTTCCTTGTAATGCCGTTCGGTCTGACGAATGCGGCGGCGATCTTCATGGATCTCATGAATCGCGTATTTCAGCCGTATCTTGACCAGTTTGTGATAGTATTCATAGATGACATTCTCGTCTACTCCAAGAGTCGGGAGGAGCACAGCAGACATCTGACCACAGTGTTGCAGACATTGCAGAAGCACAAATTATTCGCAAAGTTCAGTAAGTGCGAATTCTGGTTAGAGAAGGTGGCGTTCTTAGGCCACATCATTTCTAGCAGTGGTATTGAAGTAGACCCAGCAAAAGTTGCAGCAGTCAGAGATTGAGTTGTGCCTCAGAATGCATCCGAGATCCGCAGTTTTCTTGGGCTAGCAGGATATTACAGAAAGTTCATTCGGGGATTCTCCTCCATTGTCGTTCCACTCACAGCACTGACCAAGAAAAATGTGAAATTCGTGTGGAGCGAGGAGTGTCAGAAGAGCTTCGATACTTTGAAGCAAGCTCTTATTTCAGCACCAGTTTTGGCCATGCCATCAGGGCCCGGCGAGTTTGTCCTTTATACCGATGCTTCAAAGCTCGGTCTTGGTGCAGTTCTGATGCAGCATGGGAGAGTGATAGCGTATGCTTCCCCACAGGTGAAGGTCCATGAGAAGAATTACCCTACCCATGATCTGGAGTTAGCGGCCGTAGTTTTTGCCTGGAAGATTTGGAGGCACTATCTGTATGGAGAGAAATGCCAGATCTTTACCGACCACAAGAGCCTCAAGTATTTCTTTACGCAGAAGAGCTGAACATGCGTCAGAGGCGTTGGTTGGAGCTTGTGAAAGACTACGATTGTGACATTAGCTACCACCCGGGTAAAGCTAATGTAGTTGCGGATGCTTTGAGCAGGAAAGTCGCAGTGATGGCTCATTTGACTGTTCAGAAACCTCTTCAGCTTGAGATGCAGAAGTTTGATCTTGAGACTTATCCTCGAGGTAGAGTTCCTCGTCTATCTACCTTGACCATTCAGTCTTCCCTTATGGACCGTATTCGCAGTGGTCAGGCCGCAGATGAGCAGTTGGCACAATGGAAGCAGAGGGATGAAGCCAAGGGCAGTGTCTTGTATACAGTCAGCGACGGTATTGTGAGATACCGAGATAGGATATGGGTTCCTAGCAGTGATACTATCCGAGTAGATATTCTGTCAGAGCCCCACATGTCCCCGTACTCCATTCACCCTGGGAGTACGAAGATTTACAAAGACCTGCAGCTATTGTATTGGTGGCCTGGTATGAAGAAGGACATCAGTTAATTTGTGTCCGAGTGTCTGACCTGTCAGTTAGTGAAGGCCGAGCATCAGAGACCAGCAGGTTTGCTCAAGCCTCTTCCTATTCCTGAGTGGAAGTGGGAGAACGTCACCATGGATTTTGTGACCGGTTTGCCGAGGTCAGCCAGAGGATCGAATGCTATTTGGGTGATTGTAGATCGTCTTACCAAATCAGCGCACTTCTTGCCTATTAAGACGACATTTACCATGATTCAGTATACAGAGCTGTATATCCGAGAGATAGTCCGACACCATGGCATTCCAGTTTCTATCGTATCCGACAAAGATCCCAGATTCACTTCCTCATTTTGGAAGAGTTTGCAATCGACTTTGGGTACGAAGCTGCTGTGTAGCACAGCTTTCCATCCGCAGACAGATGGGCAGTCGGAGCGAGTTATTCAGATTTTGGAGGATTTTCTTCGCGCTTGCGTCATTGATTTCTCTGGGAGTTGGGAGTCGAACTTACCATTGGTAGAGTTCACCTATAACAATAGTTTCCAGTCGTCTATAGGTATGGCTCCATATGAAGCACTGTATGGCCGCAAGTGCAGATCTCCTGTTCATTGGGATGAAGTAGGAGAGAGAGCAGAGTTGGGTCCAGAGGTTGTTCAGCAGGCTGCAGATGTAGTAGTCAAGATCCGTGATAGGATGAGGACTGCTCAGAGCCGACAGAAGAGTTATGCCGATCAGCGAAGGAGAGATTTAGAGTTTGCAGTGGGCGATCATGTCTTTGTGAAAGTGACACCTATGAAGGGTGTCATGCGATTTGGGAAGAAAGGGATGCTCAGTCCGAGATTCATTGGACCGTTTGAGATCCTCGACAGAGTTGGGACGCTCGCTTATCGTGTAGCTCTTCCGCAGAATCTGGCCGGAGTACACAATGTGTTCCATGTCTCCATGCTGAGGAAGTATATGGCAAATCCTTCGCACGTGCTAAATTTCGAGCCGTTGCAGCTTACTCCGAACTTATCTTATGAGGAAAGACCAGTGCATATCCTAGACAGACAGGAGAAGAAGCTTCGGAACAAGCTGGTTAGGCGAGTTAAAGTCAAATGGCTCAACCATTCAGAGGAGGAAGCTACGTGGGAGTCTGAGCCGTAGATGAGAGATCGTTACCCTGAGTTATTCGGTGAGTTCTAATTTCGAGGACGAAATTTCTTTTAAGGAGGGAAGGATTGTAGAACCCGTAAATCAGTCTACGTATAAGCCATGCATAATTATAGATTTTTAAAATTAAATTGACTTCATTGCATGATTATTTTAATGCATTTCTTTGAAGTTAATTATTTTATTATTTCATTGCAGTAGTTTGATTTTTCAGTTATTTCAGTGAGGCCGGACTGGAGTTGGAGTTTTGAGATAGAATTTAAGATTCGAGAAATATTTCCAGAAGTAAATTTAGTTAGCAAGTAAGTTCATTTAAGTTAGTAAGAAGGTTTGAGGATTTAATTTAAATTACTTGAGGTGAATAGGAAATAAGTTCATTTAAGTTCCAATAATTAAGGGAATAATTCACTAAATTAATTAAAGGATTAGTGAGGCTCTTAAGGTATTAAAATTTACTAATAAAACATTATTTCCCCTCCACTTATATAGAAATATTCGGTCACCCTTAATGACTAGACAATTCATTTGCCAACTCACCCTTTGACCCATTCTTTGTTAGAGTTTAGCATGCAAACTTTTTAATTGTTGATCAACCTTAATTAATTATTATTAGAGCATATCCTAACCTAGTCTAGAGGAGATAATCGGCCACCTCATTCCCCAAAAAGATTTGATAGCAAACCACAATTCAAATTTCAAAATGAGAGGTAGACTTGGTCTTGCATTTTTATCCCTTTATTAGTGGATCTTCACCCTCACCTCTCCAACCATCATTCCCCTCTCCCTAATCTCGAAATTCAGAGTGAAATTCAGTAGAAAAACCATGGGTTCCATAGCTAGGAAGATAGGAGAAAATCGAGTAGAAGGAAAGGAAAGAAGCTTTCCACTCCTCCGCGCCGCGTCGTCGTCGTTTCGTTCTTTTTATTTCAAAACGAAACCAGGCAATTCATATTATCAATTATTTTTCAGTACATGATCGTGTTTTAGTGAGCAAAAAACCGAAATATACCAGCAAATTTCAGAAACTTATACATGCAGAATTTTCGATATTTCAAGATGCATTTCACGGGTTGCCTTGTGTTGTGAGTTTCAGGTATTGGTTCGGTTCCAGGCTCCCAAGGTGACATCTAGACATGTTCTAGCATGGATTAGGATCACTTTAGTCCAATATTTCAGTCCCCATGCTTGCTTGAATTCGCAAATGACAGCAACTTTATTATCGGTGCCATTTTGTATCTCAAAGTTTCGGTTTTGCTGTCAAGGAGAAAGGATCTGATCTTGGCTGCCCCAAGGGCCTATAGCCATGGTTAGATCACTTTCCTAGCATGTCTAAGACGTGACTAAGTCGCCCTTTTGGTGGCTTGGTCCATGGCTCATCGGTTTTTTCATAAAACTTCAAGAACAGCCGCTCCCCTCTCGGCCCCTTCGGTTTTGACAGCACATGTACTTCGAGTTGGTTGGTTTGGTGTGGATCTTGGTTGGTCTATGGCCCTAGCCACGGTTCATACCATACCCCAAGATGTCTAGATCGTGCCATGGTCAATCAAATGGCCACTGGAACGACACAAGACAACAATCAAAACAAAACACCTCACGCATACAAAGGTGTTCTCGGTTGGATCCTTCGGTTGAGTTATGGTGTGATGCGGATTGTGGCTGGCCTAGGGCCCTTAGCCATGGTTCGAATCATTCCTTGGGACGTTGTGGAGAGGCTTTGGTCGGTGGTTCAAGCCCCAATGGCCAAAAGTCTCGCAAACGACGCGATGCAAGCAAGGTTGCAGCTGCTGGAAATTTACAGCAAGTTGCTGTGTTGGTTCGGAGGCTCGTTCGAGTTCTTCGTTGGGTTTTAGCCTATGGCCTTGGACTGGACAGTGTCCCTTTGAGTTGGGAAGGTCATGTTTTTGACCGTTTGTGATTCGGATCATTTTTGAGGTCGTACGAGAATTTACGGTGCGATGTGCCAAATTGACTCTCGAAAGAGCGTTTCTTGTTTTGGCCTCCATTTCACCTAGATTTCGACCCTCATCATTTTAGGAGCATTAGTTCATAATTTTAGGCGTATTTTAATCATGACTATACGTCGGTTCAGTGTTGGTTCGGGTTGGTTCGGAGTCATGATTAAATACGAAGTCGTTAGACGTAATTGTCCCATTTTCAAACTTAATTGCATAGTTTGGTCAAGTATAAGCTATTGCATATTTTTCATGGCATATTTAGGTTGCAGCGAGCCTGGGAGCGATCCAATCCAGTTGGTAAAATATACAAGATATTTTCATTATGCCATTTAATTATATTACATGCATGAAAATAGAAAATACTTATTTTTGAGATTTATGCGATAAGGCTTGTGGTCAATTCACTATTATGGGAGCATTATTTTATACGGTCGCCAGTGACCGCTCAGTTCAGTTTGGTACCACCCGGTCGCCAGTGACCGGTCAGTTCAGTTCAGTTTGATACTCTCCGGTAGCCAGTTACCGATCAGTTCAGTTCAGTGCAGGGGCCACAGGCGTAGACCATAATCTCAACAGAAAATTTTTACCAGTTATTTCAGTACAGGGCTCCAAGGAGAAAACATTTTTACTGCGATTTTCAGTTCAGTTATACACGTATTATAATTGTTCAGTACAAGTTATTTTCAGTATGCCTCATGCCATGATATTTTATCCATGCAAATTACATTTTTATTCGTTACCTGCGATACATGCATGCTGAGTCTTTAGGCTCACTAGACTTTATTGTTGTAGGTACTGGTGAGGCCAGGGCCGAGGGCGGGGACCAGTGAGCCAGCTTGGGTCGGCAGTAGTGGCACCCGAGGACCTCAGTTCAGCATTTGTTATTTTATTCCTCAAACAATTTTTATCAGTCGTTGGATATTTTTAAATTGTTATTGTTGGCAAACTTTATTTTCTTCCGCTGCTATATTTTAAACATTGAACTTGATTTATCAGTTGAATTTATGAATGAGGAAATCCATTTATTTTAAAAAGAAAAATTTTTAATTTTTCACAAATTTTCAAGCAAGGAGTTTTAGGGCCTTTATATTACCCATGGCCGTGGCCGACGACAAAGGCATTCTTATCTTCAGTACCATTTGTTTCTTCCGGTAGTAAATTTTTTTGGTCAATATTAGGAGCTTCATTGGACATATTCTGAACTTCTTTTTGGCATATTTTAATTCGTTTGAGCTTAGTTTTTGCATATTAGAGGTTTTCTTTGACATATTTGTTATATGGCAAATATAAGAAAAAAATTTCTTTTCCAGATCTAGTTGAGAAATTTTTTTATTTTTAAATGGTTGATTGTTGAGGATTTGACAGTAATATATATTTTGTGGGTCATATTTATCTAAAAATTTAATTTATTTTTTTTCAAATTTTAGCTCAATATTTCTGTGTATGCAATGGTTGATTTGTCTTTCAATAAGTTCAGTTTGTATATTACTTGAAATCTTTAATTTTCTTCATCCCCTACCACATGTGTCCGTTGGGACATATAAGGTGATGAAAACAACTATTGTTTAAGTGAAAGGTCATGTTTGTGTTTAATTATATGATTTTGTTTTTAAAAGGATATGGATTTGAAGGATTTGTAGAAACATACCATAAATGGATTCGGGAGCTAGTTTGTCGAGTGAAGTGATCCTTGGTAGCTGTAAGCACAATGAGAAGTTGTACATGATATCGGAAAATGATTTGGTAAGTTTAATGGTGTTATTTTTGTGTCTGTCAACAAAATATTCACAAATTAAGCCAAAGACAGTTTTTTTTGCAATACATAGCTCCTCATGAGAAAATGTTAGTGATTTTGAAACGATGAAAATGATATCTCAAACATGATTCATTTGTACATGCATTTGAACTTAGACAATAATTGATACACAGAATTTGAGAAGAAGCGAATAAATGTGAAGTAACAGATATATTGAAAGGTGATTCACTTGGTTTCTCTTTTTTTATTTCATTTAAACTTCTCAATCCTAATTTTTTATTGTTTGAATCGTGCTGAGTTATTTTTTCGAACCATTTAAGAAATTCCAGAAAAATGCAGCATGCCAGAAAATCAGATTTCAGAAACAAAAAATTAATTTTTGTGACTGCTCGAAACAATTCTGAAAAGCACACGCACACAAGTACTGCCAATGGCAACCTTGGGCAGTGGCGACTGCCTTGAACAGTTGTTTTTCAAAAAAAAAATGTATTTTCCGACAGGGCATCTTATTTCCCTGCTCGAGAAAGGCAGTTACAGCTTTTGCCCGAAATATTTGGGCAGTAGGAGGGCCATGGGCAAGATGTCTGAGATGGGAGCTCAGAAAAGTTTTGGATCCGTGTGCGAATTTCTAATTTTTAAAAAATTCTGGGCCAAATGGATATTTTACGAAAATTGACAAATTTATCTTGGAAATAAATATTAGATAAAATTGCTGAATTTTCTTATAAAATAAATAATTAAAATATGATTTGTATTATTCCTAGTAAAAGGAGTTTTATAAAGAATTTTAATTATTAATTCGATAATTAAATAAATGTGTTTATTTATTTTATTAATTTTTTACAAGATACAAAATTTAAGCTAAAATATTTTATATTATTATTTTATATAATTTATGATATGAGGATGATCGAAAGTCGTGACAAAAAATCTAGGTATATGTTAGGATCTTTCACATTTTTATTTTTAATTATTAAAGTGAACATGTTTGTAGCCCGTTCTCACCCTTTAATTTTTTTTTATCTCAATGTACCATGAAAATTTAATGTAAATATTAGATTTAGATGGAGATTAAGATTTGAAGATAGTGTGTCCAGATCATCAAGAGTTTTGTAGATCAATTAATGCCAAGTAAAATATTGGAAGCTTATGTAATATTGGATTTGCATCTCTGTATGAACTTGTATCCGTGTATGGCTCTTAGGATCAAATATGCAACGTCCCAAAAATTTAAAGGTCCACATGAACTACATGGATGCAAGTTATCAAATTTTTTTATGTATTTTAATGAATTTATTTTTAACGTATTAATGCATGAATATATATGTTTAATTCATGGTTCTTTAAGATTGCATGATATAAGGATTTTAATTGTATTTTACGCTCGAACGAGAAACGGAGACGGGGAAAAATTAAGTGAAAAAATGTTTTTATTATATAATTATTTTTAATAATTTAATATATGGTGTAAATAAGGGTGATTTTCAAAAATGGATCTTGTTAAGGTATTTTTACACGAGCATATTTTTAACCAGTACGCAAAATTTAGCGAGTCGGAGGACTTTTTGAGAGTTCGGGCAATATTTTCAAAAAGGTACCTAAACGAAATATTTCTCCGGAGTGTTTTTGGGCTTAATGAAATTATTTTATTGTTTAATGGGCCTAAAACTCTTTTAACCTCTTTATTTTTAATTAAAAGCTCATCAGCACTAATTATATTATTAGGCCTACACTCTCATCATTCCAGCAGTTTTTTTCTTCAAAAATTCTAGTAGCTACCCCTACAATTCTGTCAAATTTTTCAAAGAAAATCCTTCCCTGTCTCTCCAGTACAAGTTATACGCGTATATCTCAAAGGTTTCAAGCGTAATAACGCAAAAGCACGCCCAAAATCTCGTTTTTCTCATCATTCACATCATTATATGTTGATTTGTGTGTTTATGCATGAGAAATTCTTTGATCTATTATGCCGTATCGTTTTTGCATAATTTTGACATGAAATATGCCTAAAATTTTTATGTAAATCACGTTTTCATGGTGCTTGTGCAAGCGGCTGCTAGGACTAGGTGTTAAAGAGCTGTACACGTTGAGGGCTAAGGCATCAAGGGGCTGGAGTCGAGAATCGGTTGAACCTTGGTGAGAGCCGATCGAGTCTAGGATTTATTGTTGGTGCTTGGGCTAGTTCGGGCCTTGGGAAGGGACCGGCTGTAGGGAAGTCGAACCAAGCCACGGTGCAGTCCCTAAGGAGGCTGATACGTGGTTTAGGAGGGCTCAACCCCGTCTGGTCGTGATCTAGTAGTCGATCAAAGCGCATGAATCGAGTACGGTCGAGTTTGTACTTGTTTTCGGGCGGTTCACGTGCGGCTGGATGCATGGGCAGTGAGCATGGGTAGGGCTGGTCCAGGAGGGAGTCCAGGGATTGATCTTGGTCCTTGGTAATATTAGTTCAAGGCTAGTTCAAGTTGGTTAGGTCTAGGATCGAGAGTTGGAGGATTTAGGGCATTAAGGTTTGTAGGTTGTAACGTGAAGAAAATTCCGGCAGGTAGCAGTGGGTTTTAAGGGGTTCAAAACGGCTGGAGTTGTGTCGTTTAGGGGTTGGTAGGGTGTCAATAAGTGGTGGTTAAAATTTAGGTATGTTTGATTAAGTTTCGGGTTAAAACTGGGACCCCAGTTCAAGTTTTAAAAAGAATTATATAAGTTATGAAACGGGCACGAGGTTACGTCTATGAAATGATTATAAATGTGTTTTGAGGTGTTTTGAGGAGTTTGGTTGGCTTTGGGTCGAAATTTTAATGTTCAGGAGTAAAATGGTCAATTAGGGTTTCCAGGGACAAAATGGTTAAATGTCAATATTGTCGCTAATGTCCCCACCGCTAGCTACAGCGGTTATATGTAGATGGATCCATCGACTAGAGCTGATAAAAGTCACAACTAATGATCTGAATTCAAATAAAAAAAATGAACACATATATGTGTATATGATGAGATATGTTATGGACATGTTATGCTTTGACATACTGTTGGAAACTAGATTCTGGAGTTTGACAAAACATGAATCAACTAATACGCGCAAGCAAATTCGGCAACTGAACTTATCAACTGAAATCAGCTAATACAATGATACAAAGTAAACTGATCAGTTGGAACTGATCATTTCAAACATTCAGCCGAATGCCTTAAAGTCTCTCAACTGAAGATGTCTCGGGAAAGAACAAAGAAGACATAATAGATTACAAGAGTGCCGCATAACAACCAAGACTACTTAAAACAACGCATTCCGGACAAAGCAATTAAGACGCCGAATTACAATAAATGAAGCAAACAATATCGAAGGAATAATCAAGTGGAAACCAACAGATACAAAGATTCAAATTTATCTCAAGATTACCATTGGAAAAGAAGAGTATAAATATGGCAGAAGAAAAAAGAATAAATAGACGATCACTCAATCTTAAACTTGCTGTTACTCTGTCAAAATCTTAGCTCACTATCATTTGAATTACTCGTAGCAATCAAGGCTACAATCTGAGCTTATTAGCACTCTGTAAAAGTGGTTAGATTCAATTGTGCTAATATCAGTTACGCACTGAGAATATTGTGTAGAACTAAGAGTTTCAGTTTTGGCAGTAGTAAGTCCAAACTGAAGTGGGTCTGTACAAGTGTTGTACTTGATCAAAGTCTTTTAGTGAATATCCTATCCTTGTGATAGAAGGGGTGACGTAGGAGTAATTAAATTCTCCGAACATCCAGAAACAACTCTTGCATATTTCTTTCAGTTTCGTATTCTATCTTTCAGTCAGTTAATTTCCGCAACTACTCTAGTTTAACTGTTTGTTATTGACCAACAAGATTCCAAGATTCAGTTTGTCACCAAACTGAACTCAAATATTATTAAAGAACAATTTTAATTGTAAGTGTTTATTCAACCCCCCCTTCTAAACACTCTTGTTACGACAACCAATCCTATCAAGTGGTATCAGAGCAGTTGAATCTTGTTCTGGAATACTTCTGATCTATAAATCTGCTAGCATGACTTCATTCAATAAAATTCTTATGTTCTCAAGAGAAGATTTCGATGACTGTAAAATCAGAATGCAGGCTCACTTAGCTGCACAAGATGATGACATGTGGTATGTCATAACAGACGGACCCATGAAGATTCTAAAAGCAAACACATCAATTGCCATAACTGAAGGGGCACCACAGAGAATTCAAAAGCCCAGAGAAGAGTGGACAACTGAGGACAAAAGAAAAGCCAATCTTGACAATGTGTCCAAAGATACTCTATACAAAACACTGGACAAAGCAACCTTCCACAAAATAAAGATGTGCAAAACATCAAAAGAAATTTGGGAGAAGTTGATTCAGTTATATGAAGGAAATGACCAAACAAAAGAAAATAAACTCTCTGTTGCTATTCAAAAATTTGACAATATCAGAATGAAGGTTGGAGAATCAATGAATGAGTATGATCAAAGGGTGAGCAGTATTGTCAATGAATTAAATGCACTTGGAAAAGCGTATACTAACAAAGAGGTTGCACTAAAAGTGATGAGAGGCCTTCCAAAGGAATGGGATGTCAAAACTATGGTCATGAGAGAGTCTAAAGACTTAAACCAGATCGAACTTGATGATCTATTTGCTGATTTAAAAGCTTATGAATTTGAATTGCAGAACAGAGAAGAAGAACCATCTACTCCTACAACTACAACTGCTTTAGCAGCTGTCAGAACTGAACCAACTAGTTCAGCCGAGAAATCTGCTGATCAGTTAAGCAATGATGCTATGTCATTATTCATCAAAAAGTTTGGGAGGTTCATGAGAAATAACCAAGGAAACTTTCAGAAGCAATTCCAGAGAAATAATTCCAAAGAAGAAACAAATGCTTGCTACAATTGTGGCAAAACAGGTCATTACATTGCTGACTGTCCTAAACCTAAAAAGGACAGTTAAGGATCAACTAACAGAAGAAAGAAATCACATGAGCATAAGAGAAGACCCAGAGATGATAAGAAAACCTACAGAAAGAAACATGAAGTCCTATTGGCTGAAGAGAACAAATCCAAATGGGCAGAAACTGATAGTGACGATCAGAACCAGAAAGCTCATATAGCTCAAGTGATGAAGAGGAAGTCAAATGTCTAATGACCAATGATACAGAAGCAGAATCTACAAGTCAACATGTATTTGATTTTAGTTCAACTGATTTTACACGAGAAGAACTCATTTTAACATTGCATGAAATGGTAAATGAGTACCAGAAACTTGCATCATCATTTGAGGAAATAAAGTCAAAGAAAAATGATCCCATGGACAAAAAAACCAAAACTGATGAATCAGTTGATGGGTTGAGTCTAAAAAGGGAAATTGCTGAGTTAAAAGCAGAGAGAAAGAAAGATCAGTCACTGATCCAGAAATTGATCCTTGAAAATTCAAAACATACTGAACTCATTCAATCTTGGAATAAGTTGTCTACTGCACTGAATGAGACGCAGAATTCACAAAAATCGGTTTCTGATAAAACTGCTTTAGGGTTCAGTAATCAAGGAGAAACGTTTTCAAATGATACTCAACCAAAGCTGACAATGAACAAAGGGAAGTACATTCACTTTGTCAAATCAGCAGTGGTACAAGAACAAATTGAGCCCAGTAAACTGATTGAACAACCTACTGAGAAGTTGAACAAGGCTAGAAGATATGGGATTGGCTATAGCCAAAAGCTTTCAACTGATTCACAAAGCAGGTCATCAAAAAGATTTCACAAAAACTATTCGAATCGCTATGTCAATTACTATAACTGCAAGCCAGTTCAGAAGAGATACAGATTGAACAATCAGTTGAATAAGACTAAAACACATATTGTATCATCTGTACACTACTCACCAAGCACACAAAAGCCGAGAAAAACCATTTGGAATACAGCTACTGGAAAGTCAATTAGACTAATCCAAGTATGGGTTCCAAAGGGACTAATAAGTTTTGGACCCAAATAGATATGAGTACCAAATCATATTATGTGTGTGCTTGCAGGTAACAGGTACAGATAAAAATTCAATATGGTATTTGGATAGCGGTTGCTCACGACATATGACAGGAGATGCAAGTATGCTATCTCAACTCACCAAATATAGTGGTCCAAACATCAGTTTCGGAGATAATTCCAAAGGTAAAACTGTGGGTAAGGGTAAGATTATCCATGGTAACTTTACTATTAAAGATGTTTTATTAGTAGAGAATCTGAAGTATAACTTGATTAGCATCAGTCAGTTATGCGACAATGGATTCTCGGTACAATTTGATAAAAACTCATGCTCAGTTAAAACATCAACTGATGAAATCATACTAACTGGCAAACGATGTGGAAACACATATAAAGTCAGTTGGAATGAACAACCTCATGCACCAGTCTGCTTTATTGCTTCAAAATCATCTCAAAACTGGTTGTGGCATAAAAGGTTAAATCATTTAAACTTTAAATCCATTGCCTATCTGAGTAAACATGAACTTGTAACTGGTTTGCCCAAAATAAATTTTTCAAAAGAAAAACTTTGCTCAGCATGTCAGTATGGAAAACAAGTACGATCTTCTTTCAAAAACAAGGGCTGTAAATCTTCATCCCGATGCTTAGAACTATTGCACATGGATCTCTTCGGTCCAATACCAGTCATGAGCTTAGGGGGAATGAAATACACCTTGGTGGTCGTAGATGATTTTTCAAGATTTACTTGGGTAATTTTTCTCAAATCCAAAGACCATACGGCTGCACAACTGATTAAACTCTTTAAAAGACTTTTAAATGAAAAATCAGTTGGGATTTATCAAATCAGATCTGATCGAGGAACTGAATTCATCAATCAAACACTTTCAAGCTTTCTAGAAAATGCTGGAATCAAGCATGAGCTCTCAGCAGCAAGAACTCCTCAGCAAAACGGTGTAGGTGAGAGAAGAAATCGAACCCTTAAAGAAGCTGCTAGAACAATGCTTGTTGATTCTGGTATTTCTCAAAGATTTTGGGCAGAGGCAGTAAACACTGCATGTTATACTCAGAACAGATCAATGATTAATAAGAATCATATGAAAACACCATATGAGATCTGGCATGAAAGAAAAAGTATAATCACTTATTTCAAAATATTCAGCTGTAGATGTTTTATTCATGATAATGATAAAAATTACTTAAAAACATTCGATGCCAAATCTGAAGAAGGAATATTCCTTGGATATTCATCAGTTAGTATAGCCTATAGAGTCTTTAATAAGAAAACTTTAAATGTTGAAGAATCTGCGCATGTTGATTTTGATGAAACTGTACTAACTGATAAGCCAACTGATCAAGTTGAGCTAGCTGATCGATTTACAGATATCAGTTTGGAAGATGATGACAAAGATGAAAGTCATAATGATCAAAACATCTTTCAAACACCAGAACCAGAGTTATTAGATCAATTAAATGAGCAGGAAGCCAATACTGACAATCAGTTATTAAAGCAAACTGATAACATTCAAATACCAGCTGACGAGGCATCAAATGAAGCTGAAAACTGCATTCAGTTACCAACTGAAGAAGTTTCTGATGCAACAAATGCATAGTACAGATGGAGAAAATCACATCCACCACAACTGGTAATAGGAAATCCATCTGATCCAGTAAGAACTCGCAATCAAATGTTAAATTTATTTTTCATTCAGCTTTTGTCTCACAAATGGAACCAAAGAAAACTGATGAAGCTCTTGCTGATCCTAACTGGGTAAATGCTATGCAAGAAGAGCTGAATCAGTTCACTCACAATAACGTCTGTAACTTAGTTCCAAGACCAACTTCAAAAACCATTATAGGTACAAAATGGGTGTACCGGAATAAACTAAACGAGGACGGTTCAGTTATACGCAACAAAGAAAGACTAGTAGCACAATGATATAAGCAAAAAGAAGGAATTGACTACGATGAGACGTATGCTCCAGTTGCAAGATTGGAAGCAATCAGAATATTTCTTGCTTATGCATCTCACAAAAACTTCAGAGTACCAGATGGATGAGAAGAGTGCATTCCTAAACGGTCAGTTACAAGAAGAAGTATATGTTGAACAACCTCCAGGTTTTGTAAATCACAAACTTCCTGATCATGTATACTTTTTGAACAAAGCATTATATGGTCTTAAACAAGCTCCCAGGGCTTGGTACGAAACTCTTTCAAAATTACTAACTGATCATGACTTTACAGTCGGATCAGTTGATAAGACCCTGTTCAAATTTACTAAAAATAATCATATTCTATTAGTTCAAATTTATGTTGATGATATAACATTTGGGTCAACTAACACCAAATTGTACGAAAAGTTTGCTAAGTTAATGCAGGACAAGTTTGAAATGAGCATGATGGGTGAACTAACATTTTTTCTTGGACTGCAAGTGAAGCAACTGGAAACTGGTATATTCATTAGTCAAATTATACAAAGGAGTTGCTAAAGAAATTTGGTATGGAATCATGCCCAGCTGCAACTACTCCCATGAGCTCATCAGTTAAACTAGATACTGACGAAGGGGGAATATCAGTAGAGGCAAAATTATATAGAAGATTAATAGGTTCATTGTTGTACCTAACAACCAGTCGACCTGATATTGTTTTTGGTGTCTGTATGTGTGCCAGATTTCAAGCAAATCCTAAGCAATCACATTTCTCAGCTGCTAAAAGAATTCTGAGATATCTTAAAGACACACAAAATGTTGGGCTATGGTATTCCAAAGACTCCACCTTCAATTTAGTAGGATATTCAGACGCAGATTATGCAGGATGTAAGCTTGATCGCAAAAGTACAAGTGGATCTTGTCAGTTCTTGGGAGACAGACTGATCTCTTGGTTCAGCAAGAAGCAGACATCTATAGCTACCTCAACAACAGAAGCAGAATATCTTGCTGCTGGTAGCTGTTGTGCACAACTGATCTGGATTCAGCAACAACTGAAGGATTATGGAGTAACGTCAACTGAATCACCCATATTTTGTGATAATACCAGCACAATTGCCATCACTTATAATCCAGTTCTTCACTCAAGGACCAAGCATATAGATGTCAGGCTTCACTTCATTAGGGATCATGCGTTAAAGAAGGATATTCGACTAGAATATATTTCAACTGAACAGCAAGCAGCTGACATCTTCACAAAACCATTACCCAAGGCTAAGTTTTCTTACTTTCGAAATATTCTTGGTTTAATTGATTTATCTTAGAAATTATTAGTAATATTGCTTCAGTAACAGAATTATATGCATAAAATAAGAACACAACAAATTGAAAATAACACTTCATTAAGAATACCAACGTTCCCATTTTACAGAAGATATCATGGAATCAACTGAATCTAGCCACGCCCTAACCCAATCATTTAATTCATAAATTCGAACTCTAGCAAATGCCCTAGATTTCGAAATCTTATCAACAACATGCCACTCCTTCCATAGCATCGCCTCCAAAAGACATTTGTCTTCAACCAAATCCTTAACATGCCTAACTTCAAAACGTTCAAGGTATTTCAGTTCTCTTGCCTCCTGAGCACGAGTAGGAATAGCACCACTGTCACTCACCCTCTTCAACTCATGAATCTTTTCCCATGTTGACATCACCTTCTGAAAAACATATATCTCCATCTTTCTCTTGATATCTTTTAAACGAGGGGTTGACTGCTCAGTAACATGAACATGAGTGTTGCTGTATGCATCAGAATCAGACATATTGAAATATTTTTGAACTGATATTGCATCACATTTTTATCACTATAATCTTATTCATAGGAAAATGACGTTGGAGAAACTAAAGAGTCTCAAGTCAATCAAAGCGTCTTTCACATTTACCAAGGACTTTAAGTTATCAGTTTTTCATTGTCAACTGACACCAGTTTGAATTCTATTAATAGTTGTTTAAATAGTCTCAGTTCATGATCAACTTATGACAGTTAGTCTCTCATCAGTTCATTTGTTTACATATCACAACTGATGAAATATATATCATTTGCAGAAAAACAGAGTTAAAACCAAATAAATATTTCATTACTTATAAATGTTGGTCTGGATTACATCATCATACTTCTCCTCCACAACAATTATCCAAAATTTCAGCCAAAAAGATAGAGAAGAAGGAGCAGTCATGTGAAAGCTGTGAGAATGAGCTATGCGCCTCAGGATCTTCAATTCCTTGTGGAGCATCAGCTGATACATGTGACCGTCCTTGAAGACATCCACCCACACAGCAATATTCAAGTGCTTTCGCACTTGATTCAGCTCTGCCACCAATTCAGGAGTGGTGGCCTCCCCAGAGTTGTATAAGGGCTCAAGCTCCTGCAATCGCTCCCAGTAATGCAAACTTTCATAGAAGACTTCGTCTTCTATCTCAGCCTTCCTGGCCTCCACAGAAAAGGGAGAAAGACTTGAGTCACCCGTATCAGACATTTTTTTATCTTGACTATTTTGGATGATATGTCTAAAACTAATTGAGTCATTTCTATTTATTGCAGAATATCAAGAAAGCTGAAGAGTCGTCAATGTTTCAGCAAAACCAATAACCTCTCTGACTCCTAAAATTATTATATGCACCAATCTAGGGGGAATGTCAGTTTTTAAAGAAGTTAACTGAGAATACAATCGTTTGTGACTTCTCAACTGACTTGAATCAGTTTCCCAACATGATCGTTCAGTTTGAAAATTTTACAAATCTTCTCACATAAGTTCACCAATTAAAAACTTATTATATTCCAAATCAAATGACGTGACTAAATTTTATGATGTGGCATATTTTAAAATCACTCATTATTATATACACACGATTACAGCACACGTGCACACATTTTTATTCAAAATTTTCCCGGGCTGACACGTGTCCAGAATTTGAACAGTCACGAACAAAAGCATTTTGTCCGCTTCACTTCAGTTCTATTCTTCACAATTACAATCAGTTTCTAAGAGTATACAAATTTCAGAACTTATTCTATTCAATTTGCAGATCACTACACTTTCCGAAATGGCAAACCAGATCCCAGCCCATATTTTGAATGCGATGGTCATCGATTTTAACTCGGTTCTATCGATTCAAGAAGAAGACGTTAAGAATGTATTTCTAAAGCTTGAGTCGGCAGGTCTCAAGATGTTCTTAGGACAATCTTCTCAGAAGATATACCTCAAGGATGTCAATGAATTCTATCGGAAGGGATTTATCACTGCTAATGACACTATCTCTGTGACTATCAATGATCAGTTGCTACTCCTTTCTGAAGAAGCTTTCGGAGAAATCTTCTCTTTGCCAACTGATGGTTATGTCATCTTTTCTGAAGTAAAAAATCAGGACATTGAAGAAATGCAGTCTCGATTATCTGCTGATGGACGGAAAATCAAGGTTTCCGATCCAAAGAAGGAACTGAAACCAGAAATTCAGTTGTTAGCTAATATTGTGGCAAAGGGAATATTAGCAAAAGCCGGTTCTTATGCTGCTCTTACACTCGAAAAATTCCAGGTAATGACCATAATCATGGGTGAAAAGAAAACAAATTGGAGATATATTCTTTTTAACATCTTGAAGAATATGCTCAAGTCATCCAAACAGTCATGTGGCTTTGGCATCCAAATCAGTTATCTGTTAAAACTGAAGGGTTTGGTAGCTGAAAATGCTGAAACATCATCAAAATTCAAGGTCTTTACTGCCAAAAACACCTTGCCATCAAAAACCAAACTAGAGGTTGAGCCATCACAAGTCTAGAAGGCCAAAACAGCAAAAAGGAAACTGATTCTCAGTGAATCAAATTCAGAGAAAACTCCTTCTCCTAAGCTTGTCAAGAGACCAAGGACTCAAAGAACCAAACCAATAACAACAGTGGAAGTCATTCCACCTGAGAAAATTATTCAATCAGCTGCTCAACAGCCCATTCAGGCTATCCCTTTGCAAGTAGTCTCACCTGATGATTCAGTTACCAAAGCAAAGACACCAGCTAAGGTAAGAGCTCCCTTGACTCTTGTAAATCGCCCTACCATCTTGCCTAGAGCCAGATCTAAAGGTGTAATATTAAGGGAACCGGTGCACTCCACACATTCTGGAATGAATCTTCCTCACATTCTCTCAACTGACAAAGGAAAAGGCAAGCTGGTTGAAGAACCCCGGCCATCCAATGTCATTCCAACACACATTGACCTAGTTTGGGAACAGGTCAATGCATTTGCCACATCACAATTAAAATCTTTTGATTGTTGGAAAAGCTTCAGAACAGAAATCTTTGCCAAAGAACTGAAGCATAGATCTCCACTGAAAAAGTTCATCAAGCTAGAAGCGATTGTGATGAAAGTAGTCAAAGCTGCTATAATTTCACAGGCATTAGAAAGGCAGAAATATTTCTTTGATCAAATTCACGTCAAAAAGCTAACAAGAATGGTAGCAAAGCTAAAGTCCAACTACAATCCCACAAGTCCAACTACATACAATGATAGAGCTGTGTTCACTCAACTGGACACAGATCTTAGTAGTCTAAAGAGTGAAATCAGATTTTGGGAAGAAGATCAGGAACTAGTTCTTCATGACGAACCCCCCAACTCAAATACTGAAAAAGATTTATCCTCCTCTCCACAAAAGAACCATCTCCACAACAGGCAACTGAAAAGCCAGTTCAGGGAATACCTCAATCCTCTCAGACAGAACATCAGCTATATTCTGAAGCAGAAATATCCTTGGCAAACATTGATGAAATCATTCAAGCTGTTACCTTGGAAGCTCAGCTAGAGGAAACACAGTAGGACTCAGTTACCCATACAGCTGAACAACCAGAGCAAGACATTAAGATATCATCTGAAGCACCAGCTGAGTCACTTATTGCTGAAAAATTTATATCTGCTCAAACTGAAGATCAAACTGAAGTGCCAAACCAAACTTCAGAAAAAGCTCAAACTGAATCGGAAAAAGCTCAAACTGAAGCACCAGTTCAGCCAGAAAGTTCTGCTGAACAAGATATTCAAACTAATGAACAAGCAAAACCCCCAGAACAAGAAACTGCTGAACATGTAGAAGGTCAGTTGCTCATTGAATAAAAGGAGCAAGAACAAAGTTCAGTTAATTCTCCACAGGAGGCCCCTATGTATGAACCATCCATCTCCATCATTCAGCCAGACAGTCCATTTCTTGATCAAAACCAACGTTCATCATCTCAAATTCAAGAAAACACTCCAGCTCAGCCTATGGCTGGAACAATGGAAACTAATCAAGCATTAGTTCTTTTTGGACAAACATCGAAGCATTCAGAAACGCACAGTCAGCGACCTCCAATTCAATCCACAGAAATGGATGTTGTTCTTGAAGAAATCCAGAACATACAGTACAATATGCAGCAGATGCTCGCTGAAATCAAGAAAATTCAATTAGAACAACTGTCTCATACTGTCAAATTAGATTCTTCGACTGAATTTTACTCGACAAAACTAAACGCTCTTCAAGCCAACATGGACTCTCTTAGCAGAACTGTGCATGAAATAAAGAAGGGGCTAGTTAACTCACTCTTTACAACTCAGGATGTAATCAGTCAAAGAGTTGAGCGACTGGAAACCTCTGTTTCAAAACAAATAGAACTGCTACAGACCTCCCTCACAACTGTTGCCACAAGTATCTCATCAGATGTAAAACTTCTTTCCATTGACGTTCGAAAGTTATCAGACAAAATGGAGTTGTTTGACAAAAAGGAGGAAAAACAGCAGCTGAAGAAGAATTAATCAGATTATTAGAATCAACAGGAAGAATTAATCAGATTATTAGAATCAACAGCAGCTGAAGAAGAATTAATCAGATTATTAGAATCAACTGATATTATATTCTCAGATTTTATGTTATCTACAAGGAATTCAGTTATTTTATGATTAAGTTGCGTAATATATTATCTACAAAGAGCTCAGTTAATCGATCTTAAATCACTTGGTTTTTTCAAACACCATAAAGGGGGAAATTGTTGGAAACAAGATTTTGGAGTTTGACAAAACATGAATCAACTGATACACGCAAGCAAATTCGGCAACTGAACTTATCAACTGAAATCAGCTAATACAATGATACAAAGTAAACTAATCAGTTGGAACTGATCAGTTAAAACATTCAGCCGAATGCCTTAAAGTCTCTCAACTGAAAATGTCTCGGGAAAGAACAAAGAAGACATAATAGATTACAAGAGTGCCTCACAACAACCAAGACTACTTAAAACAACGCATTCCAGACAAAGCAAATAAGACGCCGAATTACAATAAATGAAGAAAACAATATCGAAGGAATAATCAAGTGGAAACCAACGGATACAAAGATTCAAATTTATCTCAAGATTACCGTTGGAAAAGAAGAGTATATGGCAGAAGAAAAAGAAGAAATAGACGATCACTCAATCTTAAACTTGTTGTTACTCTGTCAAAATCTTAGCTCACTCTCATTTGAATTACTCTAGCAATCAAGGCTACAATCTGAGCTTATTAGCACTCTGTAAAAGTTGTTAGATTCAATTGTGCTAATATCAGTTACGCACTGAGAATATTGTGTAGAACTAAGAGTTTCAGTTTTGGCAGTAGTAAGTCCAAACTGAAGTGGGTCTGTACAAGTGTTGTACTTGATCAAAGTCTTTTAGTGAATATCCTATCCTTGTGATAGAAGGGGTGACGTAGGAGTAATTAAATTCTCCGAACATCCAGAAACAACTCTTGCATATTTCTTTCAGTTTCGTATTCTATCTTTCAGTCAGTTAATTTCCGCAACTACTCTAGTTTAACTGATTTTTATTGATCAACAAGATTCCAAGATTCAGTTTGTCACCAAACTGAACTCAAATATTATTAAAGAACAATTTTAATTGTAAGTGTTTATTCAACCCCCCCTTCTAAACACTCTTGTTACGACAACCGATCCTATCACATACTATGTTTATGTTCATGCTTTTAAGATCGTGAAATGTATGTTAATTACGGTATTTTTCATTGTTGCATGTTATGTATATGTACTTTTTATATCGATCTAAGTGTGTTAAGTCTTTAGACTCACTAGGTGTGAATGGTGCAGGTGAGCATGATGATGTGGAGACTGAAGTTGCTGAAGACTGAGTAGGCGGAGCTGGGTGTGTGCACATTAACCAGAGGACCTTGCATTTTCGGCACTTTATGTTTTTGAGTCAGGGTTGATACATTCTGTTTTCACGTTTTGCATCGTTTAGATGTCGAGGTTTTGGCAGGAGTTCAAATATTGCCTTGTAATTCTTTTAAAACAGTAGTCTATGAATTTGATGATATTTATATTTTTATTCAATTGCAGTATTTTTTTTCAGTAGTTGAATGATTCTTTTTAAATGCATGTGTGTTTGAGTAATTTTCGAAAATAGCTTACAAAAAAAATATATTCTAGGAGTATTTTAGTAGTAGATGTTTCAAAATAGCTATCATTTATCGATCATCCTGTATTATTTATAATGAATGTGATATATTATAAATAATCAATACTTGCATTATTATTACTATAATAACAAGAGTTGCATGAATTCGGTAAACATACAAACAAACATGGTATGTGATTTTAAATTCATTATCAGAAAAAATTTTGAATTATAAACCCTCATTTTGGATAAGATTAAAAATTTATGTCATGTCTATAAAAAATTTAAACAGAGATTAAATTTTTATTTGCCTTTCATTAACCGTGGTTAAATGATGACGGCTATATGTGGTGAGTATCTAGCTCATATTATTAAGGAGGCCTGGATACCGAAAAACTGTCATTTTCACTTATATACTTGATGTGAATTACATAGAACTCCCATTAATTCAGCTCATGTTATGGATACGATCCATTAAGATTTGACATTAATGGGAAAAGCTCAAGATGTGAAGAGAAATGACATCATATTATTGGGCTATCATGAAATGTGAAGCAAATTACGCGAGAGTTACAAGAGGTTGCAATTGAGCTCTACATTTTGAAAATTATGATTGACTGAGATTACTCGAGATCATAATTTAGTATTTGGACTGCGTACTCAACATGTAAATACGATATCTGTTTTCATAAGAGGGTGGTGAAAATGTCAAAAAAGTGAGAGGTAATTCATAAAACAAAATTTCATATTTTATATCTTATAAAATACTTTAAACTAGTCAGCAATGATTATCTGTTTCGTATTCAGTATATTAAATATTTTGTTACGTAATCAACTATCTATTAGATTCGATCAAAACAAGTAAACCAGGCCTTATTTTCCACATTGGCTAAGAAAAATAAAGATTTCTCTGGCATCAGAAACAAATGGCATACTCACTTACCAGGTTCTTATCCAAAGAGGAAACTGCAACTTCAGTCTTGCTGAACTAAAAAAACATTTGAGATGGTGAACCATAGTCTGCAAGCTGAAGTGTTATGTGTTGAATTCTGTGTCAAATGAACTGTGAAAGCAATTTGACTTGTCAGACATAAATTAATGTCTGAAAGCAAAAATGACCAAAGCTTATTTCCTAGAAAAATTGGAACGTTCACATGATCTATTATATTTGATCCCAATAGATATATATACACACAATTATAGCCTTTTTCAATGAGAATTAATATGCATTCCAACTCCATGAGTGAAAATCAGCTTTTCATTAAATATTTTAACCTGAAAGAATATGGGTTTGACGCTTTTATGATAATATTCTTGATATTATACATGTTAGGCTGGGTGCACTACAAGAATACCGTCATACAACAACACATATACGACAACGGTTTTTGTGCAAAACCGTTGTCGTAGAATTTTTAACAACGGTTTTAGCCAAAACCGTTGTCTTTTGGGGATCAAAGTCAACGGTTTTTTAAAACCGTTGTCTTTGAGGGGCCAAAGACAACGGTTTTAAACAACTGTTGTCTTTGGGGGGTTAAAGACAACGGTTTTATGGTCAATGACAACGGTTCAGTTCTATGAACCGTTGTCTATTAGCGTGTTTTTTTGGAAAATAGACAACGGTTTTAAGAAACTGTTGTCGAATAGCGTGGTTTTGGACAAATAACAACGGGAGGGGAAGACGTTGTCAAATTTAGCGACGGCATTTCAAACAATTGTCGCTAAAATTAGCGACGGTTGGCCATTAACCGTCGCTCAATTAAGATCAGCGACGGGTTTGAATAAACAGTCGCTAATTATAGCGATTGTTTTAAATCAAACCGTCGCATGTTTAAAATTAGCAACGGTTTAATGTTATCCGTCGCTAAATTTAGCAACGGTTTTTAAAATACCGTCGCCATACTTCGCGACGGTGTGAATTGCAACCGTCGCAAAATTAAAACATGCAACAGTATTTCAAAACCTGTCGCTAAATTTCGCGACGATAAAATCCAAAATGTCCCTAATTTAAATTTTGGCGATGGTTTAATAATAAACCGTCGCAAATCACTATAAATACCCGCGTTCCACTCCATTTTCTTTCACAACACTTAAACTTTTTCTCACTACTTCACAACATTTAAAATTTTTCAACACTTAAAATTTTTCTCACTACTTCACAACACTTAAAATTTTTCTCTCATACACAATTTTATCACTTCACACAACACTTAAAATTTTTTTCTTTTACATTTAAAACACTTAAAATTTTTCTCTTTTACACGATTATAGTTTCGATTGTTACTTTCTTTTAGATTTATTAAATTATTAAAAGAATTTTTTTTATTTTTCGAAACAAATTAGCGACGGAACGCATGATTAAAGACCGTCGCTAAATGTTACGATGACGACGGTTTTTATATGCTGACCATCGCTAAATTTAGCGACGGTTGTTATATGTAGGCCGTCGCTAAATGTAGCGACGGTTATTATTAAAACCGTCGCGAATGGATTTAGCGACGATTTTATATACCGTCGCAAATGCTACCTACCACAACGGATAAAAACCGTTGTCGTTGAACGGACTTTCAACAACACCCTCAGTTATAACAGTTTTTAAAAGGCTACGACAACGGATAAAATCCGTTGTCGTAGCCCGTTTTTCTTGTAGTGGTGGTGTGAATTATCTTTTTGACTATATTATTATAAAAAATTTAGAAATTAATATATATATATATATATATATATATATATATATATATATATATATATATATATATATGTTTACTTTATATATTATGTGAAAATAAGAATAATAATAAAATCACATATAATTACATATTATTATATTATATTAAAAATATATATGTATAAATCGGTATACAACTTTGTCTTTAAAATGAATTTGTTTGTATATTTAAATATATAAAGAAATAAAGAATCTAGCTTGTGATTTTCTGATAAATTTTATTACTAAGGGACTAATAATATGATAGTGTGGGGTGATGAAATTTAAAATTAATAATTTATTATATATTAAAACCTGTATTTTAAAATTTAAGTTCCATTAAAATTATAAAATTATGTTATTTTAGTATTGTTTGGTTATATTTATATGTCTTACTAAATATATTTTATTTTCAGGTTTTCTATATGTTGGTAAAATAATGATAACTCAATCTATAAAATTCAAATTGAGGTGATTGAAACATGCTTGAAATCCTTGAGGAAGTGTCTACAACTTTACAGAAGATATGAATGCCTAAAAAATTTATAAGATGATCAAATTGTGCAAATATCAAAATGATGATATATTTACTTTTACTATGACCAGCTTATAGTAAAAAAAAATCATAACTATTTGTTAGAATTAATTTAATTGTGGTGATGAGAGTCAAAACCAGTAGGCCGTGATAGTAAAACCAAAAGATAGTATAAATAGCAGAAGCCCTCGTATCGTTTTAACAGAAGCAGTACTTTTCAAAATACTTATTGGCTTTTAAAAGTAGAAGCAGAACTCGACTTATAAAAGCATGATTAGAACTTAGAAAAGTAGAAGCAAAACTTATCAGAACTTAACGTCTTTTGTTTGATCGTTACAGTCTTAAATATTACCGTTACAATACCTAGTACCAGTAATAATTGCACCATTAATGTTGTACGAAGTCATTTAAAGCACCTTACCAGTTTTGGTATTAAACAAAGACCGATTATTCTTAAGCTTTTTGCAGGATCCTTTTGGGTGATATAACCGATTTGCTCAGAAGTCAAAAATGCCGTTTTTTATAGACGTTGGATTCAAAACTTTCTATATATAAGGATCAACCCTATATAGAAAACAACGATCATTATTTTATCAAGCAACACATTCTTCCAACGCTATTATTTGAGCAATCAAAGAACTAATACTTATCTTCAAAGCTAAACATACGGAAAAGCAGCACACTCGTTATAGCAATTATCTGATCTTCTGAGATCATATTGTGATGTTATTTCGTTATCTCTTCGCAAGCTATTCAAGTTACTATATCTTATTGAGAAGGGTCTGTAATCTAGAAAAGAGTCTTTTCCATAACTTTGTTTTGTTCGTTCTTTATTGTTGTGAAACTAAGAGTTTCAGTAGGCTAAGGATAAGACTACTGAAGTGAGTGTGTACAAGAGTTGTACTGTAAAAACAAAGTCTTTTAGTGATACCTTCTGGAAACTGAAGAAGGGAGACATAGAAGATTTCATCTTCGAACTTCAAGAAACAACCATGTCTATTGCCTACTGTTTTATTGTTTTCACCCCATAACATCAGATTGTTTCCGCACTTATTATTGTGATCTGCTGGATATTTATTCGAAGAAGATAAGCTATAATCTCTAACAGGATTCTAGCACCCTTTGCAAAAACGTCCAACAAAGGAACAACTTTATTTATCCCCCCTCTAAACTCTATATCGATCCACAACACTATTTCAATAATTAACCAAATGAGTTAAACCAAAAGGCCAAATTCATCTACAGACAATACCCTACATGTTTGCTGTTTTGAGCAAAGTCAAATTCGGAGATTAAAGTCGTAGATCATAGCATTCAAACAAGAGCCATGAAATTAGAGTTGGAGGAGACAAAAACTACTATTACAACTACATGATAAAAAATTTGACATCTTCTCTCAGTTGACCTATAAATAGAGGTATTGTGTTAGCTTGATGAAGTATCATATCCCATTGTAAAATAAAGAGAGTGTTTGTGTGTATTAGAGTGAAAATAAAAATTTAAGTTCCAATATATTTCTTTCACTTTCCCAACTATGAGTGGTGATTTTAGTGTTGATTAAAAGTAAGCTCATGACAAGTTAAATCTAATATGTTAAGGTGAAGAGGATGAATTCTTGGTCAAGTAAGATTGTTTATATTTTATATATTCTTTTTATATTTCTTCTCATTTAGCTAACTTATTTTTATTGTAGTTATGAAAATGAATTCAAATGCTTGATACAATTGAAGTGGTTATCTTGATTTTTTGTTTAATTTTGATATAATATTTCATCAATTATTATTATTATTATTATTATTATTATTATTATTATTATTATTGATGTTGTTGTTGTTATTATTATTATTATTATATATAATTAAAAAATATATTTCATTTATACGATAGTGTGGCTCTGTTATTTGTTCTAAATGCAATAGTATGATTTAATACTAACATATAACAACTAACTCTTAATTTATTGCAATTAAAATTTACCTTATTGTATCTAACTTTTACTTTCTCGCAACTAAAATTTATTTTTAGCATCTAACTTTTACTTTACCACAACTAACTTATTAGATCATATATTTGATTTAGGTAATAGCGTGGCTCTGCCGGTTGTTCTAAATGAAATATATTGATTAAATTTAACATTTACTTTATGCAATTTTATATTTATGCAATCATATTTATAATAATAGGTACCTATATATAAAATATCGATTAATTCGATATTTTTATAGTGGGAACTATATTATATCATGTATGTGTCTAATATTTAATTTTTTTCTTGGAACCATTATTTATGATGGTTTCCTTTGTTTTTTTTAGTTAAACAATATTACATAAATCAAGAATAAACCGTTGAGCCTTGACAAAATTTATAATTTGTAAACACCATTATTACATTTAGTAATTTATAAATTAATAAATTTTGAACTTAAAAGAACCACTCTGTGGATCGATCTAGTACTTACAAAATATATTACTTGCAGAAAATCTACACTTGGGTGAATTATAATTTAAGTAGTAGCAGGAAAACAATATGCACTCCGGCTAGCATCGGTGGCAACGCCACTCTATAGGCTAGTGTTCCAATCTTTTCCAAAATCTGAAATAGTCCAATGAATCTCGTACTGAGCTTTCCTTTCTTGTCAAATCTCATAACACCTTTCATAGGTGTTATTTTCACAAATAAATGGTCACCCACTGCAAATTCCAACTCTCTTTGACGCTTGTCGGCATATCTCTTTTGTCGGTTTGTGTAGTCTTCATTCTATCCCGTATCTTGACTACTAACTCGGTGGTGTTCTTGATCAAGTCCCGTCCAAACTCTCCCCTCTCTCCAACCTCGTCCTAATGTATGGGTGATCTATACTTCCTCCCGTATAGTGCTTCATAAGGAGCCATCCCTATTGATGATTGATAGCTATTATTATAGGTAAACTCCACTAGAAACAACTTAGGTTCCCAAATTCCTTGAAAATCAATCACACAAGCTCGAATTAGATCCTTCAAAATTTGAATCACTCTTTCAGATTTACCATCGGTTTGATGATGGAATGCGGTGCTGAATAATAATTTAGTCCACATCTCTTCATGCAGACTCCTCCGGAAAGATGATGTAAATTTCAGATCTCTGTCAGAAACAATAGATAATGGAAACCCATGTAAACGAACTATCTCTCGAATATACAACTCGGAATACTGTGTCATGGTGAATTTCGTCTTGATAGGTAGAAAATGTGCTGATTTCGTAAGACGGTCAACTATCACTCAAATGGCATTATATCCCTTGATAGTTCTCGGCAATCCCACAACAAAATCAATAGTGATATTTTCCCATTTCCACTCGATAATAGGAAGTGTCGTAAGTTTTCTCACTGGCCTCTGATACTCGGCTTTGACTTGTTGACATAGTCAAACATTCGGATACAAATCGCAGGATGTCTCGCTTCATGCCTAGCCACTAATACAACAACTTCAGGTCTTTTTATGTGGGGACCCGAACCTAATTTGTCTTCTTAATCATCATTAGGATCAATTAATTAATCTGGGCCTAAAACTTTTTTTTTACACATGAGTGCGCAACATAAAATAATCAATCTTATATAAACATCAAAAGTAAAGTACAAGTATTGTACAAATACATTCATCCTATCTAGTGTTCAACAACTACATCAAGTGCTGAAAATCAAATTTACTTCTAAGTCCGGATCTCCACGCTACTCTTTAATCTCTCATCCTCTTCGTGACCCTGATCCTGTCCCACCTGTTGTTATGCACAAATACAAACACAACAACAGTCGGATAACTCCGGTGAGAATATAATCCAGTATAAACAATGAATAAATGCAATCATATAAAACATATATAAAAGAATAAACAGTCATCAATAACATGTATCAAATCTGAAACCATGCATCGATATAAAACTATAACCCAACTAGTGACTCGTCATCTCAGACTCGACTCCTATCTAATCTAGGGATCCCAGTTCCTGGACATTGGCACATATATCGAATCTCAGCGATAGGAATGAATCAACTCCTAAGATACATCGATATAATTCACACATCCAGTGTCTTGGCGACTCAGCCGAAGACTTGGCACATCAGCCGAAGACTAGGCACATCAGCCTATGACTCAACACATGCTTTGCTATAATCAATAGAATAAGCATATCAATTCCATTCAATTGCAAACGTCAATGCAATAAATTAAAGTATGTGGTTTTTTGGGAAACTCAAGTCCAATCTGATTTGAGTCGATTTCCCGGATAACATTGATTTATACCTTTCTTTCGTTGGGGTTTGGCTCTGATCTGTCTTCGAATCCTTCAATATATCAATCTGGAAGGAACATTCCCAATAGGTACAATATCAATATAAAATCTCAATCAATACTGGATATAATCTGGATTCAATCTAATTCTATTTCAACGACATAACTGCACCATCTCAATATACCCAGTAATACCAATCAACAGATATCAATTCCCACAAATCATAATCAATACAATACAAATATGATATCTCATCTCAATCAAATCAACTCCAAAAATCATAACGATTTCATATGATATCTGTTCTTCAGTCCGGTTTCGATTATACGATGTCTAACATATCGAGAATAACATATATGAATCATATCCTATTCCTTCAATAACATATTTCCAAAACATAATAAAAATCAATAAAACTTACGTCCAGTTGTAGTCTTTGTCGATAGGAACACAGTACTGAAATCGGATTGAAATTCTGACGGCCGGATCTTGCACAAACTTCAAATTCCTAAAATAAAAGGCGTAAGGATTTCTGGAAATATCTCAGAAGACTTTCTCGATTCTTTCTTACTGATTTTGAGGGACAAAATCGTTTGTTGATATATATACAATGCATGGCTAGGGGCAAGTGGCTAACTCTAGGTGTTGCACGTCTCGCACATACGCGTGACCTATCTCGGTGCATATGCGCGAGACATTATGTCTCGGCGCGTCCTCATCGCGGCATCTCGCGCATATGCGCGCCCTCGCTCGGCGCATCTGCGCGAGGTTCTTTACAACTATCTGCCATCCTCGTGCACATGCGCGGATCCATGTCGCGCATATGCGCGAGGTTCTCTGCCTACCTCGCGTATATGCGCCCTCTCCGATCGCGCATATGCGCGAGGGGTCCAGTCCTCGCACATAATTCGATATTCCTTGGTCTTTCCCGGTCCTATCCGTTCCTTCTATAATCACATCAATTATCAACAAATCATTTCAGATTATAATAACAAAATTCTCGGGCATTACATTTTATATCTTCGTACTTCCAAGATGAATGGAGTACGGAGTATCATGTGCTTCTTTCATAACAACTTCTCTCAAAGAATGGCCACTAGAAACCCAAAGTCGATCTCGATATCGAACAATGCCTTCCACTTCAGAATATAGCTTCCGGCCCTTAGCTTCATCTCTCAGTCTCCACTTTTGTAATTGCTCGCAATAGACTACCCCACACGAATTCTATCCCTCAAAGCCGACTGTACTGTCATGGTGGAAATATTAGGGGCCTCGCGCCGAGCATAAACTGCTAGCTCAAACCGCTGTATCTCGGACTGCAAAGGTCTCTGAAGTGATGATTGATTAATAACCACTGTTTTTCTACTCAGTGCATCTGCTACTACATTAGCTTTTCTCGGATGATAGTTAATATCACAGTCGTAGTCCTTAACCAACTTTAGCCATCTTCGTTGCCACATATTTAACTCTTTTTGTGTAATGTCCCGAAAAATTTGAAGGCCCACGTGAACCACATGCATGCAATTTATTAAATTTCTTTGGTATTTTATTAATTGGTTTTAAAGCATTAAATGCATGTTTATTTAATAAATTATGTGTTTAATTATTTTTATGCATAATTCATGCATGATAGAATTTATTTCACGAAATTTTAAAGGTTTGTGCATTAAAGATTTTTAAGTTTTCATTTCGCGCTAAAACGAGGATTAGAGACGGGAAATTTTCAAGAAAAATATTTTTATTACATGATTAATTTTTATTAAATAATATAAGATGTTTTAAAGGTATTTTTCGAGAATTGAGATTTATTGGGTATATTTACCCGCAAGATTTTAATTTTTAATGGTACGTAAATTATATCGAATCGGGAGACTTTTTGAGGGTTCGGATAATATTTTCAAAATCTTTCCAACATGAATATTTTTCGGGAGTATGTTTGGATTTAATGAGCCTACTTTTAAGTTTATTGGGTTTAAAACTCTTTTAATTCTTTTTATTTTAAAATAAGTGTCCATTAACCTATTAGATAACTATTTTACTAATACATATTGACCCTACACCATTATCACTTTCCCCAACAGCCGACATCCCTATTAAAAATTTCATTATCCTTGGTTTCAGAATTTGAAACCACATGGTGGCCTTGGTTTTCAATCATTCTTGCAAAGAAAATCCTTCGGCGTTGCATTGTTGCTCCATCCTTCGACTGCCTCGCATTTTACTCTTCAAGGCACGCCATGTAAATTATTTCTGCATCATTTACACCATAATACATGCTGACATGTGTGCCATTCACGTTGTTTTTCAGTTCATGCATCGTTTTTACGGGCATGTTTCGGTTGAGCATGAAACTTACATTTGCTTTGCATCCAACTCACGTTTTGTGATTCTTGTGTAAGGGGGCTGCGTCCACTGATGCTAGAGGACGGAATCATGTCATAGATTACGGAACTTAGCGCTAGGATAGAATTCAAGGGCTGATGACCGAAGGCTTGTGGTGAAGAAAGCTGCGGCCGAGGCTTGTTGAGGTAGTTCGAGAGTTTGAGGATGCTCGGCCCTGCAAGACGTGTCCCTAGCCCTGGGACGGATCATAAAAGGTCTGAACAATGGTCTAGGGTGGTTTGAGCATGGCAGGGATGAGGGTAGGAGCCGCTTGAGCGGCAGGGGTTCGTGTGGTGCTTGGGTGCATCATGTAAGGGCTAGCGGTTGCGGGAGTGGTACGGGCTGCATGGGGCCTTGAGTTTATGTTCTTGGGGTTCAGAGGGCCCTAGAGTAGTATAGGGAAGGATGAGTAGCAGCTGTTCCCATCAGATTTAGGCGAGAGTCGAAATAAGGAAAGTAGGTGGCTTGGGTTTTCGGATTAGCACGTGCTGGAAATTTCAGCAGCTTGCTGGCCTATTGTGCGAGTGACTAAGGGTCAGGTTTTGAGGTTCTTAGGACCTTTTAGATGTTGGTAAATCATGGTAAAAAGTTGGGAATAATTCGGTTAAGTTTCGAGTCAATTCGGGTTAAAACCGGGACACCAGTCTAAGTTTTAAAACAATTCAGTTAAGTTATGAAATGTGCTCGAATTTATGTCTAGGAATGATTATAAATATGTTTTGGGATGTTTTAAGGAGTTTGGTAAGTTTCGGAACAAAATAATGAGTTTTGGTTTTATCTGGGATTTAATCGCCGCACGAAACGTTAATTAAAGAATTAATTGAAACGCCTAGATTTAAGATTCATAAAATTATGGAAAAGTATATTTAAGCTCAAATAATTATTAGAAGTCTAAGTTTTTAATTTAGGAATTTTACACATATGAAGGGTGTTATCAGATTTGGCAAGAAAGACAAACTTAGTCCAAAATTGATTTGACCATTTGAGATACTCGAAACAGTGGGAGCATTAGCATATCGAGTGGCGTTGCCACCTAATCTCGCAGGAGTTCACAATTTCTTCCACATATCAATGCTCTGCAAGTACATTTCAAACCCTTCACATGTACTGAACTTTGAGCCACTACAACTTAGCAAATAACTGAATACAAGAAAACTAAACTACGCAACTGAATGCGCAGCTAATTATCAGCAGTTGCTTTCCTTACCAGCTGATCCCTCAGCTGTACACGTCATCAGTTGAGAATGACAACCGACAAATAGTACAACAGACTGCAGCTAGTAGTGGAACGCCGCATTTCAGAGTTTGCAGTGTACGAGTGTCAGAGAATATCGACATGACAATCAACAGATATAAAGATTAGAATGATATTTAACATTACCGTTGAGAGGGAATCCTATAAATAGGTTAAGAAGGCAGCTGAGAAAAGAACACACGAACTACTATTCTATTCAAACTTGCTGTTACTCTGCTAAAATCACCACTCGTACTTGAATATCAAGAGCTCACTCTTATCAGATTTATCAGTAGCAATCTAGGCTATCTTTACGAGCATGCTAGCACTTTGAAATCTTTGTTAAGATTCATTTAGTTGTGTTATATTCAGTCACGTACTGTAAAGGTTATTGTGAACTAAGAGTTTCAGTTTGGCAGTGTTAAGTCCAAACTAAAGTGGGTCAGTACAACGTGTGTATTTGATCAAAGCCTTTTAGTGAAAATCCTATCTTCGTGATAGAAGGGGTGACGTAGGAGTTATTCTATTCTCCGAACATCCAGAAACATATCGTGTGTTTTTCATTTTAGTTACTTTCAGTTATTCTATCTTTCAGTCAGTTTACATCCACAACTGTTTTTCAGTTAAACTGATTGTTATCGAACTGACGAGATACCGAGTGTCGGTTTGTCACTAAACTGAACTCATTATTCGAAAAGAATACATAATCAATGAGTGTTTATTCAACCCCCCTTTCTAAACACTTATCACCTACTAACCGATCCTTTCAAGTGGTATCACCGCTTTACCAAAAGCTATAGCTAGTAGTAATGGTGCAACTCAAATCTTTTAAACTGCACGGCAGCTCAAGCACCACGGTTCGATCGCTCTTCCAAGCAAGGACAATTATTACACCCAACAATCTCTCTCCCAATAATTTCACTCCTTGCAATCAATAGGAATCGAACCCGTGACCTTGGCTCTGAAACCAATTATAGGGCCGAGCGCTTGTCGCTTTACCAAAAACTATAGCTAGTAGTAATGGTGCAACTCAAATCTTTTAAACCGCACACCAGCTCAAGCACCGCGGTTTGATCGCTTTACCAAGCAAGGACAATTATTGCACCCAACAAAACTTGTCGTATGAGGAGAGGTCTACTCAAATCTTGGGTAGACAAGAGAGAAAGTTGCGTAACAAGGTGATAAAGTTGGTCAAAGTCAAGTGACTGAATCACTCGGAAGAATAAGACACTTGCGAGACCGAGTCAGAGATTAGGAGTTGCTATCCCGAACTAATCGATATGTCTTAATTTCGAGGACGAAATTTTATTTGGGGGGGGGGGGGGGGGGAGGATTTGTAACATCCAAAAGCCAACCTACATAAATCACATGCATGCTAATGAACTAAATTGCTTAATTATTTTATTTATTTGATTTTAAATGCTTGCATGATGCATGTTATATGATTAAAGGTATGATTGCATGACTAAATGGCATGATATCATTAAAATTGTAAATTTTGTATGAATATTCGATAATAGGCTGAGGCAAGGAGACTGGGGACGACCAAGAGAAAATAAATATTTTTCAATAAATGGTTTCAAAGCTTCTTAATATGATTAAAAATAATTAAATTTTTCAAAAATGATAGAGTTTAAATTATTTTACGAGACGAGCACGAAGTCTAGGAAGCCGGTTTTGGACAAACAAAGGACTTTTAAAATACCAAATGCATTATTTTTGAAATTAATTTTTATAAACTTTTATTTTCAATTAAATAGGTATTATTGAACCTAATTTACATAGATGAGTAGGCCCAATTGCTTCTAAACTTTAAACCCTAAACTCAAGCCCAATATCATGCATATTAAAATCTATCAAATAGAAAACCTAGGCCTTTTGCCCCATACCAGCCGAAATTTACACAGACCACACACACATATTTTCAAAATCTTGGAGAGGAGAAAACTAGGAGTCTTCGTCGCTCGTTTGTTCTTTTTCGCATCCCACGTCTATGATCGTATTTTCGAATGTTCTAAAATGCAAAGGCAAGTTTATAAATTCCTTTGATGCATCATTCAATCAATAATATGCATGTTTTGTTTATTTTTGCATGAAAATTATTGGTGCTCAAACCACTTATCATTTTGATGATTATTTTTAAAGTTTTGAAGATTTTTACGTGTATATGAACGTGTTATGTTTTACAACGAGTATAGTGCCAACATATGATGTTTAAGGGATTGAAAAAATTCCGTTTAGGCACGAAACGAGGGCTGGACAAGAGCTAGGAGTGGCCTTTCATAGCTGATGGTTAGAGGTTAGCGTTTTCATGAAAAAAGTTGATGTAAGGGTTTGGCTAAGGGCAAACGGGCGTGCGGCTCGACCAGGGCTTAGGCTAGAGGGCGTGCTAGACATGACAAAGGGCTAGGAAGAGTCCTAACATTGCTAGGACTCAAGGGCTGCCGTGGGGAAGAGTCCACAATCGCATGGACTCTTCCCATGCATGCTAGGCACGATCGCGGAGGGGGATGGTTGTGGCTTGTTTGGGTTGGTCTAGGCTGCACCATTAGGGTCTAGGGAGGATGGTCAAGGATCGGGATAGAGGCTGGTGCGGCTTGGTCCAAGGTGGCTCGATCAAAGCTTGAGGGAAAACTCGCGCGGATCTTCTTCATGTGCGCCAAGTATTGTGCATGGGCTAGGGGCTGGTCAGATTTGCTAGGGTGGTCTAGGCTAGGTTTGAGGGTGGTCCAGTGAGGGTCGGTAGGGTTCGGGCTCGGGTGAAGAATCCTCGTCGAGTGGAGTCCTAGTTTGTAATATCGGCTGCAACTCATGCTAGAACTTGTGGCGTGGATAGGGGCTAGTTAAATGGGTCAGGGATGGTCAGTACCGTCCGTAGGAGGTCCGGTCAAGGGATAGCTCGAGGTGGCTTGGCCATGGTTCAAGAGAAACGAGGGTTGGCTCGAGAGGAACAAGCTACGTTTTAAATAGTGAAGGTAATGGTCAAGGGTTCGGACCATGGTCCACGGGGGTCGATTCATGGTTCACGAGGGTTGTTTAAGTATAAAATTTCTATGTTTAAAATTTGGGAAGAAAACATTAAATTTTGAATTACTTCGGGAATTAAACGCTTTATGAATTAGTAAATAGGAATTAAATCGAAAGTCTCGAATTTAAGCTAAATAAAAATATTAAAAATTAAATTCAAGCTTAAATAATTATTTGGGATGGTAACTCAAAATCGAGAAATTTTACGTCCAGGGGCAAAATGGTTATTTTACACATGGGTAGTAGGAAAACGGTTGGCAGCGTCCCGAAGGGTCATAATGTAGGTTAAATGATATATTATGATGATTTTGATGAAAATGTGATATTTTATGATTTATTGTAAAGCTGTGAAAATTCTACTGTTAAAATGCTATGTTTGGAAAGTCATGATATTTTATTATTTAAAAAGAAAAATGAATTTTTTTTAAAGTTGTGAATTGACTGTGACAAAGAGGATATGATATATGATTTTTTGGAATATTGTGAGGGGAAAAGGCCCAGGAGAAGCCCGTTTACGGGACAAGGCCCCATTGGGAGCCCAATGATAGTATTTCCATTTTACGTCGGTGCCTAGTGGCCGTACGCATTCGCAATGGTGAGCTAAGACTGATCAGTCGACCAGAGGATAAAAGACTAGTTACTTTCGAGAATTCAACTTCATCCAAAATGATAAATGATTGAAAGCTTTAAGATTTTACGATTTATTTATGCTTACAACTTTATTTTAATTAAAAGTATGATTTTAATGCATGTGCTTGTATATGTATTATTTGTTACTCATGTTTAGAACATGATGAGTCATTAAACTCACTAGGTTTGAATGTTGCAGGTGATTATGTTATTGTGGGAGGCGCTGACGCTTGAGTGGATTGATTCTGGCAAGTACACTCCCGAAGGCCTTTTATTTTTTCGCATCAGCTTGATAGTTAAAAAGGTTTAAAGGATTTTTGTTAATGATTTTATTAGATATTTTTATGATATATTTTGAAGTAGGATGATCTTGTTAAATGTTGGAGTTGAATTTTGGTAATTGACGATTTATGAATTTATATGCACTTAAGATTTTAAATGTTCAATTATTTGATTTATGAAAATGCTAAGTTATTTTAAATGATAGAATTTGAAATTAAGTATAAAAAATAATTTAGTAGAATTTTAAAGTTCAAAATTGGAGAACATTTCAGTTGGTGTCAGAGCCAAAGTTTTCCAAAGGGTTGTGTTACTGCCACTCCGAGAAACTCAAGAAATCACGCCTCAAGTTTGTGAATTTTACTGCTTTAAATTTTATATGCTGAATTTTAAATGTTTTTATGATACATGAAATAGAGGCTAGATACATGTTTCAATTAAATATTACTTGGATGTTGGTTATGTGGTTGGGACGACTTGTACAGAGATACCTCCTAGATGAGTCCTTCGTAGTGGTATTGATGTTGGACGTGAGGAGGAGATTCGACAGGCCTCTTCCTAATATGGATGCCAGTGCTCGTGTACAAGCGAGCATGTCACATTTACTATAACAGCATGTTGGATATGCTGCGAGGAGACGACTGGAGGCAGTCTATGAGCGTTTTAGAAGGATGAACCCCGAGGATTTTTTTTGGCACTACGGATCCATTCGTTGTTGAGGATGAATTCGATCTTTGGAGGTTATTTTTCATTATATGGATATGACGGACGTTTACTGAGTTTGCTGTACCATCTATCTGTTGAAAGGTGACGCTCTCTTATGGTTGGAGGGAGCGGAGCGAGGGGTGAATCTAGCGACGTTGACTTGGGAGGACTTCAAGTGGGTGTTCTAAGATAAATATTTCACTTATGACGTCCTTTCTAGGCTTAGGAAGGAGTTCACGAATCTCCGTCAGGGGGATTTATCTGTAGCCGATTTTGTACAGAAGTTTGATATGGACTTTCATCTTGTGCCCTTGATTGCGAATGATGCGACGGAGAAATTCCGACATTTCCTTGATGGATTGAGACCCACAATCCATCTTGATGTAATGCTCATTGATCCTTTCGATTATACTACTGTTGTTTCCAAAGCTTTTCTAGCCGAGTAGTCACTGAAGGATATTGATTGGGAGATGCAGCGTAAGAGGAATCGCGCCGAGCAAGCTAGTCAGCATAACAAGAAGCCTTATACAAGACCATCGAAGCGGACGGGATAGCCAAAACCACAAGGACAACCACCTAAAGAGAATGTCCCAAAAACTACTGAGAAGACACTATGCAAGGAGTGTGATCGCCATCATTATGGAAAGTGCATGTGGGTTACCTACAAGTGCTTCAAGTGCGGAGAAATGGGGCATAAGGCTCGTGATTGCCCAAAGCTCAAGCAACCCACAAATGGAAGGGCTTAAGCGATGCAAGCTAAGCAAGAGGAGCCAGACACGACACTTATTATAGGTAATCTGACTATTCAAGTATTTAAAAACTGCCTTATCTCTTCAAATAATAACATGGATGCTAGAATCAAATTGAGGTGCATGGAACTTGATGACTTAGAATTTCATGTTAAAATCCTACCGTTTAAAGAATTGAATTCTTGCAAACACTAAATTATATGGATCAAATCGTAGAACATTGAAAATTACAGAGGATAATTAGAAATTTTTAAAACCTGAGGGGCTAGACTGCAATGTTCGAAAAAAATGTTGAGGGAAGATTGAGAAAACTTCGAAATTCCTAGAACTAAATTGAAATTTTTGAATTTTTAAGGGGGCCAATTGGTAATTTTCAAAATTTAAGGGGCTGAAATGTTAATATGGGAAATTATAGGGTCCTAGATTATATGAAATTCCTAAATTGTATGGCCTTAATCGAGAATAATACAAATATTACCAGGATGACTATTGCTAGCGGGAATAGCTACTTAAGCTTTACTAGACTCTGGAGCTACGCACTCTTTCATATCTGAATCCTTTGTGAAGAAATTATGAATCTTACCAGTAGACGTGGAGTCCAGATTCAAACATATGGTTTCTAGTAGCATGGTTAAGGATGTGGAACTTAAATTGCAAAAGAATATTATACGAGCGGAACTTATAGTACTACCCATGCATGAGTTCGATATTATTTTTGGCATGGATTTGCTTACACTGAATGGGGCCACTATTGATTTTCGACGGAGGTCAGTATCTATTAGACCACCAAATGAGAAATCATTTATCTTTGAGGCGGCGCAAAACAATCAAATGCAGCATATTATTTTATGCATGCGTGCGAAGGATCTTATTCAAAAGGGTTGCCAAGGTTTTCTTGCTAGTATTGTATCTCATCTGACACTGACAGTCGATCCATTGTTGATGTGGAGGTAGTTAAGGAATTTCGGACGTATTTCCTGATGATGTTTCTGGCATCCCACCCGAAAGAGAGGTGGAATTTGCTATTGAGTTGATGCCCGATACAGTGCCGATCTCTAAGGCGCCATATCGATTAGCACCTGCAAAAATGAAAGAATTAAAAGATCAAATTCAAGAGCTGTTAGATAAGTGATCTCTTCGCCCTAGATTCTCTCCATGGGGCGCTCCAGTGTTATTTGTGAAAAATAAGGATGAAACTATGAGGTTGTGCATAGACTATATGGAGCTAAATAGAGTGATGGTGAAGAATAAGTATCCATTGCCCCGAATCGGGGATTTATTTGATCAATTGCAAGGATCTTAGATATTTTCAAAGATAGATCTTAGGTCTGGATATCACCAATTGAGGGTCAAGGAGTCGGATGTACATAAGACGGCGTTTAGAACACGATATGGGCATTATGAGTTTCTAGTTATGCTTTTCGGATTGACTAAAGCTCCACCAACCTTCATGGATCTCATGAATGTCGTATTTCAGCCGTATCTCGATCAGTTCATCATTGCATTCATCAACGACATATTTTTTTATTCCAAGAGCCGTGAAGAGCATGATCAGCATTTGAGGACAACCTTGCAAGTTTTACGAGATCGGAAATTATATACAAAGTTCAGCAAGTGAAATTTTTGGCGAGGAAGGGTTTGCACTTGTAGGCCACATCGTGTCAAAGGAGGGAGTAGAGGTCGACCCATCTAAGGTCGAGTCAATTAAGCAGTGGCCTGTGCCTAAAAGTGTGGCGGAAGTACGCAATTTCTTGGGTTTAGCCGGCTACTATCGCAAGTTCATCAAGGGGTTTTCATCCATTGCAATAGCCTTGACATCATTGACAAAGAAGAATACGAAATCCGTATGGGGACCGTAGTGTAAAATAGCTTTGATCAGTTGAAGCAAGCACTCACTACAGCGCTCGTTTTAGCTATGCCGATAGAACAAGGGGAATATGTAGTGTTTACTGATGCTTAAAACTTGGATTGGGCGCCGTTCTCATGCAAAATGATCGAGTTATAGCATATGCGTCTAGACAATTAAAAATACATAAAAAGAATTATCTGACACATGATCTTGAGCTTGCAGCAGTCGTTTTTGCGTTGAAAATTTGGAGGCACTACTTGTATGATGAAAAATGCAAGATCTTTACTAATCATAAAAGTATTAAATATTTCTTCACCCAAAAGGACTTCAATATGAGACAAAGACAGTGGCTAGAGCTCGTTAAGGATCACGACTGTGACATTAGCTATCATCCCGACAAAGCTAATGTAGTTGAGGATGCTTTGAGTAGAAAGGGGACAGTCTTAGCACATTTATCAGTACAGAAGCCTTTACAAGTTGAAATCCAACACTTCGATCTTGAAGTTTATGCCAGTGGAGAGGCCCCTAATCTCGCTACATTGACAATACATTCCACTATGCGAGATAAAATTCGAGCCGGACAATCGAATGATGAGCAATTGCAAAAGTGGAGAGAACAAGATGAATCGAAGGACATCATGTTATATTCAGTCGAGGATGGAAATTTTAAGTATCAAGGTCGAAAATGGGTTTCTAGTGGTGATTCACTTAGAGTTGACATTATGACAGAAGCTCACAGTATTCTTTATTCTGTTCATCCCGGAAGTACCAAGATGTACAAGAAATTGCAACTTTTATATTGGTGGTCGGGAATGAAACGAGACATTATGCGCTTTGTATCTGAATGCTTAACATGTCAACAAGTAAAGGCGGAGCACCAAAGACCGTCGGCAATGCTTCGACCACTCCTCATTCCCGAGTGAAAGTGGGAGAATATTACTGTGGATTTCGTGGTAGGATTGCCAAAGACAGTGAAGGATTTAATGTCATTTGGGTAATAGTAGACCGTCTTACCAAATCAGCACACTTCCTACCAGTGAAGACGACTTTTTCCATGACGCAGTATGTGGAGCTATATATTCGAGAGATAGTTAGACTGCATATGATTCCAGTGTCTATAATGTTGGACATATACACACGTTTCACCTCATCACTCTGGAAGAGTCTACATGCAGCATTGGATACTGAACTACTATTCAGTACCATGTTTAATCATCAGACTGAAGATCAGTTTGAAAGAGTAATACAAATTTTAGAAGATCTTCTCCGTGCATGCGTGATTGATTTCCAAGGGAGTTGGGAATCGAAACTAACTCTAGAGGAGTTCACTTACAATAATAGGTATCAGTCATCCATAGGAATGGCTCCATATGAGTCACTCTACGGAAGGAAATGTGGATCGCCTATCCATTGACAAGGTAGGAGAGAGAGCTACGTTGGGACCCGGGATAGTTCAGCACACCGCTGAAATTGTCGCCAACATCTGAGATAGAATGAAATTTTTTCAAAGTCGACATAAGAGTTACGCGGACCAAAGAAGACGAGATCTCGATTTTGCAGTACTTGATCACGTGTTTACGAAGATAACACTTATGAAGGGTTTTATGAGATTTGGCAAGAAAGACAAAATTTGTCCAAGATTCATTGGACCATTTGAGATACTCGAAAGAGCGGGAGCATTAGCATATCTAGTAACGTTGCCATCTAATCTCGTAGGAGTCCACAATTTCTTCCACATATCGATGCTCCGCAAGTACATATCAAACCCTTCACATGTACTGAACTTTGAGCCACTGCAACTTACACCAAACTTGTCGTATGTGGAGAGGCCTACTCAAATCTTGGGTAGACCAGAAAGAAAGTTGCATAACAAGGTGATAAAGATGGTCAAAGTCAAGTGACTGAATTACTCGGAGGAATAAGCCCCTTGGGAGACCTAGTCAGAGATAAAGAGTCGTTATCCCGAATTATTCAGTACGTCTTAATTTCTAGGACGACATTTTATTTAAGGGGAGGAGGATTTGTAACGTCCAAAAGCCAACCTACGTAAACCACATGCATACAAATGAACTAAATTGTTTAATTATTTTATATAAATTTTTGGATTAAAAAGGTGTTATTGGGCCTAATTTACCTAGGATGAGTAGACACAATTGCTCCTAAACTTGAAGCCCTAAACCCAAGCTCATTATCATGCAAATTAAAATCTATAAAATAGAAAACATATGTCTTTTGCCCCATAGCAGCCGAAATTTACATAGACCACACACAAATATTATCAAAATATTGGAGAGGAGAAAACTAGGAGTTTTCGTCGCCTGATCCTTCTTCTTCGCATCTCACGCAGACGATCGTATTTTTAAGTGTTCTAAAATGCAAATGCACGTTTCTAAATTCCTTTGATGAATCATTCAATCAATAATATGCATGTTTTGTTTATTTTTGCATGAAAAGTATTGGTGTTCAAACCACTTATCATTTTGACGATTTTTTTTAAAGTTTTGAAAATTTTTACGTGTATATGAACATGATATGATTTCCAACGAGTACGCTGCCAACATATGACATTTAAGGGATTGAAAAAATTCCGTTTAAGCACGATACGAGGGCTGGACAAGAGCTAGGAGGGGCCTTGCATAGCTGATGGTTGAGGCTAGGGTTTTCATGGAAAAAGTTGATGTAAGGGTTCGGCTAAGGGCAAAAAGGCGTGCGGCTAGACCAGTGCTTAGGCTAGGGGGCGTGGTGGACGTGACCAAGGGCTAGGAAGTGTCCTAGCATGGCTATGACTCAAGGGCTGCCGTGGGGAAGAGTCCACAACCGCATAGACTCTTCCCATGCACACTAGGTGCGATCGCGGAGGGGGGCGATCGTGGCTTGGTTGGGTTGGTCTAGGCTGCTCCATTATGGTATAGGGAGGATGGTCAAGGATCGGGACAGAGGCTGGTGCGGCTTGGTCAAAGGTGGCTAGATCAAAGCTTGAGGGAAAACTCGTGCGGCTCTTGTTCATTTGCGCCAAGGGATGTGCATGGGCTAGAGGCTGGTCAGCTTGGCTAGGGTGGTCTAGGATAGGTTTGAGGGTGGTCCAGTGAGGGTCAGGAGGGTTTGAGCTCGGGTGAAGATTCCTCATCGAGTGGAGTCTTAGTTTGCAATTTCGGCCGCAGCTCATTCTAGAACCTGTGGCGTGGTCTAGGGGCTGGTTAAATGGGTCAAGGATGGTTAGTAGGGCCCCTAGGAGGTCTGGTCAAGGGGTGGCTCGAGGTGGCTCGGCCATGGTTCAAGAGAAACGAGGGTTGGCTCGAGAAGAACAAGCTAGGGTTTGAATAGTGAAGGTAATGGTCAAGGGTTTGAACCATGGTCCACGAGGGGTCGATTCATGGTTCACGAGGATTGTTTCAATTTAAAAGTCTATGTTTAAAATTTGGGAAGAAAATATAAAAGTTTGAATTAATTCGGGAACTAAACACTTTACGAATTAGTAAATAAGAATTAAATCAAAAGTCTCAAATTTAAACTAAATAAAAATATTAAAAATTAAATTCAAGCTTAAATAATTAATTGGGTGGTCAGTCAAAATCGAGAAATTTTACGTTTAGGGGCAAAACGGTCATTTTACATCTGGGCAATAGGAAAAAGGTTGGCAGCGTCCCGAACCGAATGGTCATAACGCATGTTAAATGATATATTATGATGATTTTGATGAAAATATGATGTTTTATCATTTATGGTAAAGTTGTGAAAATTCTACTGTTAAAATGCTATTTCTGGAAAGTCATGATATTTTGTGATTTAAAAAGGAGAAGGAAAAATGTTTTTAAGGTTGTGAATTGACTGTGACAAAGTGGATATGATATATAATTTTTGGGAATATCGTGAGGGAAAAAGCCACCACAGAGAGAGCCAGTTTACAGGACAAGGCCTCAGAGGAAGCTCAACGATCGTATTTTCATTTTACGTCGATGCCTGGTGCCCGTCCCCATGCACAATGGTGAGCTAAGACTTATCAATCGACCAGAGGATAAAAGGTTAGTCACTTTCGAGGATCAAATTTCACCCAAAATAATTAATGATTGAAAGCTTTACGATTTTACAATTTACGATTTATTTATGCTTACAACTTTATTTTAATTAAAATTATTATTTTAATGCATGTGCTTGTATATGTATTATTTGCTACTCATATTTAGAACGTGTTGAGTCATTAGTCTCACTAGATTTGAATGTTGCAGATGATGATGTTATTAAGGGAGGACGCTTGAGTAGATCGAGTCCGTCTGTACACTCCCGAGGGTCTTTATTTTTACGCATTAGCTTGACAGTTAAAAAGGTTTAAAATATTTTTGTTAATAGTTTTATTAGAGATTTTAATGCTTTATTTTTTTCTAACGTTCCAAAAAAATAAAGATCCATGTAAATTACATACATGCAATTTATCAATTTCTTATGGATTTTAATTAAATTATTTTAATGCATTAAATGTATGATTTTAACATGAATAAATTTTTTAAATTCTTGGTTTACTAAAGTTTCATGTATTAGGGTTTTAAGTTGCATTTCGCACTCGAACGAACAACGAAGATCGGTGATAATTAGGAAAATATTTTTATTGAATGATTAATTTTTAATTATTTAATATGAGGTGTTTTTAAGTGTATTTTGTTTTTTGAAAATGGACCTTGTAGGGTAATTTTTACTCGACGGGTCATATGTTTAACCGTTACGCAAAATTTAGCGAATCGGGAGACTTTTTGAGGGCTCGGGGAATATTTTCAAAAACTTAAATAAAAGAAATATTTTTTTCAGGAGTGTATTTGAACTTGATGGGTTTATTTTATTGATTAATTTGCTCAAAACCCTTTTTAATCCATTTAAACTTTTCTTTAGCACCCATTAGCAACTTAATTACCATCTTAACTAAAACCTAAACCTAATTTTTAATCATTGGCCGCCCACTTCTATTTCCCATCAGTGATTCTCGCGTGAAAACAGCAGCTCCTCTCCTTCTTTCAGTAGCAAAGTCACGGCCCCTTAGATTTTCAAGAAAAAACTTCTTCCCTGCTTCTCCGGTTCACATCCTACGCGCATATCTTTGAGTTTCGAGCATATAAACTCAAAGGCACACCCAAAATCTTGTTTTTCTCACCAGTCACATCATAATATGCTGGTTTGTGTGTTTATGTATGATAAATCTTTTGATCTATTATATGGTATCATTTTTGCATAGTTTTGACATGAAATACACCTACACTTTGATGAAATTCATGTTTTCTTGACTTCTTGTGTAAGGGGCTGGCGGTTTGAGGTGTTAGGAGACTGTAAACGTTTGGAGTTAAGGTGTCAAGGGGCTGGAGTCACGAGTTAATCACGTTTTGGGGAGGGCCGATCGGTCTTCTTGATGGAAATATGATTTTTTCGTAAAACCGCACAAGTTATGAAATTTCTGTGTCACAAAACCCGTCAACCTCTGTTATTTCGAATTCTGCGACTTATAAATCTGTTTTCTGGAACTGTGTTCAACATATTATTTATATCACTCTGTGTTATCTTTGACTCGATAGAAAATTCATAATTTTCTGATAAGAAACGAGGGAGATATAATTTGTTTCGTAAAACCGCACAAGATGTGAAATTTCTGTATCACAAAACTCTTCACCCTCTGTTATTTAAAATTCTACCACTGATAGGTTGGTTTTCTGGAAATATGTTCAACATATGATTTGTAGCACTCTGTGTTACCTTCGATTCGACAACAAATTCGTAATTTTCTGATAAGCAACGAGGGAGATGTGATTTTTTTTCGTATAACCGCACAAATTGTGAAATTTCTATGTCACAAAACCCGTCACCCTCTGTTATTTCGTATTCTGCGACTTATAGGTTGATTTTCTGGAAATGTGTCCAACATATGATTTGTAGCACTCTGTGTTATCTTCGATTCGATAGCAAATTAGTAATTTTCTGATCAGACACGAGTGATATATGATTTTTATCATAAACTCGCTCAAGCTGTGAAAATTTGTGCATGTTTTTCACGTTTTCTCAAGTTGCAAGGGTAGGCTCGGCCAAGGAGGGCTGAACCAGGCCATGGTGTGATCCAGGAGGGTTTTTTTTATTAATTTAAAAATAAAAAATATATTACAAAAATACTTCAAAAATAAATATTATTCCAAAATACGTTAAAATGTGATCGAAAACAACGGAAGCTGAGTACGTGGCCCAAATTTATTCTTTTCCTTGAATAACTAGCGCCCGAGCGGTAGGATCTTACCGGTCGGGCGTGAGGATGGATTTTTGTTAGTGTTCACATAAGAGTTGGTGCCCGAGCGGTAGGATCTTACGGCTCGGGCGCGAGTGGTGCATGTGCCAAGTGAATATTATAGAAGACTCGACGCTCGGACGGTAGAATTTTACCGCTCGAGCGCGAGTACCGCACATTGGGAGAAAAATTACAGAGGAGTTAGCACTCGGGAGGTAGAATCTTACCGCCCGAGCGGTACTCGATTTGGAAAATATTTTGAGGATGATTTCATTGAGATTTTATTTAATCATCGTAGTAGTAAACAATCATCCGAATTATCGTTGCTAAATGTTTAATAATAGAGAATAACAATTGCGAAATGCATTTTCTAGAGAAACAATATTCGTACACTCATACACTATATTATTACTTGACATAGTGCACTTGAGATTAATTTGAGCTTGAATATTATTAATTTTTACTAAATATTTTACATTGCAAGTTTCGCTTGATCAAAATCTTGCACTCATCAACTACATGTGATACTAGAATAAATGTTATTGTTGTTTATTGTGTATACTTTAATAATATAGCTTTTATTCATTTTAAAATACTAAAATATATATATTGTACTATCTCTTAATCTATTAAAACATATAATGGTTAAAATTTAAAATTCATTTAATAACATTCAATAACACCTCATTATCGTTCATACGATCCAGAGAATCCCATAATTCTTATAGCATATATGGGCGAATGCGTGTAACTAAATCCAATTTTTCACCTACAATTAAACAAATACAATTACATATCAAAAATTTATATGAGATACACATTATATTACGATAATAAATTTTAAATATTACCTTGCACCATCTGAAGAAACTGGAATAATGGCATCTGGATCAATGAGAGGTACAACTAATGTTAACCCATCTCGATCGAGGTTAACACATTTAATCATTCTTCTTGCACATATCTCCTTATAATAATAAAAAAAAAGTTAAACAAAAGTAACCAAAAAAAAAGTTAGTTACAACTAATTGAAAATAGAAGACGCTGGGATCTTCTGGACCTTGATTATATGTCATTCTGAATAAGTTGTCAAAGTTAGTTACAACTAATTGAAAATAATAATATAATTATGAATGTTTGTTTGTGAGAAAAAACATATAATAAACAAACATATAATTGATCATAAATTAAATAATTACAAGTCCTCAGTCATCATCATAAATGATCGATTCTCACATATCTCAGTCGACTAATTGCCAATAATATAATTCCGCAAGAAAATTTTGGAATAATCATCTCAAACAAATAACATGAACATTAATTTAATGATTTTTTATAAATATAAATAATTTAATCATGAACATTTAATCAAGGTGTAATTACTTTAAATAAATAAAAAACAAAGTGGAAATTTAGAACAACCGACCGAATCTAATCGTCGGAATTTCGTCGGAATCTCGCTGGAATTGCTGGACACGTCTGAAAATTTAAGAAACAAAAACAAGCTTCAAACACAACATTAACTAATAACATGTCAAACAAAAGTGAAGCCAAATCTCACCGGGATCAATAAAAAAAATTACCTTAAAAAAAGTATGTAAACTTCGATCTAAGGCTAAGGTAAGTGAAGGAAGGAGATAGGTGACCGTGCGAAGCAGTGACGCTTGTGACCATGCAGAGCAGATGGCGGAGCATCCGTGCTTTGTAAGACAAAGCACGGATGCTCGTGACATGGCAAACCATCCATGCTTACAAAGCACGGATGATCGTCACATGGAAACCTATCAGTGCTTACAAAGAACAAATGAAATAAAATGGAGTAGAGCCGCACCTACAAGGCGTGGATGATGAGCCACGTCGATGCCAGCTAGTCATTTTGCACCCGGGTCGAATTAGAAGTCCTGGCAGCGCCCTAAACACGATTTTACAAGTTTTTAAACATTTATGATATCATGAATATGACCTTATTACGTAAATATGAAAATACGTTGCATGCATGATTTTAAGAAAAATTTACGTATATGCATGACTTTATTAAGTGATGAATATGACGACATGTTTTGAATGATGAGAGTTGGTTGTTAGTAATACGACGATATGATGAAATATAAGGCCAAGGGTCAATGGATGGCTAATGTTGTCGCTGATGTCCCCACCGCAGGGTACCACAGTTACATGTAGATAGATCCATCGATTGACACGATGATACAAAAGTCACAACTAATGAACCGAATTCAATTAAAAAATTTATACGTATATGATGATATGATGAGACATGTTTTGACACGTTATGCTATTATATGACATGTTTACGTTTATACGTTTAAGATCATGAAATGCATGTTGATTACAGTATTTTTCATTGTTGCATGTTATATATATGTACTTGCTATTAACGTTACAGGTGTGTTGAGTCTTTAGACTCACTAGGTGAGAATGATGCAGGTGAGCATTTTGATCAGGAGACTGGAGGTGATGATGACTGAACGGGCGGAGCTGGTGGCGCACGTTAACCCGAGGACCTTGTATTCTTCCGCAAGAATATGATTTGTTGGCAACACGTTTAAACATATTTTTTTAATGGTTGATGATTTTATTTTGTTGAGGGTTTGACAAATTTTTGACTTGCTAGACGTTTTATATTTTTAAAACAGTAATGGTTTAGGTTGGTTGCTCTTTTCATAATTTTAATTGTAGTTATTGTATTCAGCAGTGGATGATTTTACAAAATGCATGTTTCGAATTTTATGGATTTACGTAGGCATGGTTTCGGCCATTGCATTTTTAAAAAAAATTGTTCGATAGAATTTTAAAATGAGCAGACGTTAAAATTTAGAAGTAGGGTGATCTTGTTAAAGGTTGGAGTTGAATTTTGGTAATTGATGATTTAGGGATTTTTATGCACTTGAGATTTTAAATATTAAATTATTTTGATTTATGAAAATATTAAGTTAATTTAGATGATGAATTCGAAATTAAGTATAAAAAAATTAGTAGAATTTTAAAGTTAAAAAGTGGAGGACGTTTCACTATATATCCAAGAAATTTACCCCTTTCTGACCCCAAAAGTGCATATTAACGAGTTCGGCTTGACCCCATCCTTTTGAGGGTAGAGAAAGTTTCTTCTAGGTCAGGAATAAAGCATGCTACTCCTTTTGATTTAACCAAGATGTCATCCACATAGAATTCCACATTCCTTCATACTTATTTCTCAAAAATTTTATCCATTAAGCACTGGTAAGTGGGCCCTGCATTTTTTAGACCAAACGACATAACAGTATAACAAAATGTTCCACTTGAAGTTATAAAGCTAACCTTTTCTTGATCTTCCCTGGCCAAGGGATTCCGATGATAGCCTTGGTAGGCATCCATAAAGCCCAATAATTCAAAACTAAAGGTGGAATCTACAAGCCGATCAATCCGAGGCAATGGATAACAATCCTTAGGGCAAGCTTTTTTTAAGTCCCAAAAAATGCACACACATCCTTCACTTCGCTACCACCTTCTATACCAAGACCACATTTGACAACCAAGTTGGGAATTGAATCCCCAAATTTGGTTGGCTCTTAGTAACTCGCTTACTTTCTTTGAAATTATTTGGTCTTTTCCTGCCCAAAGTGTCTTCTATTTTGCATTACTGGCCAGGATCAGGGAGTGGTGTTTAACTTATGCTCAGCCACATGGGCCGGGATCCCGACCAGTTCCACAAGGGACCATGCAAAAACATCCATATTCTGCTGTAAACAAAGCAACAACTGATCCTGAGTGGAAGGTTCCGGTTCTTGGGAGATTTTAGTGATCTTCCCTTGTTGTCCGGGGATCAAAGTAATCTCTTCCCGATCTTCTCTCATTACTGTCTATACTTCTTCTATTGCGAGAACTCCTCCTCCTCGGTCTCTACTGCTCTCTGTTGTCTTAGCTTTCTTTTTTTCTATCTGGACAGTTTCAGCACGACACTTTCGTGAGGAAGGCTGATCGCCCTGAACTTCTCCTACCCTGTCCTTTACCAGGAACTTGATCTTTTGATGATACTTGGAAGCGACAGCGTTGAAGGTTTTCAAAGCCGGCCTTCCTAATATGAAATTATACCGCTTACCTCCGTGAAAGTGGTCATGACCGATTTTCTCGAATTCCCAGATCCTAATGTCAAGGGATTATGATTTCCCCTCGAGGATGAACTGTGTGCCTGGAAAAAACGAAGAGAGCTATTTCTACTGCTTCCAGATTATAATCTTTCAGGTCTGTTTGATCTAAGGCCTCTTGGAATATAACATTGACAGAGCTCCCTGAGTCCCCAAAGACCCGTCTTATATCATAATTTTCTATTCTTGCCTAGATGACCAGGGCATCGTTAATAGGAAGGCTGATACCTTGTAAATCTTGGGGCTCAAAACTAATGATCGAGCCCTCCTCTTCTCTTGCATCACCCACTTCAAGGATTTCCCGTCTACTCCACGCTTTCCGAGATCGGTTAGAATCACCATCTGTTGATCTTCATGAGATCATTTTAATCACTCAAAAAGTGGGGGATTCTCTTCGATCCTTTCCCTCCCAAGACCCCTTGACACGATGGGCTTATCATAATTCTCTGGTTCTGATACGAATCTGACTGAGCGTGGCGTGCAAATGATTGGAAGGAGATTTAGGGAGCGTCTTTGTTTCGGACCTTCAAGCTCAATAATGATGAATCAAGCATATCCAAGCAAGTGGTGGAATTCAACAAAGAATATAATGAAGGAGTCCGAAACAACCAAGCATATGAGTGCAAAATGGCCCGAGAGAAGCAGTGCAGCAGCACGCGCTAGCGCAGATGTGCAGAAGCAGCAGAGCGCGCTAGCGCAGATGTGCAGAAGCAGCAGAGCGCGCTAGCGCAGATCAGCAGAAGCGGCGCAGCCGGGCGTAAACAATGCAGAATCTCGAGCGCCACCGCACGAGATCCCACGCAGCCGCGCGACCTTCCCTGTAGAATTTTTTTACAACTTCCTTTATGACTTTTTGCACTACTTTTTCATGTTTTATTGATTATATAATGATTGTATGAGACCATGAACGAACCAATTTAGATTGATAAGAAATATTTTGAGGTTTTCTCTCAATTCTCAAGGCTTTTGAAGCATTGTTCATTACCAAATCAAAATTATCAAAGATTGCATCTTTGTGGCGTTTGTCAATTGTTTTCGCACGGATTGTCAAAAACAAGTTCTTTGAAGGTTCGTATGAAATTCGATTGTTATTATCGTTGATATTTGTTGCTAAGTGTTAATCGCTTAGAGGTGAATATCACAAATCGTTGCTTGTTTCAAAAGATCGGGACAACATAATCGATCCTTGTTCGTTATTGAATTGAGGGCGTGATTTCAATTAATCGTGTTTGCTTCTCATTCGTACGAGGATTCTTATCAGGTTCAGTCCTAGGGGTTTTGTACCCTACTGGGTGTAGCGAGCCATGAACTTCGAGGTACCCAAGGGGTTCCCCTAGCTTTCTTGGCTGTTGGACTGAATTTTGTTGGATTGGTCCTGGGATTGTTCTTTCTCAGCTTCCTGCACTAGTGTCATGATAACACTCTTGGTGCAGCGTACATAATTTTAGAATGACTCCAGGACCCTAAGAAGATCGTTGAGACTAAGAACTGGTTTCTTTCTCCTCTCACAGATGAATGGCGCTTGGTTTTCAAGATCTTCAAGGGAGTATAATGCAAAAAACACCCCAAAGGGTTTATTTTCTATATCCGGTCATCCGTCCTCCCTTTTCTTTCGCTCTTTTCTTTTCTAACAGCTTCTCTTTTCTGTTTCGGGTATTCTTCCGTTAAGATATATTTTTCAGCTTGAGATAATAGATCCTCAAAATCTCTCGGCAATTTTTTACCAGAGATCGGAAGAAATACCCTTCCAGGATTCCTTGCGTGAATGTCGTAGTCTTGGTCTCGGGTGTTAGAGTATGTGCCCGACAAGCAAACTTGTGGCTAGGGCTTTTATTGGCTCTAATGTAAAACAATCTGTTTTAATAATATTTTATAATTTTATTCGATTATAGCATTATACTTTATCTGTATACCCAAGCAAGCTGCATAGATAAAGTCCTTGAATATACAATAGGTACCATGAGGTCTGCGTCACAACGTAAGATCATGAAACACATTAGGAAGTGTACCGTATATTCTAAACATGTTCCTAGTCGAATCAGCCGCCTAAAATAAGGATAAAGTTCGCTCGAGCTAAAGACTATCATTTGTGGTGTAAACGCCATGTTTCATTGGCAAGGGCATGAAGATGTCCATTCGCACATATGGGTGATCATATGATGATGCACTGAATAACCCTCCCTCGGACTATCCAAGTGGTTCCCACTTATCGAGTGGAATAGTCCGCAGTTATGGTTGTACACCATTAGTCCTTTGACCCGGGACAATGTAGGAGCTATACGTACTAGCATGCACTTTGATCCGTTTACCGACTCCATCGAGGGTCATCAGGTGGCAAGGTTGGGTGTAGTTTCGAAATACTTAGGAGCAAATGCATGTAGTCGGGGATTCACCATTCGCATACGGGTGAAGATATCCTATGTAATCTGATGAGTTAATAATACAAGGAGTCTCTGGCCAGGGCAAGAAATGTGCTTTAGGGAAAGGTGTTTTCCTAGTTGCACACACCATACCACTATTAGTACTCAAAGATAAATCGCATCGTTATCGAATTCATATGCAACTCTCGATAAACCAATGGTTGCAGATTCGATCGGGATATATGTGTTAAAGGGGCCGTACTGTACGCTAACCATGACTAAAGGTTCTTGTAGGCAGTATCAGTGATACCTAGTGGATCATGAGGCGATGCTACTAGACGCTCTTACTATGATTCGATGGGTGCAATCAGAAATGAGTTCTTACATTCTTGATCAATGTGTTGATGAAAAGAATGGGGTTAACTAGGGTAAGCCCGAATAAGAATAAATGTTATTCTGAATCACATGGAGACGTGAACTCACGGCTAGCTGTATCCCTGAACCATTGAGGGTCACACAAGTATCGAATTATGTGTTCTCGTTGAGATAGTCAAATTTCAAGGAGTTGGAATTTGGCGACTATAGTTTGATGGAGATCAAACATGAAGATTATGAAGGAGTTTATGAGCTGATCCCATAGGATGGAAGAAGTGGAAGTTATCATGATTGCTAAATAAGGAAGGAGAGTATAACTGCCTGTTTTGTGAAGGAGTTCACTAAAACTGGCAGCTGCCAAATATGGTAACTGCCATATATGGTAAGTTCCAAATTTGATAAATGAAAATTTTGATCTTCGAAATTTTCGATTTTCATTACATCAACAAGATTTGTATCCTTGGTACATCGGTGCTCTCGGATTGTCGTTTGGGGTTATAATGAGTTCAGAATCATTTCTTTAGTGAATTTGGAATTTACTAATTAAATTATTGTGCTAGTAGTGGTGACTATTAATATACACAAATTCTCATAAATATTCTAGAAGAGTCTAGAATTAAATTAACCTAGGAGTTAGGTTATAAATTAAATAATAGTTATTTAATTTAATATACATATACATGTATATATTTTATATGGTGATATAAAATATGTATATATGATATTATTATATAATGTATTATTAAAGGTTAATAAATACATTATATATTAATTATGTGAGAGTTTAAATACAATGAAATTATAAGAGTCCTTGTGGGAGAAGGATTCCTAAAGTCTCATTCTATAAATACAACATTAGGGCTCATTGTTGGAAGATAAAAAAATATGCACATAAAATCACCACAAAATTCTCCCTTCTTTGGTCAAATAAGTCACGGCCATATGTGGTTGGAAGATTATTAAGTCATGTAATTTAGTTTAGATTAATGACTTAATTAGCTTCTATATTAATTGATTAAGAATCAATTAATTTCCAACCTTTGAATTGAAAGTCACGGCCAATTCAAAAGCTTTGTGAAGTTTCGGCCATCTTTTTTCCTTCCACCGCCGCGCCACCGTCGATGCATCGTCTCCTGGATTTTGGAAATTCAGAGGTTACAGTCTCAACGCACAAATCGCTTGAGATTTCTAGTGCAATCCAAGCGAGGAACAAAGTTTTTGATTGTGTACTTAATTAGGCGATCAAATCTGAAGAGAAGTTCGTAGAAAATTACAAGAAGGGCTATATCCAGCCTAAACACCGGAATAGTTTGGAGTCCAACGTTGATAACGCAAATGTACAATTCTAAACGCCCTATGAATGTTTTTGAACACACTGACGCCCAAGAACAAAATATTTTAAACTTCCGTTGCGTCTTGGGTGCGAGAATACGATGTCCCAACATCAGGTGCATAGGAATGTACTTCCAATGCTGCTTTATTGAACTTGTGGATGTAAGCTCTCAATGATTCTTCTCTGCCCTGCTTGATCTTAAACAGACTAAAAGCTATTTTCTTGTATCTTTTGGTGCTACTGAAGTGATGTAAAAAGACACTTTTGAAGTCCTCAAAGGTTTGTATACTCTAAGGATCTATCTTCTCGAACCATCATTGGGCTGAATATATGAACGTAGTTAAGAGAGTTTTGCACTTGATCTCATCGCCATAACAATGCAACATGACCATGTTTTCAAAACGAGTTAAGTGCTCTTCAGGATCCGTGTTTCCGTCATACTCTCTTATGTTTGTTGATTTATAGTGGGCTGACAAGGGCTCATTAACTATACGGGTGAAGAAATGACACCCTCTTGGTTGAATTTGGGAAGTCCGAGGGGACCTGGCCTACCCTTCCAACTTATTCAGTTTTTGTCTCAAGTCTTCTAGTTCTTCAGCCACGGTAATGGCTTTGGAATATTCCTGGGAACTTTCTTCTTTTTCATCATTCGCTCCGTCCCGAGAAGGAGATTCTTCCTGGGACCTTTCCTCTTGGGATACACGACTACTGCTGGGAGGTATCTTTTCTGCCACGGCCTTATGAACAGCCGGTGTTGTCCATTAAAATAATTTTTCAGAATTGATCATGAAAGTTTGCTGGGGTGGAGTTTCTTGGGGAACCTCTAACTCTGAGGAATACATTCTGGAATTGTCTCTCCAGGCTGATTTTCGAGTAGAAACCATTTCTTCGTCGTAGATCTGATTTCCCACAAACGACACCAATGATGTCAACCTGGTGAATTGGGTCTGAGTGCAGTGGGCAATCACGTCGGGTCGGGTTAGTTTCTATAGTTGAATATGTTGGAGCTTGAGCAGGATATGCCCTGGCTCTGTGAATATGAACACTTGAACACAAAGAACATTAGGGGGCGCCAGAAAATTCTCCGGCCTGATCACTTCGACGCTCAAGTCAATTAAGTATTTGATGAATATATTGAAATTCTATGCCAAGGTTCTATTTCTCAATAAATATCAATAAAACCTGGTATTTATAAAAAGGACGTCAATGATGGTCTTATTTTCAGTGCCTAGCTGCTACTTATGATAGATGGTTGCTAATGCCCTGCTAACTGATACTGTTAAGTTTGATAACTCATACTTACTCCAATTGAGTTAAATCACCCCTACACGCATAGAAAGATAGACTAATGCTAATCTAGTCGTGGTGCCCCATATCTACGGGTGCGAACATGACACTTGTACTGGAGTGCCCGTGTAAAGGCCCGTAAATTCGTGTTCGTAAATTTGCGGAAAAATTAAAAAAATTTTCTTTTTAAATAATTAAAATGTCTTATTCATAAGATAAACTGATAAATAAAGTTTAATATTCAAAATAACAGCGGAAGAATTCCATGTTTGCAAAGTATCAATTTAAAATAATTAATCAACAGATAAAAACTGAGTTCGGAAAATAACAAATGCAAAATATGAGGTCTTCGGGTTCCACTACTGCCGACCCAAGCTAGCTCATTGGTCCCCACCCTCGGCCCCGACATCATCAGTACCTACAACAATCAAGTCTAGTGAGTCTAAAGACTTAGCATGCATATATCGTAAATAACAAGTAAATACATAAAAATCGCCTGCATGTGAAAATATCATGTCATGAAGTTTAACTTAAAATATCATTCCATGAGTAATTATAATACGTGCATAACTGAAATGAAAATATCGTAAGTGATAATGTTTGCTCCTTGAAGCCCTGTAATGAAATAACTTGTAATAATTTTCTGGTGAGATTATGGTCTACGCAAGTGGCCCCTGAACTGACCGGTAACTGGCGACCGGGTGGTACAAAACTGAACTGACCGGTAACTGGCGACCGGGTGAAGTAATAATCCCATGATAGTAAAGTGACCACAAGCAATATCGCATAAATCTCAAAATGAATATTTTGCACGTAATATAATTAAATAACATCGTTAAATATCCTGTAATAATTTTACTGATTGGGTTGGATCGCTCCCAGGCTCGCCGCGACTTAAATCTAACATGAAAATTATGCAATTGATTTAACTTGACCAAACTTTGTAATTGAATCCAAAAATTTAGACAATTACGCCTATCGACTTCGTATTTAATCGTGACTCCGTACCAACCCGAACCGACACCGAACCATCATTTAGTCATGATTAAAATACGCCTAAAATGATGAAATAATGCTCCTAAATTTACAGTACTCGAAATTTAGTGAATGGAGGCCAAAAACATGAAACGCTCTTTCGAGAGTCATTTTGGCACATTGCACCGTAAATTCTCGTACGACCTCTAAAATGATCCGAATCACGAACGGCCAAAAACATGACCTTCCCAACTCATTGAGGTACTGTCCAGTCCAAGGCCATAGGCTAAAAGTCAACCAAGGACCCGGAATTCACCTCTGCACCGCAGCACACTTGCTGTCAAAAATTACAGCAGCAGCGCTTTGTTTTCCTTGTGTCGTTTGCGAGGCTAATGGCCATTGGGGCTTGAACCACCGACCAAAACCTCTTACCAACATCCTAAGGAATGGTTTGAACCATGGCTAAGGGGCCTAGGCCAGCCACAATCCGAACCACACCAGAAACACGACCTCACTCCTAGCCGAGAACGTAATCTGCGCGCTTGGGAGGTTTTGCTTTGTTTGCTGTCATGGATTTTTCCAGTGGTCATTTGGTTGACCATGGCACGATCCATACATCAAGGATCATGGTATGAACCGTGGCTAAGGGCCAGAGACCAACCAAGATTCACACCACCCCACAAAACCAAAACTTCACATGCAGAGAAATGAAAGGGCCGAGAGGCTGTTTTTGTTCTTTGATTTGAAAACCGATGCAACCATGGACCAAGCCTTGAAAGGCTGACTTGGTCACGTCTTAGACATAATAAGGAGATGTTCTAACCATGGCTATGGCCCCTGGGGCAGCCAATATTAGATTCATCTCCCTTGACAGCAAAAATAGAAAATCGAGACACAATATGACATAAAGGGAGAGTTGCTGTCATTTTTAAATTTCCAGCATGTATGGGGCTTGACCGAACGGACCAATACGATCCTAACATGTCCTAGTACATGTCTAGATGCAGCCTTGGGAGCCTGGAAGTCGAGCCATACCCTGAACCTTCAAAACAGCAGAAAACGTGAAGCACAAATGGGAGTCAAAATCTGTGCAGAATTTTTTTTTCTATGCAAGTTGCTGTATATTTCGGTTTTTGCTCCTTAAATCATGAACATGTGATGTTTTAAAATATTTATAAGACTTGATTGAAGAGCAAAGAATGATATAAACATGCCTGGAAATTGATTAAGGAAGAACACAAACTAAACGACGGCACGGCGGAGTCGGATTTTTCTTTTCTTATTGTCTTGATGGAAGCTCTCGATTTATGCTGCTGCTCACACACTATTTTGCTGCTATTTTACTGATATTTTCGAATGAGGGAAAAGTATGGAGTGCTAAGGAATGAAGGGGAAAAATACAAGGAAAAATGGAGAAGTCAAGTCATGCATGCATTTAGATGCTAGCTAGGTACAAAGAATGTGTTTATTGTCAATCCCATGGTCCCCTCCAATATGCTGCACGTGAATTGTGCTGAGTTTTCTTCTGCATTTCGGTGGAATGGTGATGGAGAGAAGACTAGGAAAATGAATGAGAAGTTGCAAGGAAAATGAAGGAGTTATGCAATGATTTAGGATGAAAGTTCAAAGTCAAGGAATTGATTAGCATGTCAAATTATTCCTTCCTTGGCTGCTGTACAAAAAGGTGAATTGATAGGCTAGATTAATGTTTTGATTAGGTGGAATACAAGTGCCTAAATGATTAATTTTTGATAAGTAAGAATTGAGGGAATTATTATACTAAGGAGAGCTAATGAGGTTTGACTAGGATGGGGTTTACCAAATTTAATTAAATTGGTTGAGGGGCCGAAAATAGCAATGAAATTGGTAAGGAAATTTGTTGATTTTTGTTTTTAAATTCTTAAGGTTTTAAAAACTAATAAATATATATTTTAGTGAATTATTAATTTAATTTAGGATAATCATTTTACATGGCATGGCTAATAAATTACTAACATGCTAGGTTGAATTTTTTTTAAATAAAATAGGCCTAGATTAATTTATCCCATTTGATTACACATTTTAATTTAGTTTTTTTTTAATTAATTATTGAACATAAAAGAATTAATTAGCAACTTAAGTCTAATTAATTAATTAAAATCCTAAAACATTCTTTATCATTAAAATAAGTTATTTCTTGGCTTAAATTAAATTTAAGAATATTTTCTTATTATTAATCTTATCTCTAATCTCCAACTCCGGTCCGGCCTCGCGTATTTAACTGAAAAGATAACACTTAAACTACTGAATAAAATACTTAAGTTTAAAGAAAAGAATTTAAATACTCCTGCACTGAAAATTCTTTTTAATTTAAATACTAAGAATTATGTATGGTTTATACGTAGTCCAATTTACGAGTTCTACCGCCCGGGTAAACAACCTTAAGGCAAATCATTGTTTTTATTTGTATTATCTGGGCTCTTACTCCTCGGACTCTTACTATCCGGGCTTAACGATGAACACAGCTCCTGCTGAACATGGGGTAGGGCCGTTCCACTCTTTTGACTACCCTAAATCCATAATAGAGATGACCGAATACGAGATATTTCTCGAGGTATCCTGAAGTGTTTATGGCAAAAGAAAACCTCTTCGAAAGAATTTGATTCGGAAGAAGAAATCCGAAGATGGAGAGCTTGGCTTATATGGACTTACGAAATGGGTCTGACTTCTCTATCGGCCCAACAACTTTTGGTATTCGCCACGTGTTTCACTTGCTATAAACACTTGATGTCCATTGTTATATGTGGAGGCACTATCATCATATGATATAGATGAACAAGATTCATCCACATATATGATTTTAAAAAAATTAATGAACCATATATATAAGTTAAATTTAGGCCCATGATTATATTTCAGGGTCAATAAAAAATATACGATTCATTTAAAATTTAATTAAATAAAAGGGATTTTGACTTTTTTAAATCGAGAAAAGGGAGTTGAATAGGTTAGTTAGATAAGATCATTAATTAGCTCGTTAAAAAAAATGAAAAGTGGGCCACTCTTCTACTTCTAATTTATTACATTTTTTTTAAAAAAATAAAAAAATGGAAGAGTGGGTCGCGAAGAGCACGACCCACGCGACCCACTCTTCTATTTCTATTTTTTTTAAATAAATTTTTTAAAAAAAATAAAAAAAATGAAGAGTACTTCTAATTTTTCAATTTTTTTAAAATAAAAAAATGAAGAGTGCTCGACCCTCTCTTTTAAATTTTTTTTTTATTTTTTACGTTTTTTAAATAAAAAAATAAAAAAAGTTGGTCGAGTGATAATGTTAGAGGTTTGGTTTAGGGTTTTGTTTAGGGTTTAGGGTTTGGGTCGAGATGGGTCGAGTGGGTAGAAATTTTTAATATTTTTGAGTTTTGATCATTTTATAATATATAATTCACTTTATATATGATTAGAATGTAAATATGTATAAAAAAATTTATTTGTGTAAACATTATTTATATGTTAATTTAAGTATGTTAGTTAAAAAATTCATAACAAGTATCTCTTATTCTAACAATGTGGGTTGAATTTATACTCGACTAAAAATCTTAACAAATTTTATAATTCCACTAAAATTCATAACAAATTTTATAATAATAGAACTAAAAAAATTCATAACAAATTTCATTACATATTCACTTTAATGAATGTATATCGAAACATATGAATAATGAAATTAATGTTTATTGTATATAAACATTAACAAATTTTATAATTCTACTAAAATTCTAACAAATTTTATAATAATAAAACTAAAAATAATCATAACAAATTTCATTACATAACAAATTTCATTACATATTCACTTTAATGTAATGAATGTATGTCAAAGCATATGAAATTAAATTAATGTTTATTGTATGTAAACATTAACAAATTTTATAATTATACTAAAATTTTTAGCAAATTTTATATGCTTCTCGATCCATCTGTTACAATATATATATATATATATATATATATATATATATATATATATATATATATATATATATATATATATATATATATATATATATATATATATATATATATATACCCATCTCTACCCATGCGACCCAACTTTGGTGGGTCGCGTGGATCGAGTATAATCTCGACCCAATTTTGTGTTTCGGCTCAGTTTTGATTGAAATTGTTATAATCTTAGCCCATAAAATTAAATTACCAAATTGAGTGTACTGCACCAAATATTCTATCTCTTTCTCATTTAAAAATGACACAAGCTTCTTACAGATCTCAACGTATCTTGATCCTAAAATTAACTTACATTCAAAAAATTGATTTCTTCCAAATTTAGCGGGAAAGTAAACATATAAGAAACAAAAAGATTATTAGTTATATAAATTTAAAACAAAACAAAGATTATTAATTATAAAAATTTAAAATTAATGGATCGTGTCACGAGCCATGTATCGTGAAATCTTCACGTCACGACTCTCGGGGTCGTGAACTCATGACCCTGGGTCGTGAAGCCCACAACACTGGGTCTTGTGCTTCACGACCCAAAGTTGGGTCGTGAAGCACTTGTGCTTCACGACCAACAAAGTGTTGGGTCGTGAAGCAGCACTTGTGCTTCACTGTGAAGCACAAGTGCTTCACGACCCATGAAGACTTGTGCTTCACGTGAAGCACACACTTGTGCTTCACTGTGAAGCTGAAACGTCCTGTCCTTTTTATTGCTTTAAAAGTACTAGAATTTTTTTTTTTTTTTTAAACACTCAATTTTCGGCCATGTATACTTGCCACATGAAAATATTAAAATATTTTCCCCCTTAAAATAAAATACCAACCATCTAACATTTTAAAATCAAGTGCAATAGTCATAAAATGAAGTCGTCGCTTGTTTTACCAAACCAAAAAAAAACAATAAGTTTGAAAAGTAAAGCCCATACTAAACCTCTCAAAAATCTCGCAAAAGCATAAATAAATACTCTTAAAAATCTTTAACTTAAATCATAAAGCATAATGCGGAAATAGAAGCGCTGGTCCTCGGGTTATGTGCACCGACAGTACAGCAAGTCACTCGTCAAGACCTCCAATATCATAGTTATTTATATCACCTGCATCATACACACCTAGTGAGTCTAAAGACTCAACACGTCATATTCTTGATAACGAGTAATACGTAATACATTTAACATATAACAGTGAAAAATACTTATACTTAAAATATCGTTTTCATGAAGATGCATAAATATAAACATAACATTTTCGTAAACATTTTCATGATGAATAAAACTTTTAAATAAAAACATTTTCATATTCCTTTTTCATAAACATTTTCATAAACATATTCATGTCATCATCAACATATTCATATACATATCATCATCAACATATACGTATTCTTTTTTCCTTTCGTTGAATTCAGATCGTTAATTGTGACTTTCGTGTTCATCTACGTCTACGTCTACGTGTTGGGCGATGGATCCATCTACATGTAACCACAGTACTGGGCGGCGGGGACACCAACAACACTCTCACCGGTCAACTGGGCCTTGGCCTTACGTATTAACATATCATCGTATACATCTACATGTCCGTATCCAAGGAAACACGATCGTCGGGCTCCCACTGGGACCATAACCCTCACGAAATTTCCAACATATCATCGTATTAGTCACAATTACTTCACTTCCTTCAACGTTTCATATTCTCATCACTTAATAAAATTTAAACATGCATATAACGTTTTTCTTTTAAACCAAGCATGCATCATGTCTTTTAAATGTCCATAATTAAACCATAAAATCCATAAACGTTTTAAAAATAACATTTTAACATATACATATCCATGAACATTTAAAATAACATTTGAACATATAAAAATTCATAAACATTCCAAATAATCATATTAGCATATGAAACAGCATTCAGGACACTGCCATGACGTTTACTAATTTCTAGGTGTAAAATGACCGTTTTACCCATAGACGTAAAATTTCACGTTTTTGACATTTTCTTAATTTCATTGACCCTACCATGTCCCAAATAATTATTTAAGCTTACAAGAATTTTCTCATAATTTTATTTAGCTAAAATATTAGACTTTTAAATTAATCTTTAAATATGACGTATTAATGCGTTTTAATCTCGAATTAAACCAAACCTTATTATAAAATTCCCAAATTTAAAACTTAGACTTATAATAAATATTTAAGCTTAAACCTAAATTTTCATGATTTTACAAAGCATAAAACTAGGCTATTCAATTAACTCGTTAATTAGCGTTTCGTGCGGCGATTAAATCCCGATTAAATCCAAAACTCGTTATTTTGATCCCAAATTTTTAACATAGCTTTTTTATTATTTATTCTACCCTTTCATGTCTTGAGCCACCCCCGTGGACCCACGGATTCAATTTTAGCCTTATAATTTTCGTTTTTGACACCCTACCGAACACACCGAGCCATCTCCTAATTTACTCGAGCCACGCCCGAGCCACCTTGAGCCGAGACCTAGCCAACACACCTAGGGACCCTACTGTGCAAGCCCAGCCCCAAAACATGACCCTAACCCGCTCAAAAAGCTCCTGGAACTCGACCCATATTTCTGCACATGTGTGTGTGTAGTGTCCTTGAACAAAAGAGACTCCTATCTAGTCTAGCACTCCTCCAGCCAAGCCCCGACAGAACCCAGTCGACCCTAACCAACCCTGGACCACGCCCAGCCCCAGCCCAGACCAGCCCAAGCCCTGAACCGCGCGCACAGACCACCTGAAGAAGACAGCAGCCTGCGCGTCCAAGCTCTTCCTCCCGTTTTCAGCTTCTTCCCTCAAACCAGTTGCGACCCAGCCGCACCCGCTCTTAGCCCGACCCCTGCCCATGACCATAGGACCCTGATGAATCTACCCTGAGCCACCCAGCCCTAGCAACAAGCCCCCACGGCTGCTGTCCCTACCCACCGTTTAACGTGCGAGGAGTCCCTTCACCATGGGACTCCTCCAAGGCTAACCGTGAGGGGTCCTAGCCATGCTAGGAGCCTTCCTGACCCTAGACCGAGACCCTTAGGACCCAACCCCCAGCCCTGGTCGAGCCCCAACGCCCCATGCAAAGTGATCAAGCTATGCCCTCAACAAGCACACATATCTCAAAAAAAACTCACGGCCCTTCCCTTGCTGTTCTTTGCCTATGGTTCCAGCATGTTTCCTCCATTATTTTATCATGTTTTGGCTATAAAATAATTCCATATTATTACCCTATCCATGGCAGCCCCTTAACAACATAATATTCATGATTTTGGATCAAATACATGCCTTAAAAATTCACATGTTATGCAAAAACGAAATTGTTTCATGATGCACTTGTTTTTCATGCAAAAACTCAATTAAATAAATACTATGGTGTGATAGATGAGAAAAGGAGAATATGGCGTGCCTTTGCGTTTTAAACGCACGATTATTCGTTGACGATTGGCGAAGAACGGGGCGAGACCTTTGGCTTGAATCACCTTGGCAAATTCTCGAAAATTGCCTCGATCTTTATGCATGTGTGTGCCGTGTAGTTTAGGAGGAGATTTTCAGAATTGTGGCCGTGTGTCTTGTGTAAAATTGTAGGGTTTTAGGAGACTTAATCATATATTATATACTAATTAAATACCAACAAGGCTTTAGGCCTATTAAGCCAACTATTTAGGCCCATTAGTCTTGATTAGGATTTAATTAGAATATTAAAATAGTTTTGGTAAAAATAGTTTGTAAATTAAATAGCCGGGTTGCTAAAAAGTTCATATTCTTGTTGAAAAACCAACACCGATAAAATTTACGTTCCGACGTATAAAATCACCTCAAAACCCTTTATTTTTCAAAAATAAGAAAAACATCACCCATAATTTAAATAATTAAAAACAATTATTTAATAAAAACATTTTCTATTTTTCAGCCATCGGTCTCCGTTCCTCGATCGCAACTCGAATAACCTTTTAAAATATATTTTAATGCAACAATGTAGAAAAATATATTTTCAAACATGCGAATATGCATCACATAATTAATTCATGCAATTAAACATTTAATTAAAATACACAAAGAATTTAATAACTCAAATGCATGTGGTTTGCGTGGACATTTAAATTTTATGGGCGTTACAGAAGCACTGCTTCAAGACCCAACAAAGTGTTGGGTCGTGAAGCAGCACTTGTGCTTCACTGTGAAGCACAAGTGCTTCACGACCCATGGGTCGTGAAGCCTTGTGCTTCGCGACCCAGGGTCATGAAGTCGTGGGTCGTGATACATCTTTTGTTTTCACGATTCATGGTGAATCTTTTCACTCTTGGGTCATGAACACTGATGAGATTCAATAAATTTTATATCTCAAAATTTTTTTTTTTTAATATATAGTTTTTTTTTTTGGATTTGTTGTTCGTGGTTAATTGTTAGCCAAAAAATGAGAGGATGAAAAGTTAAGAAGAAAAATATTTTTTGTGAAGATAAAAAATGAAATAAAATTTAAAATTGAGTCGGAAAAGATAGAAAAATTGAATCGAGTGAGTTTTTTTATTTAATTAAATTATAAATTTTATTATATATAAAATTAAAATACACTAATGAAAAAATTAGTTTTTAAAAAAATTTTAAATAAAATAAATTACGTTCACTCCCTTTTTCTTAATAAACTCTTCCGTCACTCCCTTTTTCCTCATTTTCCCTTATATTTCAACCCCTCCAAGCCCTCAATGTCTGAGTTCTCGTATCATACGACAGCTTATCTCGGAGACGCGTAGCCCTAGATCTCACCTTGCTTTGTCCTTGTCCTGAACACCGAATTCCAGTCCTTCAAGGTATGTGTGAATCTCAATTTTTTTACTCGAACTTTTGGTTTTTATTTGGTGAATGATGTTGGTGTAGATGGTGTCGGATGCGAGCAAGAAGAAGGCGGCTCAGAAGAAAGCTGCGGCCGCCGCCAAGAGAGGAGGTAAGGCAGCGGCTGCCCCATCTAAGGCGGCAGCTTCGGTTGATAATGGAACCAACGGCGAAAGTTTGGCTAATGGTGTTGATGCTCTTCAGATATCTGATCGGACGTGTACTGGAGTTATTTGCTCGCATCCTTTGTCAAAAGATATTCGTGTGAGCTTTTGTATCCATTAATATAGGCACGGCTGGTTTGTGGTGATTTATGTTTTTAAGCGTGTACTGTAATTTACGGTGTTGAATTAATTAATTAATAGAAAGTGTAGTATCTGGTTGAGTCATGAGTGAAAGCAGATCTAACTTAGATTTTTAATGAAAAGGAAAGTTAATCAAATTCATTATTAGTTTTTGTTTGTGAATTGTTGTTATGAAAGTGTATATCATGAACATAATAACTGGAAGCTTTCTAGAAATTTACATAGTTAATATGGTAACAGTAGAAACTTGAGAACGTTTTCTTGCTAGTTCATTTTTCTTGTCTCCTCATTTAAATCTAAGAGTTTGAATCTGAATTGGTTGGAGATTTTGCTGGTTTTCGTGTCTGGGAACTTGCGGAACTTATCTGTTGGTTATGGTTATTTGAAAAGGATTAATGTTCTTTTGTATATTTTATTCTCTCTCTCATGATATTATTGGATCAGTTTCATGGATATAGAAAACTGACCCCTGAAGTTTTGGTAACCAGGAAAATACTCCTGTAGTCCACCGTTTCATTGTTTGTGGCATTATTATGATATTTTGTGTTGGACAGCGGCGACAATAAGGATTTTGGTTACTGGACATTCTTGACTAGCCCAATGAACTTAAGAGAGAGTTTCTGTAATATTTGAATATCAAACTTTTGACAAAGAGATGATCTATGGAGTTTGAAAGAAATATTCCTGGTTCTTTCTGTTTCTTATGACAAATATATTATTACGCAAATACTTGGTCATTGTCCCTTGGAGGGCCATGGTTAGGTTGCTTTTAAACATACCCGTGAGCTGGTGTAAAGATACATCCAAATTAAATTAAAAAATAATGGTGCTAGTTGAAGAATGGAGCGCGAAAATTTTATGATGATATTAGTTGAGCCTCTGCTAATATAAAGGTTCCTTTTATTTTGATATTTTCTGTGTTGTTTCACATTTAGCTTATCCATGATGCTTTGACACTAAGAAAATAAATGGATCCGTGCAGTATCTTACACGCCTTGGATAAGGCATGGATGTTGGACACTCATAAGTTACAAGGAAAAAATAACTTAGGGCATGTATGACTGTGCAATGTCGCACATGTTTTGGACACAACAATATTTTTTTTAACATTTTTAAAATTTCAGAACAAAAAATTATAATTTAATATTTTTAATATTCAAAATGATTTTATCAATTTTGAAGATTGAATGTTTTATGTCCTTTTTTTAATTTCACAATAAATTTATGCTTGTTGGACCACATTTAAATTTAAGATATGAAAAAATTGGTATGTGTTTTTAGTAATGGGGTAGGGGTCTCGAACCGAGACGTTCTCACTTTTGTGAGAATAATATACAACTGATGCCTCATTTCTTAGGCTTGCTCCAACAATTTAAAGCCTAATTTTATAGGCCCTGAGGCCTAAACTAACGTCCAAGAGGCAACAAGAAAATCTAGTCTACGTCCTGTGGTGTATAGATCGTTTCTCTTCTGTCAAATATCGTTTCATCTTCATCATTTGAACCAAGGGGGAGAGTGTGCGGTCTGTTGATACTTGATACTGTGGAATCTGCCTAGCGGCTCCTATTAGTTGCTAGGCGCAGTATGACCATTAGCGGATTTTAGGATTTTGTGTGCATTCAAATATTGTCTCCTTGTGTCCTATATTTTATAGAAATCCATTGTTTTGTATTATTTTCCCCGCTGGGTATGTGATTACTGGAGCATGTCTAATATGTTTAACCTAGATCTGAATGCTTAGTGACAGGCTATTCATGTGTACAAAAATTTCAAATCGTCTGTTGTGACATTTTTGTGATCATCATCAATTGAATTTTGTTTTGCAGATAGAGTCTCTGTCACTCACTTTTCACGGGCATGATCTCATAGTTGATTCTGAATTGGAACTGAATTATGGAAGGTATGTGGTACTTCTTAACTTTTATGAATTTTATGCAATTAATTTCTGATGTCATGAAGTATACCATCTCTTGTACTTTTTTTCCCAGACGTTATGGTCTCCTTGGGCTAAATGGATGTGGAAAGTCTACTCTTCTTTCTGCAATAGGTTGTCGAGAGCTTCCCATTCCAGAACACATGGATATTTTTCACCTTAGCAGAGAGATTGAAGCTTCTGATATGTCTTCACTCGAGGCTGTTATAAACTGCGATGAAGAGAGGTTAAGATTGGAGAAAGAGGCTGAAGCATTGGCTGGTCAGGTATAAAGACGGTAATGTGTCCAATAGAATGGACCATCAATAAACCACTGGTGTTTGATTTGATTGTAGGAGGATGGTGGTGGAGAACAACTTGATCGCATATATGAACGTTTGGAAGCGCTCGATGCATCAACTGCTGAGAAGCGTGCTGCTGAGATTTTGTTTGGTCTTGGTTTCAACAAGAAGATGCAAGAAAAGAAAACACGCGACTTCTCTGGTGGTTGGAGGATGAGGATTGCTTTAGCACGAGCTCTTTTCATGATGCCCACCATACTATTGCTTGATGAACCAACAAATCATCTTGGTGAGATTAGATGTCATTGTCGTTTGCAACATATTTAATATGACTTTTTATCTTCTATGAACTCTAGCTAGTTGGTCCACTTTGCTTATTTGAAACAAAGACCGAAGTAGGGTTATTGGGACATCATATCATATATTATGTATGCGCAGACCTTCCTGATATTTTTGTGTAGTTCATTTCATTTAAAGCAGATGTAGAGAAGAAAAAAGTTCATTCTGCATGTTTGTGGTTACTTGTGTTATATGGAAAACCTGGTGCTTTGCAACTGCATATTATTTGTGAAGTTCCTTAAATGCTGCTAATTTTATTTCCTCCGAAGTTGATTTCACCTACATCATAGGAAGTTGGCTGATCTATGCCACTCGATCGTCTTGGACTTTGTATACTGGAGACATAAAAATTTGAAGTAAGCGTATTTGCCATCATCATCATCATTGCATTGACCAACTTTTTTAAATTGCAGACCTAGAGGCTTGTGTTTGGTTGGAAGAGACATTGAAGAAGTTTGATCGAATTCTGGTTGTGGTTTCGCATTCCCAGGATTTTCTGAATGGAGTCTGCACCAACATCATCCATATGCAGAGTAAGAAATTGAAGCTCTACACTGGTAATTATGATCAATATGTTCAGACCCGTTCAGAACTTGAAGAGAACCAGATGAAACAGTATAAATGGGAGCAGGAACAGATATCTTCTATGAAGGAATACATTGCACGCTTTGGACATGGCTCAGCTAAACTTGCACGTCAGGCTCAGAGCAAGGAGAAAACTCTGGCAAAGATGGAGCGAGGTGGACTCACCGAGAAGGTAGCCAGGGACAAACTTCTGGTATTCAGATTTACTGACGTGGGAAAGCTGCCTCCTCCTGTTCTACAATTCGTGGAAGTTACATTTGGCTACAGCCCTGATAATCTTATTTACAAGAACATAGATTTCGGAGTAGACCTTGATTCAAGAGTAGCACTGGTGGGACCCAATGGGGCTGGAAAGAGTACCCTGCTGAAATTGATGACAGGTGATTTAGTTCCTCAGGATGGCATGGTTCGGCGCCACAATCATTTGAAAATTGCCCAGTACCATCAACATTTAGCTGAGAAGCTCGACATGGAAATGTCTGCTCTCCTGTTTATGATGAGAGAGTACCCAGGAAACGAGGAGGAGAGGATGAGGGCTGCAGTCGGGAGATTTGGTCTTACAGGTAAAGCTCAAACTATGCCTATGAAAAACTTGTCTGATGGACAAAAAAGTCGTGTGATCTTTGCGTGGCTAGCTTGGAGACAACCACATATGTTATTGTTGGATGAGCCGACTAACCATTTAGATATCGAGACTATTGATTCGCTAGCTGAGGCATTAAATGAATGGGACGGTGGTATGGTTCTTGTAAGCCATGATTTTAGGCTTATAAACCAGGTGGCTCATGAGATTTGGGTGTGTGAGAACCAGACTGTGACTCGGTGGGAGGGTGACATCATACAATTTAAGGAGCACTTGAAGAAAAAGGCGGGATTGTCTGACTGAACAGAATTTGCAGTCACTGTGCCCCTCTTAGTTCCTGAAGAGACGAGCATTTTCAATCCAGCGGGGTAATGGGGATACTCAAGGAGTTGATGTTGACTGACTGGTCTTGCCTCAAGTTCCATGTGCTACTATTAGTTGAGTTAGCTATTATCATTATTTGTATTTGATCTTGCTATAGTTTTGCCTGCAATTCTTGATTTGGTCAGAGGCGGATTCGGTTGGCCTCTCCATTGATATTCATTTTTTAACGGAGGGTATGGCTTATACATATATTTGTGTATTTCTATGAACGTTTACGCTGTACTCTCGATTATTATCATGATATGTCAACTTTGTCATGTGTGTATTCTTTAACATATCCTTGTGCCAGAGTGTTGTTTTCGTAAATATGATGTGCCTTTCTCGTGTGAAATTTTGATGCGATGTTTGTCAAGTCTTGTTTGTTTATTGTATCTTTGTGCCACAATGTTAAATTGGTAACAGTTTGACTGTGAAGCTCGCAGTGGAAAACCCATACAAACGTGCCAATGAGTATGATTGATTACGTGGCAAAATATGGGCTTTCAGATGCCAGCAGCAGGTGGAGTGCTGATTTGAAATTTGAAACTTGAAACTCCGATTTGTAAGCCTTGCCTAGTATCCAAGAATCTTGATTGTGGTTAAAGTCTTCTATTTCTTTCATGGTGGTGATGTAATTTCATTCTCTCACTAGCAATACCCTTGATCAACCAGGTTGGATATGTTCCAATTGTTCTAAACCTTTATTTTTTACCGGTGTGGATGCATAATTCAGTCCATTCTTATTAACACTACAAAAACGGCTCTAGGCTAAAAAAATTGCTCTACTCTGAGAAGTTCATAACGTCTTTTTTACATAAAATATAAAAAATAATAAAAAGTGGACATGTACACAACTAAATTCCTTAGTTAACCAAGCATAAAACCACATTCTCGGCTTTCTTTTAAAAAATAATTTTTTTTTAAAAAAAATGCTGCAATTTAAAAACATTTACAAATCTAAGTACAATAATCTCGTATAAATTATATTACATGTGGAAAAACAATAAAGCTTACCATGAATTTTTAAATCAAATGTAGAAACTTTCAAACGTTAGAAACACACAAATCAAGGCAATGAGCAAAATTTATATGTCATCGTGTCAGTGTTCCTGCAGCCATATGCTGCCTTTTTTCTAGGAGATTTTTTTCAAGATTTATAACTTATGTTAAATATTTTTCTAGTTCTTAAAATAACAATGCTATTTCGAAACGTAAAATGGTGATTAAGGTTGCTTCAATCATCCATCAACACCACCCACGAGTTTCAACGACATATATCTATTTTATTCTATTAATTTTAATCTTTTAATAAAAGACTGTGATAGTTATTTATTATAATATAATTTTAAAATATATATATATATATATATATATATATATATATATATTTAAAAAAACTATTCAGTAAAGTAATTTTAAAAATAAAAATTTGTATCTAATTGAATTTAATAGAAATAATTGGGGTTAAAATAATTTAGGTTGAGCAAATTAATTTTTCAATTGGATCATGTATTATATAAATATATTATTTCACTATTTAGCCATGCTTTCTTTAAAAAGTATTATTATCATTTAACGACTAGAAATCTAAATATTAGTAATTAGAGTCATGATTAATATCATATTACATTAATTATCATTGTTATTATTTTTATTAGTGTTTTCTTCTATATTTACTTAGCGTTGATAAAAAGATTACTAATTAACTATTCTGGTCTAACAAAATGATACATTTAATAAATAAACTAATTTTTTAAAATTAGCTTTTACACTCGTTCGAATGAAATTGGAAACAAACTCCACAAAATAAATTATAACATAAAAAATATTATCATAAAAAATTATTAAAAAACAAATAAATTAATTATAAAATCGACAAAAATATTATTATTTTGATTGTAAATTATCTATGCGCATATTTGTGATTCAAAACACACTATTGAAAAGATTTCAGTCATTTCATCCACCAACTCTGAAAGGTACCGAGACTTCAGTGGACTACGAGAGTTGGCTAGACGATATCGAGATGTTGTTTGAGTCCCCGGACTATACTGATGAGCGGAGGGTGAAACTAATTGGACACCAGTTGCACGATATTGCAAAGAACTGGTGGATTACCACGAAGAAGGCCTTAGAGCATCGAGGTACGACTATTACCTGGAATGTGTTTAGAACTGAATTTTATCAGAGATTATTTCCAATATCATACAGGAAGGACAGGGGCCGAGTTTGCTAATTTGAGACAGGGCCAGCTAAAAATTGAGGAATATGTGGCCAAGTTCTCGACCTTGTTACGATTTGCTCCACATGTGGCTGAAAATGATGAGGTCGTTGCTGATCAGTTTATTAATGGCCAAAATCCTGAAATCTTTACCTTCGTTAATACCGGGAGGCCAAACAATTTCACTGATGCCTTGAACCGAGCTAAGGGAGCCGAAGTCGGTCTGATGAGACAGAGAGGAGCTTCATTTGTGCCTCCAGCACCGAGACCAGAGCAACCACCTCCTCGATTCGAGAGTGGCAGTGGTAGTGGAAAGAAAGAATTCCTGAAAACTAGAGGAAAGCAATTCAAGAAATCTAGAAGTAGTTCGTCCAGTTCGAGTGGCTCGAGACAGACTGGTCAAGGCCAGAGTTATACAGGACCCTATTGTAGCACCTGTGGAAGGAAGCATTTCACAGAGCAGTGCCGAGGAGTGTTTGGCAGCTGTCGTATTTGTAGACAGCAGGGACATTTTGCCTGAGTATGTCCACATAGAGGTGCCCAAGGATCCCAAGCACCAGAGTCATCTGGATCAGTGGCTCAGACAGGGAGACAACCATCTGTTGTTCATTCTTTCCAGCCATCACCGTCTACTCATTCACAGCAGAGGCTAGGAGGAAGCCAGACAGTGAGCCAGCCTCCGAGACAGCATGCCAGAGTGTTCGCTTTGACCGAGGAGCAGGCACAGGATGCACCTGATGATGTTGTGGCAGGTAACTGCTTTATTTCTGGTTATCCTGCATATGTATTGATAGATACTTGTGCATCACTGATCGAGCAAAACTTGCACAGTGAATAGTCCCAAAATTTGTTGTATAATTAAAAGCTCGATTTAAATATCGCAAGTGCACGATAGTCAAGTTATAATAAACGTAAGTGAATACGAGTATCATTCCACAAGGACTGCGTTACAATATCTTTATTTCCAAGTAAATTTCTTTAGCAACGATAGATTGAGTTGGTGATTAAACTAAAGTGAATTTAATAACTAAAATAATTAAAGTGCAAGAAAAAGCAATCAAGAAATCAATGATTAAATTGGATTAAAATCAAATGAGAAACGAATTTGTTGGGAATTATCAATCTCTTAGATAGAAACGCATACCACATTGCCGCCTCCACTCTCAAAAATTTTTCAAGAAAAACCGTATACGTCCCCGGTTGTTTCCACGTGGTGCCCGGATAACAGAGTGTGTGTATAATCGAATCATAATCCGGGTTAAGTACCCACGCCTGAAACTCAGAGTCATCCACCGACGGTAAACCCAGCAAGGCATTGATAGTTCTCGAATCATATGGGACTCGACGCCCCCGCACAGATGCCTTATGCTCACTCCCCTCCGGAGCATTCGCATAGAATTCACGCACAACCGGAATCACCGCGGCATTCGGTTGTGCTAAAAAATTACTCCACCCTCGTCCCTCTACTAAGACGTCCGGAAAATAACGAAGAGCAGATGTAGTAAACCCTCGCTCAGGGATTGGTTTTCTATGTAGTTTAGCATGCTCAAACCGCTCCCGAGCTTTCTCATTAACAAAATTAGACGGAGTCGAACGAGAACTAGAGGCACCGTGAGCTACCTTAGACCGTTTAGGTGCCATGTCGAGATGGGAGTGCAAAGAGTCTGAAATCGCCGGAAAATTTTTGAAGTTCGCCGGAGAAGCTCGCCGGAATCCTTGGAAGATGACCGGAGTAGAAGAAATTGTAGTCTAAGTGCTTCCGGGTGGATTGTAGAAACCAAGATCGAGTCTTTTCCTGAAAATATCACAAAATAAGAAGATTTGAGCATAAAAGATGGAGGAGGCGCCGATTATTTGAGAGGAAAGGGGTAGGGTTCGAAGTGGGGAAGAAAGGGGAAAGGGAATGGTTTTTATATCTGCGCGACTCGCTAGGGCGGTCAAAAGTGTCCGCCCTAGCGAGTGGTTTTCGGTGACAGACTATTTGAAAAATATGAGGGCTCGCTGGGGCGGTCACTTTTGACCGCCCTAGCGAGTGGTTCTCGCCAGTAAAACAAATTTAAAAAATTCGCTCGCTGGGGCGGTTAAAAGTGACCGCCCTAGCGAGGCGTTTTCGCCAGGAAAACCAATTTTAAAAAAAATTCTCTCGCTGGGGCGGTCAAAAGGGACCGCCCTAGCGAGACATTCTCGAAAAAAACAAAATAAAATAAAAATTTTAAAACAATGAATGCCATGCCATGCACTACCTAAATGCAAGTGATGCGATTAATGAATAAAGAAACAGAATAAAAAAAAAAGAGAAGAAGAGTTCTCAATTTACAGTCTAGAGCTCGACTTGTCACCCCTGTCCTTAATCACTGTGAACGCTCAAAGACTGAAGCATTATATCGGTGGCACATTTGAGCCGCAAATTGGAGTCCCCTCCTTGCCGTCATGCAATACCACTGCACCTGATGGGAACACCTGGGCTATAGTGAAAGGTCCTGACCACCTTGACTTTAGCTTGCCCGGAAAGAGGCGTAAGCGAGAATTGTATAACAACACCGCCTCACCCACTTGAAATTCCCTTCGTACGATGTGTTTATCATGGGCTCGTTTGGTGCGTTCCTTGTAAGATAGTGCCAGATCATAAGCTTTTCCTCGAAACTCATCCAACTGATTCAACTGCAGCAATCGTTTCTCACCTGCAAGAGCAAAATCAAAGTTTAGTGCTTTGGTCGCCCAATATGCTCTATGCTCTAATTCTACTGGTAGATGACATGCTTTACCAAAAAGCAACCTATATGGTGTAGTGCCTATAGGTGTTTTAAAAGCAGTACGATAAGCCCACAAAGCATCATCTAACCGAACGGACCAGTCCTTCCTATTCACATTGACCGTCTTCTCTAGAATCCTCTTAATCTCTCGATTGGACACTTCAACTTGTCCACTAGTTTGGGGATGGTATGGAGTGGAAACCTTGTGGGTGACACCATATTTTCCCAGCAGTTTATCAAAAATTTTGTTGCAAAAATGGGTGCCACCATCACTTATGATTGCACGTGGTGCACCAAATCGATTAAAAATGTGTTTCTTCAAAAATTTTAACACCACTTGTGCATCATTAGTGGCACAAGCCTCCGCCTCCACCCATTTCGAAACATACTCCACTGCCACTAAAATAAATTTCTTCGCAAAAGACGCAGGAAAAGGACCCATAAAATCAATCCCCCACACATCAAATATTTCACACTCAATAATGTTATTTAAAGGCATCTCATGACGGTTGGAAATATTACCTGTGCGTTGGCATCTATCACAATTGAGAACATACAAACGAGCATCCTTAAAAAGAGTTGGCCAATAGAAGCCACATTCAAGTACCTTAGACGCCGTCCGTATGGGTCCAAAGTGACCACCTACCTCACGGTCATGACAATGGTTCAGAATATGATTGGTTTCCTCCTCCGCCACACATCTTCTTATCATTGAATCTGCACAGATCTTAAACAAAAACGGTTCCTCCCAAAAATAATATTTCACGTCTGAAAAGAATTTCTTTTTTGGTGAAATAATAAATTAGGTGGAGGTGTGCCGGTGAAAAGAAAATTTGCAAAATCGGCATACCAAGGGCACGCATTTACCTCAAGCAATTGTTCATCAGGAAACCAGTCATCTATATCATCGTTATTGCCCTTAATTCTAACATGCTCAAGCCTAGATAGGTGGTCAGCAACTACATTTTCCACACCCTTTTTATCTCGAATCTCGAGATCAAATTCTTGCAGTAATAAAATCCACCTAATTAACCTAGGTTTCGCATCCTTCTTAGCAAGCAAGTATTTCAGGGCAGAATGATCGGTATACACAGTTACTTTAGACAGAACAAGGTATGAATGAAATTTGTCGAAAGCAAATACTATAGCAAGCAATTCCTTTTCAGTAGTAGCGTAATTCAATTGAGCATCATTTAAAGTCTTACTTGCATAGTAGATGGTATGAAATACCTTGTTCTTCCTTTGACCCAGCACCACACCCACAGCTGTATCACTCGCATCGCACATCACCTCAAACGGTAACTCCCAATCAGGGACAGTCAGAACAGGTGCTGTCACCAAGCTCTCCTTGAGTATCTCGAATGCCTGCAGACAAGTAGAATCAAAATTAAATTCAGCATCTTTCATCAACAAAGAGGATAAAGGTTTAGCAATTTTTGAAAAATCTTTGATGAAGCGCCTATAAAAACCAGCATGCCCAAGGAAACTTCTAACTCCTTTTATTGATGAAGGTGGGGGTAAGTTTTTGATTACCTCCACCTTGGCTTTGTCGACCTCAATTCCATTCTCCGATACCTTGTGTCCTAACACAATCCCCTCTTGAACCATAAAGTGACACTTCTCCCAATTCAACACTAAATTTCTCTCCTCACATCTAACTAACACCAAGTTCAAATTTTCTAGACATTCATTAAATGAGGAGCCAAAAATAGAGAAGTCATCCATAAAAATTTCAAGGAAATTCTCAGTCATGTCATGAAAGAAAGCGGTCATGCATCTTTGAAATGTGGCAGGTGCATTGCATAAACCGAAGGGCATACGCCTAAACGCAAAAGTACCATAAGGACAAGTGAAAGTAGTTTTCTCTTGGTCCTCTGGTGCAATTGTGATTTGATTGTATCCCGAATATCCATCTAAAAAGCAATAGAATTCATGACCTGCTAATCGTTCAATCATTTGATCGATAAATGGCAAGGGAAAGTGATCTTTACGGGTTGCATCATTCAGTTTCCTATAATCTATGCACACACGCCAACCCGTAACAGTTCTAGTGGGAATCAACTCATTTTTTTCATTAGTAATAACAGTAATCCCACCCTTTTTAGGCACACATTGTACAGGACTTACCCACGCACTATCAGAGATAGGATAGATAATACCTGCATCCAGAAGTTTAATTGTTTCAGCCTTTACTACCTCTTGCATCTTTGGATTGAGTCTCCTTTGTGGTTGTGCTAGAGGTGAGTACTTATCTTCCATCAGAATTTTATGCATGCAGATCGAAGGACTTATCCCTTTTATGTCCGAAACCTTCCAAGCGAATGCTCCTTTATGCTCCTTAAGGACTCCCATGAGCTTACTCTCCATATCATCTGTCAAAGAAGAGGAAATAATAACAGGCAATTTATTATCTTCTCCTAAATATACGTACTTGAGATGTGGAGGTAGTGGTTTGAGCTCCAAAGTAGGTGGCTCCTCTAGGCTTGACTTCTGAGGCATTAAATTTTTTCGGTCTCCCAATTCCTCTAATCTAAGCCTCACTTGCTTTCTCCAAGGTGGAATGGCATTCAAATGAGCTACCATCTCCATCTTTTCCTCGTCTAGCTCGTCCTCCTGCTTTTCAGTAGTGAGAGTGGCCTCCAATGGTTCTTTCAATCCATCCTGCACAAAATCACAAACAATAGAATCTAAGACATCAATACGAAAGCAACTATCATTGTGCATTGTGTGCTTGAGAGTATTGAAAACATCAAAAATAATTTCTTCTTCTCCAACTCTCAGTCTCAACTTCCCCTCTTCCACATCAATTAGCGCTTTCCCTGTAGCCAGAAATGGTCTCCCTAGGATTAAAGGCATCTCTAAATCTTCCTCCATGTCTAGTATCACGAAATCTGCAGGGAAAATGAACTTATCCACTTTCACCAAAACATCTTCGATAATCCCACGTGGATACTTGACAGATCTGTCAGCCAGCTGCAACGACATCCTAGTTGGCTTGGGTTCACCTAATCCCAGTCTCCTAAACACAGAAAAAGGCATCAGGTTAATACTCGCACCAAGATCACATAGAGCTTTATGAAAATTAATATCACCAATAATGCAAGGTATAGAGAAACTCCCTGGATCTTTTTGCTTTGGAGGCATCTTGTTTTGAACTAAAGCGGAGCAATTTTCAGTCAAATTCACCGTCATATGATCTTCTAGCTTCCGCTTATTTGCTAAGATATCTTTCAAGAATTTTGCATAACTTGGCATATTCAATAAGGCATCAGCAAAAGGAATGTTAATATGCAATTTTTTAAATACCTCAAGAAATTTACCAAATTGTGCATCTAATTTAGCTTTCTTCATCGCTGCAGGAAAAGGTGGAGGGATAACAATTTTATTTTGTGCAATAGGTGTAGATGTAGAGTTAGAAGACTTACCTCCTCGAGTTTCTACCTCATCCTCGCCATGCTTGGTCTTTTCCTCATGAGACTCGAGTGCTTTTCCACTCCGCAATTCCACAGCCTTCACATGCTCTCTTGGGTTAGTTTCCGTGTTGCTTGGCAAAGCTCCTTGCTCCCTATTAGAAATCAACTTTGCCAATTGTCCAATTTGATTCTCTAACCCCTTTATGGATGCATCTTGATTCTGAAATCTCGTCTCTGTTGCAGAAATAAATTTAGTCATCATTTGCTCTAAATTGGACTTCTCCTCCCGAGGCGGCTCTGGTTTGAATCCTTGGTGCATCCCATATGGTGGACCTCTTTGTTGGCGATTTTGGCTGTTTTGGCCTCCCCACGAAAAGTTTGGGTGATTCCTCCATCCCGGATTGTATGTATTCGAATAAGGGTCATTTCTAGGACGGTTCTGGAATCCCACTTGTTTCACCGGTGCTCCCTCAGGCACATAAAATGGATTGCCATCTTGGCAATCCTGCACGTCATGCTCACCCCCACACTTATCACAGAAAATTTTTTGCAGACGCATAGCCGACCCACTCATGCTCATCCCATCAATCTTTCTACTCAAAGCCTCTAACTGTGCTGAAACCGCAGACAAATCATTAACTTGATGAACTCCAGCACCTCGTCTCTGCCTATCAGACTGAGGATGATAGCTACTCGCAGCCATCTCCTCCAATAACTCATATCCTTCCTCAGCCGTCTTTCTCAGTAAGTTACCACATGCAGCAGCATCTATCATAGTACGGTTAGGAGTAATCAGACCATAGTAGAAAGTTTGAACAACTAACCCAAGCGGTAGCTCATGGTGTGGACATCTCCTCAACAAGTCCTTGTAGCGCTCCCATGCCTCGTAAAGTGACTCGTTCTCATATTGAGCAAACGTAGTAATGTCGGCTCTAAGCTTCATAGTCTTCGACGGAGGAAAGTACTTGATCAGGAATGCCTTTGCCATATCCTCCCATGTAGTGATAGACCCTACAGGCAAACAGTTTAACCACGACTTAGCTTTATCTTTCAGTGAAAATGGAAATAAGCGCAAACGAACAGCATCATCAGACACGCCATTAAACTTAAAAGTATCACAAATTTCAAGAAAGTCAGCTATATGAGAATTAGGGTCGTCAAGTGCACTTCCCCCAAATTGAACAGTGTTCTGAATCATCTGGATGATAGCTGGCTTGATCTCAAACTGATTAGCTCGGATGACTGGTCTTACGATGCTTGGACGTGCTCCATCAAGAGACGGCTGTGCATAATCCAACATTGGAATGCGACGTGGTATCTCAACTTGTCTATTTTCACGCTGTTCCTCTCCACGTTCTTGCTCGTGTCTTTCCATCTGTTCTTTGAGTCTTTGTTGTTGTCTTCGACGTCTAGCTGTGCGTTCAATCTCGGGGTCAAAAGGCTCAAGCTTAAATTCGAGTGATCTTCGCATGCACCGCAAGAGAGATCTGCAACACAATGAGAGTATCAAATAACAATAAAATAAATAATACTAAAGAATTTAAACGAGAAATAAAAATTGTGAATCAACAGTCCCCGGCAACGGCGCCAAAAACTTGATCGAGCAAAACTTGCACAGTGAATAGTCCCAAAATTTGTTGTATAATTAAAAGCTCGATTTAAATATCGCAAGTGCACGATAGTCAAGTTATAATAAACGTAAGTGAATACGAGTATCGTTCCACAAGGACTGCGTTACAATATCTTTATTTCCAAGTAAATTTCTTTAGCAACGATAGATTGAGTTGGTGATTAAACTAAAGTGAATTTAATAACTAAAATAATTAAAGTGCAAGAAAAAGCAATCAAGAAATCAATGATTAAATTGGATTAAAATCAATGTTGGGAATTATCAGTTCACCTACCGCTCGTGTTCAAATAATTATACTCGACTTTTACTCGTGCATTCGACGGAATTCCCTAGACTAATTAATATACTCTGTCGAGCTATATTAATACTAATCATAAACATGCAGTAATCAAGTATCCTCAATTATTTAACAGTTCACGATTGCATTACGTTCTATGGAATCCACTAGCTTTCATCCGGGTGAATTATCACTATCGACACGTATCCAATTCCGTATATCTACTAAAATTATAAATCCGTGGTCTATACTATTCGATCCTATTGTCAATTATTCTATCGAAATCATCAACAACATGAAATAATCAAAGGAAGTTAGCTAGACTTCAATTGAAATAAGAAAGCACAAAAGCATAAACAAATCACTCATAGAAACGTCGAGCAATAATGTTGAACAACGAGTACGGGGTAGGATCCCCTCAAATCCCAACAAATCTAGAGTTTAGCCACTAAAATTCATAATAAAAACCAACAACAATCTGAGAAATAAAAACTGAATAATGAAAATACTAAAGATGACGACGGATGACGGCCACCACGCGTGGAAATCTCGAGGTCTTCGAAATCTCCTTTGCTCCTCGCCTTTTCTCCAAGAAAATCTGATGAAAGTGATGAAAAATCGCCCAAAAGGCCGCCTCTCTCGTGTATTAGGTCTATGGTGTAGAATAGAGTCCAAAAAAAAGGAAACATATCTTTTCAAATCTCGCAGCTCGCTAGGGCGATTACTTTTGACCGCTGGGGCGAGTGGTTCTCGAATTAAAATCATCGGCTATGTCCATGGTCTCGCTGGGGCGGTCACTTTGGACCGCCCTAGCGAGAGGTTCACGCAGAAACTCCTCGGCTAGACCAACATTCTCGCTGGGGCGGTCACTTTTGACCGCCCTAGCGAGACACTCGCGCAACAACTGCTCGACCAAATTAAAATGCTCGCTGGGGCGGTCACTTTTGACCGCCCTAGCGAGATCTCTTCGCTGCTTTGCCAAATAAAATCCCACTTTTCGGTCCAATTCCTACAAAACAACCACAAAATACACGAGATCAGCCATATGCTAAATAATGATAGAAAAATGCTAAATTAAACTAAAACAAACTAATGTGATGCATGAATGCGACTCGAAAACAACACTAAAAACACGTAAAAACGAGTCCTATCAATCACATACATTTATATATGAGCTATTTGCATTGAGTCATGCATTGCCTATTGAGTCATTGTCTGCGGTAGTATCTGTCTCTTCTCTGTTGGGGACGGGTTTGATATCAGTTAAGTCTGTTATATCGTGTATACTGCAGTATGATGGGCATGAGATTGAGTTAGACTGTATTGTGCTTGGGATATCTGACTTTGATTGTATTATCGGTATCGATATGTTGACCAAGTACAGGGCTACAGTCGATTGTTTCCACAAGATTGTAAGATTCAGACCTGAGATGGCTGATGAGTGGAAATTTTATGGTAAGGGTTCTCGAGCCAGAATTCCTTTGATATCTGCTATGAATATGACTCGATTATTGCAGAAAGGAGCGGATGGATTCCTTGTCTATTCAGTTGATTTACTGAAATCGAGTCCATCATTGGCGAACTTGCCAGTGGTGTGTGAGTTTGCTGATGTATTTCCAGATGAGATTCCTGGTTTGCCTCCGATTCGAGAGATAGACTTCAGCATTGAATTGATGCCAGGTACAGTTCCGATATCTAGAGCTCCATACCGAATGGCACCAATTGAATTAAAAGAGCTGAAAGAACAGTTGGAGGATCTACTAGCCAAGGGGTATATCAGACCGAGTGTGTCTCCTTGGGATGCTCCAGTCTTGTTTGTGAGGAAGAAGGACTGTTCAATGAGACTCTGCATTGATTACCGGCAACTGAACAAAGCAACGGTAAAGAATAAATATCCGTTGCCTCGCATTGATGATCTGTTTGACCAGTTGCAGGGTTCTTCGATGTATTCCAAGATCGATTTGAGATCTGGATACCATCAACTGAGAGTCAGGGATTCTGATATCTCAAAGACAACATTCAGAACCAGGTATGGACACTATGAATTTATTGTCATGCCGTTTGGTTTGACGAATGCACCGGCTGTATTTATGGGACTGATGAACCGTGCCTTTCAAAGATATCTCGATGAGTTTGTAATCATATTCATTTATGACATTCTGATTTATTCTAAGAATATGATTGAGCATGCAGAACATCTGAGAACTGCTTTGAAAATATTGAAAGCTGAGAAATTGTATGCCAAACTGTCAAAATGCGAGTTTTGGCTGAGACATGTGGTATTTTTGGGGCATGTTATATCCGGAGACGGTATATCAGTTGATCCCAGTAAGGTTGAGGCAGTGATTTCTTGGCCGAGACCGACATCAGTGCCCGAAATTCGCAGTTTTATGGGTTTGGCCGGATATTATCTTCGATTTATCACAGATTTCTCCAGCATTGCCAAACCGATTACACAGTTGACTCAGAAGAATGCACCGTTTGTTTGGTCAGAAGACTGTGAATCCAATTTTCTAGAGTTGAAGAATAGGTTGACCAGTGCTCCGGTGTTGACTATCCCGTCGGGTACTGGTGAGTTTGTGGTTTATTGCGATGCATCTCACCGCGGATTGGGTTGTGTTTTGATGCGTGAGGGCATGTTATTGCTTATGCCTCAAGACAGCTGAAACCCCATGAGACTCGATATACAATTCATGATCTTGAATTGGCAGCCATCGTCTTTGCATTGAAGATATGGCGACATTATCTTTATGGTGAAAATTTTGAGATTTATTCCGATCATAAGAGCCTGAAGTATCTGTTTTCACAGTCAGATCTGAATATGAGACATAGAAGATGACTTGATTTACTGAAGGATTTCGATTGTGAAATCAAGTACCATCCAGGAAAGTCGAATGCAGCAGCTGATGCACTGAGTCGAAAGGTATGTTCTTTGTCCTTATCGACTATGGGTGTTTTCAATTTGATTGAAGACTGCTGTTTGTCTGGATTAGCTTTTGAAACAGATCGTCAGCCTTTGAGATTATGTGCTATTCGGGCTGAACCAGAACTGATTTTGAAAATTAAAGCGGCTCAAAAAGTTGATCAGAATGTTCAAAACTCGATTGTGATGGTCATAGCAGGACATCGATTAGAGTATCAGGTACGTGACAGTGTATTGTATGTGAATAATCGTCTAGTTGTGCCAAATGTTTCAGAGTTGAAACAGCAGATATTGACAGAAGCGCACAGTAGTCGATTCAGTATTCATCCTGGTGGCAGAAAGATGTATAATGACTTGAAGAATAGTTTTGGTAGAAACAAATGAAGACTGACATTGAAGAATTTGTTTCAAGACGTCTGAATTTCCAACATGTGAAAGCGGAAAGGAAGAAACCAGGAGGATTGTTACAGAGTTTTTCGATTCCTGAATGGAAATGGGATCACATTTCCATGGATTTTGTGACACAGTTTCCACGATCCTCCCGAGGTTGTGGTGCGATTTGGGTCGTGATCGATCGATTGACCAAATCTGCATGTTTAATTCCATATAAGATGACGTACCGATATGACCAGATGGCCGATATTTATGTCAGAGAGGTGGTCAGATTGCACGGAGTGCCGAAGTCGATTGTTTCAGACCGTGATCCTCGGTTTACTTCGCACTTCTGGCAGAGTTTGCAGCAACCTCTAGGTACGAAGTTACATCTCAGTACCGCATATCATCCACAGACTGACAGGACAGTCAGAGCGGACGATTCAAACATTGGAAGATATGCTGAGAGCTGTAGTGCTTTATTTTAGCACTAATTAGCAAGATGCATTGCCTCTCTGTGAGTTTTCGTACAACAATAGCTATCAAACGAGTATTGAGATGGCACTTTTTGAAGCGTTGTACGGAAGGAAGTGTCGATCCCCTCTGTATTGAGATGATATCTCTGAGATTCTAGAGACTGGACCTGACATGATCAGAGATATGACTGAAAAAGTGAAGCTAATTCAAAAGAAAATGAAGGCAGCTCAGGACCGACAGGCCAAATATGCCAACATCAGACGACGACCGTTGGTATTTGAAACTGGAGATCGAGTAGTTTTGAAGATTTCACCTTTCCGAGGAGTTGTCATATTTGGCAAGAAAGGAAAGTTGTCTCCACGATACGTTGGCCATATGAGATTCTTGAGAATATAGGAGACCGTGCCTAATCGACTAGCCTTACCGCCTTCATTATCTGGGATACATGATGTCTTTCATGTATCTATGCTGCAGAAATTTCTCCCTGATGATTCTCACATTATTCAGCCAGACGAGGCAGAACTTGATGAAAGTCTAAGTTATATTGAAAAACCGATCCAGATTATCGATCGCAAGGAAAAATAACTCAGAACGAAGACGATTCCTCTTGTAAAAGTTCAATGGACTCGTCATGGCACTGAAGAAGCTACTTGGGAGACTGAATCAGATATGAGACAAGAATTCCCAGCATTATTTCATTGATGTAAGTTTCTATTCAGCTTCTATTATATATTTTTCTTATTGATATGATTGATCGCCTGTGATTTCGGGGACGAAATCATATCTTAGGGGGGGGGGGGAGAAATGTAATGCCCGAGAATTTTTATCCTAGTAATCTGTAATTATTGATTTATGATTTGATATGATTACGAGGGGATTAATCGTGACACGATTTGACTCAGCATGAGAAGATGTATGTGTGAGGACAGTGCCTTTCGCGCACATGCGTGACGTGATGCGCGCTCATGCGTAAAACGGGCATATGCGCGAAGTAAGGGCGCGCATATGCGCGAGCTTGTGCGATGGCTCAACTTCATTTCAAGAGAACCTCGTGCATATGCGCACCCCCTGCCGAGGAAGTTACATGTTGAAACAGTATTTTAAAAGGAAAACCGAGAGTTTTGAAGAAGATTTTCAATTCTTGATTTTAGAATTCAATTTGTGAGGAATCCGCCCGTCAGAATTTGAATCTGACTTCAGTACTGTGTTCCTATCAACGCAGGCTACAACTGGACGTAAGTTGTATTATGTTTTGATATGTATTGAAATTATGCCATTGTCAGAATTGAATAGGATTCATATATGGTGTTCTGGATATGTTAAACATCGTAGAATCGAAGTCAGATTGAAAAACAGACTGATTATGGAATTGTTATGATTTTCTGATTATATTGATTTGAAATCGGACAGATTTGAATTATGAATGAATTACAGATTGTATCGGATATGAGTTATGATTTGTAATTGATGTCTGTTGATTTGGTATTGACGGGGATACTAAGATTGTGCCGTTATGCCGTTGATTTGACTTAAATCCAGATTAATCAGATTCAGTATTGAATGGAGAATAGAACATTGATATTATGATTCTCGATATGTCGTTTCAGATTTACAGAGACAATCTTGAGTTCAGAACTGATATTGCTTCAGACCGAGACTACAAACGAAAAGTATAAGTCAATGTGATATCGAGAGATCGACTCAAGTAGGATATACTTGAGTTTCCCTAAATCACATACTTCTTGTTGTTATACGCATTGATTTAATTTTATATGCTGTTCTATTGATTTATAGGAAGCATGTATTAGACGAGTATTAGATGAGTGATCTTGTGACAGAAGTGCCTGATAGTGGTGGGATCGTCACGGACACATTGCACGATGTCACAAGATAGTGTTTTGACGATAGTGTCACAGTCTGTGACAGATAGGTCAAGACACTGGATGCTTGGTTATATCGACGTGGATAGAATCGAAGTTTCTTCTATTACTGTTGGTCGATATAGTAATGCCAACGTCTGGAAACCAGGATCACTAGACTAAGATTGAGTCTAGTCTGAGTCGTGGAGTCACGAGTATGATTGATAGTTTATATTAATTATGTTTCAGACTTTGATATATATCTGATATCTGATTCATGCTTTATATTGATTATATGATTGCATGTTCGTTGATTTATACTGGGATTATATTCTCACCGGAATTATCCGGTTGTTGTCGTGTTTGTATGTGTGCATCACAACATGTGGGACATGATCAGGGTCGAGGAGATGACGAGAGATCATGATGATTGGAGTGGAGACCACAGACTTTGATGTTGTTGTAGATAGGGTTTGAACACTTGATAGCTAGTTGTTGAACCTTAGTCTGTATTGAATGTATGCTGTACATGACTTGTACCTTATTTTATACTGATATGTATAATAGTATGATTTCCATTACGTTCTGTATTTTTTTAAAAAAATTAGACCCTGTTTATTAAAATTGATTAAATTGTCCCAATGACGATTATGAACTTGATTAGCGTCTGGGTCCCCACAAATACGCTGATACGATGATATGTTAATACACAAGCCAATGTTCAGTCGATAGGTGAGAGTGTCGCTGATATCCCCGCCGCCGAGTACTGTGATTTCATGTAGATGGATTCATCACCCAATACGAATACGAAGTCACAATTAACGATCTGAATTCAACGAAATTGAATATGAACATGTTTAATATGAATATGGATATGAATATGAATACAAATATGAATATGTTTATTATGTTATGAAATTGTTTATGAAAATGTTTATGTCTAAAGTTTATGCATCATTATGAAAATGTTATTTTGCGTACAAGTGTTTTCACTGTTGAATGTATTCTGCATATGTATTACTTGTTATCAAGATTGTGGTGTGTTTAGTCATTAGACTCACTAGGTGTGATTGATGCAGGTGATTATGAAAATAATGATAATGGAGATCTTGATGGTTAACTTTGCTGGATTGAAGGTGCACCTGACCCGAGGACCAGCGCTATTTTTCTGCACTAGATTTATGATTATGTTCATGATTAAAGATATTTTCACGACTTATATTATGATTTTGAGTGGTTTTTGAGAGATTGTTAATTTTAGCAATTTTGCTAAGCTAGGATATGCAAACGATTGACGATTTTATGTTTTTAAACTATTTCATTTGATTTACAAATATAGTTGGTTGTTTTATTTTTAAAATGGTCTCAAAAATGTTTTACGTATATATGTATGTATCAGCCGATTTATGGAAAAACAATTCTAGTGCTTTTAAGAAAACGAGTAGTAGACGTTTCATTTAGACTCTGAATTCTAGTATCACAATAATCCACGCTCCTGTCGCGCCGTTCTGATAAAATAAGTTTTAGAATGTCCTTATGTCTCCTCAATCCTAACTAAATTTGTCTTCAAGATCCTCATTTGCGAATCGCAACTTACAACGACTTATGGTGACTTAGTTTTATTTTATTATAGCCTCGAATTTTGACTTCTCTCTCAATTACCAATATTAGAAATAGAGGTCCAAACTTATCGTATCTTACTTTCCTTATACTATACCTAAGAAGTTCATCAACTTATTATATTTCAACATTAAAATCCCAAAAGCATCCTTGAATCTAACCTTATATTACGACACCAAACTAAGGTAACTTAACTATTTACAAGTATAATTCAAATATAACATTGTTGCAAATATTAAATTTCGATTTGTGTTGATCAATAAAACCCAAAATACCAATATCGATCTTTTATCTTTATAATAAAACCCTCTTCAAGCCTAAATCATCGAATATTACTATCATTTAAATCATTCATTTCTCACTTATTGCTAAACTAGTACCCAAGTTTCTTAACAATTGCAGAATTAATTCCTAATTTTCTCGAAAATTATCCAATTGGTCCTAAATTTCAAAAAATCTACAATTAACACATAAGTTCTTGGTATTCTTAATTTCATTCTATATGTCTTTCGTAACATAAAGTTCAATAATTTTAAGTTTATCAAACCCAAAATCAATTCTCGCAACCAATCTTATCTTTCTATCAAAACCTAAAATCCCAATTTATACATTTTTATGCTTCTAAAGTCTTCGTAATTTTCGAATCATTATTCTTATGTGTAATTCTCAAAAATTAACTCAACTAATAACCATGAATCATAAGTATTTTCTTAGAAAATCTACATGTCCCAAAAACATTCATAATCTTCACGATTAACTTATGACCCAAAAAGTATAACATGAGTACTAAAGCCCAAGAATCGATATATTCCAATCGTTTTCAACCCTTCCTAACGCCCATTAACCAAATTCTAATGTAAACAATATGCATTTACATCTTAGTTTCTAATCATGCAGCATATACTAATCCGTTTTTGAGCAATTTTAAGCATATATAGCATTTATCCTCGAAAATCTATTAAACATAAAACGTAAACATATAATCCATGTAATTATGCAGGTATTAATCATGAAAATCATATAAAGCAATTAAACCTACAGATTGAGGCTTGACGACTGAGCTTCCCGGCATTGATGGTGGCACAACCCTTTACATGACACTGCTCTGACACCAACTGAAACGTCTACTACTCGTTTTTCTACTACTACTACTATATATATATACACTTTAAAATATCTTGCACCATTTAAACCTATATTTGAAAATCCAAAGGAAATAGTTCAAAACATAAAATTGTCAATCGTTTGCAAACCCTAACTTAACAAAATTGCTAAACTAACAACCACTCAAAAACTACTCAAAATCATAATAAAAGGCATAAAAACATCTATAACATAATTCTAAACATCATAATTCATAATCATAAGTCTAGTGCGGAAAACTAGCGCTGGTCTTCGTATTATGTGTACCTTCAGTCCATTCATATCAACCATCAAGGCCTCCATTATAATAATTATCATAATCATCTTCATCAATCAAACCTAGTGAGTCTAAAGACTTAGTAAATCATAATTTTGATAACAAATAATACGTATACAGATCACATGCAACAATGAAAATACTTTTACGTAAAATATCATTTTCATAATAATGAATAAACTTAAACATAAATATTTTTCATAAAAATTCTCATATTGTCATAAACTTATTCATATTCATCATAAACATATTCGTATTCATCATATATCATATACGTATTCATTTTCTTTGAATTCAGATCGTTAATTGTGACTTCCGTATTCGTATTGGGGCGATGGATCCATCTACATGTAATTGCAGTACTAGGCGGCGGGGACATCATCGACACTCTAACCCGTCAAATGAGCCTTGACCTACATATTAACATATCATCATATCATCGTATCATCGTATTGTCACAATTACTTCACTTTCTTCAACCTTTCGTATTTTCATCACTTATAAAAATTAAACATGCATATAACATTTTTCTTTTAAACCAAGCATGCAACATGTCTTTTAACGTTATCGTTTCATAATAAAATTTCATAAATATTTATAATAAACTTATTAACATATTTTACAGCTTTCAGCACACTGCCAGGGCATCTAACATTTTTCAGGTGTAAAATGACCGTTTTACTCCTAGAAGCATAATTTTTCGTATTTATCCTTAGACCTCAGAACGACGTCCCAATTCGTCCCAAACTTATCCTAGTACCTTAAACACTCCCATAAATATTTCTTACGCTTAAAATTTAGCCTGTCGATAGGTTTCTCGATTCATTTTTAAACTTAGACGTACAACTTGGTTTTGACTTGTATGGACTCAAAACTTAACCAAACTTGAACCCAAGCTTAATAACACCTAAATAACCCATATTCAGCCCAAATCAAGCCAATTATAACCTTTGAACAAGCCTAAAACCTTGCTGGAAAAATCTTCTCATTTTTGGAAAACCTAATCTAATCCTACCATGGTTTCCTTCAAGCCTATGCCATAACCATCATATCCAGACTTTAACCAACCATCCTAGGACCTAGACCACACACTAGGGACCCTACTGGAACGAGCCTACAATGCCTAGAACCTCCAGCCCTAAGTCACTCCCCTTCATGCACTATACGCCCCAAAAAAGATGTGCAGCCTATGTGCCCCATGTCCAGCTCTTGCACCACCCATCTAGGACCATGAATAGCCTCCCTTAGAACCCTTGAATACCTCACAAACTGTGGGGCCCTTAAATCCTAATCGTTATTACAACACAATCTGTTTAGGGTTAATTACTCACAGCGGAAAACGAGTTTAAATTTTCTTTACAATGAGCCAAAAATATGTCGACTGTAATTATAACTAAAAATAGTATATAATATAGTCTCGTCTCAACACGTCACAATATAAAACAAGCCCACACATAATCCAAAACAACTACATATAAACAACTCATATCCTCGGGACATGTCCCGGTATATAGATACATATATATACTGGGAAAAACAGAAAACCTCATCGCATACTGTGACTCCCTCCAGAAGTACCCTCTCTGGCCTCCTGATATCCTGGAGTACATACCATTGTGCACACAAAAAGACAACAGCCCCCCTTGAGGGTGAGCAAAGCTTCGTATGGAACAACCATCATATATACCACAGATATCTAAACAATGATATATGATATGCAATGCATGTATGTCGTGGAGGTATCAGGTCAAATGCCCATGCACTGAGCATATCTCATAATCAATCGAATCGCTATAAAATCAATGCTCGAGCTGGCACACCGGCCTCAATCAGGGATACTCATATGATAACGTCGACAAAGCGTCATCAAATCCCAAAACTCAATCAATCATTGGGGCCACTAATGTCTATATTTTAAGGGTCGTATAATATCAGAACATAACATTGTGTTCACAAACCCCAGAATCAAATCAAATCATATCAGGATATCCAAAGATCATAGCTCAACGTGCATGTCATGTATCGATGTATGAATCAAACGATGTGTGTTAACAAAATAGTTATTTTATACATCGATATTACAATCACAATGTCATGTATGCCACATCAAGTTATCACATAAGGCATATAGACACATATTCTCAATCCAATCAATCAAACATATATCATATAATATAGAATCCAGTCGTATGTTACCCGATCGCAACATACCTCAATTCTTCGTCTTCAGTCAATATAGCATGATCCACAATTAGGATTTAATATTGACACTCAATCTACATAGCCAAAATATTCCTTTCAATCCATGAATTCATTCAAGTTGCAACTCTATTAGCGTATAAGTCATTCTACGCTCTTCAGTTTAAAATTTAAATTATTAGGAGAATTATATCATATAATAAATCCTAATAATTACTTATATCTCATCAATAATATTTATCTAGTCATGTCCAATCAAGATTTAAAGTTTCAAAATTATTTTAAAACTTCATTGTGTTCATATAAAATTGAAATCTTGATATAATTTAATTTCAACTGTGTACGTTAATTTCTCATCAACTATTTTATCGTATGTATTGAAATCAAATTCATATACATGCTATTCTCTCAATTCAATAAATAAAGATGTCAAATCTAAGAGAAAATTACTTCAAAAGGACGTTCTCAACACAAAGATTTCGAATATATAATTTATTCTTAGTTTAAACAACAAGTCAAATAATTTTGAGGGTTAGAACTGAAAGCCCCTTTGTATCCTCCTTTTCTTTCTCGCTTCGTTCTTGTTTATTCTTTACTTTCGTTTCTCTTCGTTAATTGAAATTAACTCACCACCTTTTCTTTCCTTTAGTGGCTTACACGTATATGCCTCATGCAGGGAACAACCACTTATTTGTGTTAAGGAACAAGTTGGATGCATTCTCCAATGAGCAAGAGGCACGTACAGGTAGTAACCAAATCATGATATTCTCATCTTTTTTGTAATGACAATATTGCCCTTAATATTAAATCAAGTATTTTTCACTTTATTTACACAAGTGCCATCAAATTTAATTGAGTATTTTTCTATTAATTTACACAATTGCCATCAACACTTTAATACAATATTTTCAAATCTTTCCATAATCGACATAATTAACGTTAATCAAATCACGGGGTCTCACATTTCTTTCCCACTTAAAAGATTTCGCCCTCGAAATCTCAAACATCTCTATATACATAACATTGACAAACATATAATATGTCACCAGTTATAGTACATATCAAAACTAAAATCAGTAAATGGATCATTATACATTGAATACAATGGAACAGGTGTAATAGAATCAAACAAGTGTCGATATGCTTCTCGCATCTTACTTTCCAATTCCCACGTTGACTCCTCCACACCATATCGTGTCCATTGCATTCGAACTAGCGGAATCGATTTATTACGCAATACTTTCTCCTTCCGATCCGTAATGCAAACAGGTTGTTCTACATAGGAAAGAGAAGGATCAAGTTCAACCTCATCAGGTGCAAGTACATGTGATGGATCTGGTTCATACTTTCTCAACATAATAACATGAAAACATCATGAATGTCAGATAAAGCTGGTGGCAATGCTAACCGATAAGCAAGAGCCCCAATTAGATCAAGGATCTCATATGGTCCAACATATCGAGGAGATAATTTTCCTCGCATGCCAAATCGAACAGTGCCTCTTAAAGGAGATATTTTCAAAAATACTTTATCACATTTCTGGAATTCCAAGGGTCGTCTTCGTTTATTCGCATAACTCGTTTGACGATCCTGAGCAGCTTTCATCCGCTGTCGAGTTAACTGAACCTTATCATTCATTTCTTGTATCATTTCAGGTCCAATAATTGTCTTTCACCAATTTCATCCCAGAATAACGGTGACCTACATCGTCTCCCATACAAGGCTTCAAAAAGTGTCATACCAATGCTCGTTTGGAAGCTATTATTATAAGAAAATTCACTAATGGTAAGGCATCTTGCCATCCCATTCTAAAATCCATCACAATCGCATGTAACATATTCTCTAACGTTTGAATCGTACGCTCGATTTGGCCATCAGTTTGAAGATGATAAGCAGTACTCATAGCCAAACGCGTACCCATCGCTTCTTGGAAACTACCCCAGAATTTAGAAGCAAACCTGGGATCACGATCTGATACAATCGAGACTGGCACACCATGCAGTCTCAAAATATTCTCAATGTATAAACAGTCCTTTCTCTTATAAGGATAAGTCCGCTCATACAGAATGAAATGTGTTGTTTTCTAAAGTCGATCAATAACAACCTAAAATAGCATCACAGCCCTTGGGCGAACGAGGTAAATGAGTCACAAAGACCATAGCAATATGTTCCCAATTCCATTTCGGGATTTCAAGACTATGGAGTAATCGTCCCGGTTTCATTCTCTTGGCTTTCACTTGCTGGCAGACAAGACATTTCGAAATAAATTCAGCGATATCCTTCTTCATACATCTCCACCAGAATTGAGGTCTCAATTTCAAATACATCTTTCGACCTCTAGAGTGAATACTGTATTTGCTACAATGTGCTTCACTAAGAAGGGCATATTTCAAATCATAATCATCAGGAACTACCAGCCGACCATTAAGTCGTAAAAAACCATCAGAAGAAATCTGGAATCTAGACTGATGTCCTGCAGATACAAGTTCTTTCGACTTTTGGATCTGAGCATCGCTTCGTTGGGCCTTTCGTATTTTAAATATCAAATCCGGCTCAATTTTCAATGTTGAAACAGTAACAGAATTCAAATTCGAGTAAAAAGTCCAACCAGAAGTACATACATCCTCACGTACCCCGACGACATTGACAGAAGCTAACACAGAATCATAAACTTTACGGCTAAGGGCATCCGCAGTAACATTCACCGATCCAGGGTGATATTGTATCTCACAATCAAAATCCTTCAGAAGATTCATCGACCTGCGTTGCCTCATATTCAAATCAAATTGAGAAAAGAGATATTTCAGACTCTTATGATCTGAATAAATAACAAAATTTTCTCCATACAAGTAATGTCGCCAAATCTTCAAAGCAAACACAATGGCGGCCAATTCAAGACCATGAACAGGATAACGAGTTTCATGAGATTTCAATTGACGAGACGCATAAGCAACCACCTTGCCATGTTGCATCAGAACACAGCCTAAACCTTTACCAGATGCATCTGTACACACTACAAATCCTCCGGTACCTGAGGGAATAGTAAGTACATGTGTTGTGGTCAATCTTGTCTTCAATTCAAGAAAACTAGCTTCACATTCATATGACCAAATGAATCTCTGATTCTTCTGTGTCAGTTGAGTAATAGGTTTAGCTATTTTCGTAAATCCTTCAACAAAACGACAATAATAACCAGCTAAACCCATGAAGCTACGGATCTCAGGAACATTCGTAGGTCTTGGCCAATTCAATATAGCTTCGACCTTAGCAGGATCAACAGATATGACATGTCTCGAAATGACGTGGCCCAAAAATACTACTCTATCCATCCAGAATTCGCATTTAGACAATTTAGCATATAAATGTCCATTGCGAAGAGTATGAAGTACCAGTCTCAGATGTTCAGCATGCTCCTTTTTCGATTTCTAATAAACAAGAATATCATCAATAAAGACGATAACGAACCAGTCAAGATAATCTCGAAAGACACGATTCATTAAATCCATAAAGACAGCAGGAGCATTCGTGAGACTGAAAGTCATAACCAAGAACTCATAGTGGCCATACCTGATACGAAAAGCAGCCTTAGGCACATCTTCTTCTCGAACACATACTTGATGATATCCAGAACGAAGATCAATCTTAGAGTAAACAGAATTACCCTGAAGCTGATCAAATAAATCATCAATATAAGGAAGTGGGTACTTTTTTTTTTACAGTAGCCCGATTCAATTGCCTATAATCGATACACATTCGCATAGTACCATCTTTCTTCCTAACAAATAAAACTGGAGCTCCCCAAGGTGATACACTCTGTCGAATATATCCCTTATCGAGAAGATCCTGTAATTGTTCTTTCAATTCTTTCAATTCCAATGGTGCCATGAGATAGGGAGATTTCGAAATAGGTGCAGTCCCCGGCATAAAATTAATACTAAACTCAACTTCTCGATGAGAAGGAAAATCAGGAATCTCATCGGGAAATACATCCGAGAAATCTTTCGCAACAGGAATCTCAGATAAAGAAGGCTCTTTCTTAGAGACATCAATAGCGTAGATAAGATAACCCTCATCTCTGCTAGTAAAAAGTCGAGACATTTCCAACGAAGATACCAATGGAATTTTGGCTTGGGAACCCTTGCCATAAAAATTCCACTTGGGTCCATCAATAGGTCGAAATTGATCCACTCCATGAAAACAATCGACAGTAGCTCGATTTGTCGTCAAGATATCCATGCCAACAATACAATCAAAGTCATGCATTGGGAGGACAATCAAATTCAGAAATATCACATTATCCTCGTATATCAATACACAGTTATGCACAATTTTCTAGGACAAAATAATCTTTCCTGCTGGCGTGGCTATTGACAAAGTATCATACAACGGAGTACACATAATATCATGCGATGCAACAAATGCATGAGATATGAATGAGTGAGATGCTCCTGTATCAAATAAAACACGTGCAGGATAATCGCAAAGCATGCAGATACCTGCAATCACATCGCCAGGAGATTCTTTCGCCTGATCCTCCATCATAGCACACACTCTCACTTGAGGAGGGACTTGGGCACTCTGACCACCCGGTCCTCGATATCGTGGAACATTCGACTGCTGGAAAGAGGGAATGGGAATAGCATGTCTCATCATACTGGGGCCACCTCTAAATCCTGGCTGGGGTTGAGACAAAGTCGTACCCCTGTTCGGACATACTCGAGAGAAATGACCTTCCTGTCCACATTGATAACAAGTACCAAACATACCTCGACACTTCTCAATAGTATGTTTGACTCCACAATGACTACAATAAGGAGCAATCACATTACTCCCTCTCTGGGATCAACTGGAACTCGAAGAAGATGAACAAAACGTGGAACCAGTCTTCTTAAACTTCCTACCTCTCGGACGCAAGGTAGGCTGCTGAGCTAACACTGGAGGTGGAGGAGTATATTGTGGACCTCCTCGCCTTAATCCAGCTTCGGCTGCCTTGGCTCGTTCAACTGCCTCTGCGTAGCTCGTAGGCAAACATGAAATGACAAAAGTATATATAGCAGGGTGCAATCCATTCACAAACCTGTTATATTTCGCTTTTGCATTTGCCGCTATGTGAGGCGCATACTTCAACAGTGTAGAAAACTTCGAAGCATATTTTGCAAGAGTCATCGTTCCCTGTTGTAACCTATTGAATTCATTCTCTTGGGCAGTATAATAAGAAAGAGGGGAATACTGCTCCAAAAACTGGGCCTTGAAGACATCCCATGTGACTTCAATCTCGACCTCTTTCAATCCAATCTCAGCGGCTTCCCACCAAGATTTTGCTCGGTCTTTCAACTGATCGAGAGCAAGTTTCAGATTCCGAGCCTTGGAATATTCAACAATATTAAACAAGTGTTCAATATCCTTCAACCAGGCCTATGCTCTTTCAACACTCTCAGTGCCAAAGAACCTCGGTGGTTTCAAATCCTGGAATCGAGCCATCACTAAATCCATGGACAATCTTTCAAATTGTCCAACTATCCTCTCAGTACTGCTACTTGCAATTTCATTCGTGGGATCCATCTACAAATCAAAAGATGAATATCACAAATAAATATCATTTCCACATCATCATCATTTCGTATCATCAATCTCATAAATAACTTACTCAAATTAAATCAAGTAGGAGCAAGTAACACAAATAAATCAGACACAAATGCAAAATTCATTTGTTCCTATTCAAGTGTACATTAGACTCAATCGAGCATTCCCATCTATGCTCTGATACCATACTGTGTGGGGTCCTTAACTCCTAACCGTTATTACAACACAATCTGTTTAGGGTTAATTACTCACGGCGGAAAACGAGTTTAAATTTTCTTTACAATGAGCCCAAAATATGTCAACTGTAATTATAATACTAAAAATAATACATATATATATAGTCTCGTCTCAACACGTCACAATATAAACCAAGCCCACACGTAATCCAAAACAACTACATACAAACAACTCATATCCTCGGGACATGCCCCGGTATATAGATACATATATATTGGGAAAAACAGAAAACCTCATCGCATACTGTGACTTCCTCCAGAAGTACCATCTCCGGCCTCCTGATATCCTGGAGTACCTGTCATTGTCCACACACGAAGACAACAACAGCCTCCCTTGGGCGAGAGCAAAGCTCCGTATGGAACAACCATCATATATACCACAGATATCTAAACAATGATATATGATATGCAATGCATGTATGTCGTGGAGGTATCAGGTCAAATGCATATCCACTGAGCATATCTCAGAATCAATCGAATCACTATCAAATCAATGCTCGAGCTGGCACACCGACCTCAATCAGGGATATTAATATGATAACGTAGACAAAGCGTCATCAAATCTCAAATCTCAATCAATCATCAGGGCCACTAATGTCTATGGTTTAAGGGTCATATAATACAAAACATAGTATTTTGTTCACAAACCTCAGAATCAAATCAAATCATATCAGGATGTCCAAAGATCATAGCTCAACGTGCATGTCATGTATCGATGTATGAATCAAACGATGTGTGTTAACAAAATATTTATTTTATACATCGATATTACAATCACAATGTCATGTATGCCACATCAAGTCATTACATAAGGCATATAGACACATATGCACAATCCAGTCAATCAAATATATATCATATAATACAGATACATGTCGTATGTTATCCGATCACAACATACCTCAATTCTTCGTCTTCAGTCAATATAGCGTGATCCACAATTAGGATTTTAATATTGACACTCAATCTACATAACCAAAATACTCCTTTCAATCCATGAATTCATTCAAGTTGCAACTCTATTAGCGTATAAGTCATTCTACGCTCTTCAGTTTAAAATTTAAATTATTAGGAGAATTATATCATATAATAAATCCTAATAATTACTTATATCTCATCAATAATATTTATCTAGTCATGTCCAATCAAGATTTAAAGTTTCAAAATTATTTTTAAACTTCACAAATTCATATAAAATTGAAATCTTGATATAATTTAATTTCAACTGTATACGTTAATTTCTCATCAACTATTTTATCACATGTATTGAAATCAAATTCATATACATGCTATTCTATCAATTCATTAAATAAAGATGTCAAATCTAAGAGAAAATTACTTCAAAAGGACGTTCTCAACACAAAGATTTCGAATATATAATTTATTCTGAGTTTAATCAACAAGTCAATATAATTACGAGGGTTAGAACTGAAAGCCCCTTTGTATCCTCCTTTTCTTTCTCGCTTCGTTCTTGTTTCTTCTTTACTTTCGTTTCTCTTCGTTAATTGAAATTAACTCACCACCTTTTCTTTCCTTTAGTGGCTTACACACGTATATGCCTCATGCAGGGAACAACCACTTATTTGTGTTAAGGAACAAGTTGGATGCATTCTCCAATGAGCAAGAGGCACGTACAGGTAGTAACCCAATCATGATATTCTCATCTTTTTGTAATGACAATATTGCCCTTAAAATTAAATCAAGTATTTTTCACTTTATTTACACAAGTGCCATCAAATTTAATTGAGTATTTTTCTATTAATTTACACAATTGCCATCAACACTTTAATACAATATTTTCAAATCTTTCCATAATCGACATAATTAACGTTAATCAAATCACGAGGTCTCACATTTCTCCCACACTTAAATGATTTCGTACTCGAAATCTCAAACATCTCTATATACATAATATTGACAAACATATAATATGTCACCAGTTATAGTACATATCAAAACTAAAATCAGTAAATAGATCATTATACATTGAATACAATGGAACATGTGTAATAGAATCAAACAAGTGTGGATATGCTTATCGCATCTTTCTTTCCAATTCCCACGTTGACTCATCCACACCATGTCGTGTCCATTGCACTCGAACTAGCGGAATCGATTTATTACGCAATACTTTCTCCTTCCGATCCGTAATGCAAACAGGTTGTTCAACATAGGAAAGAGAAGGATCAAGTTCAACCTCATCAGGTGCAAGTACATGTGATGGATCTGGTTCATACTTTCTCAACATAGAAACATGAAAAACATCATGAATGGCAGATAAAGCTGGTGGCAATGCTAAACGATAAGCAAGAGCCCCATTTCGATCAAGGATCTCATATGGTCCAACATATCGAGGAGATAATTTTCCTCGCATGCCAAATCGTACAGTGCCTCTAAAGGGAGATATTTTCAAAAATACTTTATCACCTTTCTGGAATTCCAAGGGTCGTCTTCGTTTATTCGCATAACTCGTTTGACGATCTTGAGCAGCTTTCATCCACCGTCGAATTAACTGAACCTTATCATTCATTTCTTGTATCATTTCAGGTCCAATTAAAGCGTGACATTGCGTTTAAAACTCTCGAAATACGAATACCATAGTGGTGGACGTCGGTGACTATCTGAGGACGATTTATATTTTTTATACCCTTTTTTCTTGTCAAAACCCCTCCAAAAACCCACCTTGTGATGCAGGGGAGTCGAGAGATTGTTGTTGGAAGGATAAACGGGGAAGGAAAGCGAAGAACGAAGGAGAAAAAAAATTCAAAACTACTTTGCCCCAAGAACTAAAAGTCTCGGTCGATTCCTATCTCCACTTTTCAATTTACGTAACTTAGTGTGTGTTTCGATGTGTTTGTGTGTGTAGGTGTTTAGGGGGGTGTGTGTGTGGGTTTAGGTTTAAATAAAAAAACAAAAAGGCTTTTATAACTTTTTAATTAATGGGCTTAATCAACACTATTTTTTTAATTAAGGCCCATTAAAATTAATAAAATCATTAGGCTGAAATTAAAAGATTTAAAATATATATTTCCAAAAATACTCTTATAAAATACATAAAATTTCTTGTCCCCACCAATTAATTTAACTTGTCCTTAAAAATGCAATAATTCTTAAAATATTTAAAATAAATATTTTCTTAAGTAAAAATAAAAATTTAGCTTTTAAAATTTTAACACCTTAGTCGTTTCCGGTCTTCCGTTCCGGCCAACCACCAATATTTGTCTGAAAATTTTTAAATCATGAATCAAACAAAATTACACAATTAATCATTTAGTCATTCAAAATATATCATTCATGCATCCAAAATAATTTAATTAAAATATTTTTGTAATTTTATAATTTTCATACATGCGATCTGCGTGGACTGATTTTATTGCATTACAGATTCAGACTTTGACTTCTGAAGATGAGTTGTAGATCATCATCTTATCTTTCCAACTCAAACTGAATCAGTTAATTTCAATAACCGAGCTGAGAGATATGAACAAAATACGACAACTGCTTATATCCAACTGATTGTTATTTTCGTGCAACCTGTTTGGTAATTCAGCGATCAGTTTGAACTTGATAAAACCCGATTTTGCCTAACTGACGTGAAATATGACTTGTTCTAAATTGAGTTTTCTGATCAGTCAAATTGGTAGATTGTCATTTGAATCATCTAGCTGAGAGATATCATAAAAAATTCAGTTTGACTAAATTCAGTTTCAGTTTTCTTCTTGTGTTTGCAACTTCACACATGACTAAATATATTAGAAATAAAATAACAAGTTTTGTTGACATCAAAATAAAGATTGCGAACATGAAATGTTACAACACATTATCTAGTGCGCAGTTAGATGAGCCTGCATTCTAATCTTCCATACATCAAATTCTTCTATGAAAAACATGTGAATTTTATTGAAAGAAGACATGGTTATCAGATGTATGTGTTTTGAAGTATTCAAAACAATATTTAACCGCTCTGATATCACTTGTTAGGATCTATTAATACGGGTGTAAGGCTCGAGATTTATTAGTCTTCATTGACGCGATATTCAAAGATATGAAAATGCATGTCAGGACATGAGAAACAATTATTGATGAGGAACTCGGCGCACATGCGCGACCAGACCGGCGCACATACGCGAAAATTACAGTAGGATTGGCGCACATGCGCAAAGACATGCGCGCATATGCGCGACACCTCCAGAAACTTTGGCGCACATGCGCGAGTTCAAGCGTGCATATGCGCGAGACGTGTACTTCAAATAACAAGCCATTTGTCCTAGGCCATGCAAGATATATATATAGATGTGTCTTCTTCCTTCCCATTTCAGCTGAGACCACCGAGAGAAAGGTTCAAGGAGAAGGAAGGCCCTTTTCTTTTAAAAGCTAACTTGTACAAGATTTTTACATCCAAACGTTAATCCGATTGCGGTTTTGAGCTCCTCTCATTATTAGCTACAAGGTGATGTGAGTTTCCTTCAATTCCTACATGATTTGAGATATGGTGATTGGGGAAATTATGAATTACACTATTTTATGTGTTCTTGTGAAGTTAGTGATCATGTATTCGAAGTCGGATCGAAGAAATATGATTGTACGCAATTGTTATGAATTTCAGCATGTTTAGAACTAAATTATGCAGATTTTGGGTAGTATCATATGACTATGATGATGATTATGAGTTGAGACTTATGAATTACTGATATATGTTGAGATTTGAGTTGACCGGTATTGCGAGATCACGCTGTTATGCCGCCAAACTGTACCGAGATTGAATATGAATTGTATAAGACTTGATTTTGAGTGGTATTGTGACATGGTACTCCTCTACATTGCCATTTCAGATTTGTATTGGAAACTCTGATAACGAGACTTCGACTACGACACAGATTGTGCGACGAAAGGTATAATTCATGTTTTGTTTGGGGAAGACACAACTCAAATGAGATTCAATTTGAGTTTCCCAACAAAATCACATACTAGATTTATTGTTTATCTCTTTGATATGATTTGGATGTGTTTATAGATTTATATTCACATCTCTTGATATGATCATGCTTTGTCTATAGATTTATATTCAAGCATTGAGATAGGAGAATCATTGACAGATTTGTCAAACTAGATGTTCGGTGTATCGACGCATAGGAGCAGACTTTCTCCGATTGTAGACATTCGATACAGACACGACCGAAGTCTAGGAGTAAGACGTACAGTTACCCCGATTGGGAGGGTAGGTAATAGACAATGACGTCTTATTCACCCTGGGATCTCTAGAGTAGAGTCGAGTTGAGTCAAGACATGATTTGATTTGCATTGCATGCTTATAAAGATTGGTTTCATAGACTATGGAACCCATTATTATTGCTTTTATGCATGATTCATGATTTTATGTTAGCATGTATACATGTTTTATACTGGGATTTGTTCTCACCGGAGTTTTCGACTCTTGTTATGTCTGTATGTGTGCATAACAACAGGTGGGGCAGGATCTGGATCACGACAGAGATGAGATCAAGATAGCGTGGTGACTACGGGCGCAGAAGATGACTAGTGGCTCTTATTAGACTTGGACTACTTGTAGTTTGTATTTTGTATTAAACACTAGTTTGGATTGATGTATTAGAATAAGACATGTATTTATGTTGTGAAATAAAACATAGAACTCTCTTGTGCTTGATTTATAAACATTAGAATTAATGTTAAAAAGCGAAAATTTGACCCACATTTTCTCACAGATCCAATTAATCCCAGATCGAATCGATTTAGAGCCCGGGTCCCCACAACGGGTAAAGTGTTTAGAAGGAGGGTTGAATAAACGCTTAAGCTTTTTGAGATATTTTTCGAATTTGAATCAGTTCTTTGAGGAACTGATCCTGAAATCTTGTATGTCAATATCGATCAATTAAATAAAATAATGTGTAATTAAACTGAAGGATATATTTGAATATTTTGACTAGGGTACAGTGAAAACTGAATGAACAAGAATAATTCACACGACGATTTTATGGATGTTCAGAGACTTCAAATGCTCCTATGTCACCCTTTTATCTCAAGGATAGGTATTGGCTAAAAGACTTTCACTAATTACAATAGAATATAATAACCTACTTCAGATTGGACTTAAATAATCCAAATTGAAACTTTTAGCTTTTCTTACACTTATCTTTTGATAACTGAATAGCTCAAATGAGTAGCATAAATGCAACAAATATATCAATGAGTTGTGAGCTTGAGATTACGATTTGCAAACTGAATATGAACTTGAAAATAAACCGCAACTGATTTAAATACTGATTGTTCTTGCTGTACGTTACTAACTGTTGTCTTTTATTAAATTCTTCACAATTGAACTTCTCAGGTATTTATAGTCTTCGATTCCAACTGTCACATTGAATGCATTAATTAATGATATATGTTGAGTCGTCTTTTAGTCCATGTAGACATCCTTTTTTCTGACATTGGTACGATGTATCAGACTGTTATGATTTGTTCAATCTACTTTGGTATGGAGTGTCGGTTTGTCTGCTGAGATTCAAATTGCAACTGATGAGGTGTCTAACTGACCAGGAGTCAAACTGGTCGACTGATCAGTTAGCTGGTCTATATAAACTCTAACTGATGTGCTTTCAATTTGAACGTTCTTCTATCAGTTCGGCTCATCTTTTCAGTTTAGCTATATCAGTTCTGCGAACAACACATTCAGATCTTGTCTTTAGTTCTTATATCGAATAGTTTGTCAATCTCAGAATCATCAGTTTTGAGACTTATTTATACATTTGAGAACTTTACTTTATTTACTTCAGTTCTCTTAGTCCATTTCAATATGATTAATTACGTGCTCTCAATTCAGTTACTGTTCCGTTCGGGTCTTCAGTTCTTTTAAGTTTGTCAAAATCTGAAACTTATAATTTCCAACATTATTTTTACGTAAAAATGGTATGGAATAATTTTACAGAAGGTCCAATCTGGCTTTATGTTGTAGGGGTAGAAATCGGGCGATACAATCTGGGGTAAAGATAATAGATAGACTCATGGGAGAGATCCATAAGGGAGGCTAAGCGTGCAAACCAACCCTTGTGATGTTATTGAATGAAACTCTTACTTAGGGCAGTAATCAGGAACCTAACAACCCAATTTGTTATGCTAGGTTTGAATGTTGTGACTAGAACGCTTCAGTTTTTGCCTCTAAATCGAGAAAAAAAACGGTCAAGCCCTTGCTAGCCTGATCTAGAATAATAAGGACTGAGTCTACCCATTCATAGCACTTTAAAATCAGATAGGCAAGCGATTGACTGCCTGAGCCCCATTCTATCAATCCAAGCCGAGCCCAAATTGAATTTATCACTATAAGGAGAGTCCCAAAAACATGGAATACACATGTAAATAATCAGCAATAAAGAAAAAATTCCAGGAATCTCAGATATATCCAAATATACCAGACCTACTAAGAATCAACACAAATCATGTAATAAAAAACTTATTTGAAGGAACTTTCTTAACAAAATCCTTCTCACACAAGGTAATAGGCCCCTTTCGTCTCTAAAAATACCAGGTATTTTTTGGAATTTTGAACTTAATGAATGGAAATTAAGCAAATTGGTATATGAAACTAAAAAAAAATATTAGAAGTAAAATCTGGCGCTCAAAATGCTGCCTAGGAAATGCCCAGGCAATAAGGGACACGCTAGGTCGCCCAACCTGGATATTCCTGGCAGCAGGTTCTGAGCTAGGGCAGCCTTTTATGCTAACCCTAGCGCGTAGCACATTACCTGAAAAATCCAAGCAGTGATGGGCAGTGTAACGCCCCGAAAATTTTAAAGTCCACGTAAACCACGTGCATGCAATTATTAAATTCTTTTGTATTTTAATTAAATGTTTTAATTGCATGAATAAATTATGTTGTGCATATTTGCATGTTTAAAATATATTTTCTACATGGTTGCATTAAAATGTATTTTTAAAGGTTATTCAAGCGACGATCGAGGAACGGGGACCGAGGGCTGAAAAATGTAAAATGATTTTCTAAATAATTGTTTTTAATTATTTAAAATGCGGTCGATGTTTTAAGTAAAATTTTTAAAGTATCGGGTTTGAGGTGATTTTATACGCCGGGACGTAATTTTTATCGGTGTTGGATTTTTAACAAAAAAGCGAACTTTTTGGGCAACCCGGCCAATAAATTCACATATTTAATAAAAGAAAAACTTTGTTAATATTTTATTATGTCCTTATTAAACTATTGGGCTTAAAATTAATGGCTTATTAGGCCTAAAAGCCTTGAAGTTGTTTAACTAGTATATAAAGTGCTATTTTATTCCAAACCCTTCACTCTTGCAACTCCAAACTCACGCCTCCCCACTCCCAAAAATCAGAAACTCTCTCCCCACCCCACCCCCAATACACGACAGCACACACCCAAATATTGAAGGGATTTTCGAGAAAGCTTCAAGGGAAACCTCCTAGGCTTCGTCTCCTCGTCCCGTTCTTCGTCGTCAACGTTTAATCGTGCGTTTAAAACGCAAAGGCACGCCCTAATCTCCTTTTCTCATCCACCATATCATAATATTGTTTTAATTATTGTATGCATGAAGAACACAAATTTATTTTCAGTATTTTCGGATTTACGGCATATACAAGGGAAAACTCATGGTTTTATGATTGGAATTCATGTTTTTAAGTTGTTAAAGGGGCTGCCATGAATTAAGATATGATTAAGCATGTTTATACACAAATTTAGAGGCCTTAGAAAACACTAAACCTGCTGCACAACCTGTTATAACATAAGCTGGAACAACCGAGGAAAAATAAATAAGGAACCGTGAGTTTTTGAGTTTTATGTGCAAGTGTGGTTTAAGGTTCGTTCCTTTTTGCATGGGACTTGGGGGTCGGCCTGGGCTTGTTGGGGGCTTGGCTAGGGTCAGGGTCGAAGGCTAGGTAGGGTCCTAGGGCGGCTAGGGTTCGTGGTTCAGGCTGGGGAAGAGTCCACGAAAGTTAGGACTCTCCCCGAGCAATTTACGTGTTGGCTGCTGCTGTAGTTCGGGAGAGGGTGCAGCGCGGCTAAGGGCGATCCAGGTGGGTCCATAAGGGTCCTAGACGATGGGTAGAGGTCGGGCCAGGGGTTGGTGCAGCTGGTGTGGCTGTGGCTCGAGCCAAAGGTGAAAACCGTGAGGAAGGCGCAGCAAACGCGCAGGTTGCGCTTCAGAATTCTGCTGGCTTTGCTGCTGGGTTCTAAGGACTGGGCAGGTATGGGCAGGGGCTGGGCTTGGTCTAGGGAAGGTCAGGGTGTGCTGGGCTCGGTGGTGGCTCGGCTGGAGGTGTCCTAGTGGCACTAAGAGTCTAGGGGCGTGAGTCAAGGCATGAGCGCAGGGTTGGGTAAGTTTCCAGAATGTGTTTGAGTTGGCCAAGGCTGGTTTTTCGGGCCGGGCTTGTTCAGGTGGATCCCTAGATGGGTTGGCTAAGTTTTGGTTCAAGATGGCTCGGGCGTGGCTCGGGTAAATTGGGAGATGGCTTGGTGGGTTCGTTAGTGTGTCAAAAACGAAATTTATAAAGCTAAAAATTAATCCAAGGGTCCATGGGGGGGCTCACGACTTGGAAGGGTAGAATAAATACTAAAAAGGCTATGTTTAAAATTTGGGATCAAAATAACGAGTTTTGGATTTATTCGGAATTTAATCGCCGCACGAAACGCCAATTAACGAGTTAATTGAAACGCTTAGTTTTATGCTTTATAAAATTATGAAAAAATAGGTTTAAGCTTAAATAATTATTATAAGTCTAAGTTTTAAATTTGGGAATTTTATATGAAAGTTTGGTTTAATTTGGGATTAAAACGCATTAAAACGCTATATTTAAAGATAAATTTAAAGTCATCGAATTAAGCTAAATAAAAATATGAGAAAATTCTTGTAGGCTTAAATAATTATTTGGGACATGTTAGAGTCATGAAATCAAGAAAAAAGTCGAAAACGTAAAATGTCGAGTCCAAGGGTAAAACGGTCTTTTTACACCAAAAAATTTATAAACGTCATGGCAGTGCCCTATTTGCTGTTTTATATGCTAAATGTTATATGTAACATGTTTCTGAATTTTTATTTGTTGAAATATGATTTTTAAATGTTCGTATATTATTAAGGGTTGAATTGGACATTTAAAAGATATGTTGCATGCTTGGTTTCAAAATAAAATGATATTATATGCATGTTTTTATTAAGTGATGATAACATGTTGAAGGACGTGAAGGGATTGTGACTACTGCAATATGTTGGAAATATCGTGAGGGTTATGGTCCCAGTGGGAGCCCAACGATCGTGTTTCCGTTGATACGAATACGAATACGAATATGATGAATATGATTGGAGATGTCGTGAGGGGAGAAGGCCCCAGAGGGAGCCCATTTATGGGAAAAGGCCCCAGAGGGAGCCCCGACGATCGTATTTCCAATGCCATGATATGTTAATACGTAGGCCAGGGCCCAGTTGACCGGTGAGAGTGTTGCTGGTGTCCCCCGCCGCCCAGTACTGTGGTTAGATGTAGATGGATCCATCGCCCAATACGTTTAAGAATACGAGTCACAATCAACGATCTGAATTCAACAAACACGAATATGAACATGAATACGAATATGAATATGAATACGTATATGAATATGAGTATGCTTATGTTTTTATGAAAATATTTTTGTGCATCATGAAAATGTTTACGAAAATGCTTAAGTTTAAGTTTATGCATCTTCATGAAAATGATATTTTAAGTACAAGTATTTTTCACTGTTATATGTTAACTGTATTACGTATTACTCGTTATCAAGATTATGGTGTGTTGAGTCTTTAGACTCACTAGGTGTGATGGATGCAGGTTATCATGATAATGCTAATGGAGGTCTTGATGGTTGATCCGACTGGACTGAAGGTGCACATAACCCGAGGACCTACGCTAGTTTTCCGCACTAGTTTACGATTCATGATTTTAAGCAATGTTAAAGATATTTTTTTTACGACAATTTATTTATGAGAGATTTTTGTGAAGTTATAGTATGAGCTATACTTTTCAAACGTTATTTTTAGATTTGATAAAGAAGTTGGTTGTTTTATTTTAAAATGATATCAAAAATATTTTATGGTTCGGTCGAATGCTATGTGAGGTTTTAAAAAAAAAAAAAATCTAGCACGTTTCAAGAAAAGTTATGCAGACGTTTCAGGCAGTGCTAAGGAGCTCGAAAAGTGGCGCCTGTTACCCTATTTCGAGAACAAGTTCATGTCATTTTGAGTTTTTCTTACACCATTACTCCAAATGTTGTCCTTTGATGGTTCTCATCATTTTTTTGGACCAAGAGACACCACATGTGATGAAAGAACATGTCTCAGTAAAAAAAACATTTAATAGATAAGATCAAACAAAATTTTATTTTTACATTTTGGATTATGATAACACTGGCAAACATATTGAGAGTCTTCTTTTTCTTTAAGAAAACAAGAGATTTTATAATTTTTTTTAATAGAACTTGTGTTTCTCTGCTGATAAAACAAGAGAAGATTTTGTAACTTAGGATAATATTGTCGATCATCAAGGCACAAGAGCGGGGTAAATTCTTCTTTAGGACATTACGTTTTAAATTATCATCAACTTGCTGCAAACGTTCCTGCCATCTTCGAGATTTCAAGTGCCAACCATTTTACAATATTAAGAAGAATTTTTGCGTATTCTGAAATCTCAAGGATGGCTTCCTCATCTGCAACAACAACAAATACTCCATTGGTACAAGGAGAAAGGCCAGAAAAATGATGCAGACTTCAAGAGATGCAATAGAAAATGTTCTTCTATCTCTCCATCATATCCGAAGGAGAAGTTGATACTCAAAAGAGGGCTAGAATAGATGCATGGAATCCAAGCGATTTCCTATGAAAAAACTACATTATGAATGAACTCGACAACATACTTTACAATTTGTACTGTCATGTCAAAAAAAAAGGGAAATTCTCAATAAGAAGTACGAAGAAGAAGATGTTGACCCTAAATAAGTTCATTGTGGAACACTTCCTGGATTTCAAAATGACATACTCAAAATCTGTTGCGAGTCAAATGCAAGAAATTCAATTAATATTGAACAAAATTCGTACAAAAGGCATGAGTTAAGCGTGTCCTTTCATGGCGTTGGTCTAATTGAGAAATTACTCTTTTGTGGAATTAGTTCCAAAACTACTTGAAGCACAAAAGAAAGTAGACGGGACTCGAAGACTTGTAGTAATATTCAAGATCAAAGTAAAAAACAACACTACATAGAACAAAAGCAATAATATGGCTGTCAAAGTTAATATTATGGAATCCAGTAACCAAGGAAAGAAGAGGAAATTTAAGGATGGGAAACAACAATAACAACCAAGAATCAGAAGAAGTTCACGAGAAACTGTTACAAATGTGGGAAGCCAAACCATATGGTCAAAGATTGCAGGTGCCCAATGAAAGGAAAAAAAACGAGCAAACGCATTTCATGAAAGGTCGGTATCATTTGATTTTTCTGAATTTGATCTAACTGGAGTTGTTTTTTAAACAAACATGGTGCAAAACCCGAATGAATGGTACGTTAATACAGGTGCTACCCACCACATATGCTCCGACAAGGAGATATTTTCCACATACACTCCAATTTATAGGAGAAAGCTCTTCATGGAAACTCTGCTACATTGGAGATATTAGGAATTGGAAATGTGGTAATAAAAGTTGATCTCGATGATGGAGGTGAACTTGTTGATGTACTTCATAATCCAGATAAAAGGAATAACCTCGTGTCGGGTTCATTGTTGCTCAAACATGGTTTTAGGATTTTTTTTTTACTCTAGTGAAGTTTTATTAACAAGAATGGTCATTTTATTGGGAAGAGGTATCTGGATGAGAACCTCTTCAAACTGAATGTAACAACGATTCACCATGAGATTGTTGGAAATAAAGTAATAAATTCTATTTACTCTCTTGGGCTTTCTAATTTATGACGTGTTCTTTTAGAACATGTAAATTTTAATACTTTTAAATGTTTAATGAATTTGGATTTGTTGCCTAATATAATATTGATCCATCACATAAATTCAAGATATTTGTTGAAGTGAAAATGATCCAAGCGCATTTCCATTCCATTGAAAGATATGCGACTCTTCTAGAACTGGTACACACGAATCTTGGTGATTTAAATTTTGTGCAAACTAGATGAGGAAATAAGTGCTACATAATATTTATTGACGATTGTATCGTGTACCATTATGTATATCTTTTAAGAAGTAAAGATAAAACTGTAATGCTCGAGATTTTATCACTGTAATTAAACATTCATTAATCAACAGAATTGAGATTTCAGGAGCTAAAGTAAAACGTGAGATGAGAAGCCGGGCGCTGCTTCATTATACCAAATTTTGTACAGAATGTTTGGAGATCGAGCGGTAGAAAAAGACCGCCCGAGCGCCAGTGCACCACAAGATTAGTACTTGGACAGAATGTCTGGCGTCCGAGCGGTAGAAAATGACCTCCCAAGCGCCAGTGTACAATAAGAATATGCTCGGACAGAAAGTTTCGTGCCCGAGCGGTAGTTTTCGACCGCCCGAGCGATGTTTAATATGTATGGAAAATGTTCCACATATCTTTAACATCCATTAGGATATATAACAAGTTTCATTCCTTCAGAATGTTGGAAAAGGAAACGAGAAAAGCTACGAGAAATCCTTACGCCTTTACACCTCATTGAATTCTAATTTTGCAAGATCCAGCCGTTAGAATTTCAATCCGACTTAAGTACCGTGCTCATCTCGATAAGAAATTCAACTGGATGTAAGTTTTCTTATGTTCTGATATGATATGAAATTATGATATGGAAGAAATCTTGATATGATTGATATTATCTATTCCTGAGATTGTTATCATTGTATAATCGAAGTCGGATCGAAGAACAGATACCGTATGAAATTGTTATGATTTTCAGAATGGATTTGATTGGGATTTGATATCAGATTTGTATGGTTATCGATTATGAGTTGTGGGAATTGATATCTGTTTATTTGTATTGCTGGGTGTATTGAATTGTGCAGTTATGCCATTGAAACAGAATTAGATTGAGTTTTAATTATATCCAGTATTGATTTGAGTGGTATATTGATATTGTACTCCTCGATATTGTCATTGCCAGATTGAGTATTCACAAGCTTCGAATTCGAGACTTCGACAGAGCCAGAAACCGAAAAAAGAAAGGTATAAATCAATGTTAACCGGGAGATTGACTCGAGTTAGATTTTACTTGAGTTTCCCTAAACCATATACTTGTTTGTTATTGTTTTAATACCTTTATATTGTTTGAATGTATATGTCTATTCTATTGACTTATAGATTAGCAGAGAATAGAAGAGATATTATGAGAACGAGTCATTGGCAGAGGTGCCAAGTCTTGGGCAGAGGTGCCTAGACATTGGATGTTTGGTTTATATCGATGTTTCTTAGAATTAGATCAACTCCTATTGCTGAGATTCGATATAATATGCCGACGTCCGAGAACCAGGATCCCTAGACTAGACTAGATCAGAGTTGAGTCAAAGATATGAGTTTGAGTTACAGTTTTATATAATTTCATGTTTCAGATTGATACATGTTATTGATGATTGTTATATGCTTTTATATATGTTTTTATATGATTGCATGTATACGTTGTTTATACTGGGAATATTATTCTCACCGGGGTTATCCGGCTGTTGTTGTGTTTGTATGTGTACATGACAACAGGTGGGACATGATCAGGGTCAAGACGAGAATGAGAGATTACATTTTAGCGTGGAGATTCAGACCCAGAAGTAGAGTTGTTTTCATTACTGGTTATGTAGTGGAAGAACAGTAGTTTGCTATGACATATTGTATTACAAGACTTGTACTTTTATTTTAACATGTATATCAGACTGATTCTATTATGTTCCGCACTTTCGTATTTTTTTTAAAAAAATAGATTCAGTTTATTAAATTGATCCAATTAATCCCAAGAATGATTAAGAAATGAATTAGCATCCGATTCCCCACAAAATCACTTGAGGCATTCAAAACATACAGAACCGAAGATGAAAATCAACTTGGTAAACAAATAAAATGAGTTCACAGTTATAGAGGAGGAGAGTGTGGAGCATCATTTGATGAGTTTGGTTCATCCTTGGGCATAATACCACAAACTACTGCACCATACTCAACTCAATCTAACGAGGTTGTAGAAAGAAAGAAAAGGAACGCTAAAAGAAATGAAGAACTCATTAATGATAAGTTTGGGCTTACCCTAGAACTTATGTAAGGGAAGAAATATTATCTGCAAGTAAAATGATAAATCTTCTTATCAGCTTTGGAAAATACCCTCCTACAAGTACATGAAAGTGTGGGGGTTCTTGGCCAATGTTGACATATCAAATTCAAAACAAGCTATAGTGCCCGAGATTTTATTCTGTTAATCCGAGATTATTAATCGATAAATAGATTTGATTATAGAAGGACAACTCCGAGACAAGATTTGTTAAAATATGAGTGTTGTTTGTGTGAGGTCCAGCAAGGCGCGCATATGCGCGAGGAGAGGGCGCGCATATGCGCGAGCTGGTTTTTTCCAAAAATGCCAAGACAGTAGGTCTCGCGCATATGCGCAGGGACATGGCGCGCATATGTGCGAGCAGAATAATTTGGTTGCATTGAGACAGTAGGTCTCGCGCATATGCGCCCGTGAAGGTTGCGCATATGCACGAGACGTGTTGTATGAAGAGGAAACCACCTATCCTGGCCATGCATCGTATATATATCAACTCCTTCATTCCACTTCAGAAATCAAAAAAGAATGAAGGCTTCTAGAGAAATTTCCTCAAGCTTCTTTATATAGTAGAATTGTGAGTTTGTGAGATCCGTCCGTTAGAATTTCGATCTGATTTTAGTTCCGTGCTCCTCTCGACAAAGGCTTCAAAAAAATGTAAGTTTTATTATGTTTCGGTATGATTCAAAAATATGATATTGAAGAAATCATGATATGATTTATATTATGTGTTCCTGAGATTGTGATAATCGTATAATCGGAACCGAATCGAAGAACGGATATCGTATGAAATTGTTATCATTTTTCAGATATGTTTGATTGAGAATATACAGATTCGGTATTGGAATTGTGTTTATTGATTGATTATGAGCTGTTGAGTTTGGTTTCTTGTTGTTGGAATTACCGGTATATTGAGACTGCACCGTTATGTCGTCGAAACAGAATTAGATTGAGATTGATCAATCATGTCTTGATATTGATATTGTATTTCTTGAATGTCATTGCCAGATTTAGTGTTGACAGCTTCCAATTCAAAACTTCGACTACGTCAGATCGACTAAAGAAATGTATAAACTAATGTTAGATTGGGAGATATAACTCGAATTAGATACGACTTGAGTTTCCAAAACCACATACTTATTTGTTATTGTTTTGATATATTTGAATTCTTTGAATGTTTGAGCTTATTCTATTGATTTATAGAAAAGCAGAGAATAGAAGATAGATATGGAGAACGAGTCTTTGGCAGAGATGCCAATTCTTTGGCAGAGGTGCCAAGACACTGGATGTTTGGTTTATATCGATGTGCTTAGGAGTAGAACGACTCCTATTGCAGAGATTCGATATAATGTCTCAACGTCCGGGAACCGGGATCCCTAGACTAGAGAAGGTTCAAGTCAGAGATTAAGAGTCAAAGAATTTGATTTACAGTGTTATATCGATTCATGTCTTTCAGATTATGACACATGTTATTGATAATTGTTATATGCTTTTGTATTTGTTTATATGAAATGCATGTATTCATTGTTTATACTGGGAATTATATTCTCACCGGAGTTATCCGGCTGTTGTTGTGTTTGTATGTGTGCATGACAACATGTGGGACAAGATCAAGGTCGAGAAGAGGATGAGAGATCAAGATTAGAGTGGAGATCCAGACTTAAAAGTAGAATTGGCTTTCAACACTTGATGTATAGTTGTTGAACCCTAGTTTGATATGAATGTATTTTGTATAAGACATGTACTTTTGATCAGGTTGTAGATATTAACTTGATCTTGTAAATGAAGTAAGATTGATTATCATATGTTGCGCACTTATGTATATTTTAAAAAAATTTGGACCCATATTATGTAATTGATCCATTTAATCCCAAAAACGATTTAAGAAGATGAATTAGGTTTGGGTCCCCACACCAGGTGGTATCAGAGCAGTAGGTTCCTTAGACTGAGATAGAAAAGCGAGTGAGCGGGGTAGATTGAGTTTTATTTCATGCTAGCATCACAGCATGTGTACTGCTTTAATACATGTTTGTCTGATTATCTGATTTGATTGGAAACGTGTATTTTTTTGAGAAGTAATCATAACCGATTCTTGATCAGAGGTAAGATGATCAGAGGAAGACTGAAACAGAATTGTTAGACTGGATTATTAACCCTTTTGATAATCAGATATGCCTCCTCGAAGAGTCTCATAACAGTGTAGTACCTCCAATAATCCGATGGATTGTTACAGCGACACCCATGGAAACACTGTTGAAGAGATTTTAGTCATTCAAACCGCAAACTTTGAAAGACACTGAGAATTCTGTTGATTGTGAGAGTTGGCTTGATGATATTGAGATGTTGTTTGATTCACTAGACTATACAGATGAGCGTAGAGCCAGACTGATTGGGCACCAGTTGCACGATTTTGCGAAGAATTGATGTCTCACAACCAAGAGGGCTTTGGAGCATAGAGGTAAATTTATTACTTGGAAAATCTTTAAGACTGAATTTTATCGAAGATTCTTCCCAGTATCGTACAGAAAGGACAAGGGTGCAGAGTTTTCCAGCTTGAAACAGGGTAATCTGAATATTGAAGAGTATGTGGCTAAATTCTCTACCTTGCTACGATTTGCTCCACATGTTGCTGAGAATGATGAAGCAGTTGTTGATCAGTTTATCAATGGATTGAATCCTGAAATTTTTACACTGGTAAACACAGGACGACCGAATAACTTTGCTGATGCTTTGAATATAGCAAAAGGAGCTGAAGCGGGCCTGATCAGGCAGAAGGGAGCTTCGTATGTTGCACTAGTACCGAAACAGCAACCACCTTCCCCTCAATTCCACCAACCCCCTCCCAGATTCGAGAGTGGCAGTACCAGCAGCAGGAAGAAAGATCAACTGAAAGCCAGAGGGAAACAGTTTAAGAAGTCTGATAGTAGTTCATCTAGCTCCAGTGGTTCACGATAGAGTTATACATGGGTATATTACAGAACTTGTGGAGTAAGACATCCTACAGAGAAATGACAAGGAGTGTTTGGTAGTTGCAACATCTGCAAACAGCAGGGACACTTTGCCAGAGTCTGTCCACAGCAAAGTTTTCAATGATCCCAGGGAGCAGAATCATCTGGATCAGTGGCTTAGCTTAATAGACGATCATCTGCAGTTCACTCATTCTAGTCAGCACCTGCCCAATCACAGGTGAGTCCAGGAGGAAGCCAGACTATTAACTAACCTCCGAGACAGCATACCAGAGTGTTTGCATTGACTGAAGAACAGGCCCAGGAAGCACCTAATGATGTAGTTGCGGGTAACTGTTCTCTTTTTGGTTATCCTGCCTATGTATTGATTGATACGGGTGCATCACATACTTTTATATCTGAGCGATTTGCATTGATACATGCTTTGCCTGTTGAATCTTTATATACTGTGGTATATGTCTCTTCACCTTTGGGGAGAGGTCTTATATCAGTGAATTCTGTTAAACATTGTATACTGCGGTATGATGGTAATTAGATAGAGTTAGATTGTATTGTACTCGGTTTGTTTGATTTGACTGCATTATTGGTATCGATATGCTGACCAAGTACAGAGCTACTGTAGATTATTTCCAGAAAATTGTAAGATTCAGACCTGAAATGGCTGAAGAGTAGAAATTTTACGGTAAGAGTTCTAGATCTAGAATTCCTTTGATATCTGCGTGATCTATGACTCGATTATTACAGAAAGGAGCAGAGGGATTTCTTATGTATTCAGTAGATGTACTGAAGTCGAGTCCTTTATTGGCAGATTTGCCAGTAGTATGTGAGTTTGCTGGCGTCTTTCCAGATGAGATTCTAGGATTGCCTCCAGTTCGAGAGATAGACTTCAGCATTGAATTGTTACCAGGTACTGTTCTTATTTCTAAAACTCCATACAAAATGGCACCGATTGAATTGAAAGAATTGAAAGATCAGTTAGAAGATTTACTGGCCAAGGGTTACATCAGACCGAGTGTTTCTCCTTGGGGTGCTCCGGTATTATTTTTCAGAAAGAAAGACGGTTTAATGAGACTCTGCATTGACTACCGGCAGTTGAACAAGGTTATGGTAAAGAATTAATGTGGTGACCTGGACGCTAATCAAGTTCTTAATCATCATTGGGACAATTTAATCAATTAAAGTAAACATGGGCTAATTTTTTTTTAAAATACATTATTAAATACGGAACGTAACGGAATACATTCTAACATAAATGTCAGTATTAAAAGTACAAGTCTAGTACTATATACAATCATTCGAACTAAGGTTTAACAACTACATATCAAGTGTTCCAAACCCTATCTCAAATCAAAGTCTGTAGTCTCCACTCTAATCACGATCTCTCTTCATCTCCTCGACCCCGAACCTGTCCCACATGTTGTCATGCATACATACAAACACGACAACTGTCGGATAACACCGGTGAGAAATAAATCCCAGTATAAATCAACGAAACATGCAGTTATATAAATAATGTAAAAGCATGTAACAGATATCAGTAACATGTAACAAAATCTGAAACATAACCAATATAAAATCGCTAATCAGACTCCACATTTCAGACTAGACTCAATCCTAGTCTAGGGATCCCGGTTTCCAGACGTTGGTATTCCTATATCGAACATCAGTAATAGAAGAAACTCCAATTCTATCCACTTCGATATAACCAAACGTCCGGTGTCTTGACCTATCCGTCACAGACTTTGGCGCTATCACCAATTCACTATCTTGTGACAATGTGCAATGTGCCAAGTGACGATTCCATCACAATCGACACTTATGTCACAAGGTCACTCGACTAATACTCGTCTAATTCTCGCTTTCTATAAATCCATAGAACAATGCATATCAAATCAAATCAATGAACACAATAACAATAAGTATGTGATTTAGGGAAACTCAAGTATATCATACTCGAGTCGATCTCCCGGTACCACATTGACTTATACATTTCTCTTCTCGGTCTGACGAAGTCGAAGTCTCGAAGTCAAATCTGTCCATATCAAATCTAAAATGATAATATCGAATAGACTGTGTCAATATACAAATCCATTCAAGACTTGTTCTGATCAATACTCAAATCAAGACATAATCTGATCAATGTCAACGATACAATGATACAATCTTAGTCAAACGAATCTGATTAATATCAATCTACTGATGTTTCGGCGGCATAACAATACAATCTCGATAACTCCGTCCATCTCAACATCACAGATATAATAGCACGACTCATAATCAATATCAGTACAACCCATAATCTCAACAATAACATATCATAATCTCAAATCTGTACAAGCTCACAATACCGGCAATCCAATATCAGTATATACGAATCAACAACTCATCTGATCCAACTCTGAATAATATCAATATAGTCAGCAACACAATATCACTCAGATATCAATTCCAACACCTCATAATCGATAACAACATAATTCTGACATCAAATCGGTATAATCACAATCAAATCAACTCTGAAAATTCATAACAATTGTATAAACAGTCTGTTCTTCGATCTGGTTTCGATTATAAAATGTCTGATATTGCAAGAAAAATATATATGGATCATATCTGATTCTGGCAGTATCATAATTTCAAATCATATCAAAACTTAATAAAACTTATGTTCAGTTGTAGCCTGCGTCGATAGGAACACAGTACTGAAGTCAGATTCAAAATCTAACGGTTGGATTTTCGCAATTCAAATTTATATTCTTCGAAAGTACTTGGAAATTCCCTGGCACTTCTCTCGTTTTTCCTTGAATCAAATGAATAAAATCGTACATATATACCAAGATGCATGTTGGAGATACGTGGTTCAATGTGTATACTGCACGTCTCGCGCTCGGGCACACATAAAGTTCCGCCCGGGCACGGAACTCTCAGCCCTCGCAAATTAAACAATCGCGCTCGGGCGGTCAAAAACTTCCGCCCGGGCGCGAGGTGTTCGGGTTTCTAGCATGATTCAATGGCGCTCGGGGGAATATAAACTTCCGCCCGGGCGCTGTACCTTCGATCCAAACTTGTATAATTCCATATGCTTTTCCTAAATCTGATCTCGGAAAGGCCCGGCTATAATTACATCAGTTCATAATTAACAAATCATATCAGATTACAATAATCAAATTCTCGGGCATTACATTTCTTTCTCCCTAAGATCCGATTTCGTCCCCGAAATCATAGGCAATCAAATCATATATCAACGCAGATACCAAAGGAGTTATATACAGAAACCACAGAAAACTTACCTCAATAAAACAATTCTGGAATCTCTTTCTCATTTCGGATGCTGTTTTCCAAATAGTTTCTTCGATATTCTAACCACTCTACTTGCACTTTCAACAGCATAATAGTCTTCATTCTGAATTATATTTCTTTTACTGATTCTGATTTCACTCTGGAATAATAATTCAAGAAGTATAATATCATAATATAACTCGAAGTAACTCTGATAAAATCAATCTCAAAATACTGGCTATACAACATCCGTATATACCAATCAACAGCTCATAACAAATCAACATCAACAGCTGTTATCAAATCTGTTTAATCCCAGTCAATTCAATATTCATTCTTTGGTCTCAAATATTCACGGTCATTGTCTGACATTGGCATATTTAGTATGTCTATTCTAAACTTTCTTCATTTTCTTCTGAATCGGCTTCACTTCCTCAGTCATATCTCTGATTATATCAGGTTCAATATCCGGAATCTTCGAGATATCATTCCAAATCAAAAGGGAATCCATACTTCTTACCGTACAACGTCTCAACTGATGCCATCTCTATACTCGTCTGATAATTGTGGTTGTACGAAAATTCACTATATGGCAATGAATCCTGCCAACTAGTGCTAAAATCAAGTACTACCACTCTAAGCATTTTTTTCAAAAACCGGATAATCCACTCTGACTGTCCGTCAGTCGGTGAATAATATGCAATAACCATATATAATATCGTACAAACTCTTGTTGTACACCCCGCCCAACGTGCAAGGTCAACCAAAATCACGGTCTAATATAATCAACTTTCGACACTCTGTGTAATCTGATCACTTTTCTGACAGAAATCTCAGTAATATAATCATATCTGTACGTCTTCATGTACGAGCTAGCACTCGCAGAATGGGTCAATCTGTCACTCCTAACTCAATCAATGCTCAATCCCGAGAGCAATGCGGTAGCTTCATCACAATATCCCTGGAAATGTAATCCTATTTCCATTCAGGAATCGATAAGCTATATAACCAATCTCCTGGTTTATTTCTTTCTGTCTTCACTGGTTGGCAATTCAGACATTTCAATACAAACTCTACAACATCTTTCTCATCTGTTTCTATCAAGATGAATGCTAAATCAATTATTGTGCAATTCTGACAACATTAGTCATTTCAAACTCGAAATATCTGGCACAACCCATCGGTTATTCACATACAATGCAGTATCACATACCTGATATTCGGATCGATACTCTGTTCTGACTACTGATATCAAGTTATTCCCATTCTGATCAACTTTCTGAACGGTTTCACTCTCAAAATCAGCTCTGGTTCGGCTTGGACGGTATTGAATCTCAACTGTATACGATCTGTATCATATGATGCTCCTAGAAAATAACAATTCTCAATCAGATTTAAACAACAGTCAGATATAACAGCCTGCTAAACTCATGCAACTATAAGTTTCTGACACTGATGTCGATCTTGGCCAACTGATCGCGGTCTCAACTGTGCTAGAATCAATCGGTATATATCTTTGAATTTCAACTACCCTGAATACAATCTATCTCAGTCAAGATGCACAACTCAACAGTTTTTGTATATAACTTTCCAGTCCCCAGAATATTCAATACAATACTCAGATATTCAACAAAATCAATCATAATCTTCGAATATACCAGAATATCATAGATCAATTAATCAGAAAATCCTCAAAATATTCTGAACACAGAGTTTATCAACTCACCAACATAGCTAATACATCTCTAACGAGAAACACTCAATCAGATGTAACTCTCGGTTAGTAATCTTCTAACTGGTCTTTCAAGTTTTTTTTCAACTCACTCAGTAATATCTGTCCAGCATTTCAAAAATCAGAATTGTACCTGATACACAATCAATGCTGAAATATATCTTTCTGACTGGAAGAAATTCTGAAATCCCATCTGAGAAAACATCAGTAATTTCATATACCACTGGCAATTCGGCCAATGCTAGGCTCGATTTCAATAAATCAACTGAATAGACAAGGAATCTCACCGCTCCTTTCTATAACAATCGAGTCCTCAATATCACCCATATCCAAGGAATCCTAATATAAAATCCTTACCGTAAAATTTCCGTTCATCAGCCATATCCGGTCTGAATTCCACAATCTGTTGGAAATAATCAACGGTAATTATATACTTGGCCAACATATCAGTCCCAATAATTTAATCACATTCAGATAACCCAAGTACTATATCATCTAACTCAATCTCATATTCGTCATAATGTAGCATACCATGTCTAACAGATATCACTAATACAAAACCTCTCCCAAATAGAAAAGAGATCAATACTACAGCATATAATAACTCAATACCCAAAGCATATATCAATGCAATTCATTTAAGAATAATCGTATGGAATGCATTAGTATCATCAATACATATGCAAAATAACCATACAATAAATAAGTACCTGCCACTACCTCATTAGGTGTGTCCTGGCCTTGGTTGTGCTTGAGAAGTCGTCGGCGGCTGGAAAGAGTGAACAACCGGTGATTTTCTATCAGGCGGTGCCACTCGTCCAGTTGGTACTGCTCCCTGGATCGTCGGGAAGATCTCAGTGGACATACTCTAGCAAAATGTCCTGGCTGATGACAGACGTTTCAACTACCAAATACTCCTCGGCATTGCTCTGTGGAATGTCTTCCTCCACAAGTGCTGCAATAAACTCCCGTATAACTCTGGCTAGAACCACTGGAGCTCGACGAACCACTCCCTAACTTCTTAAACTGTTTCTTGTGAGCTTTCAAGAAATCTTTCTTTCCCCCACTACTACTGCCACTATCAAATCTGGACAGTGATTGCAAGAAAGGAGCTGGAGGTGGTTGTTTCTGTGGTTGAGCAACATACGACACTTCTCGCTGGGAATCAAACTTGCCTCAGCTCTTCTTGCCATGTTCAAGGCATCAGCAAAATAATGGGATCGTTCCACATTTACCAAAGCAGATATTTCAGGATTCAATCCGTTGATGAACTGATCAACTACAGCTTTATCATTCCCAGCCACCTGAGGAGCAAAACGTAGTAAAGTAGAAAATTTTGCCACATATTCTTCAATATTCATCTGGCCCTGTGTCAAGTTGACAAACTCCGTACTCTTATCTTGTCGGTACGACACTGGAAGAAATCTTTTATGAAACTCAGCTTTAAAGATTTTCCACATAATCACGGTACCATGCTGTTCCAAGGCTTCCTTGGTAGCGATCCACCAACTCTTTGCGACTTCATATAACTGATGCCCAATCAATCTAACTCGGCGTTCATCGGGGTAATCAAGTGAATCAAATAGCACTTCAATATCATTCAACCAACTCTCACAGTCATCATATGTCTCAGTACCCTTCAGAATCGGCGGTTGAAATGACTGAAACCTCTTCACCATTGTTTCCATTGGAGTTTCTGACACATCCATCTGATAAACCGAAATACCACCTGACTCTGGAATTCTTCGAGGAGGTATATCTGATTACCAAAAGAATTAGTAACCAAATATAACAAACCTGTTTCAGTCCTCTTCTGATCATCTTACTGCTGATCAAGAATCGGTTCTGATTCACTCTCAATAATACATGTGATTAATCAAATCAAATAATCAAGTAAACATGTATTTCAAAGCATTGAAACATGCTAGCAATCAAAAGTAGGAAAGAAAACTCACTCTACCCCACTCACTAGCTCCTATCTCAGTCTAAAGGATATATCGCTCTGATACCACCTGTTGTGGTGACCCGGACGTGTTAGGATCGGGAAAGAGTTTAGAGGGGGGTGAATGAACTCTTTCAAATTTTATTGTTTTTGAATTTTTGCTATCAACCGTTTTTAGGCGGTTGAAAAATATTTTCTCAAACGGTTGAAAACTTGAACTACTGATTGTGCGGAAAACAGTTCAGAGTTCTCAATGACCAATAAAATAGTGACACCCTTAACAACAATAAGTGACTGAGAAGTATTTAAGCATGCAAGAAATAGATGACAACGGATTTTATGGATCTTCGTAGATTGAATACTCCTACGTCACCCCTTCTTCCTTTGTTAGGAAGGATTCCACTAAAAGACTTTGACTTTACAAAATGTTTGTAACAGCCCGATCCAACCAGGACTTATCACACTGCCTGTATTGGAACTCTTAGTGATCACTTTTACACTTCTTGATATTAAGAACCCTTAGTTCTCCAGACACCACAAATTTTAATCAAATAACCATCAGGTTACTGATATGAAACAGTAGTTTGTTTGAGTAGCACGAAAAGATCCTTGGATGATCAAGTATGTTTCTGTTGAACTGCGTGTAGAGAGAGAGAGAGCGAAGATGAATATTGAGTATGATTGCGCTCTAAGATATCTTTTGAAGGCAAACTTAATAATCTTTGTATCGCTTCACTTCTTTTAGCTTGCAACCCTCTCTGTTGATATAGCCAAATGACTTAACGGTCGGAAAGGACAGTTAACGTTAACCTGAGCTTTTGAATCAGATGAGTCGCTTACATCTTTATGAGCAATAAGTGTTCGCATTTAATCTTCCTTTTGTTCATCATAAATCTGAAGCTCTTTCCTTGAGAATTTCCTCTTAAGGCAACTGTTCTTTTAGCATCAGAATACGAAGGCTATCTCTGAGCTTCCTTTCTGGGATAGAGAGCTAAATGCATATCATTCTTGGAATTGATGTACAATCGTTGACTTCAAGACGTTTTGAATGCATTTAACCGGTCAGATAATGTCTTTTAGCAATAAGTGATTCTCTTAAATGAATCGGTTTACTTTTGCAGTAATCTAAAGAATCAGCGGTTGAAAATCAGCGGTTGAGAAACCTGTAGGTTTTTGTCGGTTGAGCTTATTAGGATTCCAGCCGCGGTTGATTTTGATTTGTCATACACTAAAATTCGTGAAATGCTAGTTTCATTTCTTAACAATTTCCCCTTTTTGGTGATGACAAAACTGAGCCGTAAGTTTGTTTATCAGAGTGAAGAACCAAGGAATCAGAAATTGTATTAGTAAGAACCAAGGAGCTAGAAATTGTATTATATTACTATTTCTTAAGTCCTGAACTCTGTTCCCTGGCTTTAGCCTTGTCTTCCTTTTTCTTTAGGACTGCTAATTCTTCCTGAATTTTCTTTTCCTACTCTCTTTCCCCCTTTTTGACATCACCACCATGGACAAGAAATTCCATAATTTCTATAAGTTGAGCACCTTGGGCGTCCATTCGTTGTTCAATACGAGTGATTTGTGCCGAGAGACCAAGGCACGTATTGATATGAACCGTATGATGATGATCCTGTCGGTGGGAAGTTCTTGTGGTCATGGCATCAAAGTCTTTAGACATGGTACTTTTGATAGAGTGTAATTCCTCTTTCAGATCAAACTGTTTGCGATTTAGAGCAAGGATAGACTGATCCATATTTGCAAGGCGGTTCAAAAGTTCTTGTTTGAAATTTTCTTCGACAAACGCTTCCTCCTCAGATGCTGCTTGTTCAGCAAGTAGATTGGCCTTGAAGGCAATTAATTTAGAGGAAGTTGCTTTGTCTGCAGATTGAGTGGATTCAGTCTCATGAGGTACCGCCGTGATACTCTCAATAAATTGATCAATGTCCTCATTTGAGACAAAAGAGTTTGAACCGATGAGTTCCTCTGGTTTTGCGATTTGATTATTGGGTGAGGGAGGCATTGATGAGATGGGTATCACAGCTTCCTGCACTTCCTTTGGAGAAGATGTGAGCTTCTCTTGTAATATGTTCGGGGTATCATCCTTAATAGGATCTAGTGAAGAGATAAATGGCTCTTGAAATGGTTTAGCCGCATCAAAATCAGAAAGAAACTACTCTGCCTCAATAACTGAAAGAGTTGGAGCTTTGTTGGAATCATCAGGAGGCTGTGAAGCAGATGCGCCATTGTCAGAAAGCGGTGGAGAAACAACTAGGAGAGCCGAAACATCTTGACAAAATTGGTTTTCGGCACTTGGAGGGTCCTCCATCATGAGTTTTTCAGAGGGAGGGTGCGCTGTTGCTTCATAAGTTGGTTGATTGGTTTTAAGAAGAGCTTCAGGTGAGAAGGCTTAGTATTCCCATCGGATGAATGGTGTTGACCAGTGAAGGAGGCTGGTAATTGTTCTGATCGTGGAGTATCCTGAATAAAATCTAGCTCCTTCTGAGCTGTTGTGGTAGGTTCTGGTGAAGATGGTTTATAGTTAGTGCTAGGAATAGACGAAGAGGCCTTCTTAGTGGCAATGGGTTGAATTAGTTCTGAGCTGATATCGTCATTAGTATCCATCATAGAGTCAAATTTACTCTTTTCAGCAATAATTGGAAGATTGAGCTCCTGTCGCATGTGAGCGACTGACATAGCCAGAGACAAAGCGTCCATTTCAAGTTGAGATATGACTGCAGAATCATCCTTGGCTTTAGGACATGTAGAATCAAAGTTTTTCCTTTTCAACTGTATCATGATTCGGAGAGTGCTTTCTTTCATTTGAATCTCCAGAAAGTCGCGTCTTTGAAGAGCGGTTTGAATGTCTGTCGTTTCGGCCCATTCCAAAATGGACCGTTCAAGCTTGGCAGCTGCCTGTATCTTCCCGGTTTGGAGGAGCGAATCAAAATTGACAGCAGTGCGATATTGAACCAATTTATCAAACATCTTTATTTTTGTTTGAACAGCCTCATTGACACGGTGACTTGTGAGGATGATGGCCGTATGAACTGCATTGTTTTGTGGTGGATTGTCAATCAACTGTTTGCCCTTATCGGAGGAGAGAATAATAGGAACTCCTGAATAGGAGGATTGGATATCTGTTTCTGTAATTTGAATTCCTTTCAACTTGGTGACAAATACTACAGGGATAGGAGCAGGAATGAGCGGTGCAGAAATATGCTTGACCAGCTTAATCTTTGTTGGTTGTGTGGTTCTTCTTTTCTTGAAAACCTGAGCAACTGGAACCATATCTTTGGACTCATCATCAGAATTTGTTTGTAAAACCAGTTTTCTTTTGGCTTCTTTGGGAGTAGAGACACTCTGTTTCTTTTGTTTCACAAACTCAACACCAGTTTCTGTTTTGACAGGGACATATTCTTCATTTGTCGGTTTGTTTTTCTGAATGAATTTGTCAACCGATACCCAAGAAAACAGTTTGGTTTTACCAACCTCAATCATGTCAACCGGTTGGACTCCTGCTTTGATCAACATGTGGCATATTTGAACCGCGAAGCTGTGAGATTGATTGTCTTTCTTAATCATGGCTACTAGTATTTTGAAAAGAATATCAAACCAGTTGATCCCTAGATTGGAGGAGATGGTGGCCATAACAAGGAATTTTTCCATAGTAATTTTATCATATGCACCAGTTTTGGCAAGAATTCCTTTTGCCACAATATCAGCCAACAATCGAAATTCGATCTTTAAATCTCGCTTCTGGCATGTTGGGTAAGAGATAGGAGAATCAGTGAGTGAGAAGTTTCTTCGCCAAATATCAGTATTACCATCTGGCAGTGTAGAGAAGTCAGTGATGCCAACCTTTGGTAAGTTAAACAATTCAGCAAACACTTTCTAGGTGAAGATGAAGTTTTTATTTTGAACAGAACAAAGAATTTCTCCGTTCTTCATGTGAGCAGAATCAAAGAATTCTTCAGTAATGTATCGGAGTAGTTGTAGCTGCAGCCCAGAAATGCTCGAAGCCCAGATTCTTCAAGTGAGCGGAACATAACCTTCATAGACTTGTTGGGCATCGTAAAGATGGATGGGAAGTTGATGGCTACTTTATTCTGTGCAATGGATGCAGCCATTTGTTTTGAATTTGCAAAGAATTTTGTTTGCTTGTTCCTGCAAAGTGAGCTTAGATGAAATAACACAGTGAGAACGATGATGTGGATGAAGATATGTATGTCCGGTTCAAGAATGCACTAGTTAGTCCATGTGGAGGACTGTTAGTGGATGATTTTTCTAAAATATTTGAAAATTTTGACGGCGGTAAAATGAGTATTTTCAAATTTGAAGGAGAAAAACGTCACTTCACACAGAAGCAGTCGAAGAGTTGGAGTGCTTTTTACGAAAATGACAGTGGATGTATTATGTCCACAGAATTTGAACCGGATTATTGATGTGATTAGGTAGAGACCGGTTAAAGAAGATAATAATTATTCTTAACCATTGTTCTCCCTAAATACGTACATGAATGACAATGAACCGTCGGTTGCTTATAATAGAACGCTTCACATTTCTCATCACAGTAATGATGACATAGACTTTTGGGGCTTGATTTTTATCTATGAATAAAAGCAACGATGTTAGCAATAAAATCAAATAAGAGAGATTGAGAGAGATAACAGCCCGGACTTAGCCGAAGAATTCATGAATACTGTGGTGGCTTCTCGTAAAAGAGCTATTGAGGATCGAGTGATGAAGAAAACGCTGGCCATGTGGACAAAAGTCCAAAGACTCCAGTCCATCCTTGAGGGCAGACAAGTTGCTTCCTCCAGAGAGATGGCGGCACTGGGAAGATATTGGCGACGTCTTCGCGTGGCTGATAATGTTGGCGTCTTTTCTGACGATGGCATTTATCTTCTCATGCTGTTCAAGGAGAGGAGTGCTCTGAGAAGGATAGACATCTCAGAAGAGTTTTCATGTGTTTCTATCGGAGGGCTGAGCCGCTGGTTTGCACTCTGGAGGTTGTACGTAGATAGGGAGATTAAGAGTGTATGCCTCCATCTCTGTTGATGTACTGCCCCTGCCTCTGTTGATGTACTGCCCCCGCCTCGTATGATGTACTGCCCCCGCTTCTTATAATAAGATTATTTTATGTTACTGACTGTTTCTTGCCTTTTTATTTTATTTCCTGCAAAGTTAAACTGAGCATACACAGGAAATAATCATATCATGATAAGTCAATCAAACCAAGCATATTACCAAAATAAGAGAACTTAGCCTCGGGTAGTGGTTTTGTGAAAATATCGGCTGTTTGTTGATCAGTATGAACATATTCAAGCCGTATTTCTTTCTTCATGACATGTTCTCGGATGAAATGGTGTTCGCTATCAATATGCTTTGTCCGAGAGTGCATGATGAGGTTGTATGTTATGGCTATAACACTTGTGTTGTCGCATAATATGGGAGATTCAGCAGCTTGGATTCCATAGACTTTTAACTGTTGCTGTATCCATAGCATCTGAGCACAACAACTTCCGGCTGCTAAGTATTCTGCTTCAGTGGTTGATGTAGCGATTGACGTTTGTTTCTTGCTGGCCCATGAAATAAGTCTTTCACCCAAGAATTGGCATGAACCACTTGTGCTTTTTCGATCGATTTTGCATCCAGCATAATCTGCATCTGAGTAACTTCTGGCAATTTGCCGGTCCATACTTCATATGGAGTCTTTTCATGATTTTTATTAATCATAGACCGATTCTGAGTGTAACAAGCTGTGTTGATGGCTTCAGCCCAAAATCGTTGTAAGATACCAGATTCAGCCAGCATGGTTCTAGTTGCTTCATTCAGTGTGCGGTTCCTTCTTTCTGTTACTCCATTTTGTTGTGGCGATCTTGCAGCTGATAACTCGTGTTTAATGACATGATCTTCAAGGTAGGATGACAGGTATTTGTTTAGAAAGTTAGTTCCTCTGTCACTCCTGATTCTGTCAATTTCTTCCCTTTTCTCATTTTGAAGCCTCTTGAGCAGTTTAATTAGTTGATCGGCAATTTGATCTTTGGAGCTTAGAAATAATACCCATGTGAATCTGGAGATGTCGTCAATAACTACAAGAGTGTATTTCTTTCCCCCTAAGCTCATCACCGGAATAGATCCAAACAGGTCCATATGAAGGAGTTCAAAACATCTTGCTGAAGAGTTTCTTCCCCTGCTTTTGAAAGTTGATCGAACTTGTTTTCCTAGCTGACAAGCATTGCATACTTTATCTTTGGCAAAGTCAACATTAGGCAGTCCAGATACCAGCTTAAGCTTACTAATAGTTGCAATGGATTTGAAATTTAGATGATTGAGCCTTTTATGTCATAACCAATTTTTATTACCATTTAACGTAATGAAGCAAGTAGATGCATTTAAACATTCATCATTCCATTATACTCTATAGGTATTTTGACTTCGATAACCAGTCAGCACGATGGTGCCTGCATTAGTTTTAACCATGCATTTGTCTTTATGAAATTCAACCGTATACCCATTGTCAAACAGTTGACTTATACTGATCAGGTTATAACATAAATTTTCTACCAAGAGAACATCTTTAATGATGATTTTGCCATGAATAATCTTACCCTTACCCATGGCTTTACCTTTAGCGTTGTCACCGAAAGTGATTGTTGGCCCCTTGAAATTCACAACTTCTGACAAGAGATTTTTGTTTCCAGTCATATGTCTTGAGCATCCGCTGTCTAAAAACCATGTTGATTTTTCCAAGTTTTTCTTCTTTAGTTCCTGAAATTTTGAGATAAGAAATTGGTACCCTTTTTATTTGGGTCCTGAATTAATTAGACCCTTAGGAATCCACACTTGAATTATCCTTGCGGATTTTTTGTGACGTGTTCCAGGGTAACTATGATTGGATAAATAATCTGGTGGTGAATGCAATATATGTTGTTTGAGCCTTTGGTTACTGTCATTCAATCTATACCTCTTTTGAACTGATCGGCAATTGTAGAAATTGTTAGGTCTGGTTCTTGAGTGATATCCAGTTGAGCCATCGTAACCGGATGAGTTTGGCCTGGGTTTGCGCCAATATCATTTAGATTTATCACTCTGAACATAACCCAAACCACGTCGCCTCCCATTATTCTCAAGAGTCATATTTTGAATGCCTTGATCTTCAAGCTTATCATGTTCATATACTGAGCTAGATCTGACAAATTTAATTGATCTTAAACTGTCTTTCTCTAGTAACGGTTGAGTTGAAGCTTCTGAGGTGCTGCAATCATTGATGTTGTAACCCAGCCCAGTTCTGTCTCCGGCTGGTTTCTACATCTCATGCATCCTATTAAGAGAAGCAGGAGACTTGTTCCAAGTATTGACGGTATTCATTAACCGTTTGTTTTCTTTTAGTGTAGCATGGAAAAATCTTCGTAAATCATCATTCTCAGCTGCTAGCAGACTTAACTTCACTTTCAAACTTTCAACCTCTTTGTGCTACGAACAGTTAGAGAGAGTTAACTTGTTTTTTAAGTCTTGTTTTTCTGCTACAGCTTCATTGAATTTCATAGATAGTCCTTTGAACTCATTTACCATGTCATGCAGTGCTATAACAAGATCTTCTCGTGTAAATTCTTCAGAGTTAAAGTCAAATACCATTTCATCTGTGGATTCTTAATCTTCCTTGGCCATGAGACACTCGACTGTCTCGTCTTCGCTTTCACTTGAAGATGCCGCAGAAAAGGATTTTTCTGACTCGGTTTCAGCCCATTTGTCTTAATCTTCTTCTGCAATCAGAACTCGCTGATTCTTTTCTTGAAGAATTTCTTGTTGTATTTGAACCGTCTTCTATTATCCTGTTTCTTTTCATCCTTCTTTGGCCTGATGCATTCTGCAATAAAGTGTCCCTTCTTTCCACAGTTAAAACAACCTTGACCATCCTCAGTATGGTCCTTTTTAAAATAAGGTTTATTCATTTGAGATTGATTTTTGCGCATGAATTTGCTGAATTTCTTAACAAAAAGAGACATGGCTTCATTGCTTAGTTGCTCAGCCGATTTCTTACTTGTGGACTCTTCGACCGAAAGAGTAACTGTAGCAGCTGCCAAAGACTTTGTTTGTTGAGTTGCGGATGGCTCTTCTTCAGTTCGTATTCCAAGCTCAAATTCATATGCTTTAAGATCAGCAAATAGATCATGGAGTTCCAGTTTGTTCAGATCTTTGGATTCGCGCATTGCTATGGTCTTCACATCCCATTCTCGGGAAGAGCTCGCATAACCTTCAAAGCGATTTCTCTGTTGGAGTACTCTTTTCCAAGTGAGATGAGCTCGATGATAATGCTGCTAAACCGCTCATCAAATTCTGCAAGAGTTTCTCTTGGCTTCATCTTTGCATTATTGAATTTTTGAATAGCCACGGTCAGCTTGTTCTCTTTGGTCTGATCATTGCCTTCGCACAGTTGAGTAAGTTTTTCCCATATCTCCTTTGCAGTGTTACATGTCTTGATTTTGGCGAACATGTTCTTATCCAGAGTCTTATAGAGAATATCTTTTGCAACGTTGTGCAGGTTTGCTTTTTTTTTTCCTCAGCTGTCCATTCAGATCTATGTTTCTCTATCATTTGAAGAACACCTTCGGTTGTTCCAACAGCTGTGTTTACTTTCATGATCTTCATTGGTCCATCGGTAATTACAAACCACATATCGTCATCCTGTGCTGCTAGATGTGCCTGCATGAGAATTTTCCAATCATCTTAGTCTTCCTTGGAGAACATAAGAATTTTTTTGAAAGATACCATGATTATTTGAATGATGTCAATGTTTAGAGAAAACCCCGCTCTGATACCACTTGTTAGGATCAAGAAAGAGTTTAGAGGGGGGTGAATGAACTCTTTCAAATTTTATTGTTTTTGAATTTTTGCTATCAACCGTTTTTAGGCGGTTGAAAAATATTTTCTCAAACGGTTGAAAAATTGAACTACTGATTGTGCGGAAAACAGTTCAGAGTTTGCAATGACCAATAAAATAGTGACACCCTTAACAACAATAAGTGACTGAGAAGTATTTAAGCATGCAAGAAATAGATGACAACGGATTTTATGGATCTTCGGAGATTGAAACTCCTACGTCACCCATTTTTCCTTTGTTAGGAAGGATTCCACTAAAAGACTTTGACTTTACAAAATGTTTGTGACAGCCCGATCCAACCAGGACTTATCACACTGCCTGTATTGGAACTCTTAGTGATCACTTTTACACTTCTGGATATTAAGAACCCTTAGTTCTCCAGACACCATAAATTTTAATCAAATAACCACCAGGTTACTGCTATGAAACAGTAGTTTGTTTGAGTAGCACGAAAAGATCCTTGGATGATCAAGTATGTTTCTGTTGAACTGCGTGCAGAGAGAGAGAGAGCGAAGATGAATATTGAGTATGATTGCGCTCTAAGATATCTTTTGAAGGCAAGCTTAATAATCTTTGTATCGCTTCACTTCTTTTAGCTTGCAACCCTCTCCGTTGATATAGCCAAATGACTTAACGGTCGAAAAAGGACAGTTAACGTAAACCTGAGCTTCTGAATCAGATGAGTCGCTTTCATCTTTATGAGCAATAAATGTTCGCATTTAATCTTCCTTTTGCTCATCATAAATCTGAAGCTCTTTCGTTGAGAATTTCCTCGTAAGGCAACTGTTCTTTTAGCATCAGAATACGAAGGCTATCTCTGAGCTTCCTTTCTGGGATAGAGAGTTAAATGCATATCATTCTTGGAATTGATGTGCAATCGTTGACTTCAAGACATTTTGTGTGGGGACCCGAGCTCTAACTCGACTATCTTTGGGATTAATTGGATCTTTGCTAGAAAATATGGGTCATAAAAAAAATTTCTTTTAACAACATAAACAATGGTATACAAATCATACACAAGTGATAACTCTATTTTATTTCAACCAAAGTAGTACATGTCTTGTTCCGTTATAATCATACAAACTAGAGTTTGAAATACATCACATATCAAATGTAAAAAAACTATTAGTCCATCTTCTACGCCCGTGATCACCACGCTATCTCGATCTCTCATCTTTGTCTCGACCCTGATGCTGCCCCACCTGTTGTCATGCACACATATAGACACAACAACAGCCAGAAACTATGGTGAGAACAAATCCCAGTATAAAACATGTATACATGCATGTCATACAACTTCATACAAAATCATAACACATGATTCAGTAATTATGACACATTAGTGAATACAGATAAAACAATTCGACTCTTACTCTTTAACTCGACTCGTATCTAAATCTAGGGATCCCGGTGTGAATAAGACGTAACAAGTCTCCCACCTATTCTCCCAATCGGGGTGGCGGTACATCTTATTCCTAGACTTCGGCCCTGTCTGTATCGAATATCTACAATCGGAGTCGATATTCTCCTATGCCTCGATACCACCGAACATCTAGAACTTGGCATATCTGCCAATGACTCTCCTATCTCAATACTTGTATATAAATCAATATAAAGCACAAACATAGCAAAGTATAGAAATCTAGTATGTGATTTGTGGGAAACTCAAACCGGATCTGATTCGAGTTATATTTCCCCAATCAAACATTGAATTATACCTTTCGTTGTCCAGTCTTTGTCAAGATCGGAGTCTAGAAGTCAAATCTTGCCGATATCAATCTGAAATGGCAATGTCAAATAGCACAATATCAATTCACAACTCAAACCGATACATGTACATATCAATATTCAATCCCGATACATTTCGACGGCATAACAACGTAATCTCGCGATACCGGTCATCTCAAACAACAATAATCAGTCACAATAACTCACAATCTTCATCATAAACACTTATCAATGCTGAAATCTGCATATCTCAAATTCAATACATGCTGAAAATTAATAACAATGGCATACAATGTCCGTTCTACGATCCGGTTGCGAATATCATTTCACCATAATCATAAGAACACATGATAGTACTCAAAATCTGATTTCTCCAACCTCGTATTGCCAAATCAAACAAGAACATAACAAAAGTTACATCGTTTCGAAGCTAGTAATTCGAGGAGCACAAATATGAACTCAGATCGAAAATCGGATGGTTAGATTCTTCACAATCAATTGTCTAAGAGGAGATGAAGTTTGGAGGCTTTCTTTGAAGTTCTCTCGGCGCTTTCCTGCTGAATGAAGGCATGAAGACACTTCATATATATATCTTGCATGGTTAGGGCAAATGGCTTAATCTTTGTTCAACACGTCGCACCGCAGGTGCGCTAGCTTTGCACCGTGGGTGCGCTGAGCCTACTGTAATACTTCCACAAATTCAGAAGACCCGACCGCAGTGTGGTGCACTTTTGACCGTGGGTGCGTTGCCCTCTCTGTCCCAACACAGCAGGCGCGGTAACTTTTATGGCGCGGGTACACTGACTCTACTGTACCATCTCCAAAATTCCAGAAGGCCCACCGCGGGTGCGCTGGCTCTTTTACCGCGGTTGCGCTGGTCTTTTCTCCTCCAACACTATACTTTGCAACTAAACTCAAATTGCAACATCGCTTCTTCGGCCTTCGATAATTACATCAAATCATGCATTAATAATTGCTGATTACCAACTCACATATCAGGCCTTACATTTTGAATGCATTTAACCGGTCAGAGAATGTCTTTTAGCAATAAGTGATTCTCTTAAATGAATCGGTTTACTTTTGCAGTAATCTAAAGAATCAGCGGTTGAGAAACCTGTAGGTTTTTGCCGGTTGAGCTTATTAGGATTCCAGCCGCGGTTGATTTTGATTTGTCATACACCAAAATTCGTGAAATGCTAGTTTCATTTCTTAAAAGGACGTTAATCAAGTTCTTAATCATCGTTGGGACAATTTAATCAATTAAAGTAAACATGGTCTAATTTTTTTTAAAAAATACAGTATTAAATGCGGAACGTAATGAAATACATTCTAACATACATGTCAGTATTAAAAGTACAAGGTCTAGTACTATATCCAATCATTCGAACTAAGGTTTAACAACTACATATCAAGTGTTCCAAACCCTATCTCAAATCAAAGTCCATAGTCTCCACTCTAATCACGATCTCTCTTCATCTCCTCGACCCCGAACCTGTCCCACCTGTTGCCATGCATACATAAAAACACGACAACAGCCGGATAGTTCCGGTGAGAAAAAAATCCCAGTATAAATCAACGAAACATGCAGTTATATAAATAATGTAAAAGCATGTAACAGATATCAGTAACATGTAACAAAATCTGAAACATAACCAATATAAAATCGCTAATCAGACTCCACATTTCAGACTAGACTCAATCCTAGTCTAGGGATCCCGGTTTCCAGACGTTGGTATTCTATAACGAACATCAGTAAAAGAAGAAACTCCAATTCTATCCACTTCGATATAACCAAACGTCCGGTGTCTTGACCTATCCGTCACAGACTTTGGCGCTATCACCAATTCACTATCTTGTGACAATGTGCAATGTGCCAGTGACGATTCAATCACAATCGAAACTTATGTCACAAGGTCACTCGACCAATACTCGTCTAATTCCTGCTTTCTATAAATCCATAGAACAAGCATATCAAATCAAATCAATGAACACAATAACAATAAGTATGTGATTTAGGGAAACTCAAGTATATCATACTCGAGTCGATCTCCCGGTACCACATTGACTTATAACTTTCTCTTCTCGGTCTGACGAAGTCGAAGTCTCGAAGTCAAATCTGTCCATATCAAATCTAAAATGATAATATCGAATAGACTGTGTCAATATACAACTCCATTCAAGACTTGTTCTGATCAATACTCAAATCAAGACATAATCTGATCAATGTCAATGATACAATGATACAATCTCAATCAAGCGAATCTGATTAATATCAATCTACTGATGTTTCGACGGCATAACAATACAATCTCGATAACTCCGTCCATCTCAACATCACAGATATAATAACACGACTCATAATCAATATCAGTATAACCCATAATCTCAACAATAACAGATCATAATCTCAAATATGAACAAGCTCGCAATATCGTCAATCCAATATCAGTATATACGAATCAACAACTCATCTGATCCGACTCTGAATAATATCAATATACTCAGCAACACAATATCACTCAGATATCAATTCCAACACCTCATAATCGATAACAATATAATTCTGACATCAAATCGGTATAATCACAATCAAATCAACTCTGAAAATTCATTACAATTGCATAAACAGTCTGTTCTTAGATCTGGTTTCGATTATACAATGTCTGATATCGCAAGAAAAACATATATGGATCATATCTGATTCTGGAAGTATCATAATTTCAAATCATATCAAAACTTAATAAAACTTACGTTCAGTTGTAGCCTGCGTCGATAGGAACACAGTACTGAAGTCAGATTTAAAATCTAACGGTTGGATTTTCGCAATTCAAATTTATATTCTTCGAAAGTACTTGGAAATTCCCTCGCACTTCTCTCGTTTTTCCTTGAAGCAAATGAAGAAAATCGTACACACACACACACACATATATATATATATATATTATATATATCAAGATGCGTGGTGGAGATATGTGGTTCAATGTGTATACTGCACGTCTCGCGCTCGGGCGAACATAAAGTTCCGCTGGGCGCGGAACTCTCGGCCCTCGCAAATTAAACAATCGCGCTCGGGCGGTCAAAAACTTCCGCCCGGGCGCGAGGTGTTCGGGTTTCTAGCATGATTCAATGGCCCTCGGGCGGATATAAACTTCCATTTGAGTGGTCTGAAGAGTGTGAACCCAGTTTTCTTGAGTTGAAGAAGAGATTAACCAGTGCTCCGGTATTGACTATTCCGTCAGGTACTGATGATTTTATTGTGATGCTTCTAACAGAGGATTAGATTGTGTTCTGATGCAGCGAGGACATGTGATTGCTTATGCCTCGAGATAATTAAAGCCACATGAGACTCGCTACCCAATTCATGATCTTGAATTGGCGGCCATTAAGATTTGGCGACACTAGCTATATGGTGAGAAATTTAAAATTTATTCTGATAACAAGAGTAGAAATATCTGTTTTCATAGTCAGAACTGAATAATGAGGCAACGAAGATGACTTGATTTATCAAAATATTTTGATTGTGAAATCAAATATTATCCGGGAAAATCCAATGTAGCAACTGATGCACTGAGTCGAAAGGTATGTTCTTTATCCTTATCGAAGATTGGTGTTTCAAATTTTATTGAAGATTGTTGTTTGTTTGGATTATTATTTGAGACAGATTGTAAACCATTGCGACTTTATGCCGTTCAAGTTGAACCAGAGCTGATTTTGAGAATTAAAGAAGCATAGAGAGTTGATCAGAATATTCAGAATTCAATTGCGGTGGTCAGATCAGGGCATCGATCAGAGTATCAGGTTCATAATGATGTATTATGTAGTATCCCGATGCCTAATTTGAGTTAATTATTGGATTAATTATATTTCGGTGGGATCGGAAGGACCGAACAGAGTTCGGATCGTCCGAAGCGGGTTCGGATCGTCCGAAGAGGGTTCGAATCGTCCGAAGACAGGTGGCTGGACACGTGGAAGACATGCAGAGTTCGGATCGTCCGATCAGGGTTCGGATCGTCCGAAGACAGGTGTCTGGACACGTGGAAGACATGCAGGGTTCGGATCGTCCGATAAGGGTTCGGAAGGTCCGAAGTATACAGTGGATCGGATCGTCCGAAGTGGATCGGATCGTCCGATCGTTGTCTATAAATAGAGGCGCGAGGCTTCATTTGTTACTCGCCAATTCCGAGTGTTCCAGAGCGTTTTAGTCGTTTCTGATGGGTTTCTAGTCTTTTCCCGAGGTTTAGGCACTAGCGGGGAGCTACTGGTTTTGTATCGGAGTTGTGCTCTAGTTGGGAGCTAGCGGCATCAGTGGGCTGACTACGGACGCAGACTTGATTCTAGGACTGATTGCTAGGATCTACTGGTTTGAGGTACGAAAGTACTATCCGAGATAGCAGGATTGAGTATGCTTTACTATGTGTTGCATGTTTATATGTTGTATTATTATCTGTCATATGATGCATGGTTTATTATGCGGCATTTGCATAATCATGTTGAGCCTGACTATTTTTGAGATAGCCTGTTGAGAGGGTGCTCAGCCCTCGTTTGTTGTGGATGGTTGGACCCCGTTGGCCGACGGTGGTCAGGTCACCGGTATATCCACAGGTTTATTTTGGTATGGGAGCCACCTCCTGGTGCGACGGCGCAGAGTGCTACATACCTTGACGTCATTTACCTGAGCAGTATTTCGATATACCCAGATCCTGGTATCCAGTACATTTTGCATACATGCATGTCATAGTCTTGTATACTCATGCTTTCGGTGCTGAGCGTTTTATGCTCACGTCCTCGGTTTATCTCTGTTTTGGACACCCTATTCGATGGGGCAGGTCTCAGGTTGGACGGTCCAGGAGGGAGTGGACAGGGAGCTGGCAGAGGTTGACCTGTAGTTGTTGGTATTTGTTCTTGGTATTTAGTTCGATCTGGTTGTTTAAGTATTTTGTACTTACAGATTCGATTGGATTGTATTACTGTTTTTCCGCTGTTTACCTGATTCAGTTTTAAATGTTAATTTTGCATGCTTAAGTTCTGATTAGTAGGTGATTCTGGAACGGGTCACTACATTTATGGTATCAGAGCATGCATTAAGATTTTGGGATTTAGAACTGTTCTTTTGGGTTTAATCTCTGGTAACTTTTGTAGCTAAGAGATGTCTGGTTTTGACGACGATGCTAGTAGTCATGGCAGCGTTGGACGCTGGGGAGACCGCGACGATCGGGAGCGTCGTCGAGAGCATCGAGAACGTCGTCAACACCGTCGTGATGAGCCTCGGAGTTTTAGTATGCATCGGTTCTTGCAGATGGGGCCGAAACCTCTTTCAGGCGGTGAGACCCCGGATGTTGCGGAGAACTGGCTTGAGAGGATGGAGAGCTGCTTCAAGACTTTTCAGTGCTCGGCGGAGCAGCAGATTGATACCCTTGATTTCTTGCTGGAGGGTGGTGCGCGCAAGTGGTGGAGGTCTACCTCTGCACCGATAGTTCAGCGACAGGGTCGAGTTCTTTGGGCCGATTTCCGAGCCGCTTTCATGCTGCTTTACTTTCCGCCAGCTCTTCTGCAGACCAAGGCGATTGAGTTGATCAATCTGAAGCAGGGAAGTTTGTCTGTTGATGAGTATCAGCAGAAGTTCTTTGAGTTGCTTCCGTATGTTCCGCATGTCAGTGACAATGCTATGGCCAAGTATAACCATTTTCTTCAGGGCCTCAATCAGGAGATTTATGATCGGGTTGTTGTCTGCGATGATCCGACATCGTATGAGGGCCTTGTAAATCGTTGTCGCCAGGCTGAGGGCAGTTTGTTGAGAGGTCGAGCCATGCAGTCTGCTCGTCCTACTAGTTCTTTGGGTCCCCGCGCCCAAGCATTTAAGAAGGCTGGATCTACTTCTTCTTCCTCTGGATCTGGAGGAGTTCACCATTTTGGGAAGAAGAGGGGCCCGTGTCAGCACTGCGGGAAGGATCATCCGACGGAGCGTTGTCGCAAGGTTGCGGGTGCTTGTTACAAGTGCGGTGAGATGGGCCACATGAAGAGAGATTGTCCACAGACGGGCGGAGGATCAGGATCTGGTTCTCAGGCTTCAGTTCATCAGAGGCCACAGCAGGGACAGTCTACTCAGGGTTCTAACCTCCGACCGCGTACTCAAGGGCAGGTCTTTGCTCTTAACCAGGATCGGGCTGCTGAGGAGAACGAGAGAGTTATCGCAGGTTTATTTTTATTATGTGGATTACCTGCTTACGTTCTCATTGACACTGGTGCATCTCATTCATTCATATCTGCGAGATTTGTTAAGCGTCATGCATTACCTTTCACTTCTTTGGACGTTGTGGTATCTGTTTCCACACCGATGGGTCATTCGGTGCTAGCTAAACGTCTAGTTTTGGGTTGTCCTCTAGAGTTTGAGGGTAATGTTTTAACTGCTAATTTGATGATTCTTGTGATGGAGGATTTTGATTGCATTCTGGGAATAGATGTGCTGACTGTGTTTAGAGCTACTGTGGACTGTTATCAGAAGTTTGTGCAGTTTCGTCCAGTTGAGGGCGACAGTTGGTTTTTCTATGGAGAGGGAGCGCGACCCCCGATGCCTGTGGTTTCTGCTCTGAAAGCCTGTCGTGCTTTAGAGTCGGGCGGGGAAGGCTACCTTATCTATGCTATTGATTCGTCCGCAGATAGTGTCGGTATCAGTGACATTCCAGTGGTTTGCGATTTTCCGGATGTTTTTCCCGAGGAGATTCCTGGTTTTCCTCCCGTTCGGGATGTGGATTTCGGCATTGATTTAGTGCCAGGCACGGCACCAATCTCTAGAACTCCTTATCGTTTAGCTCCATCGGAGATGCAAGAATTGAAACAGCAGTTGCAGGATCTTCTTGACAAGGGGTATATTCGACCCAGTGTGTCCCCGTGGGGAGCACCAGTTCTTTTTGTCAAAAAGAAGGATGGTTCTATGCGGCTCTGCATTGATTATCGGCAGTTGAATCGTGCGACGATAAAGAATAAGTATCCGTTGCCACGGATTGATGATTTATTTGATCAACTGCAAGGTACCTCTGTGTATTCCAAGATTGATTTAAGGTCTGGTTATCATTAGCTTCGGGTTCATCAGGGAGATATATCGAAGACTGCATTCAGGACCCGGTATGGGCATTATGAGTTTCTGGTTATGCCTTTTGGGGTGACGAATGCACCAGCAGTTTTTATGGATCTGATGAATCGGGTTTTTCGGGAATTCTTGGATAAGTTTGTTGTGGTGTTTATAGATGATATCTTAATCTATTCGCATGATCAGCAAGAACACGCACAACACTTAAGGATTATTTTACAGACACTTCGCGAGAATCAGCTTTATGCGAAGTTGAGTAAATGTGAGTTTTGGATTGACAGGGTTGTATTCCTTGGTCATGTCATTTCTAGCAAGGGAGTTTCAGTTGACCCAAGTAAAGTGGAAGCGGTATTGAACTGGTCGCGTCCGACGACAGTAGCCGAGATCCGCAGTTTTCTGGGATTGGCTGGGTATTATCGCCGTTTCATTGTCAACTTCCCTCAGATTGCTAAGCCACTCACTCAGCTCACTCGGAAAGATGTTTCATTTGAATGGACATCAGAGTGCGAAGAGAGTTTCTTGGAACTTCGCAGACGTTTGACATCTGCGCCTGTTTTGGCTTTACCGTCTGGATCTGGTGGTTTCAGTGTTTACACCGATGCCTCTTTACAGGGACTAGGGTGTGTTCTGATGCAGAATGAGCATGTGATTGCTTATGCGTCGAGACAGTTAAAGCCTCATGAGGAAAACTATCCTGCTCATGATCTGGAATTAGCAGCGATCGTTTTTCCTTTGAAAATCTGGCGCCATTATCTGTATGGTGAGCGATTTGAGATTTTCACCGATCATAAGAGTTTGAAGTATCTGTTCACTCAGGCTGAGTTGAACATGCGTCAGCGTCGTTGGATGGATCTACTCAAAGATTACGATTGTGAGATCAAGTATCATCCAGGATCTGCGAATCTCACGGCCGATGCTCTTAGTCGCAAGGTGAGGTTATCTGCTCTTCAGACTTGTGCTGTATCTGGGATTATTCAGGATTTCTGTTCGATGGGATTCAATTGTAAGCATCGGAAGGGAACAGAGAGTATCCGTATAGCTACTATTTTGTCCGAGCCAGTTTTGTATTCTCGGATTAGAGATGCTCAGATGTCTGATTCTAAGATTCAGAAATTAGCTCGGTTGGCTGATGGAGATAATACTTCTGGTTTCCACTATCAGTCCGAGGGTCTTTTGTGCTTATCTGGTCGTGTTGTTGTACCGGAAGATGACACTTTGAGGGAAGAGATTTTGTCCCAGGCTCATCGTAGCAAGTTGAGTGTTCATCCAGGGAGCAACAAGATGTATAAGGATTTGAGGACTCGATTTTGGTGGAAAGGTATGAAACGTAATGTTTACCAGTATGTCTCCAAGTGCCTTGTCTGTCAGCAGGTGAAGGCTGAGTATCGACGACCTGGAGGTTTGTTGCAGAATCTTCCTATTCCGGAGTGGAAGTGGGAGCATATCACGATGGACTTCGTGACTCACTTGCCTATGTCTGTGGGGAATAGAGATGCTATCTGGGTGGTAGTGGATCGGCTTACTAAGTCTGCCCATTTTCTTCCGTATAACAGAGATTTCACTTTCGATCGGATGGCACGGTTGTACATTCAGGAGATTGTACGGTTTCATGGTGTGCCCGTGAGTATCGTTAGTGACAGAGATCCTCGATTTACATCTAGATTTTGGGGCAGCTTTCAGCAAGCTTTGGGCACTACCTTGAGTTTGAGTACTGCATATCACCCAGAGACTGACGGTCAGTCAGAGAGGACTATTCGTAATCTTGAGGATATGTTGAGATCTTGTGTGATGGATTTCGGGCCAGCTTGGCAGGATCATCTGCCGCTGATAGAGTTTGCATACAACAACAGTTTTCATAGGAGTATTGGTATGTCTCCGTTTGAAGCATTGTATGGTCGACGTTGTCGTACTCCTCTGTTCTGGGAAGAAGTCGGAGAACGACAGGTCGAGGGTCCAGAATTGATTCAGCAGGCCATGGACAAAGTTCTTGTGATCAAACAGCGGATTAAGACTGCTCAGGATCGACAAGCGAGTTATGCGAACTCCAAGCGCAGACCTCTTCATTTTGATGCAGGCGAGAAAGTGTTTCTCAAGGTATCACCTTTTCGGAGGATTCTGAGATTTGGACTCAAAGGTAAGCTATCTCCGAGATTCATTGGTCCTTTTGAGATCTTAGAATGTGTGGGAGATTTGGCCTACAGATTAGCTTTGCCACCGTATCTGTCTAGTGTTCACAATGTGTTTCATGTGTCCTTGTTGAGACGATACGTAGCGGATGAGTCTCATATTTTGCATCCGACAGAAGTTCAGCTGAATCCGGATTTGTCTTTTGTGGAAAGACCGGTTTCGATCTTAGACCGGAAGGATAAGGTACTGCGGAATAAGACTATTCCTCTTGTCTTAGTGCAGTGGCAGCGCCGAGGTACTGAAGAAGCTACTTGGGAACTAGAGAGTCGCATGCGGTCAGAGCATCCCGAGTTGTTCTAGTTGTAGTATTTTCAGTAATGATTGTAATTTCAGTTGTACTTTCAGTTGTAATTCATTCTTAAGATTGAATGTATTGTTATTCAGAATTGTCATTCTTCAGACTCGATTTCGCGGACGAAATCCTTTTTAGGGGGGTGGAATGTAGTATCCCGATGCCTAATTTGAGTTAATTATTGGATTAATTATATTTCGGTGGGATCGGAAGGACCGAACAGAGTTCGGATCGTCCGAAGCGGGTTCGGATCGTCCGAAGAGGGTTCGAATCGTCCGAAGACAGGTGGCTGGACACGTGGAAGACATGCAGAGTTCGGATCGTCCGATCAGGGTTCGGATCGTCCGAAGACAGGTGTCTGGACACGTGGAAGACATGCAGGGTTCGGATCGTCCGATAAGGGTTCGGAAGGTCCGAAGTATACAGTGGATCGGATCGTCCGAAGTGGATCGGATCGTCCGATCGTTGTCTATAAATAGAGGCGCGAGGCTTCATTTGTTACTCGTCAATTCCGAGTGTTCCAGAGCGTTTTAGTCGTTTCTGATGGGTTTCTAGTCTTTTCCCGAGGTTTAGGCACTAGCGGGGAGCTACTGGTTTTGTAGCGGAGCTGTGCTCTAGTTGGGAGCTAGCGGCATCAGTGGGCTGACTACGGACGCAGACTTGATTCTAGGACTGATTGCTAGGATCTACTGGTTTGAGGTACGAAAGTACTATCCGAGATAGCAGGATTGAGTATGCTTTACTATGTGTTGCATGTTTATATGTTGTATTATTATCTGTCATATGATGCATGGTTTATTATGCGGCATTTGCATAATCATGTTGAGCCTGACTATTTTTGAGATAGCCTGTTGAGAGGGTGCTCAGCCCTCGTTTGTTGTGGATGGTTGGACCCCGTTGGCCGACGGTGGTCAGGTCACCGGTATATCCACAGGTTTATTTTGGTATGAGAGCAACCTCCTGGTGCGACGGCGCAGAGTGCTACATACCTTGACGTCATTTACCTGAGCAGTATTTCGATATACCCAGATCCTGGTATCCAGTACATTTTGCATACATGCATGTCATAGTCTTGTATACTCATGCTTTCGGTGCTGAGCGTTTTATGCTCACGTCCTCGGTTTATCTCTGTTTTGGACACCCTATTCGATGGGGCAGGTCTCAGGTTGGACGGTCCAGGAGGGAGTGGACAGGGAGCTGGCAGAGGTTGACCTGTAGTTGTTGGTATTTGTTCTTGGTATTTAGTTCGATCTGGTTGTTTAAGTATTTTGTACTTACAGATTCGATTGGATTGTATTACTGTTTTTCCGCTGTTTACCTGATTCAGTTTTAAATGTTAATTTTGCATGCTTAAGTTCTGATTAGTAGGTGATTCTGGAACGGGTCACTACATATTATATCTGAATAATCGTCTTGTGGTTGAATATGTTTCTGATTTGAAACAACAGATATTGTCAGAAGCACACCGTAGTCGATTCAGTATTCATCCTAGTGGCAGAAAGATGTATAATGATTTGAAGAAACAGTTTTGGTCGAAACAGATGAAAGCAGATGTTACATATTTTGTATCCAAATGTTTGAATTTCCAACAGGTGAAAGCCGAAAGAAAGAAACCAGGAGGTTTGTTGCATATCTTATCTATTCCAGAAAGGAAATGGGATCACCTTTCCATGGATTTTGTGACGAAGCTACCGCGATCCTCCAGAGGTTGCGATGCGATTTGGGTTGTTATTGACAGATTGACCAAATCAACATGTTTTATTTCATACAAGACGACGTACAAACATGACCAGATGGCAGAAATTTATGTCAGAGAAGTGGTGAGATTGCATGGAGTGCCGAAGTCGATTGTATCAGACCGTGATCCTCGGTTTACTTCACACTTTTGGCACAGTTTGCAGCAAGCTCTAGGTACGAAATTGCATTTGATTACCGCATATCATCCTAGACTGACAGACAATTAGAGCGGACTATCCAAACATTGGAATATATTATTAGAGCTGTAGTGCTAAATTTTGGCACTAGTTGGCAAGATTCTTTGCCACTTTGTGAGTTTTCGTACAACATCTATCAAACGAGTATAGAGATGGCTCTGTTTGAAGCTTTGTACGGAAAGAAGTGCAGATCCCCTCTTTACTGGGATGATATCTTTGAGGTACCTGAAATTGGACCTGATGATATGACTGAGAAAGTGAAATTGATTAGGCAAAGAATGAAGACAGCTCAGGATATACAGGTCAAATATGCCAATATTCGACGACAACCGTTGGTATTTGAGGCAGGAGACAGAGTATTTTTGAAGATTTCTCCTTTCAGAGGCGTTGTCAGATTTGGAAAGAGAGGAAAGTTGTCTCCACGATATATTGTTTTGTATGAGATTCTGGAGAAGATAGTTAATCGTGCATATTGACTTGCCCTACCTCCGTCTCTATCTGGAATACATGATGTCTTTCATGTATCTTTATTGCGGAAATATCTTCCTGATGCTTCTCATATTCTTCAGCCAGACGAGGCCGAACTTCATGAAACTCTGAGTTATTTTGAAAAGCCTATTCAGATTTTTGATCATAAAGAAAAGCAGCTCAGAACGAAGACCATTTCGCTTGTGAAAGTTCAGTGGAGTCGACATGGCATTGAAGAAGCTACTTGGGAGACTGAATCAGATATGAGACAGAAATTCCCAGGGTTATTTCAGTGATGTGACTTTTCTATTTAGCTTCTGCTATATCTGCTTATTTTATATGATTTCATTGCCTGTGATTTCAGGGACGAAATCAGATCTTAGAGGGGGGAATTGTAATGTCCGAGATTTTATTTTGTTAATCCGAGATTATTAATCGATAAATTGATGTGATTATAGAAGGACAACTCCGAGACAAGATTTGTGAAAATTTGAGTGTTGTTTGTGTGAGGTCCAGCAAACCTCATGCATATGCGCGGGGACGAGGCGCGCATATGCGCGAGGAGAGGGCGTGCATATGCGCGAGCTGATGTTTTCCAAAAATGCCGAGACAGTAGGTCTCTCGCATATGCGCGGGGACAGGGAGCGCATATGCGCGGGCAGAATAATTCTGTTGTGTTGAGACAGTAGGTCTCGAACATATGCGCCGATGAAGGTCGCGCATATGCACGAGACGTGTTGTATGAAGAGGAAGCCACCTATCCTGGCGATGCATTGTATATATATCAACTCCTTCATTCCACTTCAGAAATCAGAAAAGAACGAAGGCTTCCAGATAAATTTCCTCAAGCTTCTTTATATAATAGAATTGTGAGTTTGTGAGATCTGTCCATTAGAATTTCGATCTGAGTTTAGTTCTGTGCTCCTCTCGACAAAGGCTTCAAAAAGATGTAATTTTTATTATGTTTCGGTATGATTCAAAAATTTGATATTGGAGAAATCATGATATGATTTATATTATGTGTTGCTGAGATTGTGATAATCGTATAATCGGAACCGGATCGAAGAACGGATACCGTATGAAATTGTTATCATTTTTCAGATATGTTTGATTGAGAATATACAGATTCGGTATTGGAATTGTGTTTATTGATTGATTATGAGCTGTTAAGATTGGTTTCTTGTTGTTGGAATTACCGGTATATTGAGACTGCGCCGTTATGCCGTCGAAACAGAATTAGATTGAGATTGATCAATCATGTATTGATATTGATATTGTATTTCTCGAATGTCATTGCCAGATTGAGTGTTGAAAGCTTCGAATTCAAGACTTCGACTACGTCAGATCGAAAAAAGAAAGGTATAAACCAATGTTAGACCGGGACATATAACTCGAGTTAGATACGACTTGAGTTTTCCAAAACCACATACTTATTCGTTATTGTTTTGATATATTTGAATTCTTTGAATGTTTGAGCTTATTCTATTGATTTATAGAAAAGCAGATAATATAATATAGATATCGAGAACGAGTCTTTGGCAGAGGTGCCAAGACACTGGATGTTTGGTTTATATCGATGTGCTTAGGAGTAGAACGATTCCTATTGGAGAGATTCGATATAATGTGCCAACGTCCGGGAACCGGGATCCCTAGACTAGAGAAGATTCAAGTCAGAGATTAAGAGTCAAAGCGTTTGATTTACAGTGTTATATCGATTCATGTCTTTCAGATTATGATACATGTTATTGATAATTGTTATATGCTTTTGTATTTGTTTATATGAAATGCATGTATTCATTGTTTATACTGGGAATTATATTCTCACCGGAGTTATCCGGCTGTTGTTGTGTTTGTATGTGTGCATGACAACATGTGGGACAAGATCAAGGTCGAGAAGAGGATGAGAGATCAAGATTAGAGTGGAGATCCAGACTTAGAAGTAGAATTGGCTTTCAACACTTGATGTATAGTTGTTGAACCCTAGTTTGATATGAATGTACTTTGTACAAGACATGTACTTTTGATCAGGTTGTAGATATTAAACTTGATCTTGTAAATGAAGTAAGATTGATTATCATATGTTGCGCACTTATGTATTTAAAAAAAAAATTAGACCCATATTATGTAATCGATCCATTTAATCCCAAAAACGATTTAAGAAGATGAATTAGGTTCGGGTCCCCACACAAGCCATAATTGAATCAAAGATTGTTGAATGCATATTCATTGGATATGGACACAATAACATTTTATATATATTTATTGTGCACAAAAATGAAAATATTAAAATGAACGAATGCATGACAATTGAGTCAAAGAATGTTGTGTTCTTTGAAAACATATTTCCTTGTAAAGAAAGGAAAAAAGAAAGTTCTAGTAAGAAAACAATGAAAATGGCGAATTAAGGTGTTGCACGAGAAGAGACACCTAAAAGAAATAAAAAGTTCTAGTAAGAGAACATTGTACGAGGCTTGTGTTCGAGACTTGAGGATACATGTACTCCACTATTAGGAGTGAGGAGTTCTCTGAGTAATATGTCATGGTCTACCACGAGGGATACGATTGCAGACCCAAAAAGAGTAGTGCTATGAGCCTTACAGTAAAAGATGTCTTTATTGTTAGGTCCACGAAACTACTATTTTAGGCATGCAATCACCTCCCTCGTGCTAGACTATAGAACCATACTCATAGAACATCCTACTTCTTACAGCGAAGTATATGTCTCCCCAAGTCTCAAAGCCAAGACATCGTCCATGCACGAGTACATTCTTTAATCAAAGTACTTGTATCTAGACAATATCTTGGCTTCGAGACTTGGTAGCCATACACTCCACTTCCAATAGTTAGGAGTTTTGTGAGTAAGATTTAATTCGCTATCATAAGGAGGTGATTGCAGGCCTAAAATAGGTATTGTCATGGGGATTACACAAATCATATATTTGAAACTCAGTTCAAAATCCATTAAGCCAATCACAACTAAAATGATTTTTTCGGGTACAATTATATTTATACGCTTTATTTTTTAAAACATTTAAAGTAAATTATGAATCTAATTATTATTTAATAAAACGATTTTTTTAAAAAAAATTGAAATTAAGAACACGTTTTAAAGCATAAACTGGGTTAATATCAATTATGTTAGTTTATTAAGAATTTTAAATCATTTAGTTATCATTTTCTAAATAAAAAATATCATTTGAGTTATAAGCAATGAAGTTATTTATTTTATTTTTGAAGATATAATTATTATGAAGTCATATTAAAATAATTTGAATGAACATTAAACATTTTGTAATAAAATTAATTTAATAAATATATGAATTCATTGTACTCACTCAATTTTGTATTAATATGAATCAAACTTTAAAAAGATGGAAGCCTGTATGATTAGATTAATTTAATATCAATAAATTTGACTGTAGCACAAAATGTTAAATTCATGAGTAATAAATGAAAATAAAGTATAATTACCGCTCTGCAATAAAATGGCAGTATCCACCAAAGCCTGGTAGGATTACAACAAAATCTTGAAAGTGGCATTGCTTTCAGTTGAAAGCATTTATTATTGTTATTTTAATTGTCTTTCTCGTAGATTCATTGAGTGATAAAATCGGACATTCTTCTCAGTTTTGCTTGTTCAAATTTGAGCTATTCGCACAGTTTTCGCAAAGATTGCCATGCCGAAACCCGAAAATCCAAATCAGACCCGTCCCGACCCGGTCCTGGGATCCGGGGCCTTCGCCGACGTCGATGGAGGCGACTCACCGGGAGACCAGCATCATCAACAGGAGGGTGGCTTTCAATCGATGCCCATAATCGACGCGGTACCCATTTCGATGGTGGCTCCGGGGGATTTTTTGGCGGAGCCGACCCCCAAGGTGTCGAAGAGGCGAAATATGGAGGAAATGGCTAAGAAGCCCGAGTGGTTGCCCGAGGACTGGAGAATTGACTTGAGAGTTCGCACCTCGGGCGCCTCTACTGGACTAATTGACAGAGTATGGTTTCTTTTGCTTCCTATGTTTGTTGCTTTATGCTTCCATTAATGTTTTTTTTTTTCATTTCTACAAATTTAGGTTTCTGTCACTGCTGTATTTATTTATGTTTGTTGCGTGATACTTCCATTTTGATTTGTTTGTAATTTTGTACATTGTTTTTCATTTCTATAAATGTATGTTTCTTTTACTGCTATATTGTGGGCTCTGATCCAGAATGTGATCAGACAGACTATGGCTATATTGAACTGATGGGAAACATATAAGTTTCTGGAATGCCCACAAATTTGCCAAGTTTAAATAATAAGCTTGTTCGATCTTGAGATTTGTGTGTTACCGAGTTTGTTCAAGTTCGGGATATAGTCAGTTTAAACAAGAATTCGTTGACTTGAACATAGGCATGCTTAAGGGTTTTCCGGTTCCGGTGCCAGAGGTCCGGACCGTCTGAAAAAACAGGTTCCGGTTCGTAGGTAAAAATTTGGAGCCAATTCGAACTAGAACTCCAATTCGGTATCATCGGACAGGTTTCGTGCCCACATTTATGAAATTGTGTGGCTTAGCTGCTGAAGCTCAGATGACGGGCGCTGAGGCGCCTCTCCTCTTGATGCATGGACGCTTAGGTGCGCAAAGGTAGGCACTTAGGCGCCTATTCTTCGAATTTAATATTCTTATGACAACGAAAACTTGATGCATAGGCGCAGCTGCTTTGAATTTAAGGTTTTTTTTAGATTTTTCGAATATTAAAGAATACTATATTAAAAATTGCAAACAAAATCAAAAAAATAAATATTCATTTACTGAAATTTCAACTTAGAAATAACGTTTCAACTTTTAGCTAAAAAAATTACATCTCAATTTTCATCATTATTAATTAAAACAATTCTAGAATATTCTTCTTCCACTTCATAGTATGAACTCGCAAATTCATTGACGTCGTATTCTTTTTCGGCGTTAAACCAATCTTGTAGTAAGAGAAGTATGGTAAGCGACTCTGAACAAAGATTACATCTATGATCTCCAATTAATCGGCCGCTGCATGTTGAGGAGGCCGACTCAGATGCTACGCTTGCAATTGATAATAAGATTATATTTGTCGTGAATTTTCTTTCCACCATTGTAAAACATCGAAGGTATCTTTTATTTGAAAATTCTGATTCAAAAATAATTGTAGTTAATTTGATGAGCTTGTGGACACTATTTTTCTTTTATATTTCTGGCGTCCTAAAGTTCATAGAAAGTAAATTCCGTTTGATTTCTCAACCGAACATTCTTTCAACTCTGGCTCTTTCTCCGATCCTTGTTCACTGGAATACAATTGAAACATTTTTTGAAGAGATTGCATCGCTGTCGTCATCTGATCGTCAACACTCTTCTTCTTGAATTTACCATAATATTCAAATAATATATCTAATGACCCCATGACAACCTGGGTTTAGTAAAGTTATTAGAGAACACACATGATTACCTCCATATTTTTAAAATTTTTCTTCCATGCTTAATACAAATTGTAACAAAATCTCATAATCTCTATGTTCAACAAATTTATAAAATATATTAAAAATAAGAGGAATTAAAAAGAGAGATTGGTAGGGCATCTTTAAATATTTCTAATAAAGCAATACATTTAGTAATAAGATCCCAATAATTATCTTCAGGTCGAACAGAAGATGCAACAATAGAATTATAAAACGAATTGAGCAAATCTTTATATGATAATATTGTATTAAGCAAATGATAAAAAGAATTCCAACGGGTTTCAACGATAGTAGGAAACATTTTATGTTTAACATCAATACTTTCACATAAATGTTTAAATTATATATCATATCATTTTGACGCATTAATTTACGAAACCATCTTTAACACATGAATTAATTATTTGAAATGCGCATCTAACATGAAATATTACAACATTTAACATCGGTTTGAGAATGGTCTTTTATTATCTTATCTCAACATTATTTTTTGATGCATTGCCTAATGTCAAAGTGAGTAACTAACTCTGCACTTAATTTTTGAAAGATGATTAACTAATGATTTTTTATATTCCTTATAAGTTTCAAGACATTATTTTCCTAATTGTCTAGAAAAATTAAGAAAACATTGTTGGATAGTGGTGGTAAATTCAACAAAATCATCATGCTCACAAATAGGAAAAAGTAGTTACATCTAACCACAAATGTAACAAGAGCTCTACGAGAAACTTCAGTGGTTGTTACGAAATTTGATCTAGTTCTAGGATATATTTGTTTTTGGGTTGGTTGTCTATTGTAAAGTTTGTTCATCAAAATTATGTTCAATAACCAAGTGTTTTTTGAATGTCATTGCCGAACCACCCGTTTTATATGCATAAGAATTTTTGCATAGTTTAAAAATTGCAACAAAATCATTGTTTGTTTTTGTTGGATTTCTAAATGATCCCAAATTTTGCTTCATTTTGCACGGCTAGACGCCCTAATCTTGACCATGGAGGCTGCACCAATCGAACCAATTGCATCTCCAATGCCCCCTTCATCGCCGGCCAAATATTCTCTGTCTTTGCCATCAAAATCGTCCCCAACATAATTCTCGAAGTTCAAATTTTCTTCAAACTCGAGAATCTTGTTAACATTAGCACCACTTCTATGAGCACTACCACCACCACTGGTTGAAGAAGAGGTCATCACAAAAGATAGCAAATGATTTGTAGTATACAAAGAAAATAAATTATTTGGTGGAAAAAAGGTTAAATAAATTTGGAGAGACAATTGAATTGAATTGAATAATTTTAGTAAATTTTATAAAATTGCAAGAATGGTTACAAGTTAGAATTTAGAAATAAGATAGTTGAAACATCCGTTCCCCCCTTTCCTTCAACTCTGGCTCTTTCTCCAACGGCTCTTATTACAGCCCTTGGGCCCAATGGCTAAACAGTCGTTCCCCACTTCCCTTTTTTTAATCTTTTTAAGTGAACCGGTTCTTCCTAACCGGTTCTTATCAGAGCGGTTCCGGTTCGTTTTCGGATTTAAAGTGAGGCCCGGGGCCGAAGAGGGCGGGGGGTGATCGCCGGTGCCATCAGTTGCACGGACAATGAGTGGCTCCTAGCAGGCTTCTAGGTGGAGGGAACATGAATGAACCGACACACACGGGAATGAGAGGGATTCCGAGACTGTTCAATGTAATGGACTGCACAGTTGAAGAGGGCTTAAATGATTTGATTTGTACTACTCATATCACGAAGGTGCATCTTCTTTTCGGTAGCTCATCACATAAAAACTTCCAAAGTTAAGCGTGCTTGACTTGGGGCAATTTTGGGATGGGTGACCTCCTGAGAAGTTTCCCAGGGTGCGTGTGAGTGAGGACATAAGCACGTTGGAAAGACCCGTCTTGATACAGTGAGGACAGTCGTCAAATCTGGGATGTTACAGGTCATGCAATTTTTGTACGCATAGGTCACCCTTTTTTGCAGCCTCTATTGTTTATGTAAGCGGCAGTAAACGGTGCCTATTTTAAATTTTGTCTCGATACCAAATTTTTAGGAATAAGTAAATAAAATATTAATTGTCAGACCAAATCTTTTGTAGACTAAATAATAAATATGTGCAATACATATCCAAATAATTTGTCCTTGTAAAGGCTCAAAATTAATGAGTTGTTACTATTTGTCACGGACCCAACAGCTCAGAATCAGGCCAACTCGTTGGCCATATACCAGCCCAGCAAGGATCCCAATCCATCGGACAAAGTGGAAGTTATTTACAATAGATACATACGCTTGGGAAATTCAATAACTCAACCACCAAAGTCTAGGATTCTAGTTTTTTCCCTCTCTTTGAATAGATTTTATCAAATTTTGTTTATCTACAGTAAAATAGTTATCTGTCTTTATTTTGAATGATTTCTTTCTATAGGTTAACAAATTTGAATTCTTTCTTTAATTTGAATGAAGGAAATCTAACGTATTTATTGAAGGATATTTATTTAAGGAATTCTTGAATTCAATTTTATCTTGGCATTCTTACAAAAATATATTGACTACGAGATCGCGAGGTTCTCTCCAATGACCCTCAATTACATATTTACAATATGTCATAAAGGCCGAAATCAAATAAGCAAAAAGGAGATCACGACTTTGCAGCTCAAGTTGTTCAACCACGTACAAGATCCATAACTCAATCCGTTTCTAGGGGATGTAGCATATTGGCATCAGAGACTAGTTTTACTGGTGCATCGCAAGAATTTCAGCTGGAATTTGAGGCTTTCTTATAGCTATTCAGGGATAACAAGGGTTCCGAGCTCACGCAACCTAGCAGAACGCCGCCACCATTAACTGGGTGAACAACTACCACTATTAACTTTCACTCTCAGCCACTAGCCACACAGGCAATCACGAGAGCCACCTCAGAGCCGCACAGGCAATCACAATTCACGAGAGCCACATTAGAGCCGCACCAGACCAGAACACCATTCCAGGCGCAATTGCGAGTCAAGGAGCTTCAGGGATGCTTATTTGTACGTCCCTAAATTCTCTAAGATCGATGTCCTATGCTACAATGGCCAAACCAATCCATTAGGTTGGCTCAGTTCCGCTAATGCATTCTGGAGGAAGAGTAAGTGGGCCTTGCCTCGCTTGGGGTGGGGGGGCGCTGAACGCTCAACTTTGGTTTTAATGTTCGAACATGATCGTCCACATCTTTCTCCGGCAGAATTCACAAATTATTGCAGTGTGCATTTCAGGCCTCAAATTCGCAGCAACGAGTCGGTGGATTTGGTTAAACTACGTCACAAGGCTCCATCGTAGACTAACATTGGCACGAGCCAAGGATCTTACCAGCTCGTAGGAAGTTCAAATATTCTTTAGTGGGTTGTAAGAACATATTATGGTGGAAGTTGGCCATCAACTATTATGATGAGCCTTGCTAGATTGTATGAACGGTGTTGACGGCACGGAGGCTAGATCGAACCCCACCCACTTGGAGGCTAGATCGAACCCCACCCACTTGGATGCTAGATCGAACCTAGCCACTCGGCGTATCTCACCACCACCTTGAACCCCATTGGTTAAAAAATTATCTCACGTTGAAATAGAAGAAAGATGCTTACACAGATTATGTTTTAACTGTGATGAGGTTTTTACATGCCCCGTTACAAGTGCAAATGGTTATTTAAGCTTAGAAGAGAGCGGATGAGGCCAGCCAATCCACTTTAGACAAAGGAAAATTTAAATGCTCTCGAAATTTCTACACATGTGCCTAATGGAACACGATGGGTACAAACAATGCAAGTTTTTGGGTTTATTCAACAGACTTATCTCCCAATTCTTATTGATTCGAGGACCACTCATTGTGTAGATACTTCGTTGGCCGCACGATTGAGACTTCACGTGCACCCATGAATGGCTTTAAGCGTTATCGTCATCAATGGCTGATGTTTTCGTTGCTATGGGGTCTGCCGAGACGTGCTACTGAGCTTGGAAGGTCAAGTATTTTGTGTGGAATTTTTTATTATCTACCTTTGGAGTTTGATGCGGTTTTAGGCTTGAATTGGCTCAAAATCATGGACACTATACATTGGGATTTCACTGTGATGATCATGAAATTCTTCAGAAATGGCACTGTCATTGAAGTATATGGCCTTGCTTCATTCATGTACTACATGAATCTGACATACTCACAGATTACAACAACTTCTTGATTGCTTCGCAAATATTTTTGAGGAGCCCATATACCTTTTTCATAGCACGGCTACTATGCCATAAAGATTATTTTGGGGCAGGGAAAAATCCAATTCGGCGAATTTGTCCTCTTGGTTCGATAGTCAGATGCAAATGTGGCCAATTTGTGTTGATTATCGCGCACTCAATGCAAAAACTATAAAAGATAAGTGTTCAATTCCCGTCATTGATGAATTACACGGGGCTATATACTTCTCGAAATTAGATCTCCGTGCCAGCTACCACCAAATTATAATGGACCCGGAAAGCGTCCCCTAAATGACATTATGCACTCATCATGGTCGCTTTGAATTTCTAGTCATGCCTTTCGGACTCAAGAACACACCTTCCACTTTTCAAGCTCTCAGGAGTTCTATTTTTAGGGAATATTTATGCTTTGTATTGGTCTCCATCGACGATATATTAATCTGTAGTGATTCATGGCAAATCCATTTACATCACTTGAAGCTGGTGTTCTCGGTCTTATAAAAACTATATTTGAAGCGTTATAATGCTTCTTGGTTCAGCAAATATGGCCTATCTCGTCCGCATATTTCTCATTAAGGGGTCAACGTGGATGAAGACAAGATCACAACTGTCAAATGATGGCCCTTGCCCACCACAGTTCGAGCTCTTAAAGGGGTTTTTAGGAAAGATACTGGCAGATTTGAAGCAGCATTTATACTAGGCTCAGAACTGCATGATAAAGGGGTATGATGCTAACCATCGTGACATCAGTTTCAATGTTGAAGAATTTTTTTGATTGAAATTGCAGCCATGCCGTCAAATTGGTGTGGCCGCTCGACCAAACAAGAAATTGGGAGCTCTTTACTTTGGGCCATTCCAGATCGTAGCCCAGATTGGACCTACTATGTGTAAATTGGGGCCCCACGGACTCTTGCACTAATCCAATTTTCCATGTATCATGCTGGAAGAATTACAAAGGAGATCCCCCTACTACCACCATTACCAACGATACATCAAGAATTTTTCCATCCCATTCCACGAGCAGTGCTGGAGCAGAGATCGGGTAAGGGGCGGATAGAGCTTTTGGTGCATTGGTAAGGGTTATCTCCAGCTGAATCATCTTGGTAAGATGCAGTGACTTTATCAACTGAGTATCCCGAGTTCGTGTTTGAGGACAAACCCGATTCTTCAAAGGATGGTGATGTCACGAACCCGACAACTCAGCATGAGGTCAAGTCATCGGCCACAACCCATTGGCCAAAGAGGAAGTTATTAGAAAAGATACACACATGGGAAATTCAAGAACTTAGACGCCAAAGTCTAGGATTATGGTTAATTACCTGTCTTTGAATAAATGATTCGGATATCATGTTTCCTCACAATAAGCTAGGTTATCGTTCTCTATTTTGAATGATTTCTTTCTATAGATTAGCAGATTTGGAATTATTTCTTTAACGACATGAGGGACAATCTATTGTATTTACTGGAGGGATAATTGAATAAGCTTCCAGTTTCGAATTCTTACAAAAATATATTGAATATGAGATCTTAAGGTTCTCTCCAATGAGCCTTGGTCACATATTCACAAAATAGATCGACAAGGCCGAAGATCAAATAAGCAAAAAGGAGATCGTGATTTGTTCAACCATCGAACATTTTTTCATACTCAAAATCAATGTCATATTCTTCTTCTTTATCCGATACAATTGATTGAAAAATCTATTGAACATTTAAAAAAATTAATTTAAAAAATCTATATATCAAATTAGGCGGTCTCCTAGGCAGCGTAGGCGCCTGATTTTTTTAAAAGCGCTCAGAGGCATCGCTTTTCTACAAAATTGGTCCCCGCCACTGGTCGCCCAACGCCTAGGCGGAGCCTTTTAAAACACTGCTCGATCCGAAGCTCGAAACTTTTAAATTTTTTGCTCGGGTTCCAATTTGGCTTGAAATGTTTAAATCTATTCGCAAGCTATTCGATCTTTTGCTCGAATATTAAGGTTCGAGAATGAAGGTTTGAAAGCTCTAAATGTATATGTATTTAATATATAATTATATTATATTAATAAATTATTAAAGTTCGCGAGCATCTTGCGAACTATCGAACTAAATAATTTTAGTTCGAGTTCGGCTCCAAAAAAAGTTTGAGCATATTCGAGTTTGACTCAATTTTGAGAAGTTCGAATACGAATCAAATATTTATTGAGTCAGCTCGAAAAGCTCACGAATCTGCTCGTTTTGTTTACATCCTAGTTGTGACTCAGAAATTTCCAGATATGATTATTCAATGATAGATGTTGGGTTGTTGACCATGTTCTTGGACTAGCTTATATATTATCATTGATCATAGAAATCTTAAAATTATATCGATGGTTTTACCCTGGATTGTGCCTGCAAAATTTTTTCTTTTTTCGGGTGGGGAATTTACATTAATATTCGAAATCACCCAAGAACTTTTTGCTTTAATTTTCATTTTTTGGACGTTGAGACATTTTTATTTAGGTATTTAAGATAGAAGTTCAAAACCTGCTACTATTAAATAATTAGTATTTATATCTGTCACACATGCAATGATTTTTGCCATGTTGCTTGTAGTTGATTTTAAGTTATATCACACAGTTAATCTTGTGATTCTTGCCTAATCAATACAGATAGATTTTAAGTCATATCACACAGTTAATCTTGTGATTCTTGCTCTAATCAATACAGATAGGATTCACCATTAATTAACTGACCTGGAATATCGAAATCCTTGCACGCTAGGACCTCACAATACCTGCAGTCCCCCAGTGGCTTGAATAAATTATTTTTTAACGTAACAGCAAGAACTTTATTTCTTGGATCTTCTTGACAGCCTCTTCTCCTTCACTTCCCCTAATCACAGTGTTGGGCCATCTAGTCCATCTGAGAATCTGAACCATCTTTAAATAATGTCACTTTTGCGAACTCCTTATGCCAGAAGAGGAACAAATATTAATCCTGTTTTTTTTTAGTATTGTTGGTAACTTCAAGTAAAACCCGGAAGAGTCTAGAGATGGAGTTTCAGTGATGTACCTAGCAGGCTAGCACACCTCATTGACCTCTCTCAATGAGGATAAGTTCCACATATCCGTGGAGCAAACAACAGCTAGATATCTGTTGAAGCAGCCTGCCACAGGACCAAAATCTCCTTTATTCTTAGCTTATCAGATGAGCATTCCACATTGGTTGTCCAATGGCTGGAGAATCAGATTGAAAGTCTGGTCCTCCAGTGAAACAGCTGAAGTGGTGATAAAGCAATTTCCCTCAGTTTTTCGTCCACAAAAGATGTAAATATGTTTCATCTTTTTGCAGTTAAAATATATATTAAATTAAATATTTATAGTCTGGTATTTACTCCATATTTTTCATCTATGCACTTAAAGTAGTATTTGTATAAATACTGTTTGCATTTATGTTTCTTATTTCTTCATTAGATAGATTTAAAAAAGCATAAAATGATTTTTGTGTGGTAGAACATTTTATCCCTGATGAAGAATGTTATGAGCACGGGTAAAGGATCGGGTTATGGGTCGGTGAAGAGGTTGATCGTTTAACTCTAAGATTTGTTTGTGGCTTTTTCTACCTTGTCTACCTATTTTTTTGGATGTTCGAGTCTCGTTTGAGAGAACCTCGCGATCTCAATATTAGCTATATTTTTTTTGAGAAAAGCTGAATGTTCTCTTTCTTTCATCAGCAACCCTTTAAATACAAGATAAGCATTAAATTGGCATCCAAGAAATATGCCCATTATTCCCCTATTTAAGCTCGAGATTCTAGCACTTATTAAGGTAAAGTAAATAAAAATCCAATCAATCTCATTCCTTCTTTTCTAAACTTTCCAAGAGTAAACCTTTGATATAGCACATCCTTGATTTTTGCTGCTCGATTCTTGTTTGAGTTGGGCTGGGCCCCATGGATTGAGTCCCTGACATCTGCTCCCCCTTGGAAATCGTGGTTGTCCTCAAACACGAAAGAGGGAAAGCGAGCTGTGAGCATGGCAGCGTCTTCCCAAGAAGCTTCTGCAGGTGACAGGCCCTCCCAATGCACTAAGACTTCAGATTTGCCTTGGTTCGTGTGTGTCCCGTACTGCCATTGGTGAAGGATGAAATGCTTCCAAGGGAGGGGGAGGAAGTACTGGGTTGGAGAAAGAACCTCCTTTAAACTTCTTTAAGGATGAGACATGAAAAATTGGGTGGGTCCTCGAGTTCTCTGGAAGGTGTAGCTTGTAAGCCACTTGCCCTACTTTGGCTAACACCTTAAATGGACCGTAGTAGCGAGGAGAAAGCTTTGCATTGCCTCTGGATGCTAAGCTTTGTTGTCAATAGGTTGGAAGCTTGAGAAGTACCAAATCCCTTTCCTTGAACTCCACATCCCTGTGTTTCTTGTCATATGCAGCTTCATAACATTCTGAGCTTGTAACAAGCGATCACGAGCTTGGCGTAACAGTTGGTCACGCTGTTTCAGTGCGTGATCCACGGCCTCCAGACGTGCCTGGCCGGGGAAATAAGACAGAAGGCTTGGTGGTTGATGACCATAAACGTTCTCTAAAGGGGTGGCCTTAAGAGCTATGTGAAAGCTTTTGTTATAGCAAAATTCTGCCCAAGCTAGCCATTCAAACCATTTCTTCGGTTGATCACTTGTAAAGCACCTCAAATACATTTCTAGGATTCGATTTATCGCCTCGATTTGTCCGTCGGATTGGGGATGATAAGCTGAGCTTAAACACAATTTGGTGCCATTCAGATGAAAGAGTTCCTTCCAAAAGAGCTCGTGAAGGTTAGGTCTCGATTGCTTACTGTTGTTTCGGGTAGCTCATGTAGCTTGAAGATGTTGTCGAAAAAGAATTTGGCGACTGAAACTGCGTTGTAAGGATGGGCTAAGCCAATGAAGTGAGCATATTTAGAAAAGCGATCGACAACCACGAAAATTACAGTCTTCCCTTGTGAGGTAGGCAACCCTTCGATGAAATCCATTGAGATGTCGGCCCAAATGTGGTAAGGGATGGGCAGAGTTTGTAGGAGTCCAGCTGGCTTCATTGCTTCCGTTTTGTTGTGTTGGCATGTGGAACAATTGGACACTACTGCTTGGACTTGACGTTTCATCCCTGGCCAATAAAAATCTCGTCCCATGCGGAGGAGAGTGCGCTGGTAGCCTTCATGACAGCGTTCATATACCATTGCAATAATAGGAGGAGTTAATGGTGATTGTGGAGGAAGGTAGATTTTGGATTTAAACCATAAAATGTCGTTTTTAACTTCCCATGGTCCGAAAGCCTCTCCATTGTGAACCTCTCGAATTATGCATGGTACTTCTGGTGTGTTAGAGTGTGCTTCTCTGATGGCTGCCAGAAAATCCCACTGTGGTTTCGATATGGCCATCAAAAAGCCCTCCTCCTCGCCTAGGCGTGAAAGTGCGTCCGCCACGACATTTGATTTTCCTGCCCGATATTCCACCTTAAAGTCATAACCAATTAATTTGCTTATCCCTTGTTGTTGTGGAGAGGTTGAGATACGTTGTTCGAGCAAAAATTTGAGACTATAATGATCCGTACGAACGATGAAAGAGTTTCTCCAAAAGTAAGACTGCCAGTAGATGCACGGCTTTGATGAGTCCAATGAGTTCCTTTTCATAGGCTGGTAGTTTCCTATGGCGGAGGGCGAGTGCGCTGCTGAAGAATGCAATGGGGCGCCCTTGCTGTTGAAGTACAGCCCCTCTTCCTGTTTCTGATGCATCACACTCCACGATGAAAGGTATGGAAAAATCGGGAAGAGCAAGGACGAGTGTAGAAGTGAGCACTTTCTTCAATGTTTCAAAGGCATGCAGGCTACCGACTTTCCATGAAAAGCCTTGTTTGCACAACATATTGGTTAAGGGGGCAACAATAACTCTATAGTTTTGCACAAATTTGCGGTAGTACCCTGTTAGTCCGAGGAATCCCCGGAGTGCCTTTAGAGTCATGGGTTGTGGCCAGTGTTGAATGGCTGCTATTTTATTTTCATCCGCACTCAGCCCCTTCCGTGAAACCACATGTCCTAAGTAAGCAACATGTCTTTGAGCAAAGTAACATTTGGATTTATCAAGGAATAAGTGTTGTTGTTGCAGGATCGTGAAGACCGTACGAAGATGGCAAATGTGATCTTCCCAGATTGCGCTGTAAACGAGGATGTCATGTCATCAAAGAAAACCAAAACAAATTTCCGTAAAATGCCGTCGAAAATTGAATTAATTAAAGCTTGAAAAGTAAAAGCGCATTAGTGAGGTCAAAGGGTGTCACCATAAACTCAAAGTGGCTGTGGTGGGTGCGAAAGGCCGTCATGTAGATGCTACTGGGGTCCATCAAAATTTGATGGTACCCGGATCGCAAGTCTAATTTTGAAAAATATTCAGCGCCGTGTAATTCTTCCAATAATTCGTCGATAACCGAAATGGAGAACTTGTCCTTTACTATTTTTGCGTTCAAGGCACGATAGTCGATACAAAAGCGCCAAGTGTCATCTGATTTTTTGACTAACAATACGGGTGAGGAGAAGTGGATGAGCTGGGTCTAATAATTCCTCTTTGTAGCATCTCATCACATTGCTTCTCAATTTCATCTTTTTGCATATGAGGATATCGATAAGGTCTAACAACAATGGGGTTGGTACCTTGTTCCAGTAGGATTTTATGGCTGAATCCTCTCGAGGGTGGGAGTCCTTCAGGTTCCTCGAACAGGCTGTTGTAGGTTTCCAGAAGGTGTTGTAACTGTGTCAGGGGTGCCTCCTCTAGTATAGTTGCCGAGAGGTTTCGGTGTGACGGAATGTAGGATGAGTTTCCGTGCCACGTAACCAGCATGCCTTCTCTTACAAACTGCGTCCGCATTTTTTACAAAATCCCACGTGATACTTCCTAAGAGCGGAGCCAATTTACTCCTATGACAGCACCAAATTCTCTAGTGTGAGGAAGTAAAAATCAACATGGAAGATGTACATTTCCAGTTGAATCTGAACAGCCGAACACAACCCCGAACATGGTAGACTCTTCCCGTTTGCGACCTTCACAGATATGTCTCCTTGTTGCGATATTTCAAGGTTTAATTGTGAGACCAAATTGGAGTCTAAGAAACAGTACGTGCTGCCGGAATCAATAAGGACACGGAGATGTATCGAATGGATGTACCCTATTAATTGCATAGTCTGGGCGTTACTGATTCTCGTAATGGCGTGAAGAAAGATGCCTGGATCAGTCTTGATTAATTGTGTCAACTTCATCTTCTGGGTCGCTGTTCTCGACCACTTCTAGACGAAACAACCGTTTGCAACGATGTTCTGGAACGAATAGTTCATCACAGTTAAAGCACAACCCTCTTGAGCGTCGTTCCTCCATCTCCGATCTGCTCAATTGCCTCGTGATCGATGGTCGTGTGTTTGTTGGGATGTTACATCTTTTTGGATAATTGGGTTCTTGTCGTAGGCTTCCTATGCGTCTTTCGTACAAACGGGCCAGGCCCATAGCAGTTGTTAAATCTTTTGGGTGGTGAATGTCTACCTCAATCGCGATGTGTTCTTGTAGGCCGCTAATGAAAATTTCCACTTCTTGCTCGCTTGTGATGGAGGAAGCTCGTGCAGAAAGTTGCTCAAATTAATGTTGGTATTCTCCCACCGTGCCTATTTGTCGCAATTTCGATAGTTCTCCCAGTTTGTTGGTGCGAATCGGTGGTCCGAACCTCACGTGGCAGTGCTGTGGGAAAAACTCCCATGTAAGATCGGATTGATCTCGCTCAAGTTTTAAGAACCACAGTTGAGCGTCTCCTTCAAGATGAAAAGACGCGAGCCCCACACGCTGATCTTCGAGTGTGCGTTGATGGCAGAAAAAATGTTCACATCGGCTTATCCAACTAATGGGGTCGATTGACCCATCATATGTCGGGAAATCCATCCTGGAATATTTGGGAATGAATTGATTCGAGTTCCCCAACTCATTGGATTTCCGCTGATCTCCTTGTCTGTGAATCAGATGCTCCGCTGCTATCCTCACTGTCCTTGCTGGTTTTTGATACTTGAGCAACTAATTCTTCAAGCCTTTTGTGTAGATCTTGCTGGTTGCGTTCTTGTTCATCTTGTCTGCATGCTTGGTCTTCTCTTTCGGATTTGAACGGGTTGAAAAGGGTCGTAAGTTGCTGGTGGATTGCCTGCAAATCGCCCATAACTATTGGATCTGATACCAACTTGTTATGAGCACGGGTAAAGGATCAGGGTTATGGGTTGGTGAAGAGGTTGATCGTTTAACTCTGAGATTTGTTTGTGGCTTTTTCTACCTTGCCTACCTGTTTTTTTTTTGATGTTCGAGGCTCGTTTGAGAGAACCTCGCGATCTCAATATTAGCTATATTTTTTTGAGAAAAGCTGAATGTCCTCTTTCTTTCATCAGCAAGCCTTTAAATACAAGATAAGCATTAAATTGGCATCCAAGAAATATGCCCATTATTCCCCTATCTAAGCTCGAGATTCTAGCACATATTCAAGAAAAGTAAATAAAAATCCAATCAATCTCATTCTAAACTTTCCATGAGTAAACCTTTGATATAGCACATCTTTTATTTTTTCTGCTCGATTCTTGTTTGAGTTGGGCTGGGCTCCATGGATTGAGTCCCTGACAAAGAACATGTGTTCCCCTTCTGCAAAGTTGTTTCCACTTATATTTTGAAAACCAAAAATGTATTATTTCTTATTGAACGTTTTTTTTTTACATTTTTACTAGATATTTATACTGAAGGTTCAAATCATATGTTACAGTTCTTGAGACAATTGAGGATTTTGGTTTATGTTAGATAAAAGACTTGGATGGTCCTGCTATCCACTGCCTTACGTAAGTTTATTTCGCTAATTTGGAGTTCTAAGGTTGCTGTAAGTTGTATTCCTGTGCTTGTTACTGAGCAAGTGGGGAGTTTCCTGTGAGGTGTAGACCTACAAGTTTGTTTAGAGCACTATTTTGATTCTAAAGTTATGGTGAGGCTCGGTCACATTTATAGATGTGGAGATCTTTCTTTTTCCTTTATATTTCAGTTTTTAACATTTTTAATCAGCTGTTATTATGGTATATCAAACTTGATGTGTGAGAACCCACATTTTACAACGTAGTACTTTATTTGATGATAGAAATCAGCATTGCAATGGTCATGTCTTCTCAAATGTTTTGCTGGAAAACCAGTTCTAATATAACAGGGTTTTGTTGACAATTATGTTGAAACATACACAAGACTAAGGTGTTTGTGGCATTGGCAGATTTTGTTTCGTAAGACATTGCCTGCAAGAAATATCATAGCGTTAACCATTTTAGATCTGCTATGCTGTATTTCAGTCAATGATTTTTCTCTCTTTTGTTCATGGTGCAATATGATCTGTTCAGTAGTTATGAATGATGGTGTGTGTTGATCCATATCATTGTACTTCTTTAAACTGCTACTTTATGTAGTTTAAGATAAGTGCTTGTCATGTTGAGGGCCCTTTCTGCTCTATATTTCTTATGCATGTATTCACAATTAGTGTATTTCATATCAAGTACCTTTCGACATAAAGAGGATCCACCTGAATGGGGAGCAACTTTAAAATGAATAAAATGTCTTTTCATATTTGTTCAAGGCTGCCTCCTTTCCCCTCTCGAAATTATACCCATGGAGCTTATTACAGTGTGCAATTAGGTTAAATGTTCTAATCCGTTATGAGTGCAATTTTTAGTGCTATTAATTGCTAACACTTATTCATGATTTCTATGATACACTTTCTTTCGTGTTCCAATAATTTCAGTCTTTCTATATATTTCCACATATGTTTTTTTGTAGGCCATCCCTTTTCTTACGCATTTCTAAATGTATACTGTCAACTATATCCTTGGCTATTGGATGCCTAACATTCTTCATTTGCAGTACTTCTTTGATCCATCGGGGCGCAAATTTCGTTCTAAACATGAAGTGCTCCACTTTCTGGAAACCGGCAAGAAGCCTCTTAAGAGAAATGCCGATGATGTGGTGAGTGAAGTTTATTTTAATTTCACTTCTCACTTCACATTCCGCCCTTAAAATTTTCTACAAATTTGTTCTTGTCCCTGCTAAGTTTCGCAGCATGCTTTGTGTAACTCGGTTCATCTTACATCTCTTGCAGCCTTCCAGGAGCAAAAAATCGAAAGAGTCAAGCAGCATGCCGTTAGATATCCCCAACAACGTTCAAGCAAATTCGCCTCAGAAGACGTGAAATGTTGCTTGAACATAGCTAGGCTGTATCATTGTTGACTTTAACTGGGTTTTGACACATTATATATTTTTCCTGAATCAAATTCAAATATCTTCTTTTGGACAGCTTATAGGATGAATGCTTGTTTGAAATTTGTGGTCGTTACTCTTCAACTTTATATATGTTTGTGTACATGTTAGCTTAATCTCAGCATACCATACGGCAGAAGAACAAATCACACCCGGTCACCATTGAGTAGAAGAATAACTACAGAATACTACTAAGATTTCAGGCAATCTATAAAAAATGTGAGTTTGTAAGGTTCATTGATACAAATACACTTCCAGTCCCGATACAGCGTTTTCTAGAACATTCGCTAGCAGGAATTTTAGGTGATGAGGGGAGAAGAATTACATCCCTAGGTTTGGATCGTGGCAATCAAGGTTATGTTGAAAACATTCAGTAAATTGTGGAATCGCGAATCTAAAATATTTTCAGCAATAGTTGTCTGTGAAAGCTTCCATCTGACCAACATAATTTTATCTGTGTTTCAGTCATCACGACACGAATGAATATGAGGAGATTAAATAAATCATGTAAAATGTGAGACAGTAGGTCTATTTCATCACATGAAAGGGTAAAACCAATAGCCGTTAAAAGAATTAGGCAGCAAATAGTGGAAATTGAATTTCGTATTAAAATATAGTTCTAAATGTAAAGTGCAATAATCCACCGTACGATAGATTATGTCCACTTAGTTATCTATTAATACTCTTTGCACGCATATATATTAAATAGTTTGTGTAAAATAAATTAGAAAATAAAAATATTTTATTTAAAATAATTAGATACAAATCTATAAAATATGTTTGATGACTCTATTTTGCAATTAATTATATTTTTTGTTTATTAAAACATTAAATATAGTAAATAATGCGTAGAAAAAAATAAGGGCTAATTAAAGTAAAATCTGTCTGTCATTCTTTTTTTTTAAAAAAAATTCAGGCCTTATGAAATATAATTTGGGATGTATAGTTTTAACTCTAAAAAAATGAGATTTATGTTTTTACCCTTTAAAGTATTTACATAAATATATAAATCTACTTTCCTTTAACCAAATACGTCGACCAAAATAATTTACTCTTCTCATCAACCAAATCCATCGGCCCTCCCCCAAACAAATCCATATGCCCGACCTATCATCCTCCCTTCTTGGTTTCAAAAATGACGATTCAAGATCAAGCTCAGTAGTGTAAGTCGATTGTTACCCTTATGTTATAATAATTTTGAAAGTCAAGTTTCAATGTATATGAAATTCAATTTATAGAAAAATGATATTATGATTTTTTTCCCACATTTATCGTTTTTATCTATGATTTATGAATGTGAGATTGTTGTTGTTTAACTTACCTACTTATTTACAAGCCTTCTCAAGAAAATAGCATATCTATGTTTTGAAAAATATGAGTCTATTGTTGGTCACATGTCATGCATTTTATGTGTTTGATGATTTGTTTTAGTTGTAACAAGCAAATCCACCAATATGTGTTTTATTGTTTTGTTTCGAGTAAATACTTATTTGACCTACAAAATACCTCATTTGAGATTTCAGGTACTTGCTTTTGTCCTTCGAATACTCAAATATGTATGAAAATACTGGATTTTCGAGTAGTCACGAAAAATTCAATCATAGTTGGCAGTGGTCACAATGATGATTTTATTAATTATGAATTTGTTTTGGGATTGAGTTGATTTGAAAGATCTTATGCCCTTTTTATGCTTATCAATTGATTTATTTTCTTCACAATTTTTTGTGACATCACTTACCTTATATCAAACAATTTTGAAAATAATTGCTGAAGTATTAGAATGATTTTGTAGGAAACAATTTCTAAAATCAGTAACAAAATATTTGGATGATTTTGTTGAAATATAATGTGAATAATTTGAGTTTCTGCTTCAATATTGGTTGAGTACACATTGTGATTTGGTTTGATTGTGATTGTGATTTTATTTATTTAATTTAATTATCCCAATTATTTAACTTATTATACTCTGCCTAAGGAGGGTTTATAGATGAGTTTTGAATAATATTGTCAAAATTCATGCCTCTAAACATGAATAATATTTATGTCCTATTTTGATACTTACCTTGTTGAATTTTAATGTTTTTCTCAAAAAGATGATATTCAGTACAAATATAATATTGTTATAAAAATTAAACAAAATTGTAGAAATCATTTTGTGGGCCCCAAATATTGAACGTGTAATATAAGGTAAAGCTAATTATAATATAGTTATAATATAAATATAATTTAAACATAATAGAGGAAGCGTTGCTATTATTTATTTAATTTCATAGCATCACGTCAAACGAACGATTTTCAACACAATCATACTTTATTTAATTTTACAATGCAGTACAACACAATCTACTAGTTAACACATTGTTTGTTTTTCCTCCGGTTGTGACTCCGATTTCCCTATATCTTGAATTAGTAGTAATTGGAAGAACATAGATTAAGTATTATGTCATGACTTAGTAGGTAATAATCCAGGCGTCACACACACACACACACACACACACACATATATAGTCCAAATGAATCATGATGATATCCTGACTTTGATCAATAGGTTAGATGATTTTGAAATGAAAGTGAAATGAAGTATTATGTCATGACTGTCTCGATTCTAGAATGGATATGCAGGCTAAAGAGTTGGCTCCGACCATTATTCAGTGTAGCACTTTTCCCCACATACTCATGTAGAATCTGTACAATGGATTGGTACGAGCCAAGGTGAACTCACTATTCCGGACCCAAGACACGTTGTTCAAATGAACTATATACCCAGTTTGGAACGTTGCGGAAATAAACTGACTGAAAGATAGAATAAATAACTAAAGGAATAACACGTAGATTTATGGATTTTTGGAGATTGAATAACTCCTATTGCACCCCTTCTATCACAAGGATATGATATGTACTAAAAGAGTTTGATGATATAAAACTTGTACAAACCCGCTTCAGTTTGGACTTAACACTGCCAAAATTGAAACTCTTAGTTTACTAAATATCACAGTTCTTCGACTGAACTTAGCACAACTGACCTAGTTAAAGATCAAATAAACAATGAAATATTTTGTGCTTATATGCTCGAAAAGTAGCCTCAAATGCTACAAATAATTCTGATAAGTGTGAGCTTTTTGATTCTCGAACGAGAGTAAGAAATTTAGCAGGGTAACAGCAAACTTGAGAGAATAGATAGATCGTGTTGATTCAAGATTTGCTTCTCAACTGCTCTTCTCACCTATTTATAGACTTCTTTTCAACGGTAACATTAAATATAATTTTGAATCTTTATATCCGTTGATTTCCACGTCAACATTCTTCTGAAAATCGTAAACTGTAGCTCTGAAATGCGTCGTTCCACGACGAGTTGTAGTCTGCTTTGTACCTGTTGTCGGTTGAATGTCCTTTTCAACTGATGACGTGTACAGCTGAATGATCACCTGATAAGCTCACAACTGAATAGGTCAACTGATCAGTCAGTTGTCTTCGTAAGTTCAGTTCGGCTGGTTTCAGTTTCCTTCAATAAACTGTGCATTTTTCTTCAATTAGGCAACTCAGTTGATTTGAGTGTGGTTAGTTTAGTCCAATAACTTAGTTCCTCCTAGTTTGTCAAATAACCGAAATTAAGTTTCCAACAATAAATTTTAGCGTGTTGTTTTTTCAACAAAAATACAAACGTTTTGGCAACCCCTGCTAATAAATTCACAAACTTATTTAAGCTAAAATTATTTTTAAATATTTTAATTAAGCACTAATGAACCTAATTAACCTCTTAATAGACCAATGCTTGATTAGTGTTTAATTAAACTATATAATATACAATTAAACCTCATAACCTACCATCACCCACGCCCCACTTTGAGAATTCACTCCAAACTCACCCAACTCAATCACAGCACAGACAATATATTTTGAAGAGAAACTTCCAAAAGTTGCAAAGAAATTCCAGCCAAGGCCCTCCTCCTCATCGTTCTTCAATCGTCAACAAATAATCGTACGTTAAATACGCAAATGCACGCCATACATCTCCTTTTCTCGTCTGTCACATCGTATTATTGTTTTAAATTACGTTTGTATGAAAAGCATTTTGTTCTTATGAATATTTTCGTAATATTGCATATACATGTAGTAAACTTATGATTTTATGTTCAAAAATCATGTTTTTATGTTGTTTAAGGGGCTGACATGGATAGGGTATTAATATGGAATGGTTTCACATGAAATTTAGGATCTTAAGACACCACCAAAACGCTGCAAACGAACTCAAACACAAGCTAGAACCATCAGGTTGTCAAGGTGAACTTAGGGATCGGTTTTGGGAATTAAGGACTTGGCTTGGTCTCGTCTTGGGGCTAGGGCTATCCAGGGTCTGATATGAGTCTGGGATAGAGTCCTAGCCATGATAGGACTCGATGGTCACGGTTGGGGAGGATCCTAGCAAGCTAGGACTCCACCCGAGAGCAGAAAAGAAGTCGCGCATGTACAGTAGCTTGTGCAGGGAGGAAAGGCTCGGCCAGGGGGCTCTGGGCTGGGCTAGGTCGACTCTTTATGGTCCTAGGAGGGTGCACATGAGGCTGGTTCAAGGGCTGGCTCGTCGGTTAAGTGGCTAAGCAAGAAAACAAGAATCCTAGTCTAGGTGGGTTCTCGGCCATGGCTTGCATCTGTTGCAGGGTTTCGGTTTCAAGCTTGGGGCTGAGTCATATGGTTCGAAGGGTCCATTAGGGTTTCTAGGTGGGTTGGCTCGTGAGGTTCGAGCTCGGCTCGATGAAAAATCATGGTGGCTCAAGTGGGGTTGGGTCGAGTAGCTTAGGGTTTTGTTTCTTGAAAATAAATCGAAACATGGCTCACGAGGGTCGAGTCATGGTTCACGAGGGATAAAATAATATAAAAAGTCTAAGTTTTGAATTTAGGAATTTTATATTAAAGTTTGAAATTTTTCGGGATTAAAACACATTAAAAACGAATAATTAAATATTAATTTAAAAGTCTTGTATTTAAGCTACATAAAATAATGGGAATTTTAATTTAAACATAAATAATCATTTGGGACATGTTAGAGTCAATGAAATTAAGAAAAAGTCAAAATCGTGAAATTTTACGTCCAAGGACAAAACGGTGATTTTACACCCGAAAATTAGTAAACGTCATGGCAGTGTCCTGAATGCTGTTTTATATGATAATACGATTATTTTAAATGTTTATGAATTTTTTTTAATGGTAAATTATGATTTTTAAATGTGTTGACATTTAAAAGATATGTTGTATGCTTGGTTTAAAAGAAAAATGATATCATATTCATGTATTTATTAAGTGATGTAAATACGACATGTTGAAGGACATGAAAGGATTGTGACTAATACGATGATATGTTGGAGATATCGTGAGGGTTATGGTCCCAGTGGGAGCCCGACGATCGTGTTTCCTTGGATACGAATACGTTAATATGTTAATACGTTGGCCAAGGCCTAGTTGATGGGTGAGAGTGTCGCCGGTGTCCCTGCCGCCACAATCACGATCTGAATTCAACAAACACGAATATGAATATGAATATGAATATGTTGATATGAAAATGTTTATGTTTAAAGTTTATACATTATTATGAAAATGTTAGTTTATGTACAAGTATTTTTCACTGTTGTATGTGTTCTATATACGTATTATGTTGTTATCAAGATTATGGTGTGTTGAGTCTTTAGAGTCACTAGGTTTGATGAATACAGGTGATATTGATAATTATGATGTGGGAGGTCTTGATGATTGACTTTGCTGAACTGTCGATGTACATAACCCGATGACCAGTGCTTATATATTTTCCACACTTACGATTTATGTTTAAGACTTTTGTGAAAAGATTTTACGACCTTTTATTTATGTTTTGAGGGATTTTTGAGGGGTTTAGTAAGAGCTATACTTTTCAAATTTATTGCTTTTTAGGTTTGGTAAAATGTTTGATGATTTGACTATTTTTTTTGATTTTCAAATACTAGTTGGTTGTTTTATTTTAAAAAAGGTGCAAAACTAGTTTACATATTTGTATGAGTGTTCGGCCGAGGCAATAATTAGGTTTTTTAAAAAAATTTCTAGTACTTTTTAAGCAAAACGAATAGCAGACATTTCAGTTCGTGCTAGAGCAAATGTCATGTAAAGGGTTGTGCCACCATCAGCACCGGAAAGATCAGTCGTCAAGCGTCAATTTGTAAGTTTACATGCTTTATATGATTTAATATGATGTTAACTACACAATTACATGAATAATATGTTTACGTCACATGTATACTAGCTTTTTGAGTATATATGCTTGTATGCTTAAATTGCTAAGAGAATTAGGATATATTACACGATTAGAAAATTTAGATTTAAATGCATGTTGGTTACGTTAGAATTTGGAAACCATTCAGATATAATGTCTCCTCGACGCGCACCTCTTGATAGACACAGAGACCACCGAGGATCAGAATGTTAATGCACCCCCGCCTCCTAATGGGGATGCTGCTACTCGTGCCTTAGAGAGGATGGCTTGTTTCTTCGACCAGCAGTTACAACAGCAACCGTTATAACAGCAGTTACAACAGTTAAAACAAGCACTTAGGCCACAACATGACATGTATGATCAGTTCCGGAGGCTAGGGCCGAAGGAATTTTCTGGAAATACCGATCCCTTTGCTTCTAAGGCATGGATTCGTGCACTCGAGGTACACTTTCGTTATCTTAATATGGGGGATACTGACCGTGTGAGGTGTGCCACTTAAATGTTTAGAGAGTATGCTTCTATATGGTGGGAAGGAGCCGAGCATGATGTTAACCTTGCTACACTTACTTAGGATCGATTCAAGAAAATATTCTACGAGAAATACTTTACTGCTGATGTTAGAGGGCGATTGAAAAAAGAATTTATGACTCTCCATCAGGGAGACACTTCTGTGAAGAAATTTGATAGGGGTTGTCACTTTGTACCCCTTATTGCGAGGGATGCCGCAGAGAGGCTTCAAAACTTCATGGATGATCAACGACCTACCATAAAGAATAATGTTATGATGATACGTCCTGTGGATTATGCTACTGCTACGACTTATGCATTTCAATCTGAGCAATCTTTAAAAGACATTGAGTTTGAGATGCAGCACAAGAGATAACAACACCTAAATAATAATCAGCCAAACAAGAAGCCATATATGGGTCTTCTTAGTCCTCAAGGGCCTCAAAAACCCCAAGGTCAAATCAAGAAGCAAGGACAGCAAAAGCGGCCACCACCTGCAAAACCCGTAGAGGGACTACCATGCAAGAAGTGAAATCGACTACATTATGGACCGTGCGTGTGGGGTACTACTAAGTGCTTCATATGCAAGGAAGAAGGGCACAAAGCTGCCGATTGCCCAAAGAAGAATGCATCTACTGTTGGGCGAGCTTATGTTATGAATAAAGGGGAAGCTGAAGGGGAGCCAGACACAACTCTTATCACGGGTAACGTAGTTATTTAACATTTTTATATTACTTTTAATTGCATGAAATGTTAAAATTGGTTATTAGAATTGAATTGGGATCAAGATTAACCTAGTGAAAATTAGGTTTCATGTTCTACCTTAGTTGGATTTAAGATATGATTTTAGAAACCATAGAATTGGTATAGATTTTTGAGTCTTATTTTATGTAAAGAACGTAAAATGATTCTAAATAATAAGTTTATGGCCAAAAATTAAAGAAAAATCATAACTAAGGGTTTTATAGGGGTTTCAAATATCTCTTGAGGGGGCATGTGCAATTTACGAAATTTTGAGGATCAAAATTTAAATACCAAAAGTTAGAGGACCTAATTGAAATTTTCGAAAAAGATGGAAAATTGATATGATAATTTCCAAAAAATTAAGGACAAATTGTACAATTCCCAAAAGCTGAGGGACCAAAATGTAAATTTTCGGAAATTTAAGGATCAAATTGCTAATAATAAAAACTTTGGAGACTAAAATGCAAAATTCGAAAGATTGCAGGCCTGAAATGAAATTATTCAAGAAAAACTTAAGTTCAACGCGTAATCTTCACATAACTTTGGGAGAATAATGATAGAAATTTCTTAAGCTTCAACATGAAAAGATTTAAAGGACGTTTACGCCGCAAGGAGGATTATCATTCAAGCTTGTAGCAACCTATGCACGGGTAGATTCGGGAGCTACACATTCTTTCATATCTGAAGCCTTCATCAAAAAACTGAATATTATTCCTGAAGATATGAGTTTGGGCTTCAAAGTTTCGGTGATCAAATGCTCACATCTAAAATTTTCAAGAATCTGGAGCTTCGTTTATTCAAAGATGTAGTTCGGGCAGATTTTGTTGTGCTTCCTATGCCTGAATTTGATATCATACTTGGGATGGATTGGTTATCAACGAATGGAGCTTCGATTGATTTTCGTCAGCGATTATTGTCGATTCGACCGCCTAGTTGTAAATCCTTTGTCGTTGAGGCGGCGAGAAAAAAGCAAATGCCGCACATTATCTCTTGTCTGTGTGCGAGGAAACTTATTAGACATGGATGCCAAGCTTTTCTAGCATGTGTCACCACCGCACATGTTCCTATCAGTCAGAAATTGGATGATGTTGATATTGTCAGAGATTTTCCTAGCGTCTTTCCCAAAGACGTTTCTGGCGTTCCACCCGATTGCGAGGTGGAATTTTCTATTGAGCTAATGCCGGACACAGTTCATATATCTAAAGCATCTTATTGTCTAGCACCCGCTGAAATGAAAGAATTAAAAAATCAATCCAAGAATTGCTAGACAAGGGTTTTATTTGCCCTAGTTATTCTCCATGGGGCGAACCAGTGTTATTTGTTAAGAAGAAATATGGTAATATGTGACTTTGTATTTGATTATCGAGAGCTGAATAGGGTCACTATCAAGAATAAGTATCCACTGCCAAGAATTGAATATTTATTTGATCAGTTACAAGAGCATCGATATTTTCTAAGATTGATCTTCGTTCTGGATAACATCAATTGAAAGTGAAAGAGTCGGATGTCCACAAGACAGCGTTTCGTAATAGATATGGGCACTATGAGTTTTTGGTCATGCCATTTGGGTTGACCAACGCGCCAGCGATCTTCATAGATCTCATGAATCGCGTATTTCAGCCGTATTTGGATCAATTTGTTATAGTCTTCATTGATGATATATTGATCTATTCCAAGAGCAAAGAGGAGAACAATCGTCATTTGAGTACAGCACTGCAAGTACTGCAAGATAGAAAGTTTCAGCAAGTGGGAGTTTTGGCTTGATAGAGTGGCTTTCTTAGGCCACATTATCTATAGTGATGGCGTAGAAGTTGATCCATGTAAAGTTGAGGCAATGAAAGAGTGGACAGTACCGAAGAGTGTTATCGAAATTAACAGTTTCTTGGGACTAGCTGGCTATTATCACAAGTTTATTCATGGGATTCTCATCTATACCCGTACCTATGACCGCCTTGACAAAAAATAATGCAAAGTTCATATGGGGACTCGAGTGTCAAGACAGTTTTGATAAGTTAAAGCAAGCCTTGATCTCAGCGCCAATGTTATCTTTGCCATCGGGGCAAGGAGAGTATGTTCTATATACCGACGCTTCAAAACTTTGTTTGGGTTCTAGTTCTGAAGCAAAATGATCGAGTTATAGCTTATGCGTCGAGAAATTTGAAAATTCACGAGAAAAACTACACCACTCATGATCTTGAGCTTGCAGTGGTAGTTTTTGCGCTGAAGATTTGGAGACATTTCTTGTATGGGGAGAAGTGCAAAATATTCACCGATCATAAAAGTTTGAAATACTTCTTCACCCAAAAGGAATTGAATATGAGACAGCGAAAATGACTTGCATTAGTGAAGGACTACAACTGTGAGATTAACTATCATCCGGGGAAAGCTAATGTTGTGACAGACGCAATGAGTCGAAAAGCAGCAGTTATCACTCCAAAGACCGTTGCAGTCCGAGATACAGCGGTTTGAGCTTACAGTGTATCCTAAGGGCGAGGCCCCTAATCTTGCCACGTTATCAGTGAAGTTGACTTTGAGAGATAGAATCCGTGAGGGACAGTCTACTGATGAGAAATTGCAGAAATTGATAGCAAGATATGAAGCCAAGGGCCGGAAATTATATTCTGAGGTAGATAGTATAGTTCGTTATCGAGATCGTTTATGGGTTCCTAGTGATGATTCTTTGAGAGATCTCATTATGAAGTAAGCTAATGACACACCTTATTCCATTCATCCGGGAAGCACGAAAATGTACAAATATTTGCAGTTGTTATATTGGTGGCCAGGCATGAATAGGGACATTCTGCGTTTTGTGACCGAATGTTTGACATGCCAACAAGTCAAAGAAGAGCATCAAAGACCAGTGGGAAAACTTAAGCCACTTCCTATTCCCGAGTGGAAATGGGAAAATATCACTATAGACTGTGTTGTGAGATTACCAAAAACTATCAAGGGATTCAATGCTATATGGGTGATTGTCGATCGTATTACGAAATCAGCGCATTTTCTACCTATTAAGACGACCTTCACCATGATTCAGTATGCAGAGTTATATATTCAAGAGATAGTTCATCTGCATGGGATTCCTGTATCCATTGTTTCAGATAAAGATCCGAGATTTAGGTCATCTTTTTGGAAGAGTCTGCATCCAGCAATGGGGAACAAGTTATTATTCAGTACAACATTCCATCCTCAAACCAATGGTCAGTCTGAAAGAGTTATTCAAATTCTAGAAGATCTACTACGAGCTTGTATAATTACTTCCAAGGGAGTTGGGAACCAAAGTTACCTCTAGTGGAGTTCACCTACAATAATAGTTTTCAATCATCTATTGGGATGGCTCCTTTTGAGGCACTTTTTGGAAGAAAAATGTAGATCTCCTATTCATTGGGACGAGATTGGTGAAAGAAGAGAGATTTGTCCGGATGTGATTGAAGAGACTACCGAGCTTGTAGTCAAAATTCATGATAGAGTGAAGACTACACAAAGCCGACAAAAGAGTTATGCTGACAAGAGACGAAGAGACTTGGAGTTTGCAGTGGGAGATCACATATTTCTGAAAATAGCACCTATGAAAGGTGTTATGTGATTTGGTAAAAAAGGCAAGCTCAGTCCAAGATTTATAGGTCCGTTCGAGATTTTAGAGAGGATTGGGATACTAGCTTATAGAGTGGCATTGCCGCCGATACTTTCTGGAGTTCATAATGTGTTCCATATTTCGATGCTTCGAAAGTACATGTCGAATCCATCACATGTGCTAAATTATGAACATCTACAATTGACTCAAAATATGACTTACGAAGAAAGACCTGCCCAAATCTTAGAAAGGCGGGAAAGAAAACTCCGAAACAAAGTCATTCCAATGGTCAATGTCAACTGGCTGAATAATTCGGAAGAAGAAGCTACTTGGGAAACTGAGAGGGACTTGAGGAGTCGCTATCCAGAGCTAATCGGAAAGTTCTAATTTCGATGAAGAAATTTTAATTAAGGTGGGGGAGGAGGAATTGTAAGGTCCAAAATTAAGACGACGTAATTCAAGTGTATGCAAATCTAGGAAATATGAAAATGACTAATTAAATAATTTTAATGGCTAAATTGATTATGTGACATGTGTATATGATGTTTAGTAGTTTTTTACTTACATGCATTAAAATGTATTTTTAAGGGTTATTCGAGTTGCGATCGAGGAATGGAGACCGATGGCTGAAAATAGAAAAATGTTTTTTTAAAAATAATTAATTTTAATTATTTACAATATGGTTGATGTTTTTTCATATTTTTGAAAATAAAAGGTTTTGAGGTGATTTTATACGACGAGATGTAAATTTTAGTGGTATTGGTTTCTCAACAAAAATATGAACGTTTTGGCAACCCGGTTAATAAATTCACAAGCTTATTTAAGCAAAATTATTTTTATATATTTTAATTAAGCAATAATGAGCCTAATTAACCTCTTAATGGGCCAAGGCTTGATTAGTGTTTAATTAAACTATATAAGATAAGAATAAACCCCATAACCTACCATCACCCACGCCCCACTTTTAGAATTCACTCCAAACTCTCCCAACTCAATCACGACACACAATATATTTTGAAGAGAAACTTTCAAAAGTTGCAAAGAAATTCAAGCTAGGGCCCTCCTCCTCGTCGTTCTTCAATCGTCAACGAATAATCGTGCGTTAAATACGCAAAGACACGCTATACATAACCTTTTCTCGTATATCACATCATATTATTGTTTTAAATTACGTTTTTATCAAAAGCATGATGTTCTTATGAATATTTTCGTAATATTGCATATACATGTGGTAAAATTATGATTTTATGTTCCAAATCATGTTTTTATGTTGTTTAAGGGGCTGCCATGGATAGGATATTAATATGGAATGATTTCACACGAAATTTTAGGATCTTAAGACACAACCAAAATGCTGCACAAGAACTCAAACACAAGCTGGAATCATCGGGTGTCAAGGTGAACTTAGGGCTCGGTTTTGGGAATTAAGGACTTGTCTTGGTCTCGGCTTGGGGCCAGGGCTAGTCAGGGTCTTGTATGAGTCTGCGAGAGAGTACTAGCCATGCTAGGACTCGAGGGTTATGGCTGGGGAGGAGTACTAGAAACCTAGGACTCCACCCGAGAGCAGCAAAGAAGTCGCGCAAGTACAGTAGCTTGTGCAGGGAGGAAAGGATCGGCCAGGGGGGATCTGGGCCGCGCTAGGTTGACTCTTTAGGGTCCTAGGAGGGTGCACATGAGTCTGGTTCAAGGGCTGGCTCGTGGGTTAATTGGCTAAGTAAGAAAACAAGAATCCTAATGTAAGGTCCAAAATTAAGAAGACGTAATCCAACTGCATGCGAATCTAGGAAACATGAAAAAAGAGTAATTAATTGATTTTAAATTGCTAATCACTTATGTGACATACATGCCTTATAGTTAAATATGATTTTATTATCATCATGCATAAAACTGTATTTTTAAGGATTTTTCAAGTGACGGTCGAGGAACGGGGACCGAGGGCTGAATAACATAAAATGTTTTTATTAAATAATTGTTTCTAATTATTTAAAATATGAGTGTCTTTTTTTTCACACTTTTGAAATATGGGGTTTTGAGGTGATTTTATACGTCGGGACATAAATTTTATCGATGTTGGTTTTTCAAGAAAAATATGAACTTTTAAGTAACCCGTCATTAAATTCACAAACCTATCTTATCAAAACCATTTTTATGATTTAATTAAATCCTAATTGAGACTAATGAGCTTAATTTGATTGACTTAATAGGCCTAAAGCCTAGTTAGTAATTTAATTAGTGTATATAATATATTAAGCACCTAAAACCCTACACCTTGCAACAACCACACGGCCACACACTTTAGAATTCAGAAAACTCTCCCCACCACCCCCTTACACGATACACACCACAAGTTGAAGGGTTTCTTCGTGAGGTTCAAGTGGATTCAAAGCCAAGGTTCTTGCCCGTTCTTCGTCGTCAACATTAATTCGTGCGTATAAAACGCAAAGGTACGCCATACATCTCCTTTTCTCATCCATCATATCATAATATTGTTTTAAAAAATTGTATGCATGAAGAAAATGAACATATTTTTCTGTATTTTGGATTTATGGCATGCACAAGATGTAAACTCATGATTCTATGATTTAAATTCATGTTTTATGTTGTAAGAGGCTACCACGATGTTAGGTTATGATCAAGAGACGTTGTTGCATGATTTTAAAATGTCCTAAACTCACACAAATCGCTGCACCGCAAGCTATGCACAAAATTTGTTTTTTCAGTCATGGGGCTTTGGGTTCGGCTTTCATGTTCTAAGGGGAGGGCTGGTCTTGGCGTGGGTTCAGGGCTGGGCCTACGGTCTGGTTGTGTCAAGTGGAGAGTCCTAGCCAAGCTAGGACTCGGATTAGAAGGGCTGGGAGGAGTCCTTGCAATCAAGGACTCCTACCCGAGAAGTTGCACAGATTTGTTCAGGCTTCGCACGGCTTGCAGTGATGGAAGGCCCCGGTCCAGGGCTTAGAGGCTTGGCTAGGGAGAGGCTTTAGAGTCTTTGGAAGGTGTGAGAGTGAGTGGTTCAGGGCCTGGGCTCGCTGGCAAGGTCCTGGAAGCAAAAAGGGAGAGTTCTTTCACTAGTGGGGTTCTCGGCCAGATTTGGGGTTAGGAGTTGGGGCTTCATTTTTTTGTTTAGAAAGGTTTCTGAGTGGTCTAAGGGTTTAGTAGGGTACTCTAGGATGTTGGTCAGGTTTTGGATCCACATGGTTTGGGGTGACTCGAGAAAATCGAAAGATGGCTCGGGGTCGAAGTTTATGTGTCATGTTAGGGTTTTCAAAGCAAAAATATTGGAAACATGGTTCACGGGGGTCAAGCCATGGTTCATAAGGGATAAAATAATATTAAAAGTCTAAGTTTTAAGTTTAGGAATTTTATACTAAAGTTTGGAATTTTTTTCGGGATTAAAACACAGTCAAAATGATTAATTAAAGATTAATTGAAAAGCCTAGTGTCTAAGATAAATAAAATTATGGCAGTTTTAATTTAAGCTTAAATAATTATTGGGACATGCTAGAGTCAACAAATTCAAGAAAAAGTCAAAGTCGAGGAATTTTACGTCTAGGGGTAAAATGGTCTTTCTACACCTAAAAATTTGTAAACGTCATGGCAGTGCTCTAAATGCTGTTTTTATGATATTATGATTATTTTTAATTGTTTATGAAATTTTACAGGTTGAATTATGATTTTAAATGTCCATGGATTTTTATGATTTAAAGTTGACATTTAAAATACATGTTGCATACTTGGTTTCAAAGTAAAAAAAATGGTATCCTTGTATGATTTTATGAAGTGATGAAAATATGAAAACATTGATGAAAGTGAAGAAATTGTAACTATGAGGATATGATTGAGGATAGGTGTGGGGACCCGGACGCCAATCATCTTCTTAATCGTAATTGGGACTAATTTAATTAATTCCAATAAACAGGGTCTAATTTTTTTTTAAATACGGAACGTAATGGAATCAAACTCCTATACATATCAGTATAAAAGTATAAATCTGATACAACATACAATCATTTACATCTCAGGTTCAACAACTAACTATCAAGTGTTTAAACCCTATCTCTAGTCCAAGTCCGTAATCTCCACTCTAATCTCGATTTTTCTTCACCTCTGTGACCCTGAACCTGTCCCACCTGTTGCCATGCACACATACAAACACAACAACTGCAGGATAACTCCGGTGAGAATAAAATCCCAGTATAAACAATGTATCAATGCAATCATATAAAACATATATAAAAGCATAATAAACATCAATACATGTATCTAATCTAACCACCTGAATCAATACAAATCGATACCTCAATCTAGGACTCATTTCTAATCTAGGGATCCCGATCTAATTTAGACTTTGGTATGCTGTATCGAATGTCTACAATAGACGTCGATCTACATCTAAGCTCATCGATACACCGTAAGTCCAGGGTCTTAGCTGTTCTGTCAAAGACCTGGCGGTTCTGCCCTAGCTAGGCTGATCTGCCCTAGACTCAAACTCTGACTCTGCTATCATTCAATAGACTAAACATATCAATCTGATAATCTGCAAATATCAATGCAATAAAATAAAGTATGTGATTTTGGTAAACTTAAGTCAAACCTAACTCGAGTTGTGCAATCCTGGATCAACATTTATTTATACCTTTCGTTCTGTCGCTCTGTCGCTCTGATACAATCGAAGTCTCGACTCAAAGTCTGTCAATGTTCAATCTGGCAATGACAATACCAATATACTGTATCAATTTTCTATTCAATTCAAAATATCTCTGTCTTATTAAATTCTGACGGTACAACAGTACAATCTTGCGATATCTGTGATGTCACACCAGTATCTACTAATTCCAATAATTTACAATCAACCACCGTACAAATCTGAAATCAATTCTAGTCAATCTCATTCTGAAAATCATAACAATTCCATATTCAGTCCGTTTCTTAATCTGACTTCGATTCTACGATGTATAATATGTCAAGAACAACATATATGACGTGTATTCAATTCCAACAACATCATAATTTCAAAACATGTCAAAACGTAATAAAACTTACGTCTTGTAGTAGCCTGCGTTGATATGAACACACTACCGAAGTCGGATTTAAAATCTAACGGACGGATTTCTCACGAATCGAATTCTAAAATCAAGAATCGACTTTTTCCCCTAAGTTTCGATTTTGCTCTGATTCCTCGATTTTCTTTCATATGTATATATATATTTATATATACCGTGCATGCTTTCCCAAAACGTGGCTCATGTATTTGTGTTGCACGTCTCGCGCATATGCGCGACCTATCTCGGCGCATATGCGCGAGACATAATGTCTCGGCGCGTGTCTACACGGTGGCTCGCGCATATGCGCGACACATCTTAGCGCATATGTGCGAGGCTTCTGCTCATGCTTGCCAACTCTCTGCCACCCTCGCGCACATGCGGGGATTCAGGTCGCGCATATGCGCAAGGTCCTCTGGACATTCCGCGCATATGCGCCCTGCCAGGCCGCGCATATGCGCGAGAGCTTCGTCCTCGCACATACATATTTTTATGCCGAATTTAAACCGTGTCCCGATTAATCCTCTTATAATCATGTCAAATTATAAATCAATAATTACAGATTATTAGTATCAAATTCTCGGGCATTACATTTCTCCCCCCCTAAGATACGATTTCGTCCTCGAAATCATAACCCATTAATCGTATCAATAAGGAGTATATACAAAACTGTATAAGAAATATACATTATTGAAATAACTCTGGGAACTCTTGTCTCATATCTGATTCAGTCTCCCAGGTTTCTTATTCAGTGCCATGACGAGTCCATTGAACTTTCACAAGTGGAATGGTCTTCTTTCTGAGCTGTTTTTCTTTACGATCAATAATCTGAATCGGTTTTTCAACATAGCTCAACGTCTCATCCAGTTCGGCCTCGTCTGGCTGAATAGCATGTGAAGCATCAGGAAGGTATTTCCTTAATAACGATACAAGAAAGACATCATGTATTCCGGATAATGAAGGCGGTAAAGCGAGTCGATAGGCACGATTTCCTATCTTCTCGAGAATCTCATAAGGCTCAATGTATCGTGGAGACAGTTTCCCTTTCTTGCCAAATCTGAAAACTCCTCTGAAAGGTTGAATCTTCAAAAATACTCGGTCTCCTACCTCAAATACCAACGGTCTACGTCGAACATTGGCATATTGGGCCTGTCTATCTTGCGCTGCCTTCATTTTCTTTCGAATTAGTTTCACTTTTTCTGTCATATCTCTGATCATGTTAGGTCCAATCTTAGGTACTTCAGGGATATCATCCCAATATAGAGGGGATATACACTTCTTTCCGTACAACGCTTCAAATGGTGCCATCTCAATACTCGTCTGATAGCTGTTGTTGTACGAAAACTCACAAAGAGACAATGCATCTTGCCAGTTAGTGCTAAAATCGAGCACTACAGCCCTCAGCATATCTTTCAGTGCTGAATAGTCCGCTCTGACCGTCCATCGGTTTGTGGATGATATGCGGTACTTAGATGTAATTTTGTACCGAGAGCTTGCTGTAAACTCTGCCAGAAGTGCGAAGTAAATCGAGGATAACGATCTGAAACAATCGATTTCGGCACTCCATGCAATCTGAACACTTCTTTGACATATATCTCTGCCATCTGGTCATGTCTGTACGTCATCTTGTACGGAATAAAACATGCGTATTTGGTCAATCTGTCAATTATGACCCAAATCGCATCACAATTTCGGGAGGAACGTGGCAACTGCATCACAAAATCCATGGAAATGTGATCCCATTTCCATTCACGAATAGACAAACTTTGTAATAATCCTCCTGGTTTCTTTCTCCTGCTTTCACCTGTTGGCAATTTAGAAATTTGGAAACAAATTCTGCAATATCAGTCTTCATTTGTTTCCACCAAAACTATCTTTTCAAATCATTGTACATCTTTCTGCAGCCAGGATGAATACTAAATCGACTGTTGTGCGCTTCTGACAATATCTGTCGTCTCAAATCTGAAACATTCGGCACAACCAGACGATTATTCACATACAAGACGTTATCACGTACCTGATACTCCGATTGATGTCCTGTTCTGACCATTGATACTGATTTCTGTACATTCTGATCAACTTGCTGAGCTACCTTAATTCTTAAGATCAGCTCGAGTTCCACTTGTACCGTATAGAGTCTCAACGGTCTATAATCTGTTTCAAATGCTAATCCAGACAAACAGCAGTCTTCTATCAAATTTGAAACACCGATCGTCGACAAGGATAAAGAACATACCTTTCGACTTAGTGCATAAGCCGCTGCATTAGACTTTCCTGGATAGTATTTGATTTCACAATCAAAGTCTTTAAGCAAATCAAGCTATCTTCGTTGCCTCATATTCAATTCAGATTGTGAAAATAGATATTTCAAAATCTTATGATCAGAATATATCTCACACTTCTCCCCGTATAGGTAGTGTCGCCATATCTTTAATGCAAAGACAATGGCTGCCAATTCAAGGTCATGAATTGGGTAACGGGTCTCATGTGGTTTAAGCTGTCTTGAGGCATAAGCAATAACATGCCCTCGCTGCATCAGAACACATCCCAACCCTCTGTGAGAAGCGTCGTAATAAACCACAAAATCACCAGTACCAGATGGGATAGTCAATACCGGAGCACTGGTCAATCTCTTTTTCAGCTCCAGAAAACTGGTCTCGCAATCTTCAGACCAAACAAATGGAGCATTCTTCTGAGTCAGCTGAGTAATTGGTTTAGCTATACTCGAGAAATCTTTAATGAAACGACGGTAATATCCCGCTAAACCCATGAAACTGCGAATTTCGGGCACAGGACGTCGGTCTTGGCCAAGAAATCACGGCTTCCACTTTACTGGGATCCACTGATATCCCGTCTCCGGATATAATATGACCCAGAAATACTACCTGTCTTAACCAAAACTCACATTTTGACAGTTTAGCATATAACTTCTCAGCCCTTAAAATTCACAACACAGTTCTTAAATGCTCAGCATGCTCACTCATATTCTTTGAATAAATCAAAATATCATCGGTGAAAATAATCACAAAATCATCGAGATATTTCTGAAATATACGGTTCATCAATCCCATAAACACAGCTGGAGCATTCGTCAAACCAAATGGCATGACAATAAATTCATAATGTCCATACCTGGTTCTGAATGCTGTCTTTGAGATATCAGAATCTCTGACTCTCAGCTGATGGTATCCAGATCTCAAATCGATCTTGGAATACACAGAAGAACCCTGCAACTGGTCGAATAAATCATCAATACTGAGGCAAAGGATATTTATTCTTTATCGTTGCCTTGTTTAGTTGCCGATAGTCGATGCAGAGTCTCATCGAACCGTCTTTCTTTCTTACAAATAGTACTGGAGCACCCCAAGGAGAAACACTCGGTCTGATGTACCCCTTGGCCAGTAAATCTTCCAGCTGATCTTTTAATTCTTTCAATTCAACTGGTGCCATTCTGTACAGAGCTCTAGAGATCAGCACTGTACCTGGAATCAATTCAATGTTGAAGTCTATCTCTCTAACTGGAGGTAATCTCGAGATCTCATCTGGGAAGACATCAGCAAACTCACGTACTACTGGCAAATCAGCCAATTATGGACTCGACTTCAGTAAATCTACTGAATATACAAGGAACTCCTCTGCTCCTTTCTGTAACAATCGAGTCATAGATAATACGGATACTAAAGTAATTCTCGATCTAGAACCCTTACCGTAAAATTTCCACTCTTCAGCCATATCTGGTCTGAATCTCACTATCTTGTCGAAACAATCAACTGTAAGCTCTGTACTTGGTCAGCATATCAATACTGATAATATAATCAAAATCGGACAACCCAAGTACGATGCAATCTAATTCAATCTCATGCCCGTCATACTGTAGTACACAATGTTTTACAGAATTTACGGATATCAAACCTGTCCCCAAAGGCGAAGAGACAGACAATACAGTAGCTAAAGACTCTACAGACAATGCATGACTTAATGCAAATCGTTCAGAAATAAATGTATGTGAAGCACCTGGTATCAATCAATACATAAGCAGAGTAACCACATAAAGAACAGTTACCTGCCACAACGTCATCTGGTGCTTCCTGGGCCTGCTCCTCTGTCAAAGCAAATACTCTGGCCTGCTGTCAAGGAGGCTGGCTAACAGTCTGGCTACCTCCTGGCCTCTGCTGTGACTGAGCTGGCGCTGGCTGAAATGTATGAACAGCAGTTGATCGTCTCTCAGTCTGTGCTGCTGATCCCGATGACTCGGCTCCCTGAGATCTTTGGGAACCTCTCTGTGGACACACTTTAGCAAAGTGTCCCGGCTGTTTACAAATGTTGCAACTACCAGTCACTCCCTGGCATTGCTCAGTTGCATGTCTTCCTCCGCAAGTCCTACAATAAACTCCAGTGTAACTCTGGCTCTGTCTGGACCCACCGGAGCTAGAAGAACTGTTGCCCGATTTCTTAAATTGCTTTCCTTTGGCTTTCAAAAATTCCTTCTTCCCTCCACTGCTGCTACCACCCTCAAATCTGGGAGGTGGTTGCTGTGGTCTCGGTACTGGAGGCACAAATGATGCCCCTTTCTGTCTCATTAGACCGGCTTCTGCTCCTTTAGCTCTGTTCAAGGCGTCAGTAAAATTATTCGGTCGCCCTGTGTTCACCAATGTGAAAATCTCTGGGTTCAAGCCATTGATGAACTGGTCAGCAGTAGCTTCCTCGCTGTCAGTCACATGTGGAGAAAATTTCAACCAGGTGGAGAACTTTGACATGTAATCTTCTATGTTCATCTGTCCCTGCCTTAGATTGGCAAACTCCGCCCCTTTATCCTTTCGGTACGACACTGTAAAGAATCTTTGGTAAAATTCAGTTCAAAAATCATTCCAGGTAATAGTCGTACCTCTATGCTCCAAAGCCCTCTTTATCGTAATCCACCAGTTCTTTGCAACATCGTGTAGCTGGTGTCCAATCAATCGAATTCGTCGCTCGTCTGTATAATCCAATTATTCAAACAGCATTTCAATATCATCAAGCCAACTCTCGCATTCCACAGCGTTCTCTGTTCCTTTCAAAGTTGGCGGATAAAATGACTGAAATCGTTTCAGTAACGTTTCCATTGGAGTCGGGGTAACATCCATTGGATGATTTGATGTACTTCCCTGTTCTGGGATTCGTCTGAGAGGCATATCTGTTAATCAAATAGATTAGTAACAAATACCACAATTCTGTTTTAATCCTCCTCTGATCATCTTACTGTTGATCTAGAATCGGTGTTGATCCATTTTAAATAAAAAATATTACTATATCAATTCAAATAAGGAAGTAACATGTATTAAAGCAGTAAGACATGCTAGCATTCAAAAGCAGGAAAAAAAAACCTCAATCTAACCCCGCTCACTAGTCTCTTCTATCTCAATCTAAAGGATCTATCGCTCTGATACCACATGTTGTGGGGACCCAGACGCTAATCATCTTCTTAATCGTAATTGGGACTAATTTAATTAATTACAATAAACAGGGTCTAATTTTTTTTTTAAATACGGAACGTAATGGAATCAAACTCCTATACATATCAGTATAAAAGTATAAATCTGATACAACATACAATCATTTACATCTCAGGTTCAACAACTAACTATCAAGTGTTTAAACCCTATCTCTAGTCCAAGTCCGTAGTCTCCACTCTAATCTCGATTTTTCTTCACCTCTGTGACCTTGAACCTGTCCCACCTATTGCCATGCACACATACAAACACGACAACAGTTGGATAACTCCAGTGAGAATATATTCCCAGTATAAACAATGTATAAAAGCAATCATATAAAAGCTATATAAAAGCATAATAAACATCAATACATGTATCTAATATGACCACCTGAATCAATACAAATCGATACCTCAATCTAGGACTCATTTTTAATCTAGGGATCCCGATCTAATTTAGACTTTGGTATGCTGTATCGAATGTCTACAATAGGGTCGATCTACATCTAAGCTCATCGATACACCGTAAGTCCAGGGTCTTAGCTGTTCTGTCAAAGACCTGTCGGTTCTGCCCTAGCTAGGCTGATCTGCCCTAGACTCAAACTCTGACTCTGCTATCATTCAATACACTAAACATATCAATCTGATAATCTGCAAATATCAATGCAATAAAATAAAGTATGTAATTTTGGGAAACTCAAGTCAAACCTAACTCGAGTTGTGCAATCCCAGGATCAACATTTATTTATACCTTTCGTTCTGTCGCTCTGATACAATCGAAGTCTCGACTCAAAGTCTGTCAATGTTCAATCTGGCAATGACAATACTAATATACTGTATCAATTTTCTATTCAATTCAAAATATCTCTGTCTTATTAAATTCTGACGGTACAACAGTACAATCTTGCGATATCTGTGATGCCACACCAGTATCTATTAATTCTAATAATTTACAATCAACCACCGTACAAATCTGACATCAATTCTAGTCAATCTCATTCTGAAAATCATAACAATTCCATATTCAGTCCGTTTCTTAATCTGACTTCGATTCTACGCTGTCTAATATGTCAAGAACAACATATATGACGTGTATTCAATTCCAGCAACATCATAATTTCAAAACATGTCAAAACTTAATAAAACTTACATCCTGTAGTAGCCTGCGTTTATATGAACACAGTACCGAAGTCGGATTTAAAATCTAACTGACGGATTTCTAACAATCGAATTCTAAAATCAAGAATCGACTTTTTCCCCTAAGTTTAGATTTTGCTCTGATTCCTCGATTTTCTTTCATATGTATATATATTTATATATACCGTGCATGCTTTCCCAAAACGTGGCTCATGTCTTTGTGCTGCACGTCTCGCGCATATGCGCGACCTATCTCGGCGCATATGCGCGTCACGCATATGCGCGACACATCTTGGCGCATATGCGCGAGGCTTCTGCTCATGCTTGCCAACTCTCTGCCACCCACGCACACATGCGTGGATTCAGGTCGGAGAGCTTCGTCCTCGCACATACATATTTTTATGCGGAATTTAAACCGTGTCCCGATTAATCCTCTTATAATCATGTCAAATTATAAATCAATAATTACAGATTATTAGGATCAAATTCTCGGGCATTACAATAGGCCAAGGCTCAGTTGACGATCTTGTGTCGCTGATGTCTCCGTCGCTCAGTACTGTGGTTTCATGTAGATGGATCCATCGACTTTTGAGGATGGAGGAAAGTCACAATTAGTAATCTGAATTCAATAAAGGAAAGATAATTTTTATGATCATGTAAAATGTTTTATGTCATGTTATGTTGAGGAAAAAGGAAAAAGGTTAAGGTTTATGTTGCATATCATGAAAATGTTATTTTTACGTAAGATTATTTTCACTGTTGTATGTGAATTTCATACGTATAATTGCTATCAAGATTATGGTATGTTGAGTCTTTAGACTCACTAGGTGTGATGGATGCAGGTGAGGTTGAGGGAGGTCTTGATGTTTGATTTGGCTGGACTGAAAGAGCACACAATCCGACGATCAGCGCTTCTACTTTTTCCGCACTTATGATTTTTTATTACGATTTTACGTTAATAGATTTTTAAGATCATTTATTTATGCTTTAGAGTGGTTTTTGAGAGGATGGTACAATTCACATTTATTGCTTTTTAGGCTTGGTAAAATATTTGAGTATTTCCTTTGGATTTTCAAATATTAGACGGTTGATGTTTTACATTTAAACTGATGCAAAATATTTTGTAAATATTTTATGTGATTATGCGCATGGCCGAAATTGAGGTAGAGAAAAAAAAATTCTAGTATTTTTAAAGCAATAAAAAAGGCAGACATTTCAGTTGGTATCAGAGCCAAGGGTCCTGCATAGGGTTGTGCCACCATCAGCGTCAGAAAGATCATACTTCAAGCCTCAAGTTTGTAAGTTGTTACATGCTTTATATGATTCATTATGATATTACCTGCTTGATGACATGAATAATATGTGTACGTTACATGTTTACTAGTTTTCTAAGTATATATGCCTTGCATGCTTAAATTGCTAAATGAATAAGGAAATGTCACATGATTAGAAAACGTAGATTTAAATGCATGTTGGTTACGTTAGAATTTGGAAAATGTTCAGATAAAATGCCTCCTAGACGCGCCCCTGTTAATGAGAACCAAGCAGAAAACAGCGTGAATCATCAAGGGAATGCACCAACACCCCCACCAGGGGATGCTGCTACTCGTGCTCTTGAGGGTATGGCTCGTCTATTTGAGCAACAGTCACAACATCAGCAGTTGCAGCAGTAGTAGTTACACTTACAGCTGCAGCAGTTACAACAGCAGCAGGCGCCTAGGCCACCATAGGATATCTATGATCAGTTCCGGAGGCTAGGGCCAAAGGAATTTTCTGGCACCACTGATCCATTTGCTGCTGAGAGCTGGATACGTTGACTTGAGGTACACTTTCGATATCTGAATATGGGGGATACAGACCGTGTGAGGTGTACCACTTACCTGCTTAGGGATGATGCTTCACTATGGTGGGAAGGAGCCGAGCATGGTGTTAACCTTGCTACTTTCACTTGGCCTCAATTCAAAGAGATTTTCTATGAGAAATATTTTATTGCGGATGTGAGAGGTCGACTGAAGAGGAAGTTTATGAGCCTCCGTTAGGGAGACTTTTCTGTTGCCGCCTATGCGAAGAAATTTGATAGGAGTTGTCACTTTGTACCCCTTATTGCAAGAGATCCTACAGAAAAGCTTAGACACTTCATGGATGGTCTATACCCTACTCTACGCATTAATGTTATGATGATGCATCCATTGGATTATGCTACTGCTATTACATGTGCATTCAAGTCGGAGCAAGCTTTGAGGTGATATTGAGTTTGAGATTCAGCGCAAGAGGCAACAACACCATAACAACAATCAGCCAAACAAAAAGCAGTATACAGGTCCACATAGACCTCAAGGGCCTTAAAAGCCCCAAGGTCAAAACAAGAAGCAAGGACATCAAAGGCCACCAAATCTAGGAGCACCACAGCCTGCTGAAAGGAAACCATGCAAGGAGTGCAATCGCCCGCATCTTGGCAAGTGTGAATGGGGGACATACAAGTGTTTCTACTGCAAGGAGAATGGGCACGAAGCTGCTGATTGCCCGAAGAGGAAAGCACCTACTGAGGACGAGCTTATGTGATGAATGCTGAAGAAGCGGAAGAGGAAGCAGACACTACGCTTATCACGGGTAACCTAGTAATTTAACATTTTATATTGCTTATTATTGCATAAAATGTTGAATTGGCTATTAGAGTTGAATTGGGAGCAAGATTTAACCTAGTGGAAATTAGGTTGCATGTCCTACTTAGTTTGATTTAAGTTATGATTTTATAAACCATAGAAAATGATGTTAATTTTGTACCTTATTTTATGTGAAGGATGAGATAATTCCAAATTAAAAAGTTGAGGGTCAAAATTTAAAGAAAATCATAACTAAGGGGTTTTATAAGAGTATCAAAATTATTGGGGTTAGATGGGCAATTTTCGAAATCTTCAAGGCCTAGAATGAAAAAGTTCGAAAATATAAGGGCCTTAATGCAATTATTCGAAACTTTTTGAGACTAGAACGCAAATTTCGAAAAAGTTGAAGGTCTAATATGCAATTTTTTTTCAAGAAAATACTTAAGTTCAACTCGCAATCTTCATATAACTTTGGGAAAATTAATGATAGTAAATCCTTAAGTTTCAACACGAAAAAATTTAAAAGACATTTTCGCCGCATGGAGGATCATCATTCTCGGCGTAGCTACCTATACGTTGCTAGATTCAGGAGCTACACATTCTTTTATATCTGAAACCTTCATCAAAAGACTGAATATAACTCCCCAAGATATGGGTTTGAGTTTCAAGGTTTCTATTCCTTCCGATGATCAAATGCTCACGTCCAAAATAGTCAAGAATCTGGAGCTTCGTTTATGCAAAAATGTGGTCCGGGCAGATCTTATTGTACTTCCTATGTCCGAATTTGATATTATACTTGGGATGGATTGGCTATCAGCAAATGGAGCTTCGATTGATTTTAGCCAGCAATCAGTGTCTATTAGACCACCTAGTGGTAAATCTTTTGTCTTTGAGGCGGCGAGAAACAAGCAAATGCCGCACATTATCTCTTGTCTTTGTGCGAGGAAGCTTATTAAGCATGGATTCCAAGCCTATCTAGCATGTGCCACCACTGCACATGCATCTATTAGTCAGAAGTTAGAAGATGTTGATATTGTGAGAGATTTTCCTAGCGTTTTTCCCGAGTAAGTTTCTGGCATTCCGCCCGATCGTGAAGTGGAATTCTCTATTGAACTAATGCTGGGCATAGTTCCTATATCTGTTAAGGCCCGTATTTCGTATTCATAATTGTGCAGGAATTATTAAAATTTTTCTAAATAAATAAATAACTTGCCCAATTTATAAAATAAATATGTAAATAATTTTAACTTTAAAATAACAGCGGAAGTCAACATTGTATTTCAAACAACAATTTAAAAATAATCCAACATGTTAAAATCGAGTTTGAATGGTATAAGGTGCATAAACTAAATCATGAGGTTCTCTGGTTTACTACTGATGTCCCAAGATCACTAACTGGTCTCCGCCCGCGGTCTCGACCTCATCAATACCTACAACAATCAAGTCTAGTGAGTCTAAAGACTCAACATGTATATATCGTGAATAACAAGTAAATATAGCATAAAATCGCATGCAATGTAAAAATATGGTATCGTAAAGCGCTTGGTGAAAATCGTATCATGAATAATTATAATTACGTGCATATCTGAAAATCATACGTAAAAGCTTTGCTCAATCGAGCTCTGTCATATCATATCATAATTTTCTTGTAGAGATAATGTTCTAAGCTAGTGGCCCATAACATAACGTGAGCGCCTGATCAGACTAAACCACAGTATACTGGGCGGTAGAGATCAATCACAGCCCTTGGACTGGATGTCCGTATCCATACATAATCATAAACCGGTCGTAAGTCACCGGGTAGAGAGGTCCTCGGTTGCGCCTACCGACTTCCAAACCCATAAACGTAATGTGGCCACAAGACATATAGCATATATCTAAAAAATAAACATTTTATATTTTTATGCACGTAATATAATTATAACCTTATTTTTACCGGATGAGTTGGATCGTTCTCAGGCTTGCTGCGACTTAATTCTAATATGTGACACATGCAATAAATCTTAACTTGACAAAAACTTAACAATCGAACTAAAAACGAGACGATTAGAACCAATAACTTGATTTTTTTTATGATGGCTTCGTACCAACCCGAACCAACATTAAACCGACGTTCAACCATGATAAAAAAAGTACCCCAAACATACTGAACAATATGCATAATAACTGTAAAATACGAAAAATGGGTGAAAGGAATCCAAAAACATAAAACACTCTTTCGAGAGTCATTTTGGCACCTTTCACCGTAAATTCTCGTACGACCTCTAAACTCGACCAAATCACAAACGGCCAAAAACACGACTTTCCTAACTCATTAAGGTACTGTCCAGTCCAAGGCCATGGGCAAAAAGCCAACCAAGAACTCAAACAATCACCAAAACCGTGACTCAAAGTTGCAGTCAAAAGTGCAGCAGTAGCAGCTTACTTGTTTTGCTCAATTTATGAATCTCCCGGCCATTGGGGCTTGAACCACCAACCAGAGACCCTTACCAACATTCTAAGGTATGGTTTGAAACATGGCTAAGGGCTAAAAGCCAACCACAACCCAAGTAACCACCTAGGACAACTCAAAGTTGCTGCCGAGAGCACTCCTTTATGCGTAGTGTGCTGTAATAATTTATTTTAATGTCTTGTGTCATTCCAGTGGTCATTTGATCGACCATGGCTTGATCTAGACATGATGGAGTGTTGTATGAACCATGGATATGGGCTAGAAACCAAACATAATCCAAAAAACACCCAAAAACCGAAAGTGTACACACACAGAAAATGGAGAACACCGAAATGCACTTATGTTGTTTTGGTGAAATTTTGATGGACCCATGAACCAATATTTGAAAGGATGATTTGGTCATGTCCTAGACATGTTAAGGTAGGGTTTTAACAGTGGCTACAGCCCCTAGGACAGCCAGGGTTTGAACACTCCTTAAACAACTCAATGACAAAAAAATCGTGAACCAAATCTGTAGTTGGTAGAAAACGTTTGCTGTCATGCCTTTGTTTAAAATGTTTGGACTCAACCAATGAACCGACAACTCCCTAACACATGGTAAAACATTCCTAAGAGCAGCATTGAGTGCCTGGAAAACGAGCCAACCTCCTGAACCACAAAGCAAGCCAACCAAAACCGTGAGACACAAAGTAGAAACATAAAAATTCTGTACGGTAATTCTTGGGTAGTTGCTGTCCCAATTTCGTTTTTACCTCTTAACTCTTGAACATATAATGTTTAAAAACATTTATAGGACTTGATTGAAGAGCAAAGAAACAACATATACATGCCTGAAAAGTTTTTTTGAAGAAAACAAATCAATACGACGAACACGAGCGGCGGAGTCGGAGTTGTGTTTGCTTTGTTTCCTATTTTTATTTCTGCTGCTATGCACGATTTTCAGCTGTGTTTCTTCTGATAATTTCAAAGCTATGGGTGTAGGAAATGTAAGGGATGAAAGTGAATGATATAGAAGGTGTTAAAGGTGCTATAATACACATTAAGTTGGGGGTGACAAGTCAAGAATTTGAATGATTTGAAATGATTCTTCTTCCTTGCTGCCGTGAGTTTTTTCCTCATTTTCTTACTGTGAGTCACGTTATTTGCAGCATAAAGGGGTCGAGGAGCTTCAAAGAGAGATATGGTGCATGTATTACCCATAATTATGGAGAATAAAAGTACGAAATGAATACCCTATAAAACCATTTAGTGGTAAATTTGAATGAGGTTTACTACAATTTTTTTGAATTTGTTCTAACCAAATATTATTACTACTTTTTGCATGGTATAATAGTGTTTTAATCTTGCATTTTAAATTCTTAAGGTTTAATACACTCATTATACATTTTAGTGAATTTACACCTTACTTTAAAATGAACTCTTGTATGACATTGCATGGTTAACAATTTATGTATTTAGATGTTATATTTAATTTCTTGAATATTTTATACCTAGATTAATTCATCCACATTTGTTCACATATTTTTAATTTAACCTTTAATTAAATATTGAATCTAAAAGAATTTATTTACCAATTTAGCTCTAATTAATTAAATAAATTCTAAAACATTCTATTTCTTTAAATTAAATTATTCCTTGCCTTAAATTAAATTTAGGAATATTTATTATTATTAATCTTATCTCAAATCTCCAAACTCCGGTCCGGCCTCTCGTATTTATCCTGAAAAGCTAAAACTAAACATCTACTTTAAATAAAATACTTCATATATTCATAAAAATTCATTTTTAATTTAAATAGTAGAAATTATGCATGACTTATACGTAATCTGATTTTTAGGTTCTACAATATCAAAAGCACCTTATCGTCTAGCCCCTGCCGAAATGAAAGAATTAAAAGATCAAATCCAAGAATTGCTAGACAATGGTTTCATTCGCCCTTATTAATCTCCATGGGGCGTTTCTTATTATTTGTGAAAAAGAAAGATGGTAGCATGCGTCTTTGCATTGATTAACGAGAGCTTAATAGGGTCACTATCAAAAATAAGTATCCACTGCCAAGAATTGAAGATTTATTTGACCAATTGCAAGGAGCATCGATATTTTCTAAGATTGATCTGCGATCTGGTTACCATCAGTTAAAGGTAAAAGAGTCAGATGTCCACAAGACATCATTTCGCACGATATATGGGCACTATGAGTTTATGGTCATTCCATTTGGATTGATCAATGCGCCAGCGATCTTCATGGATTTCATGAATCGCGTATTTCAGCCGTATCTGGATCAGTTTTTTATTGTCTTCATTGATGACATATTGATCTATTCTAAGAATAATGAGGAGCATAGTCACCATCTGAGAACAACACTGCAGGTTCTGCAAGATAGAAGGCTTTATGCAAAATTCAGCAAGTGTAAGTTTTGGCTTGATAGAGTGGCATTCTTAGGCCACGTCATTTCTAGTGATGGTGTTGAAGTTGATCCAAGTAAAGTTGAGGCAGTTAAGGAATGGCCAGTACCAAAGAGAGTTACCGAGATTCGCAGTTTCTTGGGATTAGCTGGCTATTATCATAAATTTATTCAGGAATTCTCATCTATTGTAGTGCCTTTGACATCTTTGACTAAGAAGAATGCAAAGTTTATTTAGGGATCCGAATGTCAAGACAGTTTGACAAGTTGAAGCAAGCCTTGATTTCAGCGCCAATGTTATCTATGCCATCGGGACAAGGGGATTATGTTCTTTATACCGACGCTTCTAAATTTGGTTTGGCGCATTTTTGATGAAAAACAACTGAGTTATTGCCTATGCGTCGAGGCAGCTGAAAATTCACGTAAAGAACTACCCTACTAATGATCTTGAGCTTGCAGCAGTAGTCTTTCCACTAAAATTTGGAGACACTACCTTTATGAGTAGAAGTGCAAGATATTCACCGACCATAAGAGTTTGACATACTTCTTCACCCAAAAGGAGTTGAATATGAGGCAGCGGAGATGGCTTGAGTTAGTAAAGGACTACGACTGTGAGATTAGCTACCATCCGGGGAAGGCTAATGTTGTGGCAGACACCTTGAGTAGAAAAGCAGCAGTTATCACAATATTGTCACTCCAAAGACCGTTGCAGTCCGAGATACATCGGTTTGAGCTTACAGTCTATGCTAGGGGTGGGGCCCCTAATCTTGCCACACTATCAGTACAGTCAACTTTGAGAGACAGAATACGGGATGGACAGTCCACTGATGAGCAGTTACACAAGTGGAGAGCTAGAGATGAAGCCAAGGGCCGAAATTTATATTTAGTGGCGGATGGTTTAGTTCGTTATCGAGATCGTCTATGGATTCCTAGTGACGATTCTTTGAGAGACCTTATTATGAAGGAAGCCCATGACTCACCTTACTCCATCCATCCGTGGAGTACGAAGATGTACAAAGATTTACAGTTGTTATACTGGTGGCCAAGCATGAAGAGAGAAATTCTGAGATTTTTAACCGAGTGTTTGAATTGTCAGCAAGTTAAAGTAGAGCATCAAAGGCCAGCGGGGAAATTGAAGCCACTCCCTATTTCCGAGTGGAAATGGGAAAATATCACTATGGACTTTGTTGTAGGATTGCCAAAGACGGTTAAGGGATTGAATGCCATTTGGGTGATAGTTGATTGTATTACAAAATCAGCTCATTTTCTACCTATTAAGACGAAATTCACCATGGTTCAGTATGTAGAGTTATATATATTGGGGAGATAGTTCGCCTGCATGGGATTCCACTGTCTATTTATGTCTGACAGAGATCCGAGATTCACGTCATCTTTTTAGAAAAGTCTGCATGCAGCAATGAGAACCAAGTTATTGTTCAGTACATCGTTCCATCCTCAAACCGATGGTCAGTCAGGAAGAGTCATATAGATTTTTGAAGAACTACTGCGAGCATGTGTTATCGATTTCCAAGGCAGTTAGGAACCAAAGTTATCTCTAGTGGAGTTCACTTACAATAACAGTTTCCAATCATCAATCAGGATGGCTCCTTTTGAGGCACTTTATGGAAGAAAATGTAGATCTCCTATTCATTGGGACGAGGTTGGAGAAAGAAGAGATATTGATCCGGATGTGATCGAGGAGACTGCCGAGCTTGTAGTCAAAATTTGTGAGAGAATGAAGACTGCACAAAGCCGACAAAAGAGTTATGCGGACAAAAGACAAAGGGACTTAGAATTTGCAGTGGACGACCACGTATTTGTGAAAATAGCACATATGAAGGGCGTTATGCGTTTTGGCAAGAAGGGCAAGCTTAGTCCAAGATTCATTGGTCCGTTTGAGATTTAGGATAGAATTGGGACTCTAGCTTACAAAGTGGCATTCCACCAGTGCTTTCAGGAGTTCACAATGTGTTTCACATTTCAATGCTGAAGAAGTACATGTCGAATCCGTCACATGTGTTTAATTATGAACCACTACAACTAACTCCAAATATGACTTATGAAGAAAGACCGGTCCAAATCTTGGGAAGGAAAGAAAGAAGGTTGCGAAACAAAGTCATTCCCATGGTCAAGGTCAAGTGGCTGAATCACTCGGAAGAGGAAGCTACTTGGGAAACCGAGAGAGACTTGAAGAGTCGCTATCTAGAACTATTCGGTAAGTTGTAATTTCAAGGATGAAATTCTATTTAAGGGGGGGAGGAATTGTAAGGTCTAAAATTAAGAAAACGTAATCCAACTGCATGCGAATCTAGGAAACATGAAAAATGAGTACTTAATTGATTTAAATTGCTAATCGCTTATGTGACATACATGCTTATAGGTTAAATAGGATTTTATTATCATCATGCATAAAACTGTATTTGTAAGATTTTTCAAGTGACGGTCGAGAAACGAGGACCGAGGGCTGAATAACGTAAAATATTTTTAATAAATAATTGTTTTATTATTAATATTATTTAAAATATGAGTGTCGTTTTTTAACACTTTTAAAATATGGGGTTTTGAGGTGATTTTATATACGTCGGGACGTAAATTTTATCGGTGTTGCTTTTTCAAGAAAAATACAAATTTTTAAGTAACCCGACTATTAAATTCACAAACCTTCTTATCAAAACCATTTTTAGGATTTAGTTAAATCCTAATTGAGACTAATGAGTTTAATTTGATTGGCTTAATAGGCCTAAAGCCTAGTTAGTAATTTAATTAATGTATATAATATATTAAAGCACCTAAAACCCTATACCTTGCAACAACCACACGGCCACACACTTTAGAATTCAGAAAACTCTCCTCACCACCCCTTACACGATACACACCACAAGTTGAAGGGTTTCTTCGTGAGGTTCAAGTGGATTCAAAGCCAAGGTTCTTGCCCGTTCTTCGTCGTCAACGTTAATTCGTGCGTATAAAACGCAAAGACATGCCATACATCTCCTTTTCTCATCCATCATATCATAATATTGTTTTAAAAAATTGTATGCATGAAGAACATGAACATATTTTTCTGTATTTTCGGATTTATGCCATGCACAAGAGGTAAACTCATGATTCTATGATTTAAATTCATGTTTTATGTTGTAAGAGGCTGCCATGATGTTAGGTTATGATCAAGAGATGTTGTTGCACGATTTTAAAAGGTCCTAAACTCACACAAATTTCTTCACCGCAAGCTTTGCACATAATTCTTTTTTTTTTTTTTTTCTGTCATGGGGCTTTGGGGTTCAGCTTTCATGTTCTAAGGGGAGGGCTGGTATTGGATTGGGTTCAGGGCTGGCCTAGGGTCTGGTTGTGTCAAGGGGAGAGTCATAGCCAAGCTAGGACTCGGATTAGAAGGGCTGGTAGGAGTCCTTGCAATCAGGGACTCCTACCCGAGAAGTTGCACAGATTTGTGCAGGCTTTGCGCGGCTTGCAGGGGTGGAAGGGCCCGGTCCAGGGCTCAAGGACTGGCTAGGGCAAGGCTTTAGAGTCTTAGGAAGGTGTGAGAGTGAGTAGTTCAGGGCCTGGGCTCGCTGGCAAGGTCCAGGAAGTAAAAAGGGAGAGTCCTATCACTAGTGGGGTTCTCGGCCAGATTTGGGGTTGGGAGTTGGGGCTTCGTTTTTTTGTTTGGAAAGGTTTCTGAGTGGTCTAAGGGTTCAGTAGGTACTCTAGGATGTTGGTCAGGTTTTGGATCCACATGGTTTGGGGGTGAATAGAGAAAATCGAAAGATGGCTCGGGGTCGAAGTTTATGTGTCATGTTAGGGTTTTCAAATCAAAAATATTGGAAACCTGGTTCACGGGTATTGATCCATGGTTCATAAGGGATAAAATAATATTAAAAGTCTAAGTTTAAAGTTTAGGAATTTTATTCTAAAGTTTGGGATTTTTTTCGGGATTAAAACACGGTCAAAACGATTAATTAAAGATTAATTTAAAAGCCTAGTGTCTAAGATAAATAAAATTATGGCAATTTTAGTTTAAGCTTAAATAATTATGGGGACATGTTAGAGTCTACGAATTCAAGAAAAATTCAAAGTCGAGGAATTTTACGTCTAGAGGTAAAAAGGTCTTTCTACACCTAAAATTTTATAAACGTCATGGCAGTACTCTAAATGCTGTTTTTATGCTATTATGATTATTTTAATTGTTTATGAAATTTTACATGTTGAATTATGATTTTAAATGTCCATGGATTTTTATGATTTAAAGTTGACATTTAAAATACATGTTGCAAGCTTGGTTTCAAAGAAAAAAACGATATTCTTGCATGATTTTATAAAGTGATGAAAATATAAAAACATTGATGAAAGTGAAGAAATTTGACTATGAGGATATGAGGATATGATTGAGGATAGGTCAAGGTTCAGTTGACGATCTTGTGTCGCTGATGTTCACGCCGCCCAAGTACTGTGGTTACATGTAGATGGATCCATCGACTTTTGAGGATTGAGGAAAGTCACAATTAGCGATCTGAATTCAATAAAGGAAAGGATAATGTTTATGATCATGAAAAAGGTTTTATGTCATGTTATGTTGAGGAAAAAGGAAAAGGTTAAGGTTTATGTTGCATATCATGAAAATTTTATTTTTACGTAAAAGTATTTTCACTGTTGCATATGATTTTTATACGTATACTTGCTATCAAGATTATGGTGTGTTGAGTCTATAGACTCAATAGGTGTGATGGATGCAGGTGAGGTTGAAGAGGTCTTGATGCTTGATTTGGCTGGACTGAAGGTGCACACAACCCGAGGAACAGCGGTTCTAATTTTTTCGCACTTATGATTTTTTATTACGATTTTACGTTAAAATTTTTTTAAGACCATTTATTTATGCTTTAGAGTGGTTTTTGAGAGGATGATACAATTCACGTTTATTACTTTTTAGGCTTGGTAAAATATTTGACTATTTCCTTTGAATTTTCAAATATTAGATGGTTGACGTTTTACATTTAAACTGATGCAAAATATTTTTATGTGATTATGCACATGGCCGAAATTGAGGTAGAGAAAAAAAAATTCTAGTACTTTTAAAGCAATAAAAAGGACAGACGTTTCACCTATTCTAGGTGGCTGCCATGGCTTGCATTTGTTGCTGGGGTTCGGTTACAAGCTTGGCTCTGAGTCCTATGGTTTTAAGGGTTTAGTAGGGTATCTAGGTGGGTTGGCTCGGGGTTGGCTCATGAGGGCTCGAGTACGGCTCCATGAAAAATCAAGGTGGATCAAGGGGGTTGGGTCGAGTAGCTTAGGATTTTTTTTCATGAAAATAAATTGAAACATGGCTCACAGGGTCGACTCGTGGTTCTCGAGGGCTAAAAAAATATAAAAGTTTAAGTTTTTAATTTAGGAATTTTATATTAAATTTTGAAAATTTTCAGGATTAAAACACCTTAAAACAAATATTTAAAGATTAATTTAAAAGTCCAGTATTAAGCTATGTAAAATTACGATAATTTTAATTTAAGCTTAAATTATTATTTGGGACATGTTAGAGTCAATGAAATTAAGAAAAAGTCAAAAGCGTGAAATTTATGTCTAGGGGCAAAACGATAATTTTACACCTGAAAATTAGTAAACGTCGTGGCAGTGTCCCGAATGCTGTTTTATAAGCTAATATGATTATTTTAAATGTTTATGAATTTTTTTAATGTTAAATTATGATTTTTAAATTTTTATGGATTTTTATGATTTAACATTGACATTTAAAAGATATGTTGCAAGCTTGGTTTAAAAGAAAAACGATATCATATACATGTTTTATTAAGTGATAGAAATACGAAATATTGAAGGACGTGAAGGAATTGTGACTAATACGATGATATGTTGAAGATATCGTGAGGCTTATGGTCCCAGTGGGAGCCCGACGATTGTGTTTCCTCTAATACGATTACGAATACGTTAATATGTTAATACATTGGCCAAGGCCCGGTTGACGGGTGAGAGTGTCGCCGGTATCCCGGCCACCTAGTACTATGGTTTTCTCTTGATGAATCTATCGCCCAATACAAATACAAATACGAGTTACAATCACGATCTGAATTCAACAAACACGAATATGAATATGAATATGTTGAGATGAAAATGAATATGTTGAGATGAAAATGTTTATGTTTAAAGTTTAAGAATTATTATGAAAATGTTATTTTAAGTACAAGTATTTTTCACTGTTTTATTTGATCTGTATACGTATTATGTTGTTATTAAGATTATGGTGTGTTGAGTCTTTAGACTCACTAAGTTTGATGGATGCATGTAATATTGTTAATTATGATGTGGGAGGTCTTGATGGTTGACTTTGCTGGACTGTCGGTGCACATAACGCGAGGACTAATGCTTCTATATTTTCCGCACTTGTGATTTATCTTTAAAACTTTTGTTAAAAGATTTTACGACTTTTTACTTATGTTTTGAGGGGTTTTTGAGAGGTTTAGTATGAGCTATATTTTTCAAATTTATTGCTTTTTAGGTTTGGTAAAATGTTTGACGATTTGACTATTTCCTTTAATTTTCAAATACTAGTTGTTTGTTTTATTTTAAAAAAAGTGCGAAAATAGTTTACATATTTGTATGAGTGTTCGGCCGATGCAATAGTTAGGTTCAAAAAAAAATTCTAGTACTAAGCAAAACGAATAGCAGACGTTTCAATCAACCAGTAAAGTAAAACATCACATAAAATGCTCAAATCCTCTCAATAGCATAAAATCGTAAATGTCCGGAAAATCATGAGGTCCTTGGGTCGTGTCGTCCACTAGATCGGCCGACTCAGAGTTCAGCACCACCAGTCCCCTTGACATCGAACTCACCTGCATCACACATGCCTACTTAGTCTAAAGACTCAACACACCTTTACCAAAAATAAAAAATACCTATACATAGCACACAACAGTGAAAAATATCATACTCAACATATCTTTTATGATCTTTAAAAGAATAATGTAAACGTGTCATGTGAAATCTTGATGTGTCAAAAATATCTCATCATTAATCATCATTCATCATTGGTGAATTCAGTTCATTAAAGATGACTATCGTACATCATCATTTACGATGGATCCATCATACATAGAACTGTGGTACCCGGCGGCTGCCGGACATTAGTGACATGATTACCCATCCACTTAGCCCAGGCCTCATTATCATCATTTACATATATGTCTTATGCATTTACATATACTTCGATAGCCACAACTAATTCCCGTCATTCAAAACTTCATCATTTTCATAACTTATAAAAATCATGCACACATGCAATTTTCTTTAAATCCAAGCATGCAACGTATTTTTCGTAAAATCATAAAAATAGTGATCATGACACATAAACATTTAAAACATGGTAAAATTTGTGCTCAGAGAGCTGCCAGGACCAAAATCTCACCCAGGTGCAAAATGACCATTTTGCCCCTGGAAACCCAAAAATTACCGTTTTACCCATGTACCTCTAAAATTGGCCCGAAGCATACCAAACTCCTTCAAATATCTCAAAAATATTTAAAAGCATTCTTAGTGTAAGGTCCAGGATTTATTAGTATTCATTAATACGATACTCGGAAGATATGAGAGTGCATGACGTGTGAGGAGAGGAGAAAAGATATGAGAAACTAGGGTTTGGCAAGACAGCACCCGCAACCAGAACATGAGTGCACCCGCGGTCATGCAATTGTGGATTTTGGCAAGAAAAGCCGAAGCTACACCGCACCCGCGGTGCAACCAAGACTGCACCCGCGGTGCATGGACAGTAAGTTAGCAAAAGTTTCTCGTAGCATCACCGCACCAGCGGTGCAGAAAGACCGCACCTGCGGTGCAGAACAGGACCGCACCCGCGGTCGATGATTTTAGAAAATGATAGAGTTGCCGAAGGCACAGCGCACCCGCGCTCCTTGAACCACCGCACCCGCGGTCGTGCGTTCCCTTTGAAGAATGAGCCACGTGTTATTAACCATGCAAGATATATATAGGTGTCTTCATTTCCACTCTTGCATAACAGAGAACCGAAGGAAATTCAGAGAGGAAACTTTACTTCCTAGGATTTTGAAAGATTTATACCTCCAAACTTTACTCCGATTTCGATTTTGAACTCCTCTCATTAAGAGCTACAAGGTGATGTGAGTTTCCTTCAATTTCTGCAGGATTTGAGATATGGTGATTAGGGAAATTCAGATATGAGTTGTATTATGTGTTCTTGACATGTTGAGTATTGTAGAATTGCAATCGGATTGATTTTCGAATATCGTATGAGATTGTCTTGTAGTTTCAGCATATGTGTGTACGAAATTCTACAGATTTGGAGATACTAATGAGTAGATTATGTTAATTATGAATTGAGAATTATGATGTATTGATATATGTGAGAGTTGAATTGATCGGTATTGAGAAATCACGTCGTTATGCCGTCGATTATTACCGAGATTGAATATGAATTGTATAGGAGTTGCTTTGAGTTGTATATTGATAGAATGCATCTCTACATGGCCATTTCAGATTGATATTGACAGGTTTGGTTTCAAGATTTCGTTTGCGACGAGACTACGACAAGAAATGTATAATGCGTGTTTTGTTTGGGGAGATACAACTCAAATGAGATCACATTTGAGTTTCCAAACCAAAATCACATACTAGATTTATTGTTTATATTGTAATATGATTGTGATTTGTGTATGGATTTGTATTCAAATCTTTTGAGACGATTATGCTTTGTTTACAGACTGTTATTCATTGCATTTAAGATAGGGAGTCTTGACAGAACAATCAAACTTCTAGATGTTCGGTGATATCACAGCTTAGAGGAAGATCATTCTCCTATTGTAGATGTGGATACAGATGAGTCCGAAGTCTAGGAATAAGACGTACAGTCACCCCGATTGGGAGGGTAGGTGATAGATCGTCTTATTCACACCGGGATCCCTAGAGTTATAGTCGAGTCGAGTCCAGACATGGTTTGATTCGCATTGCATATTTATATGGATGTCATTCATAATAGCATATTTCATGTTTTAGATTGATTATATGCATGTATACATGTTTATACTGGGATTTGTTCTCACCGGAGTTTTCGGCTGTTGTTATGTCTGTATGTGTGCATAACAACAGGTGGGGCAGGATCTGGGTCGAGACAGAGATGAGATCGTGATAGCGTGGTGACTTCGGGCGCAGCAGAGGACTAGTGGTTTCTACTAGCTTGTACTACTTGTAGATAGTAGTTTGTTTTAAACACTAGTTTGTACGAATGTATAATAACAAGACTTGTATGTACATTTGATGAAATAAAGTAGAAATATCTATTGTGCTTAGTTTTATTAACATTTGATATAATGTTAAAAGCAAAAATTTGACCCACTTTTCGTAATAAAGATCCATTTAATCCCAGAGAAATGAGTTAGAGCCCGGGTCCCCACAACAGGTGGTATCAGAGCGATAGGTCCTTTAGATTAAGATAAGATAGAATGAGCGGGGTAGATCGAGTCATCTTCCTTGCTTTATGATGTGATAGCATGCTTTATTATTTTTTTATTACATGTTGTGTGTTATCTGATGTGATTACAGCATGTAATGACTGAATCAGAACCGATTCTGGATCAGAGGTAAATGATCAGAGGAGGACTGAGACAGTTTGTATAGCCTGTGCACTAACTTGTTTGAATACCAGATACATGCCTCCTAGAAGAGCAGCCGTGCCTTTGCGACCCACAGCACCAGAACAGGGTAGCACCTCCGGAGATCCAATGGATGTTACTGCTACACCCATGGAGACTCTGTTGAAACGATTCCAGTCTTTCAGACCCCCTACTTTAAGAGGTACATAAAATGCAATCGAATGTGAAAGCTGGTTGGAGGATATTGAGATGTTATTCGAGTCTCTAGAATATAGTGATGAGAAACGAGTGAGACTCATTGGCCATCAACTGCAAGACGTGGCTAAGAATTGGTGGTTGAACATCAAAAGATCATTTGAGAAGCGTGGTACGGAGATTACATGGAAAGTGTTCAAGATAGAGTTCTATCAGCGATTCTTTCCTGTATCCTACCGTAAAGATAAAGGCGCTGAATTTGAAAACCTGAGGCAAGGGCAATTGAATATTGAAGAGTACGTTGCTAAATTTTCTTCTTTGCTTCGCTTTGCACCTCATGTTTCCAGTAGTGATGAGGCCGTAGCAGATCAGTTTATAAACGGCTTAAACCCCGATATCTTTACCTTGCTAAATACTGGGAGACCCAACAATTTTGCCGATGCATTGAACCGTGCCAAGGAGCAGAAGCAGGGTTGATGAGGCAACGGAGTGTTCCGTATGTTGCCCCAAGTCCGAGACCGCCACAACCTCCAGTGCAACCTCCTCCTAGATTCGATAGCGGCGGCAGTAGCAGCGGGCGGAAAGATCAGTTGAAAGCGAAAGGGAAGCAGTTTAAAAGACCCGGGAGCAGTTCGTCGAGCTCCAGTGGATCGAGACAGATTGGTTTTGATCAGAGTGCAAGGTATACAGGAGTCTACTGCAATTCTTGTGGGGGTAGACATGCTACTGAACAGTGCCAGGGAGTTACGGGCCGATGCAACATATGTAGACAACCAGGACATTTCGCCAAAGTCTGTCCTCAGAGGAGTGGTGTACCGAGATTTCAGAGTGCAGGGTCATCTGCATCAGTGACTCAGCCTGAGAGGCAAGCTTCATCGGTTCACTCCTTTCAGCCGCCACCTACACAGACCCAGCCTCGAGCCAGAGGTGGTCAGACCGGGAGTCAGCAGACTCGACAACAGGCTCAGGTGTTTGCGTTGACGGAAGAGCAAGCACAAGATGCACCAGACGATGTCATCGCATGTAACTGTTCTCTTTGCGATTATCCTGCTTATATATTGATAGATACAGGTGCATCGCATACATTCATCTCAGAACGATTCGCGTTACTGCATTCTTTGCCCGTTGAGTCTTTTTTGGATGTAGTGTCTATTACTTCTCCATTGAGAAGTGGTTTGATATCTGTAACTACGGTTAGACATTGCATTTTACAGTTTGAGGGTCATGAAATTGATCTAGATTGCATAGTACTTGGGCTAGCTGATTTTGATTGCATTGTTGGGATTGACATGCTAACAAAGTATAGAGCCACCGTGGATTGTTTCCACAAGATTGTCAAATTCAGACCAGGAATGACAGAAGAGTGGAAATTCTACGGTAAGGGTTGCAGATCTCGGATTCCCTTGATTTCAGCTTTGACTATGAATAAGTTGTTGCAGAAAGGAGCAGATGGGTTCCTTGTGTATGATGTAGATGTACAGAAATCGAGCCCGGCATTGGCAGACTTGCCAGTAGTACGGGAGTTTGCAGATGTGTTCCCAGATGAAATACCAGGGTTACCTCCAGCTCGAGAGGTAGATTTTATCATTGATTTGATTCCAGGTACCGTTCCTATATCTCGAGCTCCGTATAGGATGGCGCCTGTTGAACTGAAAGAACTGAAAGCACAATTGGAAGATCTTCTAGCCAAGGGATATATCCGACCTAGTGTATCTCCTTGGGGTGCACCAGTGCTCTTTGTGCGAAAGAAAGATGGATCGATGCGATTGTGTATAGATTATCAGCAACTGAACAAAGCAACAATAAAGAACAAGTATCCTTTGCCTAGGATAGACGATTTATTTGATCAGTTGCAGGGATCGTCGATTTATTCCAAGATTCATTTGCGATCCGGATATCATCAACTCAGAGTTCGAGATGTTGATGTACCGAAGACAGCATTTCGGACCAGGTATGGACATTACGAATTTATTGTCATGCCTTTTGGTTTAACAAATGCTCCAGCGGTGTTTATGAGTTTGATGAACCGCATCTTTCAGAAGTACTTGGATGAGTTTGTTATTGTGTTTATTGATGATATTTTGGTATACTCAAAGAATCTGAATGAGCATGCCAATCATTTGAGAATTGTGTTGCAAACACTGAGAAATGAAAGATTATATGCTAAACTGTCCAAGTGCGAATTTTGGTTGAGACAGGTTGTCTTCTTGGGTCATATTATATCTGGAGATGGTATTGCTGTAGATCCGAGTAAAGTGGAAGCTGTGATCAATTGGCCGACACCGACTTCTGTGCCAGAGATACGCAATTTCATGGGTCTAGCAGGGTACTATAGAAGATTCATCAAAGATTTCTCCAGTATTGCGAAGCCGATTACCCAGTTGACACAAAAGAATGCGCCATTTGTATGGTCTGAGGATTGTGAGTCTAGATTTGGGGAATTGAAGAAGAAGCTCACCAGTGCTCCAGTACTGAAGATACCTTCAGGTACGGGTGATTTCGTTGTATATTGTGATGCCTCTCACCGAGGGTTGGGATGTGTTCTTATGCAGCGAGGTCATGTGGTCGCATACGCCTCGAGACAACTGAAGCCACATGAAGTCCGATACCCCATTCATGATCTTGAATTGGCGGCTATCGTATTTGCGTTAAAGATCTGGCGTCACTATCTCTACGGCGAGAAATTTGAGATTTACTCCGATCACAAGAGCCTGAAGTATCTATTTTCTCAATCAGAACTGAATATGCGGCAGCGTAGATGGCTTGATCTTCTGAAAGACTTTGATTGTGAAATAAAATATTATCCAGGGAAGTCAAATGCAGCAGCGGACGCCTTAAGTCGAAAGGTTTGTTCCCTATCCTTATCGACGATAGGTATTACAAAGTTAGTTGAAACTTGCTGTTTGTCTGGATTAGAATTTGATACAAAGAATAGGCCACTACAACTTGCTACAATCCGAGTTGAGCCTGATTTGATTATGCGGATTAAAGAAGCCCAAAGAACCGATCAGAATGTGCAGAGATCGATTCAGATGGTTAGATCAGGGCATTTTTCAGAATACCAGGTACGTGATCATGTGCTGTATGTGAACAACCGTCTTGTAGTGCCAGATGTTTCAGACTTGAGACATCAGATTCTATCAGAAGCACATTGTAGTCGGTTTAGCATTCACCCTGGTGGCCGAAAGATGTACAATGACTTGAAGACGCAGTTCTGGTGGAAACAGATGAAGTCAGATATCGCCGAATTTGTGTCAAAGTGTTTGAATTGCCAACAAGTAAAAGCTGAGAGGAAGAAGCCCGGAGGTTTACTTCAGAGTTTAGCCATTCCAGAATGGAAATGTGATCACATTTCCATGGATTTCGTGACGAAGTTACCTCGATCATCTAGATGCTGTGATGCGATTTCGGTCATTATTGACAGACTGACCAAATCAGCGTGTTTTATTCCATACAGAATGACGTATCGGCATGATCAGATGGCGGAGATATATGTCCGAGAGGTAGTCAGATTACATGGTGTGCCGAAGTCTATCGTATCAGATCGTGATCCACGATTCACTTCTCACTTCTGGCACAGTCTACAGCAGGCTTTAGGTACGACATTACACCTGAGCACTGCATATCATCCTCAGACAGACGGACAGTCAGAGCGGACTATCCAGACCTTAGAGGATATGTTGAGAGCCGTAGTGCTAGATTTTGGCACTAGTTGGCAAGATTCTCTACCTCTTTGTGAATTCTCTTACAATAATAGCTATCAAACAAGTATTGAGATGGCACCGTTTGAAGCTTTATATGGCAAGAAGTGCAGATCTCCGATGTACTGGGATGACATCTCGGAAGTACCAGAACTTGGGCCAGATATGATTCGTGATATGACTGAGTAGGTGAAAATCATTCAAAAGAGAATGAAGACAGCACAAGATAGGCAAGCCAAATACGCCAATATCAGACGCATACCGTTGGTATTCGAGCAAGGAGACAGAGTATTTCTGAAGATTTCCCCATTCAGAGGCGTTGTCAGATTTGGCAAGCGTGGGAAGTTGTCTCCTAGATACGTCGGTCCTTATGAAATCTTAGAGAAGATTGGCGACCGAGCCTATCGACTTACTCTTCCTCCTTCATTATCTGGGATACATGATGTTTTTCATGTGTCGATGTTGCGTAGGTATATGCAGGATATTTCCCATGTCATTCAACCTGACGAAGCGGAACTTGATCAGACCTTGAGCTATGTTGAGAAACCAATACAAATTCTTGATCGGAAAGAAAAGAAGCTCAGGACAAAGACTATTCCGCTAGTGAAAGTCCAATGGAGTCGTCATGGCATCGAAGAAGCGACTTGGGAAACAGAAGCAGATATGCGACAGAAACATCCCGAGTTATTTTACATGATGTAAGTAAATCTTCAGTCCTGATTATATTACTTATCATGTATGTTTAATAAATTGCATGCGATTTCGAGGACGAAATCATTTCTTAGAGGGGGAGAAATGTAAGGTCCGGGATTTATTAGTATTCATTAATACGATAATCGGAAGATATGAGAGTGCATGACGTGTGAGGAGAGGAGAAAAGATATGAGAAATTAGGGTTTTGCAAGACCGCACCCGCACCCAGAACATGAGTGCACCCGCGGTCATGCAATTGTGGATTTTGGCAAGAAAAGCCGAAGCTACACCGCACCCGCGGTGCAACCAAGACCGCACCCGCGGTGCATGGACAGTAAGTTAGCAAAAGTTTCCCGTAGCATCACCGCACCCGCGGTGCAGAAAGACCGCACCTGCGGTGACAAGACCGCACCTGCGGTGCAGAACAGGACCGCACCCGCGGTCGATGATTTTAGAAAATGATAGAGTTGCCGAAGGCACAGCGCACCCGCGCTCCTTGAACCACCGCACCCACGGTCGTGCGTGCCTTTTGAAGAATGAGCCATGTGTTATTAACCATGCAAGATATATATAGGTGTCTTCATTTCCACTCTTGCATAATAGAGAACCGAAGGAAATTCAGAGAGGAAACTTTACTTCCTTATGCTCTTAAGATTAGGATTTTGAAAGATTTATACCTCCAAACTTTACTCCGATTTCGATTTTGAGCTCCTCTCATTAAGAGCTACAAGGTGATGTGAGTTTCCTTCAATTTCTGTATGATTTGAGATATGTTGATTAGGGAAATTCAGATATGAGTTGTATTATGTGTTCTTGACATGTTGAGTATTGTAGAATTGCAATCGGATTGATTTTCGAATATCGTATCATGAGATTTTCTTGTAGTTCCAGCATATGTGTGTACGAAATTCTACAGATTTGGAGATACTAATGAGTAGATTATGTTAATTATGAATTGAGAATTATGATGTATTGATATATGTGAGAGTTGAATTGATCGGTATTGAGAAATCACGTCGTTATGCCGTCGATTATTACCGAGATTGAATATGAATTGTATAGGATTTGCTTTGAGTTGAATATTGATAGAATGCATCTCTACATGGCCATTTCAGATTGATATTGACAGGTTTGGTTTAAAGATTTCGTTTGCGACGAGACTACGGCAAGAAAGGTATAATGCATGTTTTGTTTGGGGAGATACAACTCAAATGAGATCACATTTGAGTTTCCCAACCAAAATCACATACTAGATTTATTGTTTATATTGTAATATGATTGTGATTTGTGTATGGATTTGTATTCAAATCTTTTGAGACGATTATGCTTTGTTTACAGACTGTTATTCATTGCATTTAAGATAGGGAGTCTTGACAGAACAGTCAAACTTCTAGGTGTTCGGTGATGTCACAGCTTAGGGGAAGATCATTCTCCTATTGTAGATGTGGATACAGATCAGGCCGAAGTCTAGGAATAAGACGTACAGTCACCTCGATTGGGAGGGTAGGTGATAGATCGTCTTATTCACATAGGGATCCCTAGAGTTATAGTCGAGTCGAGTCCAGACATGGTTTGATTCGCATTGCATATTTATATGGATCTCATTCATAATAGCACGTTTCATGTTTTAGATTGATTATATGCATGTATACATGTTTATACTGGGATTTGTTCTCACCGGAGTTTCCGGCTTTTGTTATGTCTGTATGTGTGCATAACAATAGGTGGGGCAGGAACTGGGTCGAGACAGAGATGAGATCGTGATAGCGTGGTGACTTCGGGCGCAGCAGAGGACTAGTGGTTTCTACTAGCTTCTACTACTTGTAGATAATAGTTTGTTTTAAACACTAGTTTGTACGAATGTATAATAACAAGACTTGTATGTACATTTGATGAAATAAAGTAGAAGTATCTATTGTGCTTAGTTTTATTAACATTTGATATAATGTTAAAAGCAAAAATTTGACCCACTTTTCATAATAAAGATCCATTTAATCCCAGAGAAATGAGTTAGAGCCGGGTCCCCACACTTAGACATAAACCCGAGCCCAATACCAAACCTACTCGATTCGTTTTAAAACTTGGACCGATGTCACGGTTTTAATCTGAATCGACTCGAAACTTAAAAGAAATTTTCCCAACTCAAAACATGTCTAAAAACAACTAGACCAGTCCTTAAATTAATTGTTCCAGACCCCTTAAGGCCTTCCAACTAAAACCGACAGCCGCTGGACCTAACAAGACCAATGACTGATATTAGGTATAGGGTTTATTAGGCATTATTTAACCCTAAATTGTTAATTAAAAGTTTAAAAAGGGTTTTAAGCCCAAAAAACTTAAAATTAGGCCCATTAAGTCCAAACATATTCTCGAAAAATATTTCGTGTTAGAAAGTTTTTGAAATATCATCCGAGCCCTCAAAAAGTCCCCCGATTCGATAAAATTTACGTACCGTTAAAATTATGCTTTGGCGGGTAAGAATTATGCTAATTAATAACTTATAAAAATTAGTCATGTAATAAAAATAATTTTACTGAAAATTCTCCGATCTCCATTCCTTGTTCGAATGATTCAGCCACTTGACCTTGACCATCTGGATCACCTTGTTCTGGAGTCTCTTCTCCTGCCTGTCCAAAATCTGAGTGGGTCTCTCCTCGAATGATAGGTGCAGTTTCAGCTGAAGTGGCTCATAGTTAAGCACATGCGAATGATTCGAAATGTACTTCCACAACATAGAGACGTGGGACACGTTATGAACTCCCGCCAGATTTGGCGTTAAGGCAAACTCTGTACGCAAGTGTCCCCAGTCTCTCTAGGTTCTCGAATGATCCTATGAATCTAGGGCTGAGCTTGCCCTTCTTTCCGAACCTCGTCACACCCTTCATCGGTGCAAACTTCACGAAAACATGATCCTCAACTACAAACTCAAGATCTCGTTGCCTCTGATAAGCATAACTCTTCTGACGGCTCTGTGCAGTCTTCATTGTAATGACCGAGATTTAATGACTGTAATCAGACGTTGAGTAATTGTCGGAATTGGGATTAGAAAATATCACAGGAACCAAATAAGACATGAGAGGAAAAGCCGGGCGTTGGTGCAAGAAAAACAAGATTTTGTACAGAACTCGTGGCGCCCGAGCGGTAGAAAGAGACCGACCGAGCGCCAATGCACCATAAAAATTATACTCGAATAGGAAGTTCGGCGCCCGAGCGGTAGAATATTACCGCCCGAGCGCCAAAGAATAATAAGATAGTTATCCGGACAGAAAGTGCTGCGCCCGAGCGGTGCTTTCTTACCGCCCGAGCGCGAGGCATGCGAAACAAAAATTTGACATTTGGCTTGTTGCATGTTACGTGTATATATATATATATATATACAAACGAATTCTTCAGCATTCAGAAGAAAGAATCGAGAAAAGGTACGGAGAAAAGAATTGAAAAATCCTTACGCCTTTTGTGAGAAATCCGCCCGTCCAATTTTGAATCCGATTTCGGTACTGAGTTCCTATCAACGTAGGCTACAACTGGACGTAAGTTTTGCTACGTTTTGATATGTTCTGAAATTATGGTATTGTCAGAATCTGATATGGTTCATATATGATGTTCTTGGCATATTAGACATTGTATAATCGAAACCTGACTGAGGAACAAATACCATATGAAATTGTTATGATTTTTAGAGTTGAGTTTATTGAGAATTGATATCAGAATTGAGTTGTTATTGACTATGGGATGTTGGAATTGATATCTGACTGATATGATATGGCTGGATATATTGAGATTATGCCGTTATGTTGTTGAAACAGAATTTGATTGAATTCTGTTTATATCCAGTAGTGATTGAATGGTGTATTGATATTATACCCTCGATATCGTTCTTGTCAGATTGAGTATTGACAGGCTCGGGGTTCGAGACTTCGACCGAATCAGAGTATCAGAAAGAAAGGTATAAATTAATGTTGAGTTGGGATTGCACAACTCGAGTGAGGTTTGCTCGAGTTTCCCTAAATCACATACTTTTACTTATTGCATTGATATTTGCAATTAATCAGACTTATGATTGTAGTTTATTGATTTATAGCTACTGTGTGATAAGATTGATATTTGTAGCTTATTGATTTATAGCTACTGCATGTAATGACTGCTGATTTGCTAGTCATTGATTGATTTGCTTAGATACTGACTGTATGTATTGATTACTGAGTCGTTGAGTCATAGGCTGATTCGCCTAGTCACCGGCTGATTCGTCGGGTTATTGACTGATTCGTCTAAACTTAAGCTGATTCGCTTAATTACAGGCTGAGTTGTCTGATTATTGGCTGATTCGCCTAATTACTGGCTGATTCGTCAGGTTATTGACTGAGTCGTCAATTCTGCGGCTGATTCGCCCAGACACTGGAGATATTAATTATATCGATGCCGTTTAGGAATTGATTCATTCCTATCGACTGAGATTCGATATAATTACCTATATCCAGACATCGGGATCCCTAGGATAGAGTTGAGTCGGGTCTGAGACGACGCGTCAGTGGAGTCGAGTCTGAGACGACGCGTCGGTTGAGTTGAGTCTGATATGACATGTTGATTTACATTGTTTTATGCCATTCATGATTATTGAATGTTTGATATGAATTTATGTTTCTGATTCGAGACATGTTACGAATAATTCTTATATGCTTTCGTATATGCTTTTATATGACTGCATGTTTACATTGTTTATACTGGGATATTTATATCTCACCGGAGTTATCCGGCTGTTGTCTTGTTTTGTATGTGTGCATGACAACAGGTGGGGCTGGATCAGGGTCAAGAAGAGGATGAGAGAAGATTAGATAGCGTGGAGATCCGGGCTTCGAAGCAACATAGGATTCAGCACTGATATGTAGTTGAACCTAGTTGAAGTCTTGTAGATAACGCAAGATTTGTATGTTCATGTTTAATATGTAATTTGAGTGAATTACATCACGTTTCCGCTTTGTATTTTAAAAAAAAAATTTTAGACCCTGTTTTATAATTGAATAATTAGTCCCCAATGATGATTAAGAACATGATTAGCGTCCGGGTCCCCACAACAGGTCTACAAGATTTCAACTAGGTTCAACTACATATCAGTGCTGAATCCTATGTTGCTTCGAAGCCCGGATCTCCACGCTATCTAATCTTCTCTCATCCTCTTCTTGACCCTGATCCAGCCCCACCTGTTGTCATGCACACATACAAAAAAGACAACAGCCGGATAACTCCGGTGAGATATAAATATCCCAGTATAAACAATGTAAACATGCAGTCATATAAAAGCATATACGAAAGCATATATAAGAAGTATTCATAACATGTCTCAAATCGGAACATAAATTCATATCAAACATTCAATAATCATGAATAGCATAAACAATGTAAATCAACATGTCATATCAGACTCAACTCAACCGACACGTCGTCTCAAACTCGACTCAACTGACGCGTCGTCTCAGACTTGACTCAACTCTATCCTAGGGATCCCGATGTCTGGATATAGGTAATTATATCGAATCTCAGTAGATAGGAATGACTCAATCCCTAAACGACATCGATATAATTAATATCTCCAGTGTCTGGGCGAATCAGCCGCAGAATTGACGACTCAGTCAATAACCTGACGAATCAGCCAGTAATTAGGCGAATCAGCCAATAATCAGACAACTCAGCCTGTAATTAAGCGAATCAGCTTAAGTTTAGACGAATCAGTCAATAACCCGACGAATCAGCCGGTGACTAGGCGAATCAGCCTATGACTCAACGACTCAGTAATCAATACATACAGTCAGTATCTAAGCAAATCAATCAATGACTAGCGAATCAGCAGTCATTACATGCAGTGGCTATAAATCAATAGACAACAAACATCAATCTCATCGCTGGATCAGGGTCAAGAAGAGGATGAGAGAAGATTAGATAGCGTGGAGATCCGGGCTTCGAAGCAACATAGGATTCAGCACTGATATGTAGTTGAACCTAGTTGAAGTCTTGTAGATAACGCAAGATTTGTATGTTCATGTTTAATATGTAATTTGAATAAATTACATTACGTTTCCGCTGTGTAATTTAGAAAAAATTTAGACCCTGTTTTATAATTGATTAATTAGTCCCAATGATGATTAAAAACATGATTAGCGTCCGGGTCCCCACAACAGGTGGTATCAGAGCGATAGATCCTTTAGATCGAGATAGAAGAGGCTAGTGAGCGGGGTAGATTGAGTTTTCTTCCTTGCTTTTGCATGATAGCAATCTATTATGCTTACTGCTTTATATAATACATGTTACTTGAATTATCTGATTTGATTTTGTAATATGTATTATTTGAAATGAATTCGAACCGATTCTCGATTAGCAGTAAGATGATCGGAGGAGAGACTGAATTGAAACAGGTTATTGGATTGGGTTACTAATCCTTGTGATATTCAGATATGCCTCCTAGACGAATCCCAGAACAGGGTAGCTCATCGAATCCTCCGATGGATGTAACACCGACTCCAATGGAAACCTTGCTGAAGAGGTTTCAGTCATTCAAACCACCCACTCTGACGGGTACTGAGACATCAGTCGAGTGTGAGAGTTGGTTAGGTAGCATTGAGTTGATGTTTGATTCACTGGAGTACAGTGATGAGCGCCGGATTAAATTGATTGGGCACCAGTTGCTTGATGTTGCACAAAGCTGGTGGGTTACAATGAAGAGGGCCTTGGAGCAGCGAGGTACGATTATTACTTGGGATGTATTTAAAACTGAGTTTTATCAAAGATTTTTCCCAATATCGTACAGAAAAGACAAGGGGGCGGAGTTTGCCAATTTGAGACAGGGTCAGCTGAACATTGAAGAATATGTGACCAAATTCTCTACCTTGTTGAAGTTTGCTCCACATGTGTCTGAAAATGACGAAGCCGTGGCCGATCAGTTCATCAATGGGTTGAATCCCGATATATTTACATTGGTGAACACAGGGCGACCCAATAACTTTGCTGATGCCATGAATAGAGCAAAGGGCGCTGAGGTGGGCCTGATAAGGCAGAGAGGAGCTGAATTTGTTCCTCCAGTGTCGAGACAACGACAACCACCTCCCAGATTTGAGTGTGGCAGTAGCAGTGGTGGAAGGAAAGATTTTCTGAAGGCTAGAGGAAAGCAGTTTAAGAAGCCTGGTGGCAGTTCTTCTAGCTCCAGTGGTTCTCAGCAGAGTTATACTGGCGTTTACTGCGGAAATTGTGGCGGAAGACATTCCACTGAGCAATGCCAAGGAGTACTTGGTAGCTGCCACTTCTGCAAGCAACATGGACATTTTGCCAGAGTATGTCCACAGAGGGGTTCCCAAAGATTCCAGGTAGCTGAACCATCTGGATCAGCGGCACAGTGGAATAGACAATCAGCTGCTGTTCCTTCAATTCAGCCAGCACCATCTCAGTCACAGCAGAGGCCAGGAGGAAGCCCGACAGTTGGCCAGCCTCCTAGACAGCAGGCCAGAGTATTTGCTTTGACCGAGGAGCAGGCTCAGAAAGCACCAGATGATAATGTTGCAGGTAACTGATTTGTTTGATTATCCTGCATATGTATTGAGGGATACCGGTGCTTCATATATTGTTATTTCTGAAAGATTTGCATTGATGCATGCATTATCCGTTGAATCCCTAGTTACTGTAGTATTTGTTTCTGTTCTTTTGAGAAAAGATCTTGTATCAGTGATTTCTGTTAGATCTTGTATACTACAGTAGGATAAGAATGAGGTCGAGTTAGATTGTGTGGTAGATGGTATTGTACTGGTGTTCTCTGATTTTGGGAACTGCATTACTGATATGGATATGCTAATCAAGTACAGAGCTACCATAGATTAGTTCCAGAAGATGGTGAGAATCAGACTTGAGATGACCAAGAGATGAATATTGTACGCTAAGAATTCTAGACCGAGAATTCCTTTGATATTCGTACTAACTATGACTCGATTATTACAGAAAGGAGCAGAATAACTCCTTATGTATTCAGTTGATTTACTGAAATTGAGTCTATCATTGGCTGATTTACCAATGATATGAAAGTTATTGATGCTTTCCCCAGATGAGACTCCAGATCTGATTTCAGTCCGAGAGATTGATTATTCTGTGATGCCAGATGTGTCAGAATGGTACAGTAAAGCTTGATATTGATAGTCAGAGCCGAATACCAGGTAGGTATTTCCTCTTTAATTTATGTTATTAACTGATTTGTGTATATCAAATAGTTCGAATCAGAAAGAACAGATATTGTTAGAAGCTTACAGTCATGGATTCAGTGTTCATTCTGATGATTGAGAATGTATTGTATTCGAACAGATAGTTGTGATATAAACAGATTAGATCAGTTGTAACAGAATTTGTACAGAAATGTTGGCAGAAAGTTTACTGATAAGTCTGAATTGCTAACAGAAGAAGCCAGAAAAGATAGAAATCAGAAGATTATTACAGATTTTGTAAAGTTCTAAATAGAAATGGGAGTACATTTCTATAGTCTTCGTAATGAACTTTCCGTTATTTTTACAGATTGTAATATGATATGATTAAGATTGACAGATTGTTCAATCTATATCTATCAGTTGGTACTAGATAATGTACAAACATGATCAAATAACACCGATTGATGTCAGAGAAGTGGTCAGAAAGATCAGAATGCCACCATAGAATGTATCAGAAGAGTGATTAGACTGCACTGAATGCCTAAATTGACGATATCATGCCATGATTTTTGGTTGATTTGGTATTTTGGCAGAATAGATCACAAACTCGTTCACCTATCGTCTATAGATTGACGGATAATCAGAGCGAATTATCCGGATACTGGAGAATATCCAGGAACGGTAGTGCTAGATTTTAGCACTAGTTGACATGATTTATTGTCATTTGTGAATTTGCGTACAACAACAACTATCAAACGAGTATTGAGATGGCTCCTTTAGAAGCGTTGTACAGAAAGAGGTGTCGATCCCTCTTTATTTGTATGATATCTCTGACGTTCTTGAGATTGGATCTGAAATGATTAGGGATATGACTGAAAAGATGAAGCTAATTCAGAAGAAAATGAAAACAGCTCATAATAAACAGACTGAATATGCCAAAGTCAGACGATGACTGTTGGTATTTGAGACCAAAGATCGAATATATCTTTGATTGAGATCAACAGATTCGATAACAGCCGATGATGTTGAGTTGTTACGAACTGTTAATAGGTATATACAGATGTTGTATAACCAGTGTTGCGAGATTAACTTGATCAGAGCTATTTTTGAAATAGAATGTGATATAAGATTGAGATTTCAGAATAGATTTATTGAGATGAGTTTTTGATTTAAACTCTGTATACATTTCCTCTGACATATCTGAGTTGATTACCTGCGAGTTCGAGGACGAACTCAGATCTAAGAGGGAGAGAAATGTAATGACCGAGATTTAATGACTGTAATCAGACGTTGAGTAATTGTCGGAATTGGGATTAGAAAATATCACAGGAACCAAATAAGACATGAGAGGAAAAGCCAGGCGTTGGTGCAAGAAAAACAAGATTTTGTACAGAACTCGTGACGCCCGAGCGGTAGAAAGAGACCGCCCGAGGGCCAATGCACCATAAAAATTATACTCGAACAGAAAGTTCGGCGCCCGAGCGGTAGAATATTACCGCCCGAGTGCCAAAGAATAATAAGATAGTTATCCGGACAGAAAGTGCCGCGCCCGAGCGGTGCTTTCTTACCGCCCGAGCGCGAGGCATGCGAAACGAAAATTTGACATTTGGCTTGTTTCATGTTAGTGTATATATATATATATATATATATACAAACGAATTCTTCAGCATTCAGAAGAAAGAATCGAGAAAAGGTACGGAGAAAAGAATTGAAAAATCCTTACGCCTTTTGTGAGAAATCCGCCCGTCCAATTTTGAATCCGATTTCGGTACTGAGTTCCTATCAACGTAGGCTACAACTGGACGTAAGTTTTGCTACGTTTTGGTATGTTCTGAAATTATGGTATTGTCAGAATCTGATATGGTTCATATATGATGTTCTTGGCATATTAGACATCGTATAATCGAAACCTGACTGAGGAACAAATACCATATGAAATTGTTATGATTTTTAGAGTTGAGTTGATTGAGAATTGATATCAGAATTGAGTTGTTATTGACTATGGGATGTTGGAATTGATATCTGACTGATATGATATGGCTGGATATATTGAGATTATGCCGTTATGTTGTTGAAACAGAATTTTATTGAATTCTGTTTATATCCAGTAGTGATTGAATGGTGTATTGATATTATACCCTCGATATCGTTCTTGTCAGATTGAGTATTGACAGGCTCGGGGTTCGAGACTTCGACCGAATCATAGTATCAGAAAGAAAGGTATAAATTAATGTTGAGTTGAGATTGCACAACTCGAGTGAGGTTTGACTCGAGTTTCCCTAAATCACATACTTTTACTTATTGCATTGATATTTGCAATTAATCAGACTTATGATTGTAGTTTATTGATTTATAGCTACTGTGTGATAAGATTGATATTTGTAGCTTATTGATTTATAGCTACTGCATGTAATGACTGCTGATTTGCTAGTCATTGATTGATTTGCTTAGATACTGACTGTATGTATTGATTACTGAGTCGTTGAGTCATAGGCTGATTCGCCTAGTCACCGGCTGATTCGTCGGGTTATTGACTGATTCGTCTAAACTTAAGCTGATTCGCTTAATTACAGGCTGAGTTGTCTGATTATTGGCTGATTCGCCTAATTACTGGCTGATTCGTCAGGTTATTGACTGAGTCGTCAATTCTGCGGCTGATTCGCCCAGACACTGGAGATATTAATTATATCGATGTCGTTTAGGGATTGAGTCATTCCTATCTACTGAGATTCGATATAATTACCTATATCCAGACATCGGGATCCCTAGGATAGAGTTGAGTCAAGTCTGAGACGACGCGTCAGTTGAGTCGAGTTTGAGACGACGTGTCGGTTGAGTTGAGTCTGATATGACATGTTGATTTACATTGTTTATGCCATTCATGATTATTGAATGTTTGATATGAATATATGTTTCTGATTCGAGACATGTTACGAATAATTCTTATATGCTTTCGTATATGCTTTTATATGACTGCATGTTTACATTGTTTATACTGGGATATTTATATCTCACCGGAGTTATCCGGCTGTTGTCTTATTTTGTATGTGTGCATGACAACAGGTGGGGCTGGATCAGGGTCAAGAAGAGGATGAGAGAAGATTAGATAGCGTGGAGATCCGGGCTTCGAAGCAACATAGGATTCAGCACTGATATGTAGTTGAACCTAGTTGAAGTCTTGTAGATAACACAAGATTTGTATGTTCATGTTTAATATGTAATTTGAATAAATTACATTACGTTTCCGCTGTGTAATTTAGAAAAAATTTAGACCCTGTTTTATAATTGATTAATTAGTCCCAATGATGATTAAGAACATGATTAGCGTCCGGGTCCCCACATTCATCCTGTCCCAAATCCTAGCCACTAACTCTGCTGTCTGCCTGGCCATATCCGGACCCAACTCTACTCGCTCTCCTGCCTCATACCAATAAACTGGCGACCTACACTTCCTCCTGTAAAGTGCCTCGTACAAAGCCATATCTATCGATGTCTGATAACTGTTCTTGTATGTGAACTCCACAAGAGGTAACTTCGGCTCCCAGCTACCCTGGAAGTTGATCATGCATGCTCGGAGTAGGTCCTCCAGAATATGAATCACCCTCTCTGTCTGTCCTTGTTTCTGAGGATGGAAGGAAGTGCTGAGAACAACTTTGTACCTAGCGTCTGGTTAAAACTCTTCCAGAATGCAGACGTGAACCTCAGATCCATGTCTGACACGATGGACACTGGAATCCCATGTAGTCTAACTATTTCTCTGATGTATAGCTCTGCGTACTAAGTCATGGTGAATGTCTTCCTGATCGGTAAGAAATGAGCTGATTTAGTGAGCCGATAAAAAATCACCCAGATGGCATTAAATCTTCCAGTATCGGAAGCCCTGTCACAAATTCCATAGTGATATTCTCCCATTTCCACTCGGGAATAAGGAGCGGTCTCAGCTTCCCTGCATGTCTCATATGCTCTGCTTTGACCTGTTGACAAGTCAAACACTCAGAGACGAATCGCAGAATATCTCGCTTCATTCCTGGCCACCAATACAGAGTCTGTAGATCCTTATACGTCTTCGTACTCCCTGGATGGATGGAGTACGGGGTGCTGTGGGCCTAGCTCAAGATATTTACTCGAAGGGTATCACTGTCAGGAACCCATAAGCGGTCCATATATCTGACTATGGCGTCCACAACTGTATACAGTCTATGGCCCTTAGACTCGTCTCTCTATCTCCATTTCTGTAACTACACATCAGAAGTTTGTCATGTCCGGATTCTGTCTCTCAGAGTCGGCTGTACTATCAGAGTACCAAGATTCGGGGCCTCTCCCCTAGCATAAACTGCAAGCTCAAATATCTGAATCTCAGCCTCTAGGGGTGATAGATGAACAATCACTGCGTGCTTCCTGCTCAAAGCATCTGCAACCACATTAGCCTTATCCGAATGGTAGCTAATGTCGCAATCATAGTCCTTCACTAGCTCATGCCACCTCCTCTGACGCATATTCAGATCCTTCTGTGTGAAGAAGTATTTCAGGCTCTTATGATATTTGAAAATCCTGCACTTCTCCTAATACAGATAGTGTCTCCATATCTTTAGGGCGAATACCACTACTGCCAGCTCGAGGTCATGAGTCGGATAATTCTTCTCATGGACCTTCAGTTGTCTAGATGCGTAGGCTACACTCTGTCCTGCTGCATCAGAACCGCGCCAATCCAAGCTTCGATGCGTCTATATAAACCACAAACTTTCCCTGCCCTGATGGCATAGCCAGTACTGGTGCAATATTTAATGCTAGCTTCAGTCTTTCAAAACTCTCCTGACACTCAGGTCCCCAAATAAACTTGGAATTCTTCTCCGTCAAGGCAGTCATAGGCAGTGCAATGGAAGAGAAGCCATGAATGAACTTCCTGTAATAGTCTGCCAATCCCAAGAAAATATGGATCTCTGTCATGCTCTTAGGACTGGCCAATCTCTGACTGCCTCCACTTTGCTGGGGTGGACCTTTATGCCATTCTGAGATACAATGTGGCCTAAGAATGCCACCCTGTCAAGCCAGAACTCAAATTTGCTGAACTTGGCATGTAGTCGTCTGTCTTGTAGAGTATGTAACATTGTCCTCAGATGCTGACTGTGCTCCTCCCTGCTCTTCTAATAGATCAGAATATCATCAATGAAAACTATGACGAACTGATCTAAGTATGGTTGAAACACGCGATTCATGAGATCCATGAAGATCGCTGGCGCGTTCGTCAGGCCAAAGGGCATCACCATACAGCCATAGTGCCCGTAACATGTCCGGAAGGCTGTCTTATGCACATCAGAATCCCTTACTCTCAGCTGATGGTAACCGGATCGAAGGTCTATCTTGGAGAATACTGATGCTCCCTGAAGCTGATCAAACAAATCCTCGATCATCGGTAACGAATACTTATTCTTCACTGTGACCCTATTCAGCTCTCTGTAATCGATGCACAGTGGCATGCTGCCATCTTTCTTCTTAACAAATAGCACTGGTGTGCCCCATGGAGAAAAACTAGGGGGAATGAAATCCTTATCCAGCAGATCCTGAATCTGATCCTTAAGCTCCTTCATCTCTGCAGGCGCTAATCGATAGGGTGCCTTAGATATCAGCACTATGCCTGGCATGAGCTCAATCGAAAAGTCCATCTCCCTGTCTAGTGGGATGCCTGCAACATCATCAGGGAAAACACTGTATAACTCCCTAACTACATCAATGTCCTCCAGCCTCTGATTGACTGGCTCTGTCACTGATCCGATGCTGGCTAAGAATACTTGGCAGCCTCTCCTCATAAGATTCCTCGCACACAAGCAGGAAATGACGTGTAATGCCCGATATTTTATTTTGTTAATTCGAGATTATTGATTTATGAATTGTTGCGATTATAGAAGGACCACTCCGTGGCACGATTTGAGTTAGCATCTGTATTGTGTTGTGCGAGGAAAGAACACCTCGCGTATATGCGCGATCATGGTATAAGACCTCGCGCATATGCGCGAGAAGAGGGCGCGCATATGTGCGAGTATGTGAAGAGAAGAAGTGCCGAGACAATAGGTCTCGCACATATTCGCGAAGACAGGGCGCGCATATGCGCGAGCAGTTGAAGTGTTATGCGACGAGACAGTAGGCCTCACGCATATGCGCTGATGATGGTCGCCCATATACGCGAGACGTGTAGACTAAAGAATAAGCCACATGGCTTCACCATGCATATATTATGTAAACTTTCTCATTTCTTCAGAATTCCAACAAGAAAACGAGACAAACCCCCCAGGGAAAACTTCAATTCTTTTGATACTAGAATTCGGTTTGCGAAAGATCCGTCCATCTAAATTTTAATCTGACTTCAGTTTCATGCTCCTCGTGTCAACGGCTTCAAGAGGATGTAATTTTTCTTCCTTTTCTTACATGATTCGAAATTGTGATGGGGGAGAAATCAGATATAATTGATATTTGGTGTTCTTGAGATATTAGACATCGTATAATCTAAATCGGATCGAAGAACAGATACAGCATGGATTGTTATGATTTTTCAGATTTGATTTGATTGAGATTATACATATTTGGTATCAGATTGTGTGGTTGATTTATTATGAGTTATTGAGATTGATGTCTATTGATATTGTATTGCCAGTATTTCGAAATTGTACCGTTATGCCTTCAGAATTGATAAGATTGAGATGTCTTCTTGAATGGAATGGTGATATTGTACATTTCGAATGTCCTTGCCATATTGAGTATTGACAGCTTTGAATTCAAGACTTCGACTTCGTCTGATCGACAAAAGAAATGTATAAATCAATGTTAACCGGGAGATACGACTCGAGTTAGATTCGACTTGAGTTTCCCAAAACCACATACTTGATTGTTATTTTTTAGATATATATTGAATTCTTTGAATGTGTATGCTTATTCTATTGATTTATAGAAAAGCAGAGAATAGAAGATAGATATCGAGAACGAGTATTTGGCAGAGGTGCCAAGACACTGGATGTTTGGTTTATATTGATGTGCTTAGGAATAGATCGACTTCTATTGCAGAGATTCGATATAATGTGCCAACGTCCGGGAACCGGGATCCCTAGACTAGAGAAGAGTCGAGTCAGAGATTAGTAGTCAATGAGTTTGATTTACAGTGTATATCGATTCATGTCTTTCAGACTATGATACATGTTATTGATAACTATTATATGATTTTATATATGTTTTATATGAAATGCATGTTTACGTTGTTTATACTATGAATATAATTCTCATCGGAGTTATCCGGCTGTTGTTGTGTTTGTATGTGTGCATGACAACAATTGGGACATGATCTGGGTCGAGAAGAGGATGAGAGATCGACATTAGCGTCGAGATCCAGACCCAGAGGTAGAGTGGTTTCGACACTTGAGATGTAGTGGTTGAACCTTAGTTGTATGATTTTGCTTTGAACAAGTTTGTACTTTAGATCATGTTAAAGATATTAAGCTTGATCTTGTTAATGAAATAAGATTGATTATCATACATTGTGCACACATGTATTTTTTTAAAAAAATTAATGACCCAATTTATTTAATTGTTCCCAATTAATCTTAATGATGATTAAGAAGACGAGTTAGCGCCCGGGTCCCCACATGACGTGCGACATCTGCTGATGTGTAGCTACCTCGAAAACAAATGGCTTCCCACTGGGTGGTCGACAGACACTGACCTCTGTCGAAAGTGTATGACTGGAAAATGAGAAGATAGTCAGTCCATGCTGATAAACATAAAAAGTGTACATTAATTAAATGTTTTATAATATAAATTTATATTTTTTGTTTTATTAAATGTTTATAAGTTTTTACTATTTTTACAATTAAAATTTGAACAATTAAAAATTATCGATTGAAGATTCAAACAACTAAAAGAAAACAAAAACAAAACAAAAAGACATTGTAGTGGACTTGTAATTACCTTAGCTTCCCCCTGGATACGATATTCGGACTCACCGAATTATACTACTTGTGGACAACATGCTCTTTGGAGTGCAACAATCAAAGTCGCATCACATGCCCAAGATGATATCAAACTCTGGCAACGGTAGTACTATCAGATCTGCCTGTACTGCCTTCTGTTGCAATCTAAGCTCCAATCCTCTCACTATCCGGGAGGTGAACTGAAGGATCGTTTGCAGAGCACCTTGAGGTGTTTCAAAAAAATATTCTTCAAGAGCTGCAATAGCTCGTGTTCTAAGAATGTATACACCGATGAATTAGATCAAGCTTGGTATAGAACCAAATGGAAAACACTCGAAATAATCCTTCGTGAAGAAACACTGATATATTTGTATATCTTGGGTAACTGAATCACCAAAAGAATAGATTAGTTTTTGCATTCATTAATTCAATTATGGTGAGAACTGAACCAACGGATGCTCTAACTAGTTAAATCAGTTTGAAAACAGCAGTTAATCAGTTAAATACACAAGATATGTTTATGGATGTTTGGAGACTTCAACTGCTCCTACGTCACCCCTTTTACCACATCGGATAGGATTCACTAGAAGACTTTGATCGATACAAATACTTCTACAAACCCACCCATCTTAGGACTTACCCACTGCCTAATTGAACTCTTAGACTAGACTGAAGGCAGCACCTTCCAGTCAACACTACTTTAATGTCTATGTGATAAAGACTACAGACACAAGTTTAACGTCTTTGTGCAAGACTGTATTTAAGTGGTGGTGTGTGTGTGTGTGTGAAACAGATCTCTAAAAACTACCCGAAAGTGTTCTCACACACTAAGAGAAATATGCTTCTAATCTAAAGCTGATAATACGTTTAAGTGTTCTCTCGACTGGGCTGAATGCTTATCTCTTAAGCTGATATGAATTTGAAGCATGCCCTTTTCTTTTCTCTCTTGTGTTGTATATGTCTCCACTGATCTTCACCCTCTACTTATAGATGTGAAGTTTGATCGTACAGTGAGACTCAATTATTGTATCCTGTTGCATTTTGAATATGTTCCTCGAAATTTGTCTTGCTCTTTCTGGAACACTTTTGTCTTTAAGCTCTGATGCAACGTCCATTATTGTCCTTTGACTGGACAAATGTTTTTGTACCTTTGCGCACAGCTGGATTCCACTTATATCAGCTTGTCTTGATCTGAAACTGATTGCTCCTAACTGATGTTTTGAACTAATCAGTTGAACTGGTATTCAGTTGGGCTGGTGAAATCAGTTGACTCGTCAGTTGAACTGATTTCACTCTTGTTCAGTTGAACTGATCTTCAGTTGGTTACTTCATCAGTTGAACACTCATTCGGCTGGCTGGGCTTCTAAGGTTCTCTTGCTGAACCACCTATCAATTGACATTCAGTTGAACTCATTTACGACACATCTGTTGAACTAGTTCAGTTTGGTTGATCAGTTGATGCTTTCAGTTGGCGTCTTCGAAAGCTTCAGTTTTGGCTCATAAATGATTATTTCAGTTTTAGCTATCTGCGCGCTAAGGTAGATTATTAAAAATAAACAAACAAGTTTTGTTAACATCAAAATTAAGATTGTGAACATGAAATCTGATCCCCAGATGAGATTGATACTCTGAACCCTGAATCCATCTCTACTGGTAGGATTCCTAGTCACTTCACCAAAGATTCGGATATAAAAGAATGCGTAGCCCCTAAATCTAGCAATGCATGTGTGGCTACTCCTGCAATATATATCCTCCCTGCAACAAGACATATCATAAAATCTAATAGTGTTGAACTTCAGGAATTTCTTATCTGCAAATAACCCTAAAACTCGAAATTATCCCTCAAATTGCCCTTTGATCCTTAAATTATCGGTTATTACAATTAGGTCCCTAAAATTTCATAAACCAAACAATTAAATTCTTAATCCCAACCAGGTAGAAGCATGTATCCTAAATCTTTCTAAATTATAAATCCCAAAAATAAATCATCATACAATAATAAAATCCATGCAATTGTAATGTGAATTGAAATCTTAAACAACAGGGTTACCAGTAATCAGATTCGAGTCAGACGCTGCATCGACCTCCTCGACATGCATCACATAGGCCCAGCTAGTAGTGTGGCTCGTGTTCTTTGGGCAGTCCGCTGCTTTGTGGCCCTCCTGTCCACAAACGAAGCATCTGAAGGTGCCCCATAAACACCTGCCGACATGGAACTTGCTACACTGTAGGGCATGACTGTCTGTCATCTGACTTAGGATCCTCTGGTGCCTGAGGAGGTCTCTGCTGCTGGGGCCTCCTAAACTGACCTGGGGCTTCTGCTGCCCTACTGCCTCGGCGGCCCAAAAAACTGCTTCTTCTGCGGCTGGGAACTGGACTGTGTCTGGTGCATGCTTCCTCTACATCTCAAAATCTATATCTTGCAGAGCCTTCTCCGCCTGAAAAGCTTAGGCGGTGGCCTCATCGTAACCTGCCGGTGATAGGTGTGGTTTTTACGCGCTTTATTGCATTAGTGTTAGTTGTGTTTGCATTGTGCATGCATGCATTTCATTTACTTTTTGTTCATTTTAGAGTAATCATTTGCATATCATCATGTCTCACTGTTCGGTGATGAATTTGCAGGAAAATGACCGGAAAACAAAAAATGGAGCAAAGAGTACAAAATAGAAGGCAATGGATAGAATGAGCGGCGCCCGAGCGGTAATTTTCTACCGCCCGGGCGCGAAAGATGAACAGATGCATAACTTGACAGAAAGGTCGGGGCGCGAGGGATGTCTTACGAAGGCCAAATTACAGAAGATTCGGCGCTCGAGCGGTAGTTTTCTACCGTCCGAGCGCGAATGCCGCAAATCCCAAGCAAGTTTACAGAAGGTGTGGCGCTCGAGCGGTACTTTTCTACCGACCTAGCGTCACCTATTTTTGGAAAAATATCATGCGCGATTCCTTGCCTTATTGGGGGGAGATGGCTGATATGGAAGGGGGATTGGACGACTTTTGGAGGGGATTGAGAGATATTCTTCATCACTTTTCAGCCACCACAAGTCTTGGAGAGAACTTCGCGCATGGATTGAAGATTTGAAGTTTTCCGGGCATCGTTCTTCGCGCTTTTTCGTCACTTCTAGTATTTCTTATTTAGTTTTAGCATTTGAACTTTGTTTTGTTTATTTTCAATCATGAATTCTAGTAGCTAAACGTTAATATTTGTTGGGATTTAAGGGGATCCTACCCCAGACTTTGATTTAGTTAATCTATATTTCGATTGTTGATTTGTTCTTGATTATACTATTGTTTGAGCGTGTTGTTAAAGCGTAGCTAACTTTAATAACAATTTTATATCGTGTGTGAGTTTGAGAGAATAACTTGTGATAGGATCGAATAGTATAATCCACGGATCTACAATTTACATAGATATATGAAATTGGATACGTGCCGATAGTCATAGTCCTAAGGGTCGAAAACTAGGGGGTTTTATAGATCGAAATGCGATTCACTCTTGATAAATAATTAAAGATATTTAATTAATTCATTGAGTAGAATTAGTTTGGCATAGCTCGAGAGAGTGTGTTCAATAGAATAGGAAATCCTGTCGGAAGAGTAGATCACGATTGAACGAATTAATTAATTAACGAGGTGTAGGTGAGCCGAAATTCCCAACAAATTCACTTTTTATTGAAACTAAATTAATTGGTCTAGCATTTAGATTTTAGCATTTAATTCTGAATCCATTGATCAAGTTTTATTTTATGTTATTAGTTGTAAAACCAACCACTCAAATTTCATGCTAAAGATTTCGTAACTGAAAGTAATAATTGTTAAACACAGTCTTCAGCGGAACGATACTCGTACTCTTGTACACTATATTATTACTTGACATCGTGCACTTGCGATTCATTTTTGAGCATACAAAACCATAATTTTATTAAAGATTTAACAGTGCAAGTTTTGCTCGATCAGCCGGCCTCATCAGCATGACATCCCGGCATGAGGGTGGGTCTCAATACATTCAAAAAGTGGCACAGCTTCTGATCGGCATCCCTCACTATCATGGCACAAAATGACAGCCCCTGTCGAACTTACGGATGAACTCCGCCAAAGACGAGTCACTCTGGCAGAGACTCATGAACTCTCTCGTTAGGCGGCCTCTGACGTCAGCTGGAAAGTATTTCCCATAAAACAACTCCTTGAACCTGGCCCAGGTAAGGGTAGCCAAGTCCACAGCATGCGCGGCTCCCTCCCTCCACAGGGACACATCGTCTCTCAACATATAGATGGCGCACCTAGCCTGGTCTGTCGCAATCCCTCATCTACAGATACTCAAAGTGAAGCTCCAGAGATCGAATCCATCCCTCAGCTAAGAAGAGATCTGTAGTACCCCCGAACTCCTTCGGGTTGAGCCGACGGAACTGCTCAAAAACATCCACCTGAGGCCTCGGAGCCTGCTGTTACATGCTCCAGTAGCCTAGCCATACCCTCCAGAAATCGGAAAGCTGGGTTCAAAGGCGGTGGTGGGGGTGGAGGGTGTAACATACCGTACTTTTTACTACTTAAAATTTGCTGAAAAATTATAAATTTTCTTAAATAAATCGTGAACCTTCAAAATTTGATAAAACAACTCTTCATCCTAAGAAATTGTTGCAACAGAAAAAAAATCTCAAATAATGTCTGCCAAAAGTATTTGCTCGAAACTCAAATAGTAACATAAAATCAGAGTATTTAAACATTTCAAATATAATTAAAAACATGGGGGGTCCTCGGGTCTATCCTCCTACTCAGTCCAAGCCTTCTCCTTGGTCCCCACCCCTAGTCTCCTTGAAATCTTCCTCACCTGCATCGATCAAGTTAAGTGAATCTAAAGACTCAACACGTATAAATTGGGAGTAACAAGTACTATATAATAAAACCACATGCAACTTTAAAATAGAGCATACATAACTTGAAACTTGAACTTGCACTTAACTTGAACTTCCATAAGTACATACGTAGACGTGCCATAACATAAAACTTTTCTTAAACGTGCTTGCGTACTTGTACATACATGAACATACTCAAACTTCATAATTTTTCGTAGAGGCATATTTCAAAGTAAGTGACCCATAACATAAATCTCCTGATCAGACTAAACCACAATACTGGGCAAACAAGGAAGAACCACTGTCACATACATGAGATGCCCGTTCATGCTTTAACGGGTGGGTTGGTTCCCGTTCATGCTTTAATGCTTTCCAATCTTGATCTAAACCCGTTCATGCTTTAACGAGGTGGATTGGTCCCTGGTCATGCTTTACCGCATTCCAATCCCATACATAATTTGGTCACAAAAATTTAACATACCTCAAAAACTTGAAAGTATTTTCTTTGCACATCAAACATAATTACTTGGCATTGAGGGATTCGTTGGATCTCGCTTGGGGCCACTGCTGCACACGCTAACAAGATTTCAAGCACTTAATTTCCATAATTAGACATAATGATCGTGCTCCCCACCCAAAATGACAATTTTTTTATGACGTTCTAAATCGCTCGAGACTTGACCTCTTTCAATCATTGTACTAACCATGACATCAACTCCCGAAACAAATCCTAACATGATGTGTGAACATTTCTCAAAACATAGAAGAAATGAGCCTAAAATAGTGTTTTAAAAAGTCATGGACGAGCGCCTAGACACTGGACAGTGTTGCGTTGCGGCACTGCCTAGTGCCTAGGCACTAGACACTAGCACTGCGGCGCTAGCAATGCCGCAGGCCAAGCGCTGCGGCACCACAAGGGCAGCGCCGCGGCGCCTAGCTTGCGCAGAACGGGCGCTGCGGCGCTCCCTGGCGAGCGCTGCGGCACTAGTCCTGCGCACAACCAACCCAAAATAACACATTTTGATGTAATTTTAAAAGTCACGCTTAACCGACTCGAACCGATGCAACAAGACTCATCTTAGGATGCTATGACAAGAATTCGACTCAAACAAATGTCCTCAAAACAACGACGCACAACAATTACGCAACATAATCCATAAACATGAGTTTTGACACCAAAATGCTTTCTACTATTTCTAATGCAACCAAGTGCCTATCGATACGAGACGAAACACCAACAATCATTCCAACATCATTCTCAATATTCCTAAACACAGCAGCGATCACCCGTCGATCCCCAATGAAGCCTGCAACCATAAAACTTCAAGAACGCATCAGTAACAAATTTTTCAGAAAATGCAGTTTGAGCAGTCCCACTAAAAACGTCATAACTCACTCAATATTTATCCAAACATTTCGAATCTTATATCAATCAAAGGTATCGAAAAGATCTACGTTTCATTTGTTGAAAGTTTTCCAAAAATCTCGACCAAAAAATTGTTGTAATTCAAAATACAGTGAAAAACGAAATTTCAGATCTAAAAACGTTCAAAAATCGATTCGACACCAACTCCCGCATAACATACACATGTTTTCATACATAATCAACCCATAAAACATAATATAATGAGATCGATGCAGAAACAACATATTATACATGCCTTTTGAATAAAATTTTACCGAACCGACGATACCGATGCAGAAGCAGAGCGAGAGTTGATCCGGGACGAGCGTGACACTATTTTCTTTGAAGAAAACACAACAAAACCTTGCTAGAAATTCAGAGGAAGGGGGCGGCTACTGTTCTTTTCTAAGAACCCTAGACTTTTTTTAAAAAATTGAAATGAGGGAAGAAGGGAATTGTGTGTGTATAACCGAGAAAGTGTGTGTGTGTTAGTGGGTGTATGCGTGAGTTAGTGTCAGAAATTAGCGGAAATTTTTGCTAAATTTGTAATTAACAACCAATTAAAATAATAACCCACAAGTCACTTAATAAAAATCCCTTAAATAAAAAAATGAAATGCACACTATCTAACCTTTAAAAATTTTAAGATTCTATAATCATTTAAATAAATAATTTAGTTTACAAAAAAAATACAAAAACTAGATAACTTATTTAAAACGCCCCATTCTCAACTTAAAATAAAATACCATCTTTTAAAATTGCCAAAATCGTCACTGGTCTCTTTTCCTCGATCCCGCCTCGACTAATCGCCTGAAACATGGAACTCGAGAAAACATTTGAAAACGTCATGACAGTGTCCTGAATTATGTTTTACATTCTAATACGATTATTTTAAATGTTTATGAATTTTTAATGTTAAATTTTGATTTTTAAAATTTTTATGGATTTTTATGATTTAGTATGGACATTTAAAGATATGTTGCATGTTTGGTTTAAAAGAAAAACAATATTATATGCATTATTTTATAAAGTGATGGAAATACGAAATGTTGAAGGATGTGAAGGCATTGTGACTAATACGATGATATGTTGGAAATATCGTGAGGGTTATGGTCCCAGTGAGAGCCCGACGATCGTATTTCCTTGGATACGAATACGATGATATGTTAATAAGTAAGGCCAATGGCCAGTTGACGGGTGAGAGTGTCGCTGGTGTCTCCGCCGCTCAGTACTGTGGTTACGTGTAGATGGATCCATCGCCCAACACATAGACGAACACGAAAGTCACAATCAACGATTTGAATTCAACCAACACGAATATGAATATGATATCAATACATGTATGTTTTTGATGATATGAATATTTTTATGATAATATGAAAATGTTTATGATTTTATATGTTTATGAAAATGTTATTTTAAAGTACAAATATTTTCTCTGTTGCATGTGATTTGTATTACGTAGTATTTGTTATCAAGAATAGGTGTGTTGAGTACTAGGTGTGATTGATGCAGGTGAGTATGATAATAATGTTGTGGGAAGCTTGGATGCCTGATTTGAATGGACTGGATGTGCACATAATTCGAGGACCAACGCTTCTATTTTCCGCACTTATGATTTAAGTTTATGATTTACGTTAAAGATTTTTAAAACTTTTATTTATGCTTTGATAGGTTTAGTATGAGCTATAATTTTCAAATTTATTGCTTTTAAGTTTGGTAAAATGTTTGACGATTTGACTATTTCCTTTGATTTCAAATACTAGTTGGTGGTTTTAATTTTAAAATGGTGTCAATTTATTTTATATAATTTGTTTAAGGGTCGGCCAAATTATGAGAGTTACAAAAAAAATTTAGTACTTTTAAGCAAAACGAATAGCAGATGTTTCAGTTGGTACCAGAGTAATGGTTCTGTAAAGAATTGTGCCACCATCAGCGCCGGGAAGATCAGTTGGCAAGCCTCAATTTGTAAGTTTTACATGCTTTATATGATTTAATATTATGTTATCTGCATGATTACATGAATAATATGTTTATGTTACATGTTTACAAGGTTTTTGAATATATATGCTTTGCATGCTTAAATTGTTAAATGAATTAGGATATGACACATGATTAGAGAACTTAGATTTAAATGCATGTTGGTTATGTTAGAATTGGAAAACGTTCAGATAAAATGCCTCCTAGACGTGCCCCTGTTATTGAGAATCAAGCTGAGAACAGTGTGAACCGACAAGAGAATGCACCTCCACCTCCTAATGGGGATTCTGCTACTCGTGCATGGGAGGGGATGTCTCGAATCTTCAAGAAGCAGTTACAGCAAGCACCTAGGCCACATCATGACATATATGATCAGTTCCGGAGGTTAGGGCCAAAGGAATTTTCTGGCACCACCGATCCCTTTGGTGCTGAAGCTTGGATTCGTGCACTCGAGGTACACTTTCATTATCTGAATATGGGGGCATGCTGACCGTGTGAGGTGTTCCACGTACCTGTTTAGGGTTGATGCTTCTTTATGGTGAGAAGGAGCCGAGCATGGTGTTAATCTTGCTACACTTACTTGGGATCAATTCAAGGAGATATTCTATGAGAATTATTTTACTGCTGTTGTTAGAGGGCGATTGAAGAGGTAATTTATGACTCTCTGTCAGGGAGATGCATCTGTTGCTGAATTTGTGAAGATATTTGATAGGGGTTGTCACTATGTACCCCTTATTACGAGGGATTCCGCAAAGAAACTTCGACACTTCATGGATGGACTACGACCTACCATTCGAAATAACGTAATGATGATGCATCTCGTGGATTATACTACTGCTACTACTTATGCATTCCAGTCTGAGCAATCTTTGAAGGACATTGAGTTTGAGATGCAGCGCAAGAGGCATCAACATCAGAATAATAATCAGCCAAACAAGAAACCATATATAGGTCCTACTAGACCTCAAGGGCCTCAAAAGCCCCAAGTTCAAGTCAAGAAGAAATGACACCAGAAGCCACCACAACAAGGAGCACCAAAGCCTGCTGACAGACAACCATGCGAGGAGTGCAATCGTTTTCATTTTGGCAAGTGCATGTGGGGATCTTTTAGATGCATCATATGCAAGGAGGAAGGGCATAAGGCTGCTGATTGCCCGAAGAAGAAAGCACCTACTGTTGGGAGAGCATATGTTATGAATGCTGAAGAGGCTGAAGAGGAGGCAGATACTACGCTTATTACGGGTAACCTAGTCATTTAACATTTTTATATTGCTCTTATTTTCATGAAATGTTAAATTGTTTATTAGAAATTGGATTCGGAACAAGATTAACCTAGTGTAAATTAGGTTGAATGCTCTACTTTAGTTGGAAATTAAGATATGATTTTAGAAACCATAGAAATGATATTTATTTTTGAGCCTTATTTTATGTAAAGGATATAATAACTCAAAATAAAAAGTTTATGGCCAAAAACTAAAGAAAAATCCTAATTTAAGGGTTGATATGGGTTTCGAAATTATTTATGGGTCAATGTGAAATTTTTGAAATTATGAGGACTAAAATGTAATTTTCGATAATTAAAGGACTAAAATGCAATTAACCGAAAAGTTTAGGGGACCTAAATGTAATTTCCTCATCTTAAGGGTCAAAAACGTAATTTTTGAAATTTAAGGGACCAAAATTGTAAATTTCTAAAAATATAAGGTCCAAAGTGCAAATAATAAAAAATTTGGGGACTAAAATGTAAATTTCGAAAAATTTAAGGGCTAAAATGTAATTTTTCAAGAAATGCTTAAGTTCAACGTGTAATCTTGACATAAAATTTGGGAGAATAATGATATAAATTTCCTTGAGCTTCAACACGAGAAGATATTAAAAGACGTTTTCGCCGCAGGGAGGATTATCATTCAAGGTGTGGCAACCTATGCACTATTAGATTCAGGAGCTACACATTATTTCATATCCGAAACCTTCATCAAAAGATTGAATATTATTCCCGAAGATATGCGTTTGGGTTTCAAAGTTTCTATTCCTTCCGGTGATCTAATGCTCACGTTTGAAATTGTCAAGAATCTGGAGCTTGGTTTATTCAAAGATATGATTCTGCCAGATCTTATTGTGCTTCCTCTGCCCGAATTTGATATTATACTCGGTATGGATTGGTTATCAGCAAATGGAGCTTCGATTGATTTTTGTCAGCGTCTATTCGACCGCCTAGGGGTAAATCTTTTGTCTTTGAGGAAGCGAGAAACAGGCAAATGTCTCACATTATCTCTTGTCTATGTGCGAGGAATCTTATTAAACGTGGATGCCCAGATTTTCTAGCATGTGTCACTACCGCACATGCTCCTATCATTCAGAAATTAGAAGATGTTGATATTTTCAGAGATTTTCCTAGCGTCTTTCCCGAGGACGTTTATGGAATTCCACCTGATCGTGAAGTGGAATTCTCTATTGAACTAATGCTGGGCACAGTACCTATATCTAAAGCACCTTATCATCTAGCATCTGCTGAAATGTAAGAATTAAAAGATCAAATCGAAGAACTGCTATACAAGGTTTTTATTCGCCCTAGTTATTATCCTTGGAGCGGACCGGTATTATTCGTGAAGAAGAAATATGGTAGTATGCGCCTTTGCATTGATTATCGAGAGCTTAATAGGGTCACTATAAGGAACAAGTATCCAATGCCAAGGGTTGAAGATTTATTTGATCAGGAGCATCGATATTTTCTAAAATTGATCTGCGTTCTGGATACCATCAATTGAAAGTAAAAGAATCTGATGTTCACAAGACAACGTTTCGTACTAGATATGGGTACTACGAGTTATGTTAATGCCACTTGGGTTGACCAACGCGCCAGCGATCTTCATGGATCTCATGAATCGCGAATTTCGTCCTTATGTGGATCAGTTTGTTTTAGTTTTCATTGATGATATATTGATCTATTCCAAGAGCAAAGAGGAGCACAGTCTTCATTTGAGGACAGTACTGCAAGATATAAATTTATATGCAAAATTCAGCAAGCGTGAGTTTTGGCTTGATAGAGTGGAATTCTTAGGCCACATTATCTCTAGCAATGGTGTTGAAGTCGATCCAAGTAAAGTTGAGGCAGTGAAAGAGTGGCCAGTACCGAAGAGTGTTACCGAGATTCGCAGTTTCTTGGGACTAGCTGGCTATTATCGCAAGTTCATCAAGGGATTCTCATCTATTGCAGTATCTTTGACATCCTTGAATGAGAAGAATGCAAATTTTATTTTTGGATCCAAGTGTCAAGACAGTTTTGATAAGTTGAAACAAGATTTGATATCCCGAGTGTCAAGACAGTTTTGATAAGTTGAAGCAAGCTTTGATATCAGCGCCAGTATTATCTATGCCATCGGGGCAATGAGAGTATGTTCTTTATACCGTTGCTTCTAAACTTGGTTTGGACGTAGTTCTAATGCAAAATGACCTAGTTATAGCCTATGTGTCAAGACAGTTGAAAATTCACGAGAAAAACTACCATACTCATGATCTTGAGCTCGCAGCAGTAGTTTTTGCATTGAAGATTTGGAGACATTACTTATACGGGGAGAAGTGCAAAACATTCACTGATTATAAAAGTTTGAAATACTTCTTCACCCGAAAAGAATTGAATATGAGACAACGAAGATGGCTTGAGTTAGTGACCGACAATGATTGTGACATCAGCTAGCACCCGGGGAAAGCTAATGTAGTGTCAAACGCATTGAGTAGAAAAGCAGCAGTTATCACCCCTCTATCACTTCAAAGACCATTGCAGTCCGAGATACAACGGTTTGAGCTTACAGTTTATGCTAGGGGTGAGGCCCATAATCTTGCCACATTATCAGTACAATCGACTTTGCGAGATAGAATTTGTTATGGACAGTCTACCGATGAGCAATTTCAAAAGTGGAGAGCTAGAGATGAATCCAAGGGCCGGAAATTATATTCTGAGGTGGATGGTATGGTTCATTATCGAGATCGTTTATGGGCTCCTAGTGACGATTATTTGAAAGATCTTATTATGAATGAAGCTCATAACACACCATATTCCATCCATCCTGAGAGCACGAAGATGTACAAAGATCTGTAGTTGTTATATTGGTGGCCAGGCATGAAAAGAGTTATTCTGATATTTGTATTCAAGTTTTTTACTTGTCAGCGAGTTAAAGCAGAGCATCAAAGACTAGCAGGAAAACTTAAGTCACTTCCTATTCTTGAATGGAAATTGAAAAATATTACTCTGGACTTTGTCGTGGGATTGCCGAAGACTATTAAGGGATTTAATGTTGTATGGGTGATAGTTGACCGTCTTACGAAATCAGCACATTTTCTACCTATTAAGACAACCTTCACCATGATTCATCAGTATGCAGAGTTGTATATTTGAGAGATAGTTCGTCTGCATGGGACAACCGTATCTATTGTTTCTGACAGAGATCCAAGATTTACGTCATCATTCTGGAAAAGTCTGTATGCACTGATGGGGACCAAGTTATTATTCAGTACAGCATTCCATCCTCAAACCGATGGTCAGTTCGAAAGATTTATACAAATTCTAGAAGATTTACTGTGAGCTTGTGTGATCGATTACCAAGGCAGTTGGGAATCAAAATTACCTCTAGTGGAGTTTACCTACAATAACAATTATCAATCATCAATTGGGATGGCTCCTTTTGAGGCACTTTATGGAAGAAAATGTAGATCTTCTATTTTTTGGGATGAGGTTGGTGAAAGAATAAAGATTGGTTCGGATGTGATTGAAGAGACAACCGAGCTTATAGTTAAAATTCGTGAGAGAATGAAAACTGCACTAAGCCGAGAAAAGAGTTATGCTGACAAGAGACGAAGAGACTTAGAGTTTGCAGTGGGAGATCATATATTTGTGTAAATAACACCTATGAGAGGTGTTATGCATTTTGGCAAGAAAGGCAAGCTTAGTTCAAGATTTATCGGTTCGTTTGAAATTTTAGAGAGGATTGGGACACTAGCTTATAGAGTGGCACTGCCACCGATGCTTTCTGGAGTTCACAATGTGTTCTATATTTCGATGCTGTGGAAGTACATGTCGAATCCATCACATGTGCTAAATTATGAACCTCTACAATTGACTCCAAATATGACATATGAAGAAAGACCTATCCAAATCTTTGCAAAGCAAGAAAGAAGACTGCGTAACGAAGTCATTCCAATGGTCAAGGTCAAGTGGCTGAATACCTCGGAAGAAGAAGCCACTTGGGAAACCGAGAGGACTTGAAGAGTCACTACCCGGAGCTATTCGGTAAGTTCTAATTTCGAGGATGAAATTTTATTTAGGGGGGGAGGGGGGGGAGGAATTGTAAGGTTCAAAATTAAGACGACGTAATTCAACTGCATGCAAATCTAGGAAATATGAAAAATATCTAATTAAATTATTTTAATTACATAATTTATTATGTGACATGTTTACATGACGTTTTAAGTAGTTTTCTGCTTACATGCATTAAAATGTATTTTTAAGGATTATTCGAGTTACGATCGAGGAACTGAGATCGAGGGCTGAAAAATGTAAAAAAAAATATATATGAAATAGTTGTTTTTTAATTATTTAAAATATGGTTGATGTTTTTTCATATTTTTGAAAATAAGAGGTGTTGGAAACTAAATTTCAGTGATTTGACAAACTAAGCTTTGAACTAATGAGAATAACTGATCAAAGGCAAACGAGCTTAACTGACTAAAATCTTGTCCTTAGCTGAAGATTAATGCGAACCAGCTAAATCTTATCTACGTCGAACTGATCAGTTGAAGCATAATCTAACTGACTGATCAGTTGGGAACTGATCAGTTGAAACATCAGTTATGAGTTTTTCAGCAAAGTATCTTTCAGCTGATCTCTCAGTTGTACATGTCATCAGTTGAGAACGACAACCGACAAATAGTACAACAGACTGAAACTAGTAGTGGAACGCCGCATTTCAGAGTTTGCAGTGTATGAATGCCAGAGAATATTGACGTGGCACTCAATGGATATAAAGATTCAAATGTTATTTAATATTACCGTTGAGAGGGAAGCCTATATTACCGTTGCAGTGTACTATTCTATTCAAGCTTGATGTACTCTGCTAAAATCACCACTCGTATTCAGATATCAAGAGCTCACTCTTATCAGATTTATCAGTAGCAATCGAGGCTACATTTACGAGCTTGTTAGCACTTTGAAATCTATGTTAGATTTATTCAGTTGTGTTATATTCAGTCACACACTATAAAAGTTATTGTGAACTAAGAGTTTCAGTTTGATAGTGTTAAGTAAAAACTGAAGTGGGTCAGTACAACGTGTGTATTCGATCAAAGTCTTTTAGTGAAAATCCTATCTTCGTGATAGAAGGGGTGATGTAGGAATTATTCTATTCTCCGAACATCCAGAAACAAATCGTGTGCTTTTTACTTCAGTTACTATCAGTTATTCTATCTTTCAGTCAGTTTACTTCGCAATTGTTTTTTAGTTAAACGGATTGTTATCGACTGACGAGATACCGAGTGTCAGTTTGTCACTAAACTGAACCCAATCTTCGAAAGTAATTTATTATTCGTTAGTGTTTATTCAACCCCCACCCCTTCTAAATATTTATCACCTATTAACCGATCCTTTCAAGTGGTATCAGAGCGGTTGTATCTCGTCTCAGAATATTTCTACTCAAACTATTCATTATGTCTTCCTTCAACAAGATCCCAATGCTTTCCAGAGAAGATTCGATGATTGGAATATCAGGATGCAGGCTCACTTATCGGCACAAGACGATGATATGTGGTACGTCATCACTGACGGACAAATGAAAATTATGAAAGCCAACACAGCAGTTGCAATCACCGATGGGGCACCTCATAGAATTGAAAAACCGAGAGATGAATAGACTGTTGAGGACAAAAGAAAATCAAATTTGGATAATGTGGCAAAGGATATACTGTACAAAACGCTGGATAAAATAACTTTCAGCAAGATCAAAATGTGTTAGACAGCTAAAGAAATTTGAGAAAAGCTGATCCAGCTTTGTGAAGGAAATGAACAAATCAAAGAGAATAAGCTTTCTGTTGCTGTTCAGAAGTTTGATAATATCAAGATGAAAACTGGAGAATCGATGCATGAGTATGATGAAAGAGTCAGCTGTATCATCAATGAACTAAATGCATTTGGAAAAGTGTATACCAACAAAGAAGTTGCCTTAAAAGTGATCAGAGGTCTTCCCAAGAAGTGGGACATTAAGACCATGGCAATGAGGGAGTCCAAGGATCTAAACAAGGTTAAGCTTCATGACCTATTTGCTGATCTGAATGCTTATGAGTTTGAGCTGCAAACTCGAGAAGGAGAACCTTCTACTCCAGTAGTCAAAACTGCCTTAGCTGTTGTAAGAACATAACCAACTGGTTCAGTTGAGAAGGTTGCTGATCAACTAAGCAATGATGCCATGTCATTGTTCATCAAAAAATTCGGAGAGGAAAAATCAAGGGAACTTCCAAAAGCATTATCAGAGAAACAATTCTAAAGAGGAATCAAATGCTTGCTACAACTGTGGCAAACCCGGTCACTTCATTGCTGACTGTCCCAAACCTAAGAAGGACAGTCAAGGCTCGACTGAAAGAAAGAAGATGTCATATGAGCACAAGAGGAGACCCAAGGATGATAAGAAGTCTTTCAGGAAGAAGCATAAAGTACTCTTAGGTGAAAAGAGTAAATCAAAATGGGCAGAAACTGACAGCGAAGAGTTAGAGCTAAAAACCTCATGCAGTTCCATTGATGGTGAAGAGGAAGTGAATTGTCTAATGGCTCATAAGTGGAGTCAAGCAGTCAACAGGTATTTGACTTTAGCTCAACATATTTCACTAGAGAAGAACTCATTTCAACTCTTCATGACATGGTTAGTGAGTACCACAAGCTTGCCTTATCTTTTGAAAAGGCCAGAGCAAAGCAAAATGATTCCATAGATAATAAAACTAAAAATGATGTATCAGTTGATATGTTGAGTCTAAAAGAGGAAATTGCTGAACTCAATGTTGAAAGAAGCAAGAATCAATCAATGATTCAGAAGTTGATGACTGAAAATTCAAAGCAAACTGAGCTTATTCAGGCTTGGAACAAATCATCTGCTACATTAACTGATATACACAACTGACAGAAATCAGTTACTGATAAAACCGGTTTAGGGTTCAGTAACCAAGATGAAATGTCTTTCAATGATACTCGACCAAAACTAAATATGGATAAAGGGAAATACATTCACTTTGTCAAATCAATTGTGGTACAAGAACAAACTGAGCCAAGTAAAATGGTTGAACAGCCTACTGAAAGTACGAAAAAGGCTAAAAGATATGGTATTGGTTATAGCCCAAAAGTTTTAACTGACTCACTCAGTCGTCTAAAAGACTCGGCAAGAATTATTCAAATGGCTACTCCAATTACTATAACAACAAGTCAGTTCAAAGAAGATATCGGCTGAACAATCAGTTGACCATATCTAAATCACATGTTGTCTCATCTGGTCACTACACATCAAACACACACAAATCGAGAAAGACCATCTGGAATACAGCAGCTGGACAGTCAGTTAGACTGATCCAAGTCTGGATTCCTAAAGGACTAATCAATTTTGGACCCAAATAGAAAAGGGTACCAAAATTATACCTTGTGTGTGATTGCAGGTAACAGTTACAAGCAAGGAATCTATCTGGTACTTGGATAGTGGATGCTCATGACACATGACAGGAGATGCAAATTTGTTATCTCAACTGATCAAGTACACTGGACCAAACATCAGTTTCGGAGATAATTCCAAAGGTAAAACTTTGGGTAAGGGTAAGCTTATCCATGGTAACTTTATCATTAATGATGTTTTATTAGTTGAGAATCTCAAGTATAATCTGATTAGCATTAGTCAGTTATGCGATAATGGATTCTCAGTTCAGTTTGAAAAACATTCTTGTTCAGTCAAATATGCAACTGATGAGGTCATACACTACAAGAAAAACGGCATACGACAACGGATAAAATCGGTTGTCGTAGCCTTTTAAAAACTGTTATAACTGAGGGTGTAGTTGAAAGTCCGTTCAACGACAACGGTTTTTACCCGTTGTGGTAGGTAGCATTTGCGACGGTATTTTAAAACCGTCGCTAAATCCATTAGCGACGGTTTTATTCAAAGTGTCGCTAAAATTAGCGACAGTCAGCTTATAAAAACCGTCGCTAAAATTAGCGACAGTCAGCATATATAAACCGTCGCTACATTTAGCGACGGTCTTGAATCAAGAATTCCGTTGCTAATTTGTTTCGAAAAATAAAAAAAATTAATAATTTAATAAATCTAAAAGAAACTAACAATTGAAACTAAAATCGTGTAAAAGAGAAAAATTTTAAGTGTAAGAGAGAAAAATTTTAAGTGTTGTGTGAGGTGATAAAATTGTGTATGATAGAAAAATTTTAAGTGTTGTGTGAAGTGATAAAATTGTGTATGAGAGAAAAATTTTAAGTGTTGTGAAGTAGTGAGAAAATTTTTAAGTGTTGTGTGAATGGATGAAATTGTGTAAGAGAGAAAAATTTTAAGTGTTGTGAAACAAAAATGGACCGGAATATGGGTATTTATAGTGAGTTGGCGACGGTTTTTGGTTAAACCGTCGCGAATTTTAAATTAGCAACGGATTTGATAAGATTGTCGCCGTATTTTGCGACGGATTAGGTTAAACCGCTGCTAAAGTTAGCGACGGGTTTTGAAATATTGTCGCATGTTTTAATATTTCGACGGTTTGGCTTTAAACTGTCGCTAAATATAGCGACGGTTTATTCAAAACGGTCGCTAAATATAGAGACGGATGTCATTAAACTGTCGCTAATTTTTAGCATACGTCGGTTTGACTTAAAACCGTCGCTATAATTAGCGACTGTTTAGACAAAATCGTCGCGAATGTGAACTTAGCGACGGTTATATTAAACAGTCGCTAAATGTAGCACCGGTTTTACAGTAATCCGTCGCTAAATTTGGCAACGTTTTCCAAAACCATTGTTGTTTGTCCAAAAACCACGCTAATCGACAACGGTTTCTTAAAACCGTTGTCGATTCTCCAAAAAAACAAGCTAATAAACAACGGTTCTATAAATCGTTGTCATTGACCGGAAAACCGTTGTCTTTGACCCCCAAAAGACAACGATTTTTGTTAAAACCGTTGTTAAAAACTCTACGACAACGGTTTTTCACAAAAACCGTTGTCGTATGTGTGTTGTTGTATGTCGTTTTTCTTGTAGTGATATTAACTGGCAAACGGTGTGGAAACACTTACAAAGTCAGTTGGAATGATCAACCTTATGCACCAGTATGTTTTATTGCTTCAAAATCTCATAAAAACAGGTTGTGGCATGAGAGATTAAACCACCTGAACTTTAAATCTATTGCATATCTGAATAATCACGATCTTGTCACTAGTTTTCCCAAAATGGATTTTACCAAAGATAAAATTTGCTCAGCGTATCAATTTGGTAAACAAGTTAAATCTTCTTTTAAAAACAAGGGTCGTAAATCTTCTTCCCGATGCCTAGAGCTGTTACATATGGATCTATTTGGTCCAATACCAGTCATGAGCTTAGGGGCAATGAAATACACCTTGGTGGTTGTAGATGATTTTTCAAGATTTACTTGGGTTATATTTCTCAAATCCGAAGACCAAACTGCTGCACAACTGAATCAAGCTTTTCAAAAGAATATTAAACGAGAAATCAGTTGGAATTGATAAAATCATATCCGATCGAGGAACTGAATTTATCAATCAAATTCTTTCAAATTTTTTAGAAAGTGCTGGAATTAAGCATGAGCTCTTAGCAGCTAGAACTCCTCAGCAAAATGGTGTAGCTGAGAGGAGAAATCGGACCCTTAAAGAAGCTGCTAGAACAATGCTTGCTAATTCTGGTATTTCTCAAAGGATTTTGGGCAGATGCAGTAAACACTGCGTGTTATACTCAGAACAGATCGATGATTAATAAAAATCATTTGAAAACACCTTATGAGATCTGGCATGGACGAAAAAGTGTGGTTTCTTACTTTAAAATATTCGGCTGCAGATGTTTTATTCTTGATAATGGCAAAAATCATTTAAAAGCCATTGATGCTAAATCTGCAAAAGGAATATTTATTGGGATATTCTTCAGTTAGTAAAGCTTATAGAGTCTTTAACAAGAGCAGACTAAATGTTGAAGAGTTTATACATGTTGTTTTTAATGAAACTGTACTAACTGATTAGCCAACTGATTCAGTTGAGCTAGTTGATCGATTTACAGATATCAGTTTGGAGGATGATAATGAAGAAGAAAATCATATCAATTGAAACATCCTTCAAACACCTGAATCTGAAATTGTGGATTAATCAGTTGAACAGGAAGTAGTTCCTGAAAGTCAGTCAGGAGAGCAAAGAAATGATATTCAGTTACCAACTGAAACAGCTCCAACTGAAACTGAAAACATTCAGTTGCCTAAAGAAGTAATTACTGATACAGGAGCAACAAACTCTAAACTCGGATGGAAGAAATCACATCCTCCAGAATTGGTGATAGGTAATCCATCTGACCCGCTAAGAACAAGAAATCAAATGCTCAATTTATTTATTCATTCAGCTTTTGTATCGCAATTGGAACCAAAGAAAACTGATGAAGCTCTTGCTGATCCAAACTGGACAAATGCAATGCAAGAAGAGCTGAATTAGTTTACCCATAACAATGTCTGGAACTTAGTTCGAAGACCAGTTTCAAAAACTGTTATAAGTACAAAATGGGTGTACAGGAACAAACTGAACGAAGACGGTTCAGTTGTGCGCAACAAGGCGATACTGGTAGCACAAGGATATAGGCAAGAAGAAGGAATTGATTATGATGAAACATATGCACCAGTTGCAAGACTAGAAGCTATCAGAATATTTCTTGCATATGCATCGTTCGAGAACTTCAAAGTCTACCAGATGATGTAAATAGTGCATTCCTGAATGGCCAGTTGAAAGAGGAAGTCTATGTTGAACAACCTCCAGGTTTTTATCAATCATCATTTTCCTGATTATGTTTACCATTTGAACAAAGCCTTATATGGTCTTAAACAATCTCCAAGAGCATGGTATAAAACTCTTTCAAAATTTTTAACTGATCACGATTTTTTTGTTGGATCAGTTGATAAGACATTGTTCAAATTTTCAAAGAATGATCACATTTTACTCGTTCAAATTTATGTTGATGATATCATATTTGAGTCAACTAACCCAAATAATGTGAGAAATTTGCTAAGTTGATGCAGGAGAAATTTCAAATGAGCATGATGGGTGAACTGACATTCTTTCTTATACTACAAGTGAAGCAACTGGGGACATGAACTTTTATTAGTCAAATTAAATACACGAAGGAGTTGCTGAAGAAATTTGGCATGGAATCGTGTTCAGCTGCAAGTACTCCCATTAAATCATCAGTAAAACTGGACACTGATCAAGGGGAATATCAGTCGAGGCGACACTTTACAGAGTTTTAATAGGTTCATTATTGTACCTAACTGCTACTCATCTTGATATTGTATTTTATGTCTGTATGTGTGCTAGATTTTAGGCAAACTCTAAGCAGTCACATTTTTCAGCTGCCAAACGTATTTTAAAATATCTTAAGGGAACAAAAAATGTTGGATTATGGTATTCTAAAGACTCCGCTTTCAATTTAGTTGGATATTCAGATGCAGATTATGTAGGATGTAAGCTTGATCGCAAAAGTACAAGTGGATCATGTCAGTTTCTAGGAGACAGACTGATCTCTTGGTTCAGCAAAAAGCAAACATCCATATCAACTTCCACAACTGAAGCAGAATACCTTGCTGCTGGAATCTGCTGTGCTCAACTGCTCTGGGTTCAGCAAAAACTGAGAGATTATGGAGTTGACGCTAAAGAATCGTCCATATTCTGTGACAATACAAGCAAGATTGCTATTACCTACAATCCAGTTCTTCACTCGAGTACCAAGCACATAGATGTCAGGTATCACTTCATCAGAGATCATGCCTTGAAGAAGGACATCTGACTGGAATACGTGTTAACTGAGCAGCAAGCAACTGATATCTTCACCAAACCATTGCCCGAAACTAAGTTTTCTCACCTTCGCAATATACTTGGATTAATTGATTTATCCTAATCAGTTTTACTGTTGATATATCAGTTGTTAATCAATTTGTGTCATCCATAAGTTCTATTGTCATTTACTGTTCATTCAGTTCGTTTTTATCCATTTAAATTTCAATTGATGCCAGTTAATATTTTGTCAGTTATTATGTTCAGTTCGTGATTACTTATCAACTGATGAGATTAAATCTTGCAGTAAAATAAAAGACAAAGATAAACGAAATAAACATTTTATTTATTTAAAGAAATTAGTGCGGATTGCATCGAAAAATTCATCTTCTACAAAATACCTCCACTTGTTCAACAACCAGGTTAAATCTCCGGTGGAAGTCTTAAGGAAGCTATCGGAGTTAGCTATTCGCTCAAGGATCTTCCTTTCCTTCTAGAGCATCGGCTGGTAGACATAGTCATCTTCGAATATGTCCACCGTATCAGCAACGTGCAAGCGTTCCCGATATTTCTACAGTTTTGCCACCAGTTTGGGGGTGGTAGCCATTCGACACTCCTGAAGGAACTGGAGTCCTTGAAGCTCCTCCCAGTATCGAAGGATTTTATGGAAGACTTCATCTTCCATATCAGTTTTTCTCTTCTCAAGAGCTGAGTTCATGAATTCTTCAGCCATATCTGGAGTCTTTGAGCTACCTGCACCTGCCATTATAGCTTTTGAATGTTATTTGCTGATATGTTTGAAACTAACTGAGCTATTCTTATTTATAGCCCAGGGTAAAGGAAGATGAAAGGACAAAATCATTACGGCAGACGAGTAACCTTCTAAGCATAAGATTTTATTTAATTCGTACTTGCTTAAATTCTCGTAATTTTTATATGCATTTATTAAGGGGGAATATTGGTTTAAAAGGTTAACTGAGAAGACAGCAGTTAGTAAATATTCAACTGAAAAGACACAGTTTCACAACTGATCGTTCAGCTGATTATTTCACTAATCTTCTCACATAAATTAACAAATTAACCACTTTATATTCCAAATCTAGTGATGTGACTGATTATCAAGCATTAAATACTATCTTTCAACAAATGATAGGTTGAAACGTGGACTCTTTTAATCCATGTATTTTCAACACATGCTTTTACCACACGTACACACGTATTTTATTCAAAATTTCCTGGACTGACACGTGTCCAATAATTCGAACAGTCACGTACATAAGTACTTTGCCCGCTCCATTTCAGTTCTTCTTCATTACGCTTACCTAAAATTCTCATAGCAAAAGCAAATTCAAGCTTTCTTTTTCGCAGGAAATCATTAAGTTCTAATGGCAAATCAAATTCCCGCTCACATGCTGAATGCTATGGCTATCAATTTTGGATCAGTTCTATCAGTCGGAGAAGACGATGTCAAGAACGTCTTTCTGAAGCTATAATCAGCTGGGCTGAGGACATTTTTGGGGCATTCTTCGCAAGGAGATTATCCAAAGGAACTTCTTGACTTCTACTCTCATGGAGATATCAATTCTGATGGAAGCATCATTTCTACTGTCAATGGTCAGTTGTTGATCATTTCTGAAGAATCGTTTGGAGAAATTTTCTTATTGCCTTCTGATGGGCTAGCAAACCTTGCTGAAGTTAAAGCATCTGATGTCCAAGAGATGCAAACTCTACTCTCTGCTGATGGACAAAAAATCAAGGTTTCCGATCCAAAGAAGGAACGGAAGCATGAAGCTCAGTTGCTGGCCGATATTGTAGCCCAGGGGCTATTGGCGAAGGCAGGATCTTTTGCTGCACTTACCTTGGAGAAATTTCAAGCCATTACTGTTATTATAGCTGGTCGAAGACTGAACTGGAAGCACTTTATCTTCAATATCTTGAAGAATATATTTCAATCCACCAAGCAGTCCAAAGGATTTGCAGTTCAGCTGAGTTACTTGATGAAAGTCAAAGGACTGGTGGCTGATGATTCAGAAAGATCATCAAAATTCAACGTTTTCAATGCCAAGAATGTTCAGCCACCAAAGACTAAACTGGAAATATCTCCTGATCAGTTTGTGAAGATCAAAAAGGAGATTGTGACGCACTAGGATGTTCTCAAGTCAACAAAGAAGGGAAGAACTTTGGCTCAACTTAAAACCATCAAGAGAAAACTGATCGTCATTGGATCAGATTCTGAGGAAACACCTTTTCAATTGATTACAAAGAAGCAAAGGACTCAGAAAACAAAGCAAATAGCTATGTTGGCATCTTTCTCTGTTGATAGACTGAAGCAATCAGATACTCAACAGCCTATTCAGGCTATTCCTTTGAAAGCTATTCCAGCTAATGTTTCAGCTAAAGATCAGTTACCTCCACCATCTGATCCATCCAAAAAAGTCGTCTCTACAGCAGGTAAAATGAAGGAATCAAAAAGAGGGTTAGCTCGTTTAATCAATATCAAACGACCTACAATTCTTTCTCCTGCTCGACCCAAAGGAATCATAATTCAGGAACGAGTGGACACTACTCACTCTGGACTGAACATTCCACACATTCTTTCTGATGAGAAAGAAAAGGGCAAGTTGATCGAAGAGCCCAGGCCATCTAATGCCATTCAGACTCACATTGACCTCATCTGGGAACAAGTCAATGCTTTTGCTGAATCAAAACTGAAAGTTTATGATGCTTGGACGAGGTTCAGAACTCTCACCTTTCCCAAGCAGTTGAAAAAGAAGTCCAAACTGAATACTTTCATCAAATTGGAAGCAACTGTTCTCAGAATGGTCAAAGCAGCTACAATTGTTCAGGAATTGGGAAGAAAGAATTATTTCTTTGATCAAATCAGAGCCAAGAAGTTGGGCCAACTGATTGAAAAGCTCAAAAGCAACTACATTCCCACAAGGTCCAACTGCTTATAATGATCGAGCTGTGGTCACTCAGTTGGACAACGATCTTATTGCTCTGCAATTACAGTTAAAATTTTGGGAAATGGATCAAGAGCTAATCAATCATGAAGGTACTTCAGAAGAAGAAGAAGATGAATCGTCATCTCAGCACAAAGAGTCATCCCCAAAACAAGCTGCTGCTACAACAGTAGAGCCAACTCAGGATGTGCCACCATCGACTTCTTCTGCTAATCCTCAACTTTACTCGGACGCTGACTTGACACTTGCTAATATTGATGAGATCATTCACTCAGTCGCCCGAGAATTTCAATCAAATGTGCCTTCAACTGAATCAGTTGATTTCTCAACTGATCAAGCAGCTACAAATGCTCATATCCATGTCTCTGCTGAACAAGATGATCAGACTGATATGCCAATTCACTCAATTGCTGAGCCAAATGTAGAAAATGTTGTCACTGAGGAGGCTCAGATGCATGCTGACGAGAACCACAGCGAGTTTCAGTTGACCATCAATCAGAACCATCAGTCACTGATCCTTCAACTGAAACTACCATAGATCAACAACTGAATCAGCAGGGCATTCCATATGCTGCTCCAACTCAATCTTCTTCTCCTCCTATTCAAGAAAAAGTCAGAGTGCCAGATGTTCAAGAACTGATGCATGCTGAAACAGAGGTAACTGACCGGACTTTGGTGATATTTGATCAATCTACCAAGGAAAAGGAACCAGGGCCGTCTGGAACAGTATCTCCTCATCCTTCTTCAGACATGGATTTGGTCCTTGAAGAAATTCAGGACATTCAGCTCAACATGTCCAAAATAATGAGAGAAAGTAAAGGAGATTCAAAGCACTCATCTTGCTCACTCTCTGAAGTTGAACTCCTCCAGTGAATTTAATTCAGGAAAACTGAAATCAATTCAAACATCTTTGACTTACATCTCCTTTGCGATCGACGAGCTTAAGAAGAACAGAGGCTTAGCTGAGAGTCTCTCCCTTAGTCAAGACTCAATCAGCAAGAGAGTTGAATCCATGGAGACATCTGTCTCAAAGAAAATAGACTTGCTGCAGACCACTGTATTGACTGATGTCAACGACATTGCAGCTGATGTAAGGATTATATCTCTCAAAGTCGATGTGCTTGACAAAAAGGGGAAACAGCTAGATTGATGACAGAATAAACGAGAGGATACAACTGAAGAATACAACTGCAGAGATATTTATTGTCAGTTATTAGTTGAAGATTATTTGTTTTCTTTCTACGAATCTGTACACTAGAAAAATTATTTTATATACAATGATTCAAAGATTCTTTTACCTCAGCTGATCAGTTTATTAAATTCTGAGTTTTGTCAATCACCAAAAAGGGGGATATTTTTGGAAACTAAATTTCAGTGATTTGACAAACTAAGCTTCGAACGTATTGGAATAACTGATCGAAGGCAAACGAACTTAACTGACTAAAATCTTGTCATTAGCTGAAGATTAATGCATACCAACTAAATCTTATCTACGTCAAACTGATCAATTGGAAACTGATCAGTTGAAGCAGGATCTAACTGATTGATCAGTTGGTAACTGATCAGTTATGATTTTTCCAGCAACGTATTTTTCAGCTGATCTCTCAGTTGTACACGTCATCAGTTGAGAACGACAACCAACAAATAGTACAACAGACTGCAACTAGTAGTGGAACGCCGCATTTCAGAGTTTGCAGTGTACGAATTCCAGAGAATATTGACGTGGCACTCAATGGATATAAAGATTCAAATGTTATTTAATATTAACGTTGAGAGGGAAGCCTATAAATAGGTGAAGAAGGCAGCTGAGAAAACAACACGCAAACTACTATTCTATTCAAGATTGATGTTACTCTACTAAAATCACCACCGTATTCAGATATCAATAGCTCACTCTTATCAGATTTATCAGTAGCAATCGAGGCTACATTTACGAGCTTGTTAGAACTTTGAAATCTCTGTTACATTTATTCAGTTGTGTTATATTCAGTCACGCACTGTAAAAGTTATTATGAACAAAGAGTTTCAGTTTGGCAGTGTTAAGTCCAAACTGAAGTGGGTCAATACAACTTGTGTATTCAATCAAAGTCTTTTAGTGAAAATCCTATCTTCGTGATAGAAGGGGCGACGTAGGAGTTATTTTATTCTTCGAACATCCAGAAACAAATCATGTGCTTTTTACTTCAGTTACTATCAGTTACTCTATCTTCCAGTCAGTTTACTTCCGCAATTGTTTTTCAGTTAAACTGATTGTTATCGACTGACGAGATACCGAGTGTCAGTTTGTCACTAAACTGAACCCAATCTTCGAAACGAATTTATTATTCATGAGTGTTTATTCAACCCCCCCTTTTAATCACTTATCACCTACTAACCGATCCTTTCAAGGGGTTTTGAGCTGATTTTATACGCCGGGACGTAAATTTTATCGGTATTGATTTTTCAACAAAAATACGAACGTTTTGGCAATCCGGCTAATAAATTCACAAACTTATTTAAACAAAATAATTTTAATATTTTAATTAAACACTAATGGGCCTCTTAAACCTAACCAATGTCCTAAACTTGTTTAGTGGTTAATGAAAATATATAATGTACAAAACCCCACCCCAAACCCTCATAAACTCATGCCACTTTCAGATTTTTTTTCACCCCAAAACTCTTCTCAAAGTTGCACGGAACACACAAGTTAGAATTGAGGGGAAAATTCGAAAAGCTTCAAGGAAAATCAAGCTTAGCTTGTCGTCGCCGTTCTTTGCAATCATCAACGAGAATTTGTGTGTTAAATACAGAAAGGCACGCCATATTCTCCTTTTTACACATCATTCACACCATAGTAATTATTTAAAATCGGTTTTCTTTGTAAACAAGTTGGAACTTGAAATATTTTTCGGTTTTATGGCATATGTCAACTTTTTTGGCTTGTGTTTGATACAAAAAACATGTTTAATATGTGTTAAGGGGCTGACATGATTTATGTTATGATCAATCATTGTTTTACACACGTTAGAGTCCTAATAACACCAACTAGAGGCTGCACAACACGAAAAATCAAAGCTGGAACCACCCTTGTTGTCTAGGGGTCGAAGGCTCGGGTTCCTTGTCATTTTGCTTGGCTTGAGTCTTGTAGGACCAGAGCTGGGATAGAGTCTCGTGAGGGGCAAGAGAGGGAGTCCTAGCCACGCTAGGACTCGAGTCAGGAGGGCTGGGAGGAGTCCTAGCAAGCTAGGACTCCCACCCGAGAGCTCCAAGGAAAGACGCGCATGGCTGCGGGGCTTGTGCAGGGTAGATGGCCCGGATTGGGGGCTTAGGTCTGGGCTAGGGTGAGTCCTTAGAATCCTAAGAAGGTTGTTGAAGGGCTGGTTCAAGGGTTGGCTCGGTGGGTTAGGTCCTAGGCGCGCATGAAGGGTCCTATGTCTATAGGGAGTTCTCGGCCACTTTTGCAGCTGGTTGTGTGCCTTTGGATTCGAGCTAGGCGTCTAGTCCATGGGTTTCAAGTGTCCAGAAGGGTGTCCATAGGGGTTGGTCGGGGTTTGGTCCAGCATGGTTCGAGGGTGGCTCGTGAAAATCGGACCATGGCTCGGAGTTAGGGTTTTATTTGAGAAAATTAATGGAAATAAGGCTCACGTGGGTCGAGTCGTGGTTCAGGAGGGCTAAAATAATATAAAAATTCTATGTTTTGAATTTAGGAATTTTATATTAATGTTTGTAATTTTTCGGGATAAAACGCCTTCAAAACGACTAATTAGGAATTAATTAAAAAGTCTAGTATTTAAGCTAAATTAAATTATATGAATTTTAATTTAAAATTTATTTCGGACATGTTAGAGTTAATGAAATAAAAAAAATTCAAATTCGAGGAAATTTATGTCTAGGGGTAAAACGGTAATTTCACCTAAAAATTATTAAACGTCATGGTAGTGTCCTGAATGCTGCTTTATATGATAATATGATTATTTTAAATGTTCATAAATTTTTTATGTTAAATTATGATTTTAAAATGTTTATGGGTTTTTATGATTCAATATGAATATTTAAAAGACATGTTGCATGTTTGGTTTAAAAGAAAAACAATATTATATGAATGATTTTATAAAGAGATGGAAATACGAAATGTTTAAGGATGTTAAGAGATTGTGACTAATACGATGATATGTTGGAAATATCGTGAGGGTTATTGTAATGCCCGAGATTTTTTATCTGTTAATCTGCGAAATGATTTATTGTGAATTGATATGATTATGAGAGGATTAATCGGGACACGATTTGATTCATCATGAAAGGTTGTATGTGCAAGGACAGTACACCTCGCGCATATGCGCGACCAGGAGGCACGCATATGCGCGAAGTGGGCAGAGGACCTCGCGCATATGCGCGGTGGGTGTGCGCGCATATGCGCGAGCTGTGCGAGAAGCAAATGCCAAGTCCAGAGGACCTCGCGCATATGTGCGGCGATGGGGCACGCATATGCGCGAGCTGCCGAGAAGAAAAAGGTGGAGACCAGTAGGTCTCGCGCATATGCGCCGAGGAGGGTCGCGCATATGCGTGAGACGTGTTCCTTCAAGGGATGAGCCACCTAGCCTAAATCATCCAGGATATATGTATATATATATGTGTATATATAAATATACATATATATATATATATATTAGAATTAATTTTCCCTCATTCAGGAAAGGAAAAGAAACGAGAAGTCCCTGGAGAGAATTCAAGTTCTTGACTTTAGAATTTGGTTGTGTGAAATCCGCCCATTCGATTTTGAATCCGAGTGGAGTACCGTGTTTCTATCAACGCAGGCTTCAACTGGATGTAAGTTTTACTAAGTTTTGATATGTTTTGAAATTATAATATTGCCAGAATCGGATATGATTCATATATGATGTTCTTGACATATTAGACGTCGTATAATTGAAACCGGATTGAAGAACGGATATCGTATGAAATTGTTATGAATTTCTGATTGAATATGATTGAGATTTGATATCAGATTGGTGTTGTTATCGATTGTGAGTTGCAAGAATTGATATGTATTGATTTGTATTGCTCGGTATATTCAGATTGTTCTGTTATGCCGTGATTTTGAGTTAGATTCTGATTGATCGGATTCGGTATTGATTTGAGCAGTATATTGATATTGTACTTCTTGATATTGTCATTGCCAGATTGAGTATTGACAGACTTCGAATTCTAGACTTGAACGTTTTCAGAACTGCTATTAAAGAAAGGTATAGTCAATGTCGAACCGGGAGAATGACTCGAGGGTGATATACTTGAGTTTCCCTAAACCACATACTTATTGTTATTGTGTGCATTGATTTAGATTGATTTGCTTGTTCTATTGATTTATAGAAAGCATGTATTAGACGATTGGTCTTGTGACAGACGGGCCTGATAATGATGGAATCGTCATTGACCCATTGCACATTGTCACCGAATAGTGACTGACAGGATATGCCAAAGTCTGTGATGGATAGGTCAAGATACCGGATGTTTGGTTTATATCGATGTTTGATTAGAGGTGGAATTTACTTCTTTTACTGAAATTCGATACAGGAATGCCAACGTCTGGAAACCGGGATCCCTAGACTAGTAATGAGTCTAGTCTGAGATATGGAGTCATGAGTTTATTTACAGATTTATGTTGAATTATGTTTTCAGATTTTGATACATATTACTGATATCTGTTTCATGCTTTATATTGATTATATGATTGCATGTATCGTTGATTTATACTGGGATATATTTCTCACCGGAGTTATCCGGCTGTTGTCGTGTTTGTATGTGTGCATGACAACAGGTGGGACGGGATCAGGGTCGAGGAGATGAAGAGAGATCGTAAGTAGAGTGGAGACTACGGACTTGGATTCTAGATAGGGTTTGAACACTTGATATGTAGTTGTTAAACCTTAATTTAAATTATTGTATATGGTACATGACTTATACTTGTTTCGATGTACATATATTCGAATGAGTTCCATTATGTTCCGCATTTAACATTTGTATTAAAAAAAATTAGACCATGTTTATTATAATTGAATTAATTATTCCCACAGACGATTAAGAAATGAATTAGCGTCCGGGTCCCCACAACAGGTGGTATCAGAGCGATAGATCCTTTAGATTGAGATAGGAGCTAGTGAGCGGGGTAGATTGAGTTTTCTTTCCTGCTTTTGATTGCTAGCATGTTCTCTGTTTATCTGACTTGATTTGGAAACATGGGTTATTGATAATGAATCAGAACCGATTCTTGATCAGCAGTAAGATGATCGGAGGAGGACTGAAACAGATTGGTTGCATTTGGTTGCTAACCCTTTTGATAATCAGATATGCCTCCTCGAAGAATACCAGAACAGGGTATCACATCGAATCCTCCAATGGATGTGTGAGCAACACCCATGGAAATGTTGCTGAAGAGATTTCAGTCGTTCCATCCACCGACTCTGAAGGGTACTGAGACTTTAGTGGATGGTGAGAGATGGCTAGATGATATTGAGATGCTGTTTGAATCCTTTGACTACACGGATGAGCGGAGAGTGAAACTGATCGGGAACCAGTTGCATGATGTTGCAAAGAACTGGTGGATTACGACGAAGAAATCATTGGAGCATCGAGGTACGACTATTACCTGGAATATCTTTAGAACTGAATTCTATCAAAGGTTCTTTCCAGTGTCGTATAGGAAGGACAAAGGTGCAGAATTTGCAAATTTGAGACAGGGTCAACTAAACATTGAGAAATATGTGGCCAAGTTCTCTACATTATTGCGATTTGCTCCACATGTGGCCGAGAATGACGAAGCTGTTGCATATCAGTTCATTAATGGCCTGGATCCTGAAATATTTACATTGGTGAATAAGGGGCGATCGAAAAATTTTACTGATGCCTTGAATAGAGCTACGGGAGCCGAAGCCAGGCTGATGAGACAGAAAGGAGCTTCATTTGTGCCTCCAGCACCGAGACCACAACAACCACCTCCCCGGTTTGAGAGTGGCAGCAGCAGTGGGGGAAAGAAAGATTTCGAGAAAGCCAGAGGGAAGCAATTTAAGAGATCTGGAAGTAGTTCATCCAGTTCTAGTGGCTCGAAACAGATCGGTCAGGGCCAGAGTTATACATGAGCCTACTGCAGCACTTGTGGAGGGAAACATGCCACAGAACAGTGCCGAGGAGTGTTTGGCAGTTGTCATATCTGCAGACAGCAGGAACATTTTTCTAGAGTCTGCCCACAGAGAGATTCTCAGAGATCACAGGGTGCCGAATCATCTGGATCAGCGGCACAGATTGATAGACGATCAGCTGCTGTTCATTCATTCCAGCCAGCACCATCTCAGTCACAGCAGAGGCCAAGAGGTAGTCAGAGAATTTGCCAGCCTCCGAGAAAGCTGGACATAGTATTTGCTTTGACAGAGGAGCAGGCTCAGGAGGCACCTGACGATGTTGTTGCAGGTAACTGTTTTATTTCTGGTTATCCTGCATATGTATTGATAGATACTGGTGCATCGCATACATTCATATATGAGCGATTTGCCTTGATGCATTCATTGCCTGTTGAGTCATTATCTATTGTAGTGTATGTCTCTTCTCCTTTGGGGACATGTTTGATATCAGTGAAGCCTGTGAAACATTGAATGCTACAGTATGACGGGCATGAGATTGAGTTAGACTGTATTGTGCTTGGGTTGTCTGATTTTGATTGTACTATCGGTATCGATATGTTGACCAAGTACAGAGCCACTGTTGATTGTTTCCACAAGATTGTGAGATTCAGACCGGATATGACTGATGAGTGGAAATTCTACGGTAAGGGTTCTAGATATAGGATTCCTTTGATATCCGTATTATCTATGACTCGATTATTACAGAAAGGAGCGGAGGAATTCCTTGTCTATTTAGTTGATTTACTGAAATCTAGTACATCATTGGCGGATTTGCCAGTGGTTTGTGAGATTGCTGATGTATTCCCAGATGAGATTCCTGGTTTGCCTACCGATTCGAGAGATAGACTTCAATATTGAATTGATGCCAGGTACAGTTCCGATTTCGAGGGCTCTGTATAGAATGGCACCGATTGAGTTGAAAGAGTTGAAAGAACAGTTGGAGGATTTACTGGCCAAGGGGTATATCAGACCGAGTGTGTCTCCTTGGGGTTCTCCAATACTGTTTGTGAGAAAGAAAGACGGTTCTATGAGACTCTGTATTGACTACCAGCAACTGAACAAAGCAACGGTAAAGAATAAATATCCCTTGCCTCGCATTGATGATTTGTTTGATCAGTTGCAGGGTTCTTCTGTATATTACAAGATCGATCTGAGATCTGGATATCATCAGCTGAGAGTCAGGGATTCTGATATCTCGAAGACAGCATTCAGAACCAGGTATGGACATTATGAGTTTATTGTCATGCCGTTTGGGTTGACGAATGCTCCAGCTGTATTTATGGGTCTGATGAACCGTATATTCCAAAGGTATCTTGATGATTTTGTTATTATATTCATTAATAATATCTTGATTTATTCGAAAAATATGATTGATCATGCCGCATTTGAGAACTGTATTAAAAATTCTGAGGGCTGAGAAATTATATGCTAAACTATCGAAATGCGAGTTTTAGTTGAAACAGGTTGTATTCTTGGGTCATATTATATCATGAGACGGTATTTCTGTTGATCCTAGCAAGGTTGAGGCTGTGATCAGTTGGCCAAGACCGACATCAGTACCCGAGATTCACAGTTTTATGGGTTTGGCAGGATATTACCGACGATTTATTAAAGATTTCTAGAGTATTGCCAAGCCTATTACTCAGTTGACGCAGAAGAATTCTCCGTTTTATGGTCTGAAGCTTGTGAGTCCATTTTTCTTGAGCTAAAGAAAAGACTGACTAGTGCACCGATCTTGACTATTCTATCAGGTACTGGTGACTTGTTGTTTATTGTGATGCATCTCACCGAGAATTGGGTTGTGTTCTGATGCAGTGAGGACATGTTATTGCTTATGTCTCGAGACAGCTGAAGCCACATGAGACTCGTTACCCAATTCATGATCTTGAATTGGCTGCCATTGTATTTGCTTTGAAGATATGGCGACATCACCTTTACGGTGAGAAGTTTGAAATTTATTCTGATCATAAAAGCTTGAAATATCTCTTTTCACAGTCAGAGTTGAATATGAGACAGTGAATATGGCTTGATTTGCTTAAAGACTTCGATTGTTAAATCAAGTACTATCCAGGAAAATTTAATGCAGCAGCTGATGCACTGAGTCGAAAGGTATGTTCTTTATCCTTATCGACGAATGGTGTTTCGAATTTGATAGAAGATTGTTGTTTGTCTGGATTGGTATTTGAGACAGATTATAGACCGATGAGATTATATGCTATTCAAGGCGAACCAGAGCTGATTTTGAAAATTAAAGCGGATATGAAAAGTGATCAGAATGTGCAGAACTCGATAGCGATGGTCAGAGTAGGGCATCGATCAGAGTATCAGGTACATGACAGTGTACTGTATGTGAATAATCGTCTTGTTGAGCCGAATGTTCCCGATTTGAAACGACAGATATTGTCAGAAGCGCATAGCAGTCGATTCAGTATTCATCCTGGTGGCAGAAAGATGTATAATGATTTGAAAAGACAGTTTTGGTGGAAACAGATGAAAGCTGATATTGCTACATTTGTATCCAAATGTCTGAATTGCCAACAGGTGAAAGCCGAGAGGAAGAAACCAGGACGATTGTTACAGAGTTTTTCTATTCCTGAATGAAAATGGTTGTGCTTGGGTTGTCTGATTTTGATTGTATTATCGGTATCGATATGTTGACCAAGTACAGAGCCACTGTTGATTGTTTCCACAAGATTGTGAGATTCAGACCGGATATGACTAATGAGTGGAAATTCTACAGGTAAGGGTTCTAGATATAGGATTCCTTTTATATCCGTATTATCTATGACTCGATTATTACAGAAAGGAGCGGAGGGATTCCTTGTCTATTCAGTTGATTTACTGAAATCGAGTACATCATTGGCGGATTTGCCAGTGGTTTGTGAGTTTGCTGATGTATTCGCAGATGAGATTCCTGGTTTGCCTCCTATTCGAGAGATAGACTTCAATATTGAATTGATGCCAGGTACAGTTCCGATTTCGAGGGCGCTGTATAGAATGGCACCGATTGAGTTGAAAGAGTTGAAAGAACAGTTGGAGGATTTACTGGCCAAGGGGTATATCAGACCGAGTGTGTCTCCTTGGGGTGCTCCAATACTGTTTGTGAGAAAGAAAGACGGTTCTATGAGACTCTGTATTGACTACCGGCAACTGAACAAAGCAACGGTGAAGAATAAATATCCCTTGCCTCGCATTGATGATTTGTTTGATCAGTTGCAGGGTTCTTCTGTATATTCCAAGATCGATCTGAGATCTGGATATCATCAGCTGAGAGTCAGGGATTCTGATATCTCGAAGACAGCATTCAGAACCAGGTATGGACATTATGAGTTTATTGTCATGCCGTTTGGGTTGACGAATGCTCCAGCTGTATTTATGGGTCTGATGAACCGTATATTCCAAAGGTATCTTGATGATTTCGTTATTATATTCATTAATTATATCTTGATTTATTCGAAGAATATGATTGATCATGCCGCATTTGAGAACTGTATTAAAAATTCTGAGGGCTGAGAAATTATATGTTAAACTAGTCGAAATGCGAGTTTTAGTTGAAACAGGTTGTATTCTTGGGTCATATTATATCCTGAGACGGTATTTCTGTTGATCCTAGCAAGGTTGAGGCTGTGATCAGTTGGCCAAGACCGACATCAGTACCCGAGATTCACAGTTTTATGGGTTTGGCAGGATATTACCGACGATTTATTAAAGATTTCTAGAGTATTGCCAAGCCTATTACTCAGTTGACGCAGAAGAATTCTCCGTTTTATGGTCTGAAGCTTGTGAGTCCATTTTTCTTGAGCTAAAGAAAAGACTGACTAGTGCACCGATCTTGACTATTCCATCAGGTACTGGTGACTTTGTTGTTTATTGTGATGCATCTCACCGAGAATTGGGTTGTGTTCTGATGCAGTGAGGACATGTTATTGCTTATGTCTCGAGACAGCTGAAGCCACATGAGACTCGTTACCCAATTCATGATCTTGAATTGGCTGCCATTGTATTTGCTTTGAAGATATGGCGACATCACCTTTACGGGGAGAAGTTTGAAATTTATTCTGATCATAAAAGCTTGAAATATCTCTTTTCACAGTCAGAGTTGAATATGAGACAGCGAATATGGCTTGATTTGCTTAAAGACTTCGATTGTTAAATCAAGTACTATCCAGGAAAATCTAATGCAGCAGCTGATGCACTGAGTCGAAAGGTATGTTCTTTATCCTTATCGACGAATGGTGTTTTGAATTTGATAGAAGATTGTTGTTTGTCTGGATTGGTATTTGAGACAGATTATAGACCGATGAGATTATATGCTATTCAAGGCGGACCAGAGCTGATTTTGTTGTGCCGAATGTTCCCGATTTGAAACGACAGAGTAGCGATGGTCAGAGTAGGGCATAGATCTGAGTATCAGGTACGTGACAGTGTACTGTATATTAATAATCGCTTTGTTGTGCCGATTCCCGATTTGAAACGACAAATATTGTCAGAAGCGCATAGCAGTCGATTCAGTATTCATCCTGGTGGCAGAAAGATGTATAATGATTTGAAAAGACAGTTTTGGTGGAAATAGATGAAAGTTGATATTGCTACATTTGTATCCAAATGTCTGAATTGTCAACAGGTGAAATCCGAGAGGAAGAAACCAGGAGGATTGTTACAGAATTTTTCTATTCTTGAATGGAAATGGGCATAAGATTGAGTTAGACTGCATTGTGCTTGGGTTTCTGATTTTGACTGTATTATCGGTATCGATATGTTGACCAAGTACAGATATAGTCATGCAATCGGTTAATTTTCTTAACTTCTAATCTCTTCCACTCATGTTTCAAAACATTATCGATTTCAATTTTTTACAAACACAAATCAAGATGTCTTTTCCGGTAAAAATTGGGTTCAAAGCAATATTCATTCAAGAAAGCAATACCCAATAAATATTTGATGCAATGAGGTGTGTGTAAAATTGATCAAGATTCTTACTCAATGAAAGTGTTTATCGATTGTCCATAAGCTAGATCCTCCCAATCACTCTCTACTAGTATATTGGACAACTATGACTAGGTTAATAGAATTTTCAATGGTTGTAATGTTAGGCATTGGCTCATGGCTACAAATAAAGATTAGAAGTTCAAATAAGGGAGTAAGTTGAATTTTATCTCTTTTGCAAACTCCACTTTTTCTTTTATCTCCAATTTTTTATTCATTTCATCTCTTTTTCTCCCCTTTTTCTCCAACTTCATCAATGTAACATCATTCATTTTTCTTTTCTTTTGTAGGAGAATTTTCATTTTTTTTATCCTTTGAATTCTTACTCCTTTGAGAAGGTAGGAAATTAATGTTTAAGATATTCAACGGGGTAGTAAATGTGGGATATTTGAAAGAACATCGAACTGGGGGTCTTTTACACATATTAACGTGTGTCCATTCGAATTCATATAAGCTCAAAGATGTGACAAATGATAAATTATTTTTATTTGGTAGCTTGAAAGGCTCAATCGATCCAAAAAATCAGCTAAATCATTCCTAAATCATAATTTGTCCGTATTTCGCCTCGAGTGATGTTTGGATAGTTTTAAACAAAATCTCAATTCACCAACACAAAGTAGAATCTAATCATCGTGAAAATGGTGTCTCAATGCATCAACCAAATACATATATATTCAAAAGAAAAGTGCTTGGCTTCCAAGAAATTTCAAGAACACAATTCTTTTCTCATATAGGCTCAAGAGGGCTTCAAATGAATATTTATGAACAATATAAATAGGCCCAAATAAAATCAAAGATTGCCTCAATTATATATGTGTTTGAAAAAATTTATTTCAATGTCAAATGAAATTCACAGAGTTGTATAGAAATTATAAGTCTCAAACTTACCAAATCTCATGATTGTTCTCCAAATTTTCAAATTGATCGATTAGCATGAATGTAATGCATGACCTTTCTTTTCAATACAAATTTTTTTTTCATCATTGGCCATTTCAAATAAATAATTTCATGACTAAAACACTACAAACACACAAACAAACAACTAAAAAATAAATAAACACACAAAATAAACTAAATAAATAAATAAACACACAAAAGAAAATAAACACACAAAATAAAATAAAATAAATCACATCTCCCCCAAACTAAAACATGTGCATCGTCCTCGATGTAAATAAGCATGAGAATTAGGAGAATGCACATACCTCGGGCAACGACCGTCAGTGGTCATCGCCATCCTCATCATCTGCGTCATCTTGGGATGGTTGGAACTCCGACGGGTGGTATATGGGTGGCCACTTTGGAGGAGGTGGAAATGGATTACCAGAGGAAGAAGCTGATGGAAATTGCTGAGCCAAGACAGACATAAAATCCATCATATATCCCATAAATGTATCGGTCCTAAACCGAAACTCATCCATATCTTGGCGTTGTTGGCGCATATCTTCTTCCAACTGGGTCAACCTATCTCTGCTATTCTTTTGTTGCGGTTGTGGTTCTTGAGCTTGAACCTGGACACGTCTTTCTGCAGCTCTTCTGTTAAATTCCATTTCAGCTCGACGTGCCGCAGCGTGTTCACCTCTGACTGCCCTATGTGGTTGAATTACCGCAATGACATTTTTCGGCTTTAACAATTCTTCATTCATTGCCCAAGTCACTTCCGAATTCTGGCATAATGCAGTGATAAGAGAAGGGTGGAGGAGTCCACTAGGAGAGTTACCTCTTGCATAATCAAGCATCGAACTCTGAATCAATTGACCTAAATCAATTGTCCTCCCCGTCATAATGCAAAAAGTAAGGATTGCTCTCTCCTTGATGACAGTGGTGGTATGCTCGGTAGGTTTAATCCTAGCAGAAATAAAAGAATACCAATCTTTGGCAACACTTTTCAGATCAGACTTGGCTAGGCTGACATGCACATCATCCCTCATTCTCCACTCCGCTCCCTCTATGCAACTTGTTTGAAGAATATTAATATAATCAACATGCTCAGTCCGGTATTCTTCATATTCATCGTGCATTACTGGAGGGATACCATATAACGTATTGATCGTATGTGCATCGAAGGCTACCATTTTTCCTCGCACCAACACCTTCAATTGATCATGCATGACCTTGAGGTTAGCGTAAAATTCTCTTAACAATGAAATTACAGCATCTTGTGACTGCCTTCCAAACTCCTCCCAATGACGAGCAGTAAGCATTAATCCAATTTCGGATCGGGGAAACTCAGATCAAATCCTCTTTCTTTTACAATGCTTTTATTCAAAATTTTCCATAGTTCTCCTCCGCTTGTTCGTCCCAAAACCTGTTTGCATCGTAAATCGCAGATGATGAAGCACCCTTAGATTGTTTTTTTCTTGGAGGCATTTTATCGAACACCTTTCAATCACCAACTTCTCCTCAATCCAATTCACAAAATTTAATGATTCTTTCACTCCCCCAAACTTAATACTCACAATATCCACACCTCAACAATATACACAACAATCAATCAACAATATCCACAATATCAAGAATGTACTTCACTAAATGTAATTTCTTCCATAGCAAATAACACCAATAATTTCGAATTTTCAACAAATATGCAATGGATTTGCTCACCTTGAGTGTGTTGAAATGTTTTTTGAAGAACAAAATCAAAGCTCCATCCAATTCTTGAAGAAATTTTCGAGCCCCTTTGAAACCCTAGGTTTGGTGTTGATTGTATGAAATGTAGATGGAAATTTGAGTGGAATTTGTGAAGTTATGTAGGTGTGGATTGTATTTTTATGCTTGAAAGATCAAATGTGAGTGTGGAATGTATTTTGAGTGGAGTTTTTCGAAGTGGAGGAGAGAAATTTGAGAGAGGTGTTCTTCGATTATGAAAATTTCTGCCCCATTCTGTTTTTAAAACCATCGACCACGGGTGCGCTGTGCAAGGGACCGCGGGTGCTGTGTTCCTTTGGGAATTCTTATAATTTTTATCTGCGATGACCGCGGGTGCGGTGCTCTACTTACCGCGAGTGCAGGTGTGCTCTCAGCAAATTTTGCGTAATTCGATATTAAGCGACCGCAGGTGCGGTCCAGTAGAGACCGCGGGTGCAGTTTACTCTTGGGAAATCTTGCGCGGTTGCGGTGTAAAATATACCGCGGGTGCGGTGTGCTCTCGGGAAATTTTTATATTTTCTGTTTACAGAGACCGCGGGGGCACTTCAACCTATACTGCGGGTGCGGTTTTCCTTCGGGAATTTTTTTTCTTCTCCAATTTTTAGTCCTGAAAAGAAAAAAAATTGGGATTCGTTAGATTTGGGAAGATATAATCACACACTATACTAAAAGTACACAACCAAAAATAATCATGATACATAAATATAAGCAAAACCGAAAACAAATTGCAAAAGAGAAACAAAAATTTGGGTTGCCTCCCAATAAGCGCTTGGTTTAACGTCTTCAGCCTGACTGTCAATTGTCTGATCAGTTTGGTTCTCTTAGCTTGACACTGTCGATATTCCTGACTTCAGTCCCATAATACGGCTTAACCCGCTGTCCATTGACCTTGAAGGTTCTCCCATCACTGCACTTTAACTCGATAGCCCCATAAGGAGACACCGTTTCCACAACAAACGGCCCTGACCAACGCGACTTTAGCTTACCAGGTAATAACTTCAGACGAGAGTTGAACAGTACGTACTTGTTGTCCTGGTTTGAGCTCCATTCTTACAATGATTTTGTCATGCCATTTCTTAGTTTTCTCTTTGTAGATCTTGGCATTCTCATATGCGTCATTTCGGAATTCATCCATCTCGCTCAACTGCAGTTTTATAACGTCACCAGAAGCTTTCAAATCAAAATTTAATTTCTTCACAGCCCAAAATGCTCGATGCTCCAACTCCAACGGCAGATGACATGCTTTCCCAAACACTAGCCTATAGGGAGACATCCCAATAGGCGTCTTGAATGCAGTCCGATAAGCCCATAACGCATCATCCAACTTCATAGCCCAATCTTTCCGGTTGGTGATGACAGTATTTTCCAGTATTTGCTTAATTTCCCGGTTTGATACTTCAGCTTGTCCATTCGACTGAGGATGATATGCTAGTGCCACTTTGTGCTTCACATTGTATTTAGCCAACAGTGAGTTGAAAATTCTATTGCAAAAATGCGTACCTTCGTCATTTATGATGGCTCTCGGTGTTCCAAACCTGGTGAAGATGTTCTTATGCACAAATTTCGCTACAACATTAGAGTCATTAGTATTGGTGGCGATTGCTTCCACCCATTTCGACACATAATCAACAGCTAATAAAATATAAGAATTACCAAAAGAAGGGGGAAAGGGTCCCAATGAAATCTATGCCCCAAACATCAAAAAGTTCCACTTCCAAAACATTTGTCAGTGGTGATTCATGACGCCTAGATATGTTTCCTAACCTCTGGCATCTATCACATGACTTTACTAAGGTATAGCTATCCTTAAACAAAGTAGGCCAGAAAAAACCTGATTGCAATACCTTAGCTGTTGTTCGTGTTGCTCCAAAATGTCCACCATAAGGTGATGAATGACATTGTTCCAGAATTTTGTTTGCATCGTCGCCATCAACACATCTCCTAATTACTTGGTCAGCACATCTCTTATACACACAAGGATCATCCCAGAAGAAAAATTTTATATCATGGAAGAACTTCTTTTTCTGATGGTGGTTCAGTTCTGGAGGTAGAGTACCACAAGACAAGAAGTTAGCTATATCAGCAAATCAAGGGAGTTTAGAATTTACCTCAAACAGTTGTTCGTCTGGAAACGACTCATTGATAACTCCACCTTCAGTTCTTTCTTCCAGCTCTAGTCGTGACAAGTGATCTGTCATCTGGTTCTCACAACCTTTCTTGTCTTTGACTTCAAAGTCAAATTCTTGAAGTAGGAGTATCCATTGTATCAACCTGGGCTTGGCATCCTTTTTGCAAACAAGTAGCGAAGAGCTGCATGGTCAGTGAAAACAGTTACCTTGGTGCCAATAAGATATGTTCTGAACTTGTCAAATGCAAACACCACTGCTAGCATCTCTTTCTCAGTAGTTGTATAGTTCTGTTGGGCTGCATTAAGTGTACGACTTGCATAGTTGATAGCCTTGAACATCTTGTCTCGCCTCTATCCCAATGCTGCTCCCACAGCATAGTCGCTAGCGTCGTACATGAGCTCAAAGGGCTCCTTCCAATCAGGCACTATCATAATGGGAGCAGAAATCAGTGCCTTCTTGATCCTGTTAAACGCCTGCAAACAATCATCGTCAAAAATAAATGTCGAATCTTTCTCTAAAAAATTACATAAAGGTCTAGTAATTTTAGAGAAAATCTTTGATATAACGACGGTAGAACTCGGCATGTCCCAAGAAACTTCTGATCCCTTCACATTCTTCGGTGGTGGGAGATTTTCAATTGCCACAACTTTGGCTCTGTCAACTTCTATTACTCTAGCCGAAATTTTATGCCCAAGCACAATACCTTCTAAAACCATGAAGTGACATTTTTCCCAATTCAAAACTAAATTCTTCGCCTGACATCTCTGCAAAACAATGCATTAGATTTTGCAAACAGTGATCAAAAGATGAACCAAACACAGAGATATCATCCATAAAAACTTTCATTATTTCCTCGACCATGTCAGAAAATATGGCCATCATACACCTCTGAAAAGTAGCAGGTGCATTGCACAGACCAAATGGCATTCTCCTGAAAGCAAATGTACCGTAAGGGCAAGTGAAGGTAGTCTTCTCCTGATCCTCCGGTGCTATGACAATCTGATTGTAACTTGAATAACCATCTAGAAAGCAATAATAATGATAACCACCTACTCTATCAAGCATCTGGTCAATAAAGTGAAGAGGGAAGTGATCTTTCCTAGTAGCATCATTCAATTTCCTGTAGTCTATGCATACTCGTCAATCCACGTCACTGGACGAGTTGAAATCAATTCATTATTCTCATTTCTCACTACAGTTATTCCCCCTTCTTAGGCACTACTTGTACTGGTGAAACCCACGAGCTATCAGATATAGCATAAATAACACCAGCATTTAACAATTTTAATACCTCAGCCCTCACAACTTCTTTCATTGCTGGATTAAGCCTTCTTTGATGATCAACATAGGGTGAATATGACTCCTGCATCAAGATTTTATGCATATAAACAGTAGGGCTAATCCCCTTTATATCAGACAATTGTCCATCCCAAAGCATATTTAAATATCCTCAACACTCTCAACAATTTCTCTTTTTCAGTACAAGTAAGAAAGGTAGAGATGATTACCGGATATGTCAAATTTCACCTAAAAATGCATAACAAAGGTGGCTTGGCAGTTCCTTCAATTCAGGGGATGATTTTGGTACCTCTTTACTTGCATCTTCAAGTAGCTCTACATGATGCACATCACTCTTTTCTTTAGGCAGTGTATTGAGAGCAAGTAACTCCTCTTGCACATCCCAATCATCTTCATCCAGTGTAGACGCCGATTCCAACAAGCATCTCTCTAAGGAATCTTTCGTCATCCTACCTGCACCAACATGAGATACACATGAATCCATTACATCAATATAATTACAAGTACTTACCTCATTTGGTTCTTTGATTGTGTTATAGATGTTGAACATGACTTCTTCTCCACCTACTCTTAATGTGAGTTCTCCTTTGTGTACATCTATCAATGCTTTTCCAGTGGCCAAAAATGGCCTTCCAAAGATAAGCGGAGTCTCCTGATCTTCTTCCATATCCAGAATGACAAAATCAACAGGAAATATAAATTTGTCTACCTTTACCAGAACATCCTCCACTATCCCCCGTGGATATGTAAGTGATCTGTCCGCCAGCTGCAGGGTAATAGTGCTAGGCTTCACCTCGCCAAGCTCCAAAGTCCTGTAAATAGAAAAAGGCAATAAATTAATACTGGCACCTAAATCACATAAAGCTTTATTTACTCTAGAACCACCAATAACACAAGGAATAGTAAAACTCCCTAGATCTTTGAGTTTCTGTGGTAGTTTCCTTTGGAGTATGGCGCTACACTCTTCGGTCAACTTTACTGTCTCAAACTCATGCAACTTCCTCTTCTTTGACATCACATCTTTGATGAGCTTTGCATAGCTTGTCATTTGCTCTAAAGCATCAGCAAATGGAATGTTGATGTGAATATTCTTGAAAATCTCTAAAATTTTGCAAATTGATCATCCAATTTCTTCTTTTTGAACCTCTGCGGATATGGAAGAATTGGCTTAAATACCGGAGGTTGTTCAACTTCAACTTCAACTTTGGATTCCTCAGTTTCCTCTTTTTCAACTGTCTTCTCCTTGTCCATCCTCTCTTTGGAACTTTGGACATCTAGTTCTCTTCCAATTCTCAAAGTTACAGCTTTGCATTGCTCCTTTGGATTCACTTCAGTATTACTTGTGAATTGACCTTTATTTTGATCTCTCAATGCATTAGCCAATTGTCCAATCTGTGTCTCCAATGATTTCATTGTGGCACCCATATTTCCCATGTGAGTTTCCATGCCATCAAGATGAGATTCAGTCCTAGCCATCCTTTTACTAGATTCAGCAACAAATGTCCCAACTAGATCCTCAAGTGAAGGTTTCCTTCCCCCTTTGATGTATTGAACCCCGGTGGATGATTCAACACATTCTTATTATTAGCATATGAAAAACTCTCATGATTTCTCAAACCAGGATGATAAGTGTTAGGGGGAGGGTTACCTCGATATCCTCCGTAGCCACCAAAATTCCTATTGTTGATATAATGAGCTTCATTAGGAATATGTGGTTCTTCAGTAACAACCGATGCATTTTCAACCTCTGATGTACTAGCCTTATTCATTGCTGCAATTTGAGTTGTTAAAGCTGAAACTTGAGCGATGAGTGATGTAATAGGATCTATGGCATAAATTTCAGCTTGCTTCTTTACTCCTGACATCTCAGACGGCCACTGATAACTGTTAATGGTCATCTGTTCAAGCAAATCATATGCTTGCTCAGGTGATTTTGCAAATATCGTGCCTCCAGGTGCTGCATCCACAGTGCCTCTTGTTTGTCCATTCAAACCATTATAAAACAATTCAATCTGTACCCAATCTTCAAAACCATGGTTTGGACACCTCCTCAACAACTCCTTATACCGTTCCCATGCCTCATATAATTGCTCAAAGTCAGTCTGCCTAAAAGTACTTATCTCAATTTTCAACTGTGCACACTTCGCAGGTGGAAAATATTTAGCAAGAAACTTGGTTGTTAATTCCTGCCATGTAGTGATACTCCCCAAAGGAAGCGATTGGAGCCATCCTCTTGCTTGGCCCCTAAGAGAAAAATGAAACAAGCGCAATCGAATTATATCATCAGAAACACCATTTATTTTTACCGTGTCAGTGATTTCAAGGAATGTTCTGAGATGTAGATGAGGATGTGCAGTAGCGGCTCCCCCAAACTGGTTCTGTTGAACCATGTTTATCAATGCGGGTTTGAGCTCAAAGTTGTTTGCATTGATAGTCCCTCGTACCGGCCTAAAATGATTTCTGATGGGTATTGCAGGGGGTGGATTTTCATTATCTCTGTTGTCAGCCATTGCTTGATTCTCTTCTCTTCTTGCCTTTCTTAATCTTCTTACGGTTATTTCGATCTCAGGATCAAAGATAAGCAAGTCAAGATTTTGCGATCTTCGCATGCACTGTTAAACAAAGATAAGAAACAAATCAATGTTTAATGTAAAACAGCAAAAAAAGCTCTAAATTAAAATCTAAACTAATTGGTAACAATACTAATATAAATTTATAATAAACATTCCCCGGCAACGGCGGCAAAAACTTGTTGCATGTTTTCTTGATTGCTCGCAAGTTCACGACGTCAAGTTATAGTAAAATGTAATTTTGAGTACAAGTGTCGATCCCACGAGGAATGTATTTCTAAACTTATATTAATGCTTGTAATTGAAATAGTCTCGACTTTATTTGGAATAATAAATTGACAGATTTGTTTGCACCAATAACTAGATTGAAAATAAATTTAATTATAGTACCAAATAGTAGTAAACAACAATGGAATAAAAGATCTAGAGGTCCGATTTCACGCAACTATCCACCATGTGTTATTTTGTGTAGCTATATTATAAATGGCCTTCTTATTCATTAGCCAAGAATTCTATAATTATCTACTCCCTCTCCCGAGTGCTAAGTAGATACTAATTATCTAACAAAGGATTGTCACGTCCCCGTCGACAATCTATAATTAAATAATACAATAAGCAATAACTTTTTTTAACGGCTTCAATATCAATATATGTCCTCCCGAACTATATAAATACCATCGATGTATTTTTCCCTTTCTTGTTTATAAATTCTCTTTTCCAAGTGATAAATTATAAACATAATAATCATTCAAGATATGACCAGTAAAATGAAAGCATTAAGATTTGAAAATTACAAATGAACAATAAGGAAAACTTATATAGCATAATTCATAAATCCCAACACATGGTTTCTAGTTTTGTTCCATCATTCCTCTAGAAATAAGAATTAGTTCATAATAATAAAAACAACACAACAACACATGAATCTTAAACAAACATATCAAATAAAAATAAAGAAAGAAGAACTTAGAAAAAGAGATTTGGAGTGCAAGATATTTCTGTCCAGAAGTGTGCAAGAGATTTCCTAAGGATGATGAACTTGAGCTTCTATCCCTTCTTTGTAGCCTCCTCTCCTTTCCTTTTGCTCCCCCCCAATACCTAGATAATGAATAATAAAAGCCTTTTATAGTCCTAGACAAGTCTTTGCATGCAAAACACAAAAGTCATCAACTCCCATGCTCAGCACACCAAAGTTTCAGAATTTCCAGACTTTGTCTGTCAAAGATGGCACACCCGCGGTAAAGATGGCACCGCGGGTGCGGTGCTGTTTCGGGGTGCCTTTCATTTTTGAACTACGAAGACCGCAGGTGTGGTAAAGTAAGGACCGCAGGTGCGGTGTAGCTTCGGGGAAATCTTTTCATTTCTAAATTCAGTGACCGCGGGTGCGGTCCATATGCTACCGCGGGTGCGGTAATGCTTCTGCCACTTTATCTTTTGCACTTTCCAATTCAACTATCCACCATGTGTTATTTTGTGTAGCTATATTATAAATGTCCTTCTTATTCATTAGCCAAGAATTCTATAATTATCTACTCCCTCTCCCGAGTGCTAAGTAGATACTAATTATCTAACAAAGGATTGTACTGTCCTCGTCAACAATCTATAATTAAATTTATTTTCAATCTAGTTATTGGTGCAAACAAATCTGTCAATTGATTATTCTAAATAAATTCGAGACTATTTCAATTACAAGCATTAATATAAGTTTAGAAATACATTACTCGTGAGATCGACACTTGTACTCAAAATTACATTTTACTATAACTTGACGTCGTGCACTTGCGAGTAATCAAGAAAACACGCAACACTGATTCATAAGAAAATGAAGGCAGCTCAAGATAGACATGCCAAATATGTCAATATTCGACGTAGACCATTGGTATTTGAGGCAGGAGATCGAGTGTTCTTAAAGATTTAACCTTTCAGAGGAGTTGTCAGATTTGGCAAGAAAGGGAAGCTGTCTCCACGTTACATTGGGCCGTATGAGATTCTCGAGAAGATAGGAGATCGTGCCTATCGACTCGCCTTACCGCCTTCTTTATCTGCGATACATGATGTCTTCTATGTATCGTTGTTGAGTAAATACCTAGCTGATGCTTCGCATGTTATTCAGCCAGATGAGGCTGAGCTGGATGAAACTCTGAGTTATTTTGAAATGCCGATTCAGATTCTCGATCGAAAGGAAAAACAGCTCAGAACGAAGACAATTCCGCTTGTGAAGGTTCAGTGGAGTCGTCATGGCATCGAGGAAGCTACCTAGGAGACTGAATCAGATATGAGGCAGAGATTCATAGAACTATTTCACTTATGTGAGTATTCTTATTTAGCTTCTATTCTCCATTCCTTATTGTATCTGATTGGATATCTAAGTTGATTGTCTGTGATTTCGAGGACGAAATCGGATCTTAGGGGGGCAGAAATGTACTGCCCGAGATTTTTTATCTGTTAATCTGCTAAATGATTTATTGTGAATTGATATGATTGTGAGATGATTAATCGGGACACGATTTGATTCAGCATGAAAGGTTGTATGTGCGAGGACAGTACACCTCGCGCATATGCGGGACCAGGAGGCACGCATATGCGCGAAGTGGGCAGAGGACCTCGCGCATATGCAGCGGTGGGTGTGCGCGCATATGCGCGAGCTGTGCAAGAATCAAATGCCAAGTCCATAGGACCTCGCGCATATGTGCAGCGATGGGGCGCGCATATGCGCGAGCTGCCGAGAAGGAAAAGGTGGAGACCAGTAGGTCTCGCGCATATGCGCCGAATGCAGTACCATGTTTCTATTCATGCAGGCTTCAACTGGGCGTAAGTTTTACTAAATTTTGATATGTTTTGAAATTATGATATTGCCAGAATCGGATATGGTTCATATATGATGTTCTTGACATATTAGACGTCGTATAATTGAAACCGGATTGAAGAACGGATACCGTATGAAATTGTTATGAATTTGATTGAGATTTGATATCAGATTGGTGTTGTTATCGATTGTGAGTTGCAAGAATTGATATGTATTGATTTGTATTGCTCGGTATATTCAGATTGTTCTGTTATGTCGTGATTTTGAGTTAGATTCATATTGATCAGATTCGGTGTTGATTTGAGCAGTATATTGATATTGTACTTCTTGATATTGTCATTGCCAGATTGAGTATTGACAAACTTCGAATTCCAGACTTGAACGTTGTCAGAACTGCTATTAAACAAAGGTATAAGTCAATGTCGAACCGAGAGAATGACTCGAGGGTGATATACTTGAGTTTCCCTAACCACATACTTATTGTTATTGTGTGCATTGATTTAGATTGATTTGCTTGTTCTATTGATTTATAGAAAGCATGTATTAGACGATTGGTCTTGTGACAGACGGGCCTGATAGTGATGGAATCTTCACTGACCCATTGCACATTGTCACCGAATAGTGATTGACAGGATATGCCAAAGTCTGTGACGGATTGGTCAAGATACATGATGTTTGGTTTATATCGATGTTTGATTAGAGGTGGAATTTACTTCTTTTACTGAAATTCGATATAGGAATGCCAACGTCTGGAAACCGGGATCCCTAGACTAGGAATGAGTCTAGTCTGAGATATGGAGTCATGAGTTGATTTACAGATTTATGTTGAATTATGTTTTCAGATTTTGATACATATTACTGATATCTGTTTCATGCTTTATATTGATTATATGATTGCATGTATCGTTGGTTTATACTGGGATATATTTCTCACCGGAGTTATCCGGCTGTTGTCGTGTTTGTATGTGTGCATGACAACAGGTGGGACGGGATCAGGGTCGAGGAGATGAAGAGAGATTGTGAGTAGAGTGGAGACTACGGACTTGGATTCTAGATAGGGTTTGAACACTTGATATGTAGATGTTAAACCTTAATTTAAATTATTGTATATGGTACATGACTTATACTTGTTTCGATGTACATATATTCGAATGAGTTCCATTATGTTTCCATTTAACATTTGTATTAAAAAAAATTTAGACCATGTTTATTATAATTGAATTAATTATACCCACAGACGATTAAGAAATGAATTAGCGTCCGGGTCCCCACAGTTATGGTCCAGTGGGAGCTAGACGATCATGTTTCCTTGGATACGAATACGAATACGATTATATTTTAATACGTAAGGCCAAGGGCCAGTAACGAGTGAGAGTGTCGCTAGTGTCCCCGTCGCCCAGTATTGTGGTTACATGTAGATGGATCCATCGCCCACCACTGTAGACGAACAAGAAAGTCACAATCAACAATCTGAATTCAACCAACACGAATATGAATATGAATACGTATATATTGATGATGATATAAATATGTTTATGATAAGATGAAAATGTCTATGATTTTACATGTTTATGAAAATGTTATTTTAAAGTACAAATATTTTCACTGTTGTATGTGATTTGTATTACGTATTATTTGTTATCAAGAATAAGTGTGTTGAGTTTTTAGACTCACTAGGTGTGATTGAATGCAGGTGAGTAATATAATAATGTTGAGGGAGGCTTGGACGCCTGATTTGACTGGACTGGAGGTTCACATAACCCGAGGACCAGCGCTTCTATTTTCGGCACTTATGATTTAAGTTTATGATTTAATTTTTCAATATTTTTAAGACTTTTATTTATGCTTTGAGAGGTTTTTGAGAGATTTAGTATGAGCTATACTTTTCAAATTTATTGCTTTTTAGGCTCGGTAAAATGTTTGACGATTTGACTATTTCCTTTGATTTCAAATACTAGTTGGTGGTTTAATTTTTAAAATGGTGTCAATTTATTTTATATAATTTGTTTTAGGGTCGGCCGAATTATGAGTGTTAGAAAAAAAAAATTAGTACTTTTTAAGCAAAACGAATAGCAGACGTTTCAGCAACTCTGTATACGAGTGTCCCAACTCTCTCTAGGTTCTCGAACGGTCCGATGAATTTAGGGCTGAGCTTGCCTTCTTCCCAAATCTCATCACACCCTTCATCGGTGCGAATTTCACAAAAAGGTAATCCTCTACTGCGAACTCAAGATCCCGGCACCTCTGATCAGCATAACTTTCTACTGGCTCTGAGCGGTCCTCATCCTGTCCTGAATCTTGACCACTAACTCTGCAATCCGCCTGAAAATGTCTGGACTTAACTATGCTCTATCTACTACCTCATCTCAATACATTAACGACCTACACTTCCTACCGTACAGTTCCTTTTATAGAGCCATACCGATCGAAGCCTGATAACTGTTGTTGTATGTGAACTCCACGAGAGGTAACTTCGGCTCCCAGCTGCATTGGAAGTCGATCCTGCAATCTCGGAGTAGGTCCTCTAGAATCTGAATCACACTCTCTGACTTTCTTTCTGTCTGATGACGGAACGCAGTACTGAACAGCAGCTTATTGCCCAATGCCTGGTGTAGACTCTTCCAGAATGCAGACGTGAATCTCAGATCCCTGTCTGACACGATGGACACTAGAATCTCGTGCAGTCTGAACATCTCTCTAATGTACATCTTTGCGTACTGAGTCATGGTGAAAGTCTTCCTGATCGGTAGGAAATGAGCTGATTAGTGAGCCGATCAACTATCACCTAGATGGAATTATATCCTCCATTAGTCCTCGGAAGCCCGTCACAAAGTCCATGGTGATGTTCTCCCATTTTCACTCGGGAATAGGGAGTGGCTCCTCTTCCTTGATGGGCTCTGATGCTCTGCCTTGACCTGCTGACAAGTCAAACACTCGGAAGCGAATCGCAGAATATCCTGCTTCATGCTCGGCCACCAATAAAGAGTCTGCAGATCCTTATACATATTTTTACTCCCTTGGTGGATGGAGTACGAGGTGCTGTGGGCCTCGCTCAAGATATATGCTCTAATGGAATCACTGTCAGGAACCCGTAGACGGTCCTTATACCAGACTATGCCGTCCACAACTGTGTACAGTCTCTGGCCCTTAGCCTCGTCCGCCTAGTCTCCACTTCTGCAACTGCTCGTCAAAAGTCTGCCTTGCCCAAATTATCTCTCAATGTCGGTTGCACTCTCAGAGTAGGAAGATTTGGGGTGTCGCCCTTGGCACAAAATGTAAGCTAAAAAATCTGAATCTCCACCTGTAGCGGTCTCTGTACCGACATAATAAGCAATCACTGCGTGCTTTTTGCTCAGAGCGTCTGCAATCACATTAGCCTTAACCGGATGGTAGATAATGTCACAGTCATAATCCTTCACTAGCTCTAGCCATCTCCTCTGTCTCATGTTCAGCTCTTTCTGTGTGAAGAAGTACTTCAGGCTCTTGTGATCAGTGAAAATCCTGCACTTCTCCGCATATAGATAGTTTCTCCAAATCTTCAGGGAAAATACCACTGCTGCTAGCTCGAGGTCATGAGTCGTATAATTCTTATCATGGACCTTCAGCTGTCTGGATGTGTAGGCTATAACCTTGTCATCATGCATCATAACCGTGCCCAAACCAAGCTTCGAAGCATCTGTGTAAACCACGAACTCTCTCTACCCTGATGGCATCGCTAGAACTGGTGCAGTGGTAAACTCTTGCTTCAATCGGTCAAAGCTCTCCTGGAACTCAGATCCCCATATAAACTTGGCATTCTTCTTTGTTAAGGCGGTCGGCCCAAGAATTCCACTCTGTCAAGCCAGAACTCGCAGTTAATGAACTTGGCATAGAGCCTCTGATCCTGTAGCGTCTGCAGTACGGTCCTCAGATGCTGGCTATGCTCCTCTCTGCTCCTCGAATAGATCAAAATATCGTCAATGAAAACTATGACGAACTGATCCAAATATGGCTGAAACACACAATTCATGAGAACACTGATGCTCTCAAAAGCTGATCAAACAAATCCTCGATCCTTGGCAACAGATTCTTGACTGTGACCCTGTTCAACTCTCGGTAGTCAATGCAAAGCCTCATGCTGCCATCCTTCGTTTTAACGAACAGTACTGGTGCGCCCCAAGGAGAAAAGCTATGGTGAATGAATCCTTTATCTATCAAATCTTGTACATGATCTTTCAGTTCTTTCATCTCGGCAGGTGCTAGACGGTAGGGTCCTTAGAGGTAGACATGGTACCTAGCATGAGCTCGAATGATAAGTCCACCTCTCTGTCCGTTGGGATGCCTAAAAATCGTAAGGTAAAACACTGGGAAACTCTCTAACTACATCAATGTCCTCTAGCGTCTGACTGACTGGCTCTGTCACTGATACTATACTTGCCAAAAACGCTTGGAAGCCTCTCTTCATGAGCTTCCTCGCACAAATACAGGAAATGATGTGAGACATCTACTGATGTCTTGCTGCCTCAAAAATAAACGGCTTACCGCGGGTGTGGTAAAGTAAGGACCGCAGGTGCAGTGTAGCTTCGGGGAAATCTTTTCATTTCTAACTTCAGTGACCGCGGGTGCGGTCCATATGCTACCACGGGTGCGGTAATGCTTCGGCCACTTTATCTTTTGCACTTTCCAATTCAACTATCCACCATGTGTTATTTTGTGTAGCTATATTATAAATGTCCTTCTTATTCATGAGCCAAGAATTCTATAATTATCTACTCCCTCTCCCGAGTGCTAAGTAGATACTAATTATCTAACAAAGGATTGTACCGTCCCCGTCAACAATCTATAATTAAATTTATTTTCAATCTAGTTATTGGTGCAAACAAATCTGTCAATTTATTATTCTAAATAAATTCGAGACTATTTCAATTACAAGCATTAATATAAGTTTAGAAATACATTACTCGTGGGATCGACACTTGTACTCAAAATTACATTTTACTATAACTTGACGTCGTGCACTTGCGAGTAATCAAGAAAACACGCAACACTGATTCATAAGAAAATGAAGGCAGCTCAAGATAGACAGGCCAAATATGCCAATGTTCGATGTAGATCATTGGTATTTGAGGCAGGAGATCGAGTGTTCTTAAAGATTTCACCTTTCAGAGGAGTTGTCATATTTGGCAAGAAAGGGAAGCTGTCTCCACGTTACATTGGGCCGTATGAGATTCTCGAGAAGATAGGAGATCGTGCCTATCGACTCGCCTTACCGCCTTCTTTATCTGGGATACATGATGTCTTCTATGTATCGTTGTTGAGGAAATACCAGGCTGATGCTTCGCATGTTATTCAGCCAGATGAGGCTGAGCTGGATGAAACTCTGAGTTATTTTAAAACGCCGATTCAGATTCTCGATCGAAAGGAAAAACAGCTCAGAACGAAGACAATTCCGCTTGTGAAGGTTCAGTGGAGTCGTCATGGCATCGAGGAAGCAACCTAGGAGACTGAATCAGATATGAGGCAGAGATTCAAAGAACTATTTCACTTATGTGAGTATTATTATTTAGCTTCTATTCTCCATTCCTTATTGTATCTGATTGGATATCTAAGTTGATTGTCTGTGATTTCAAGGACGAAATCGGATCTTAGGGGGGGAGAAATGTACTGCCCGAGATTTTTTATCTGTTAATCTGCGAAATGATTTATTGTGAATTGATATGATTATGAGAGGATTAATCGGGACACGATTTGATTCAGCATGAAAGGTTGTATGTGCGAGGACAGTACACCTCGCGCATATGCGGGACCAGGAGGCACGCATATGCGGGAAGTGGGCAGAGGACCTCGCGCATATGCGCGGTGGTTGTGCGCGCATATGCGCGAGCTGTGCGAGAATCAAATGCCAAGTCCATAGGACGTCGCGCATATGTGCGGCGATGGGGCGCGCATATGCGCGAGCTGCCGAGAAGGAAAAGGTGGAGACCAGTAGGTCTCGCGCATATGCGCCGAATAGCAGTACCGTGTTTCTATTCACGCTGACTTCAACTGGGCGTAAGTTTTACTAAATTTTGATATGTTTTGAAATTATGATATTGCCAGAATCGGATATGGTTCATATATGATGTTCTTGACATATTAGACGTCGTATAATTGAAACCGGATTGAAGAACGGATACCGTATGAAATTGTTATGAATTTTTGATTGAATATGATTGAGATTTGATATCAGATTGGTGTTGTTATCGATTGTGAGTTGCTAGAATTGATATGTATTGATTTGTATTGCTCGGTATATTCAGATTGTTCTGTTATGCCGTGATTTTGAGTTAGATTCATATTGATCAGATTCGGTGGTTGATTTGAGCAGTATATTGATATTGTACTTATTGATATTGTCATTGCCAGATTGAGTATTGACAAACTTCGAATTCCAGACTTGAACGTTGTCAGAACTGATATTAAACAAAGGTATAAGTCAATGTCGAACCGAGAGAATGACTCGAGGGTGATATACTTGAGTTTCCCTAAACCACATACTTATTGTTATTGTGTTCATTGATTTAGATTGATTTGCTTGTTCTATTGATTTATAGAAAGCATGTATTAGACGATTGGTCTTGTGACAGACGGGCCTGATAGTGATGGAATCTTCACTGACCCATTGCACATTGTCACCGAATAGTGATTGACAGGATATGCCAAAGTCTGTGACGGATTGGTCAAGATACATGATGTTTGGTTTATATCGATGTTTGATTAGAGGTGGAATTTACTTCTTTTACTGAAATTCGATATAGGAATGCCAACGTCTGGAAACCGGGATCCCTAGACTAGGAATGAGTCTAGTCTGAGATATGGAGTCATGAGTTGATTTACAGATTTATGTTGAATTATGTTTTCAGATTTTGATACATATTACTGATATCTGTTTCATGCTTTATATTGATTATATGATTGCATGTATCGTTGGTTTATACTGGGATATATTTCTCACCGGAGTTATCCGGCTATTGTCGTGTTTGTATATGTGCATGACAACAGGTGGGACGGGATCAGGGTCGAGGAGATGAAGAGAGATTGTGAGTAGAGTGGAGACTACGGACTTGGATTCTAGATAGGGTTTGAACACTTGATATGTAGATGTTAAACCTTAATTTAAATTATTGTATATGGTACATGACTTATACTTGTTTCGATGTACATATATTCGAATGAGTTCCATTATGTTTCCATTTAACATTTGTATTAAAAAAATTTAGACCATGTTTATTATAATTGAATTAATTATACCCACAGACGATTAAGAAATGAATTAGCGTCCGGGTCCCCACAGTTATGGTCCAGTGGGAGCTAGACGATCATGTTTCCTTGGATACGAATACGAATACGATTATATTTTAATACGTAAGGCAAAGGGCCAGTAACGAGTGAGAGTGTCGCTAGTGTCCCCGTCGCCCAGTATTGTGGTTACATGTAGATGGATCCATCGCCCACCCTGTAGACGAACAAGAAAGTCACAATCAACAATCTGAATTCAACCAACACGAATATGAATATGAATACGTATATATTGATGATGATATAAATATGTTTATGATAAGATGAAAATGTCTATGATTTTACATGTTTATGAAAATGTTATTTTAAAGTACAAATATTTTCACTGTTGTATGTGATTTGTATTACGTATTATTTGTTATCAAGAATAAGTGTGTTGAGTTTTTAGACTCACTATGTGTGATTGATGCAGGTAAGTAATATAATAATGTTGAGGGAGTCTTGGACGCCTGATTTGACTGGACTGGAGGTTCACATAACCCGAGGACCAGCGCTTCTATTTTCGGCACTTATGATTTAAGTTTATGATTTAATTTTTCAATATTTTTAAGACTTTTATTTATGCTTTGAGAGATTTTTGAGAGATTTAGTATGAGCTATACTTTTCAAATTTATTGCTTTTTAGGCTCGGTAAAATGTTAGACGATTTGACTATTTCCTTTGATTTCAAATACTAGTTGGTGGTTTAATTTTTAAAATGGTGTCAATTTATTTTATATAATTTGTTTAAGGGTCGGCCGAATTATGAGTGTTAGAAAAAAAAAATTAGTACTTTTTAAGCAAAACGAATAGCAGACGTTTCAGCAACTCTGTATACGAGTGTCCCAACTCTCTCTAGGTTCTCGAACGGTCCGATGAATTTAGGGCTGAGCTTGCCTTCTTCCCAAATCTCATCACACCCTTCATCGGTGCGAATTTCACAAAAAGGTAATCCTCTACTGCGAACTCAAGATCCCGGCACCTCTGATCAGCATAACTTTCTACTGGCTCTGAGCGGTCCTCATCCTGTCCTGAATCTTGACCACTAACTCTGCAATCCGCCTGAAAATGTCTGGACTTAACTATGCTCTATCTACTACCTCATCTCAATACACTAACGACCTACACTTCCTACCGTACAGTTCCTTTTATAGAGCCATACCGATCGAAGCCTGATAACTGTTGTTGTATGTGAACTCCACGAGAGGTAACTTCGGCTCCCAGCTGCATTGGAAGTCGATCCTGCAATCTCGGAGTAGGTCCTCTAGAATCTGAATCACACTCTCTGACTTTCTTTCTGTCTGATGACGGAACGCAGTACTGAACAGCAGCTTATTGCCCAATGCCTGGTGTAGACTCTTCCAGAATGCAGACGTGAATCTCAGATCCCTGTCTGACACGATGGACACTAGAATCTCGTGCAGTCTGAACATCTCTCTAATGTACATCTTTGCGTACTGAGTCATGGTGAAAGTCTTCCTGATCGGTAGGAAATGAGCTGATTAGTGAGCCGATCAACTATCACCTAGATGGAATTATATCCTCCATTAGTCCTCGGAAGCCCGTCACAAAGTCCATGGTGATGTTCTCCCATTTTCACTCGGGAATAGGGAGTGTCTCCTCTTCCTTGATGGGCTCTGATGCTCTGCCTTGACCTGCTGACAAGTCAAACACTCGGAAGCGAATCGCAGAATATCCTGCTTCATGCTCGGCCACCAATAAAGAGTCTGCAGATCCTTATACATATTTTTACTCCCTTGGTGGATGGAGTACGAGGTGCTGTGGGCCTCGCTCAAGATATATGCTCTAATGGAATCACTGTCAGGAACCCGTAGACGGTCCTTATACCAGACTATGCCGTCCACAACTGTGTACAGTCTCTGGCCCTTAGCCTCAGTCCGCCTATCTCCACTTCTGCAACTGTTCGTCAGAAGTCTGCCTTGCCCAAATTATCTCTCAATGTCGGTTGCACTCTCAGAGTAGGAAGATTTGGGGTGTCGCCCTTGGCACAAAATGTAAGCTAAAAAATCTGAATCTCCACCTGTAGCGGTCTCTGTACCGACAAATGAGCAATCACTGCGTGCTTTTTGCTCAGAGCGTCTGCAATCACATTAGCCTTAACCGGATGGTAGATAATGTCACAGTCATAATCCTTCACTAGCTCTAGCCATCTCCACTGTCTCATGTTCAGCTCTTTCTGTGTGAAGAAGTACTTCAGGCTCTTGTGATCAGTGAAAATCCTGCACTTCTCCGCATATAGATAGTTTCTCCAAATCTTCAGGGAAAATACCACTGCTGCTAGCTCGAGGTCATGAGTCGGATAATTCTTATCATGAACCTTCAGCTGTCTGGACGTGTAGGCTATAACCTTGTCATCATGCATCATAACCGTGCCCAAACCAAGCTTCGAAGAATCTGTGTAAACCACGAACTCTCTCTGCCCTGATGGCATCGCTAGAACTGGTGCAGTGGTAAACTTGTAAAAGCCTGAAAATCCTTACTTTGAAAATTTGCGGAAATTAAAAATTTTCTTTTTAAAAGAACTTAAACGGTCTCATTCATAAAATCACTGGTGAATCAAGTTCAATGTTTCAAATTATTGCAGCGGAAGAAAAATAAAGTTGCCAACAATAACAACTTAAAATTTGTCCAACGACTGATAAAATTATTAGCGGAAAAATAACAACTGCTGCGCTGAGGTCCTCGGGTGCCACTACTGCCGACCCAAGCTGGCTCACTGGTCCCCGCCCTCGGCCCTGGCCTCATCAGTACCTACAACAATCAAGTCTAGTGAGCCTAAAGACTCAGCATGCATATATCGCAGGTAACGAGTAAAATCTGAAGTAAAATATGCATGGGATAAAATATCATGTCATGAGGCATGCTGAAAATAATCTGTACTCATGCTGAAAATAATATGTACTGAGAAATTATAATACGTGCATAACTGAACTGATAATCACAGTAAAAATGTTTGCTCCTTGGAGCCCTGTACTGAAATAACTGGTAAAATTTTCCGTTGAGATTATGTTTTACGCCTGTGGCCACTGCACTAAGCTGAACTGATCGGTAACTGGCTACCGGGGAGTCTGAAACTGAACTGATCTGGCCGGTCACTGGCGACCGGGTGGTACCAAACTGAACTGAGCGGTCACTGGCGACCGTATAAAATAATACTCCCACATAGTGAATGAACCACAAGCCATATCGCATAAATCTCAAAAATAATCATTTTCTGTTTTTCATGCACGTAATATAATTAACTGGCATAATGAAAAATCCTGTAATTTTTCCGACTGGATTGGATTGGATCGTCCCCCAGGCTCGCTCCAACCTAACTGTGCCATGAAAAATATGCAATAGCTCAAACTTGACCAACTATGCAATTTAGTTCAAAAGATGCGACTATGACGCCTAATGACTTCGTATTTAATCATGACTCCGAACCAACCCGAACCAACACTGAACCGACGTATAGTCATGATTAAAATACGCTGAAAATAATGAAATAATGCTCCTAAAATTATGAGGGTCGAAATCTAGGTGGAATGGAGGCCAAAACAAGAAACGCTCTTTCGAGAGTCAATTTGGCACATCGCATCGTAAATTCTCGTACGACTTCAAAAATGCTCCGAATGACAAACGGCCAAAAACATGACCTTCCTAACTCAATGAGGCACTGTCCAGTCCAAGGCCATGGGCTAAAAGCCAACCAAGAACTCAAACGAGCCTTCTAAACGACACAGCAACTTGCTGTAAATTTCCAGCAGCTGCGCACCCGTGCGTCTTGTGTTGGTTTCGTGTCTTTCGGCCATTGGGGTGTGAACCACCGACCAGAGACCCTTACCAACATCCTAAGGAATGATTTGAACCATGGCTAAGGGGCCTAGGCCAGCCACAATCCGAACCACACCAGAAACACGACCACACTCCTAGCCGAGAACGTAATCTGCGCGCTTGGGGAGTTTCGCTTTGTCTGCTGTCATGGACCTTTCCAGTGGCCATTTGGTTGACCATGGCACGATCTTGACATCAAGGGGTATGGTGTGAACCAGGGCTAAAGGCGAGATGCCAAACGAGGTCCATCCCAAACCACCCAAAACCGAGGGACACATGCAGAATTCAAAGGGGCGAAGGGGCTGTTTTTGTTCTTTGATTTGAAAACCGATGCAACCATGGACCAAGCCTTGAAAGGCCGACTTGGTCACGTCTTAAACATCATAAGGAGATGTTCTAACCATGGCTATGGCCCCTGGGGCAGCCAAGATCAGATTCATCCCACTTGACAGCAAGCTGCAAATTTGAAACTCAATATGACACTAAGGGAAGTGTTGCTGCCATTCTAGTTGCTGGGGGAAAAAGAGGCTTTAAACAATGGTCAAATCCCTTCTTAATACACTCTATATCAATCCTAGATGTAGCCTGGAAAGCCTGGACGTGAGCCAACCCCTGAAATCACTAAAACCATGCACAACCGTGAAGCACAAGGTGGAACAAAATCTGTGCAGAATTTTCAATAATGTTGCTGTCAAAAATTTCGGTTTTAGGCTATCAAACCATGATCATGTAATGTTTAAAAATCATATTATGACTTGATTGAAGAGTCAAGGAAAATATACACATGCCTGCAAATTTGTTTAGAAGCAAATAAAAAATGATACGGCGGATACGACGCGGCGGAGTCGGAGTGGTATTTCTCTCTTGCTTTTTCTTGTTATTTTCTGCTGCAAGTTCTCGGTTCTTCTTGCTGCTGATTTCTATGGGATTTTCGAAGGTAAGGTGTGGAGGAAGATGCTAAGGAATGAAAGGGAGACTACTAGGAAAGATAAAGGAATCATGCAAGGGGACAAGATGGAAGGTGCAAGACAAGGAATTGATTGTAAATCAAATGCTTTGTTTCCTCTCCATACTACATGTCAATTGTGGGGTAATGGTGCTAATGAAATGGCCGAGAGTTTCTACCTAAAAGCAAGGTGAATTGTTGAATAAATCATGTGTTTTAAAGGTTTAAGATTTAAACACTAAATTATGAATTTTAATAAATTAAATTGTGGTCACGAGCTTGCATGGTATGATTTGTCTAACAATTTACTATGAAGATGTTAGGTTATAATCTCTTTAGTATATTAGGCCTGGATTAATTTATTCCCATTATTAATACAATTTAATTTAGGCTTTTAATTAATTAATGAGCATAAAAGAATTAATTAATAACTTAAGTCCAATTAATTAAATAAAATCCTAAAACATTCTTTATCATTAAAATAAATTATTTCTTGGCTTAAATTAAATTTAGAAATGTTTTCTTATTATTAATCTTATCTCTAATCTCCAACTCCGGTCCGGCCTCGCGTATTTATCTGAAAAGATAGCACTTAAACTACTGAATAAAATACTTAAGTTTAAAGAAAAGAATTTAAATACTCCTGCACTGAAAAATCATTTTAATTTCAATACTAAGAATTATGCATGGCTTATACGTAGTCAAATTTACGGGTTCTACAAAACTCTTGCTTCAATCGGTCAAAGCTCTCCTGGAACTCAGATCCCCATATAAACTTGGCATTCTTCTTTGTTAAGGCGGTCGGCCCAAGAATTCCACTCTGTCAAGCCAGAACTCGCAGTTAATGAACTTGGCATAGAGCCTCTGATCCTGTAGCGTTTGCAGTACGGTCCTCAGATGCTGGCTATGCTCCTCTCTGCTCCTCGAATAGATCAAAATATCGTCAATGAAAACTATGACGAACTGATCCAAATATGGCTGAAACACACAATTCATGAGAACGCTGATGCTCTCAAAAGCTGATCAAACAAATCCTCGATCCTTGGCAACAGATACTTGTTCTTGACTGTGACCCTGTTCAACTCTTGGTAGTCAATGCAAAGCCTCATGCTGCCATCCTTCGTTTTAACGAACAGTACTGGTGCGCCCCAAGGAGAAATGCTATGGTGAATGAATCATGTATCTATCAAATCTTGTATATGATCTTTCAGTTCTTTCATCTCGGCAGGTGCTGGACGGTAGGGTGCCTTAGAGGTAGACATGGTACCTAGCATGAGCTCGAATGATAAGTCCACCTCTTTGTCCGTTGGGATGCCTGAAAATCGTAAAGAAAACTCTGGGAAACTCTCTAACTACATCAATGTCCTCTAGCGTCTGACTGACTGGCTCTGTCACTGATACTATACTTGCCAAAAACGCTTGGAAGCCTCTCTTCATGAGCTTCCTCGCACAAATACAGGAAATGATGTGAGACATCTACTGATGTCTGGCTGCCTCAAAAATAAACGGCTTACCGCTGGGCGGTCGGACAGATACTGATCTCTGTCGGAAGTCAATGACAGCTCCGTTCAAGAAAAGCCAGTCCATACCCAATATAATATCAAACTCTGGCAACGGTAGCACAATCAAGTCTGCTTGCACCGCAAATTTCTGTAGCCGAAGTTCCAATCTTCTCACTATCTGAGAAGTGAACATCTGATCTCCGGATGGAATCAATACTCTGAACCCTGAATCTATTGCCACTGGTATTACCTAGTCGCTCGACGAAAGATTCAGATAAAAACGTATGTGTAGCTCCTGAATCTAGCAATGCATGTGTGGGAACACCTGAAATATATAACCATCCTGCGACAAAACTTACCATCAAAGCTGATCGCGTTGAAACTTAAGGAATTTCATACCAGTAATTATCCAAAAATCCTCGAAATTCACTGAACTAATCCCAATTATTCCCCAAAATACATCAATTTAACCCAAATATTCTTCCAAATTTTCGAAATTAAGCATCAAAAATTTCGAAATTTGCAAATTAGCCCTTAAATTTTCGAAAATTACCTTTGGCCCTATGAAAATTTTCGAAATTTGCAATTTGACCCTTCAACATTTTCAAATTTAGTCCCCTTATAGTCCATAAGATTCTCGAACATAAAGTTAAATCTCTAAAATTTTCAGAAACTTCGAAAATATTTCCCTAAAATTCTTGATTTTGGGAATTAGGTCCTCGCATTATCAGTTATTACTCTCGGGTCCTTAAATTTCTAAAATCCTGCAATTAAATCCTTAAATCCAACTAGGTAGATCATACATCCTAATTTACTCTATGTTATCAATCCCAAAAATTAATTCTCATAACAAACATATAACCCATGCAATTAAGCGATAAATTAAAATCTTAAACATAAGGGTTACCAGTTATCAACGTAGAATCTGTCTCCGCCTTAGCCTACTCAGCATGCATCACATATGCCCTGCCAGTAGTGGGACCCTTCTTCTGAGGGCAATCAGCCGCCTTGTGCCCCTCTTGTTTGCATACGAAGCATCTGAAGGTGCCCCACATGCATTTACCATAGTGAAGTTTGTTGCACTGCTTCCACGGTGGTCCTACTTCTGGCATGGGAGCCCCTGGTGCCTGAGGTTGCCGCTGTTGTCCTGGCCCCCTATACTGTCTCTGGGGCTTCTGCTGCCTCGGTGGTCCTGTATACTACTTCTTCTGTGGCTGAGAACTGGACCGAGCCTGATGCCGCTTCCTCTGCATCTCGAAGTCTATGTCCTCAGGGCCTGCTCTGCCTGAAAATCACACCCAGTCGCCTCATCATAACTAGTCGGTCTCATAAGCATCACATCTCCGTGCAAAGTCGGCCTCAGCCCATCCATTAAATGCCTCAGCTTCTGGGCGGAATCTCTAGCGATGAGGGGAACAAAATGACAGTCCCTATCAAACTTGCAGATGAACTCTGCCATAGATGAGTCCCCTTGTCGGAGACTCGCAAACTTCCTCGTTAGGAGGCCCCTAACATCAGCTGGGAAATACTTGACGTAAAACATCTCCTTGAACATGTACCACGTGAGAGTAGCTAAGTCCACTGCATGAGCGGCTCCCTCCCACAATAGGGATGCATCATCCCTAAACATATATATGGCGCACCTGACACGGTCGCCATCTCTCATCTGCAGATACTCATAGTGCAGCTCCAGCAATCAAATCCATCCCCTGCCAAGAATGGATCAGTGGTACCCTCGAACGCCTTTGGGTTGAGCCTTCTAAACTGCTCATAAACATTAGTCTGTGATCAGGGTGCCTACTGTGCCTGCTGCACCTGCTCCATAAGCCTAGCCATACCCTCTAGTACACGGTAATTGCATCTCCTAGCGGTTGTGGTGGTGGTCCCCTGCTCCCTCCAAGAATATCGTCATGTCTGTCTGCACTGGCTTCACGTCAAGGAGGCATGATATCTTAATACAATAAAATTCCAAACGTAACCGATCATGCAATTTAATCTAGTTTTCAAAACATTAAATCCTTAAATCAAAGAACAACTAAACATGTACTGAAAATCATAAATCATGTAATCATGCAGGTGATAGTAGTAAAAACATTTAAACATTTAAAACATAAAAGCTTACAAACTTGAGGCTTGAAGACTAAGCTGCAGAAGCTGGCGGTGGCACAACCCTATACAGGACCCTTGCTCTGATACCAACTGTGACGTCTACTAATTTAAAATGCTGCTAAATTTTTTTTTTAAAAGCTCACATTTTCAAAAATAAATATTTAATTATTCTACATGCATGCAACCCTACTGAAAATATGCCATTTAAAAATAATCGTGAATTTTCTTGACAACTAAAAATACTGCAGTTTAAAATTGTCGACACGACCATAATATGTGATAAGTGCAATTTATTTCACTTTTATTACTTGTATGTAACTTGGAATTTTTTTATTCTTCAGCAGGTTTTATGTGATTTATTGTTTTTGTTGTTGTAGTTTGGAAGCTCAGGATGAGAGTTTGGAGTTTTAAAATGTTGAATTGTGTGGGGACCCAGATACTAATTCATTTCTTAATCATTTTTGGGAATAATTAAATCAATTAAGATACACAGGGTCTAAATTTTTTTTAAAAAATATGAGAGTACGCAACATATGAAATAATCTTATTTCATTTACAAGATCGATATCCAGACCTAAGTACAAGTCCTGTAAAAAAGTCAAACATAACAACTAATGTTCCTTCACTACATGTCAGGTGATGAACAGATCTACTTCTAAGTCCGGATCTCCACGCTAACTGTCCTCTCTCATCCTCTTCTTGACCCTGATCATATCCCACCTGTTGTCATGCACACATACAAACAAGACAACAGCCGGATAACTCCGGTGAGAAGTACATCCCCGGTATAAATCATGTATACATGCAATCATATAAACAAATATAAAAGCATGAAACAAATATCAATAACATGTATCAAATCTGAAATACATGAATCGATGTAAAACTGTAAATTGACTCTGACTCATAATCTCTGACTCGACTCTTTCCTAATCTAGGGATCCTGATCTGAATAAGAACGTAACAATCTCCCACCTACTCTCCCGATCGTGGTGGCGGTACATTCTTATTTACGGACTTTGGTCCTGTCCATATCGAATCTCGCGATAGAAGTCACTCTACTCCTATGCAACATCGATATGACCAAACGTCCGGTGTCTTGGCACCTCTGCCAAAGACTTGGCATCTCCTGCCAAAGACTAGGCATGTCCGCACAAAACTAGGCACATCAGCCCAAAGACTAGGCACGTCCGCCCATAACTCTGTTCATAATAAAGGCTTAACTATAAATCAATAGAATAAGCATATCAATCTCAGAAATTGCAACATATCGAGACAATGACAATTAAGTATGTGATTTTGCGAAACCCAAGTTAAATCAAACTCGAGTTGTGCAATCTCGAATCAACATTGATTTATACCTTTCTTTCGTCAGTTTCTGGCTTTGTCAAAGTCTTAAGTTCGAATCTGTCAATATCAAATCTGAAATGACATTTCAAATAGGCACAATATCAATACACAATCCCAATCAATCCTGGATATAATCAGAATTCAATCTAATTCTGTTTCAATGGTATAACGACACAATCTCAATATACCCAGCGATACAATATCAATCAGATATCAATCCCAACATTTCATAATTGATAACAATACAATCTGGTATTAAATCTTAATCAATTCAACTTTGAAAATTTATAAAAATTCCATATGATATCTGTTCTTCAATCCTGTTTCGATTATACGATGTAAACTATGTCAAGAACACCATATATGAATAATATCTGATTCCTTCAATATCATAATTAACAAAAGGTAGTAAAACGTCCAGTTGAACTTCTCGTCGATAGAATCATGATACCGAAGTCGGATTGAAATTCTGACGGTTGGATTGTACAAAATCACAATAATAGTCTTCGAGGGAATATGAAGCTTTCTCCTGAAACTTTCCTCGTTTTCCTTCTGAATTCTGAGGCAATTGAAGACTTAGTATATTTATCTTGCATGTTAAGGTGCAAGTGGCTCTTCCTAGGTGCTGCACGTCTCGCGCATATGTACGACCTTCTTCGGCTCATATGCGCGAGACACTATGTCTCGGCGCGTAGCATCACAGCAACTCGCGCATATGCGTGCCCTCGCCCGGCGCATATGCGCGAGGTACTTTACAACTCTCTGCCACCCTCGCGCATATGCGCGAGTCCATGTCGCGCATATGCGCGAGGTTCTCTGCCTACCTCGCGCATATGCGCCCGGTCAGGTCGTGCATATGCGCGAGGAGTTCAGTCCTCGCATATAATTCGTGTCTTCGCTCGTCTTTCCCGGTCTGATCCGTTCTATCTATAATCACATCAATTTATCAACAAATCATTTCAGATTACATTAATCAAAATCTCGGGCATTACATTTCTCCCCCCCTAAGATACGATTTCGTCCTCGAAATCACAGGCAATCAAATCATATCAGAAAGAAATGTATAACAGAAGTTAAACAGAAAACTCGCATCAGTGAAACAACTCGGGTAATCTCTGTCTCATGTCTGATTCGGTTTCCCATGTAGCTTCTTCGATGCCATGACGACTCCACTGAACTTTGACAAGCGGAATAGTCTTTGTTCTGAGTTGCTTTTCTTTATGATCGAGAGTCTGGATCGGCATCTCGAAGTAACTCAGTGTCTCGTCAAGTTCGGCCTCGTCTGGCTGAATGACATGTGAAGCATCAGAAAGATATTTCCTCAATAAAGAAACATGAAAGACATCATGTATCCCAGATAAAGAATGCGATAATGCGAGTTGATAGGCACGATCTCCTATCTTCTCGAGAATCTCATACGGCCCAATATATCGTGGAGACAACTTCCCTTTCTTGTCAAATCTGACAACTCCTCTGAAAGGTGAAATCTTCAAGAATACTCGGTCTCCCGCCTCAAATACCAACGATCTTCGTCGAATATTGACATATTTGGCATGTCTGTCTTAAGCTACCTTCATTCTCTTCTGAATTAGCTTCACTTTCTCAGTCATCTCTTTGATCATATCAGGTCCAAGCTCAGGTACCTCAGAGATATCATCCCAATAAAGTGGGGATCTGCATTTCTTACCGTACAACGTTTCAAACGGTGCCATCTCAATACTCGTCTGATAGTTGTTGTTGTACGAAAACTCACAAAGTGGCAATGAATCCTGCCAACTAGTGCTAAAATCAAGCACTACAGCCCTAAGCAAATCCTCCAGTGTCTGGATAGTCCACTCTGACTATCCGTCAGTCTGAGGATGATATGCGGTACGCGGATGTAACTTCGTACCTAGAGCCTGCTGCAACTCTGCCAACGGTGCGAAGTAAACCGAAAATCACGGTCTGATACAATTGACTTCGGCACTCCGTGCGATCTGACCACTTCTCTGACATAGATCCCTGCCATCTGGTCATGTCGCTACGTCATTTTGTACGGAATAAAGCATGCTGATTTGGTCAATCTGTCAATGACGACCCAAATCGCATCGCAACCTCGGGAGGAAGCGGTAGCTTTGTCACAAAATCCATGGAAATGTGATCCCATTTCCATTCAGGAATAGACAAATTCTGTAACAAACCTCCTAGTTTCTTTCTTTCCACTTTTACCTGTTGGCAATTCAGACACTTCGATACAAACTCTGCAATATCTGATTTCATCTATTTTTCTCAAAACTGTCCTTTTCAAATTATAATATATCTTTCTGCCATCAAAACGAATACTAAATCGACTGCTATGCGCTTCTGATAATATCTGTCATTTCAAATCTGAAACATTCGGCACAATAAGACGATTATTCACATATAACACACTGTTACCAACCTGATATTCTGATCGATCCCCTGCTCTGATTATCGATATCGAGTTCTGTACGTTCTGATCAAATTTCTGAGCCGCTTTAATTTTCAAAATCAGCTCTGGTTCGGCCTGCACAATACAAATTCTCCACGGTCTACTATCTGTTGCAAACACGAATTTAGAACAACAACAATATTCAATCAGATTCGAGACATCAATTATCAATACTGATCTGCTAAACTCATAAAAATGCCATTTCTGACAATGATGTTGGTCTTGACTAGCTGATCACATCTTCAACGTGATTCAGAACACTCGCTATACCATCTTCGGATATAATGTGCCCCAAACAATACAATATGTCTCAGCCAAAACTCAAATTTTGCATGCAATTTCTCTGTTTTCAAAATACTCAGTACAATTCTCAAATATTCGTCATAAACAGTCATATTCTTCGCATATATCAAAATGACATCGATAAAATAAGTATAAAATCATTAAAATACTTCTAAAGCACACGGTTTATTAAACCTCTAAACATAACTGAAGCATCCCAAGGAGAAACACTCAATCTGATGTAACCCTTGGCCACTAAATCCTCCAACTGCTCTTTCAACTCTTTCAAGTCAATTGATGCCAATATGCATGGTGTTTTAGAGATAAAAACTATACCTGGCATCAATTCAATGCTGAAATCTATCTCTTTGACTAAAAGCAATCCCGGAATCTCATCTGAGAAACATCAGCAAACTCGTATACCACTAGCAAATCAGCCAATGATAGACTCGATTTCAGTACGTCAACTGAATACATAATGAATCCTCTGTTCCTTTCTGTAATCATCGAATCATCAACATCGCAGATATCAAAGAATTCTAGATCTAGAATCCTTACCATAGAATTTCCACTCTTCAGCCATATCAGGTCTGAATCTCACAATCTTATGGAAATAATCAATGGTAGCCCTGTACTTGGTCAGCACATCAATATCGATAATACAGGTAAAATCATACAACCCAAGTACAATACAATCTAACTCAATCTCATCATCATCATACTACAAGCATACAATGTTTAACCGGATTCACGGATATCAAACCTTTTACAAAGGAGAAGAAACAGATACATACTACAGTAGATAAGGATCCAACAGATAGAGCATATATCCATGCAATGTGTTCAAAAATAATCGTATAAAATGCACCAGTATCTATCAATATATATGCAGGTTAATATTACAGAAAACAATTACCTGCAACTACATCGTCCAGTACGTCATGGGCCTGTTCCTCGGTCAATGCCACACTCTGGCCTACTGTCTAGGAGGCTGGCTAACTGTCTGGCTTCATCCTGGCCTTAGGCTGTGACTGAGTAGAGGGTGGCTGGAATGAATGAACAGCAGATGATCGTCTATCAGCCTGTGTCACTGATCCCGATGATTCTGCTCCCTGGGGTCGTTGGGAACCTCGCTGTGGACAGACTTTACCAAAGTGTCCTGGCTGTCGAAAAACATGGCAACTACCAAACACACCTCGGCATTGCTCTGTGGGATGTCTTCCTCCACAGATTCTACAATAAATGCCTGTATAACTCTGGCCAGAACTACTAGAGCTAGATGAACTACTCCCTAATTTCTTAAACTGTTTCTTTCGAGATTTCAAAAAATCTTTCTTTCCACCACTACTACTGCCGCTATCAAATCTAGACGGTGATTGCAAGAATTGAGCTGAAGGTTGTTGTTGTTTTTGTGGTTGAGCAACATACGACATTCCTCGCCGTTGGATCAAACTTGCCTCAGCTCCCTTTGCTCTATTCAAGGCGTCAGCAAAATTATTGGGTCGTTCCACATTTACCAATCCAAATATCTCAGGATTCATTCCATTGATGAACTAATCAGCTACAGCTTCATTATTTCCAGCCACGTGGGGAGAAAAACGCATTAAAGTAGAGAATTTTGTTACATATTCTTCAATATTCAGCTGGCTCAGTTTCAAGTTAGCAAACTCTGTACTCTTGTCCTTTTGGTACGATACTGGGAAAAACTTTGGTAGAATTTAACTTTGAATATTTTCCATGTAATCACCGTACCACGCTGCTCTAAGGCTTCCTTGATTGCAAGCCACCAACTCTTTGCGACCTCGTGTAACTGGTGCCCAATCAGTTTAACTCTACGTTCATCTAGGTAATCAAGTGAATCAAACAGTATTTCTATATCATCTAGCCAACTCTCACAATCATCAGACATCTCAGTACCCTTCAGAATCGGCGGTTGAAATGACTGAAACCTCTTCAATATTATTTCCATCGGAGTTTCTGAAACATCCATCAGATTAGTCGAAGTACTACTCTGTTCTGGGATTCTTCGAGAGGTAAATCTGATTATCAAAAGGATTAGTAACCCAATACGACAAACCTATTTCAGTCCTTCTCTGATCATCTTACTGTTGATCAAGAATCTCTTCTGATTCATTCTCAATAATACACATTACCAATTCAAATCAGATAATCAGGTAAACATGTATTAAATAAAGCAATAACACATGATAAAATGCTAGCATGTAAAAGCAAGGAAGAAAACTCATTCTACCCCACTCACTAGCTTCTATCTCAGTCCAAGGAACCTACAGTTTTTGAATCTACTGCTCTGATATCACCTGCTATGGGGACCCAGACATTAATTCATTTCTTAATCATTTTTGGGAATAATTAAATCAATTAAGATAAACAGGGTCTAAATTTTTTTTTTCTAAATACAAGAGTATGCAACATATGAAATAAATCTTATTTTATTTACAATATCGATATCCAGATCTAAGTACAAGTCTTGTACAAAAGTAAATCATAAAAACTACTGTTCATTCACTACATGTCAGGTGATGAAATAGATTTACTTCTAAGTCCGGATCTCCACTCTAACTGTCCTCTCTCATACTCTTATTGATCCTGATCCTGTCCTATCTGTTGTAATCCACACATACAAACAAGACAACAGCCGGATAACTACGGTGAGAAGTATATCCCCAGTATAAATTATGTATACATGCAATCATATAAACAAATATAAAATCATGAAACAAATATCAATAACATGTATCAAATCTGAAAGACATAATCGATGTAAAATTGTAAATCAACTCTGACTCATAATCTCTGACTCGACTCTTTCCTAATCTAGGGATCCCGATCTGAATAAGAACGTAACAATCTCCCACCTACTCTCCCGATTGTGGTGGCGGCACGTTCTTATTTACAGGACTCTGGTCCTGTCCAAATCGAATCTCGCGATAGAAGTCACTCTACTCCTATGCAACATCGATAGGACCAAACGTCTGGTGTCTTGGTACCTCTGCCAAAGACTTGGCGTCTCCTGCCAAAGACTACGCATGTCTACCCAAAACTAGGCACATAAGCCTAAAGACTAGGAACGTCCGCCCATAACTCTGCCCATAACAAATTCTTAACTATAAATCAATAGAATAAGCATATCAATCTCAGACATTGCAACATATCCAGGCAACGACAATTAAGTATGTGATTTTGGGAAACTCAAGTTAAATCAAACTCGAGTTGTGCAATCTCGGATCAACATTGATTTATACCTTTCTTTCGTCTGTTTCTAGCTCTGTCGAAGTCTTAAATTTGAATCTTTCAATATCAAATCTGAAATGACATTTCCAATAGGCACAATATCAATACACAATCCCAATCAATCCTGGATATAATCAGAATTCAATCTAATTATGTTTCAATGGTATAACGGAACAATCTCAATATACCCAGCGATACAATATCAATCATATATCAATCCAACATTCATAATCGATAACAATACAATCTGTTATTAAATCTTAATCAACTCAACTCTGAAAAATCATAACAATTCCATACGATATCTGTTCTTCAATCCGGTTTCGATTATACGATGTTTACTATGTCAAGAACACCATATATGAATGATATATGATTCCTTCAATATCATAATTTCAACACATAACAAAAAGTAGTAAAACTTACGTCCAGTTGAAGTTCTCGTCGATAGAAACATGGTACCGAAGTCAGATTGAAATTCTGACGGTTGGATTGTACAAAATCACAATAATAGTCTTCGAGGGAATATGAAGCTTTCTCCTAAAAATTTCCTCGTTTTCCTTCTGAATTTTGAGGCAATTGAAGACTTAGTATATATATCTTGCATGTTAAGGGGCAAGTGGCTCTTCCTAGGTGCTGCATGTCTCACGCATATGCGCGACCTCTTTCGGTGCATATGCGCGAGACACTATGTCTCGGCGCGTAGCATCACAGCAACTTGCGCATATGCGCGCCCTCGCCCAGCGCATATGCGCGAGGTTCTTTGCAACTCTCTGCCACTCTCGCGCATATGCGCGAGGTTCTCTGCCCACCTCGCGCATATGCGCCTGGTCTGGTCGTGTATATGCGCGAGGAGTTCAGTCCTCGCCCATAATTCGTGTCTTCGCTCGTCTTTCCCAGTTTGATCTGTTCTGTCTATAATCACATCAATTTATCAACAAATCATTTCAGATTACAATAATCAAAATCTCGGGTATTATAAATTGGAAAGTGCAAAAGATGCAAAAATACAAAAGCTACAGCGCACCCGCGCTTATATTTACACTGTACCCGCTGTGTAGCACCGCACCCATGATAGAAAACATAATGCACCCGTGCTCACACACCACTAGCTGCACCGCACCCGCGATGACTTCCTAACCGCTCCCGTGGTCCTTGCAAGACATGATCCGAAAAATCTGTTTTTTGGTTTGCTGCTCATGGAAGTCCAAGATTTTGGTGTGCTGCAAATTGGGGGCTTTTCTGGACTATAAAATTCATCATTTACTTACCATCTAGGGTATTGGCGAGCCAAGGGAAGATTGGAGGCTGCTGCAAGAAGATTGAAGATCCAAGTTCATCAAGTTTTTGGGAAATCTTTCACACATCTCCGGGGACGGAATCAGCACTTCAAACTCTTGTTCTAAGTTCTTCTTTCTTTTGTTTTTCATTTGATATGTCTTGTTTAAGAACCATGTTTTGTTGTTTTGCTTGTGTTATTATAAACTAATTTTTATTTCTAGAGAAAAAATGGAACAAAACTAGAAACCATGTATTGGAATTTATGGACTAAGATATTTAAGTTCTTCATATTTTTCATTTGTATTGTTCTAATCTTAATGCTTTCAATTTATTGGCCATAACGTGAATGATTTATATATTTACAATTTATCACTCGAAAGAGAAAATTATAAACAAGAAAAGAGAAAAATACATAAATGGAATTTATAGAGTTTGGAAGGGTCTATAATGCTATCGAAGCCCATAGAGAATCTAGTGCTTGATGTGTTATTTAATTGTAGATTGTTGATGGGGATGTCGCAATCCATTTTTAGATAACTAACATCTACTTGGCACTCGGGAGAGGGAGTAGATAATTATAGGTTTCTTGGCTAACGAATAAGAAGGATTTTTATAACATAGCTACAAGAAATTACACGTGGTGGACAGTTGCGTGAAATCGGAGCTCTAGATCTTTTATTTCATTGTTATTTGCTAAATGTTGGTGTTACATTTAAATCCATTTTAAATTTAGTTATTCTTGCAAACAAATCTTTTAATTGATTATTCTAAATAAAGTCAAGACTATTTTAATCACAAGAACTGATATACATTTATATACACACTCCTCGTAGGATCGACACTTGTCCTCAAAAATACATTTTACTATAACCTGATGTCGTGCACTTGCGGACAATCAAGAAAACAAGCAATAATATGCGTACGTAAAAATAACTCAAGTAAATATCATGATGATCATCACCATAACAAAATCAACGTATCGAAATGTTCATGTCCACTCAAGCTCATAAAATCATGATGTGAGTAAATGTGTGGTCCTCGGGTCATGTGCGCACATCCAGCCCTGCTTACTCAAAATTCGGAACATCATGTCCCCTCATCGACATGCTCACCTGCATCATTCACATCTAGTGTGTCTAAAAACTCAACACACATGTACTGTGATATCAAATACATATACATATCATGCAGCAGTGGAAAATACCGTATTCAATATATATTTCATGATCATGGAAGAACGTATACATAATCGTAACCTGCCAAAACATAATAATAATCATATCACATATCATCATATCAAAATATACGTGTTCATTTTCTTAATTTGATATCCGTTCATCAACTGTGACTTTCGTATTATCATGTTAGTCGATAGATACATCTACGTGTAACCGAGGTACTTAGCGGCGAGGACATCAGCGACGGCATTACCTGTCCACTGAGCCCTGGCCTTATATGTCATCGTGTCATCGTATTAATCACAACCAACTCACATCCTTCAAAAACGTGTCATCATAATCATCACTTAATAAAAGCATGCATATACGTAATTTTTCCTCAAACCAAGCATGCACCGTATTTTTCATAATTACATAAAAATAATATACATGATTCATAAACATGTAAAACATGATAAATTCGTGCTCAGGGCGCTGTCAGGACTAAAAACTCACCCAGGGTGCAAAATGACAATTTTGCCCCTAGAAACCCCAAAATGATCGTTTTACCTCTGGACCTCTAAATTTCGATCTGAAGCTACGACTCTTTAAAACACCTCAAAACATAATTAAAAGTATTTATTAAACATAAACTCGACTCTCTCTCAAAAATTAATCGATTCGTGTTAAAACTTAGACTGGGGTCCCGGTTTCAGCCCGAATCAAGCCGAAACTTAACCAAATTTTTCCCAACTCGAACCATTACTTAACTCTACTAGACCAAACCCCAAACCAATATTTCCAGACCAGGTATGACACACAAAACTTAGCCGAAAGTTGCTGGAGAATAAATTTGCACGTGAAACTCAAACCTAGTGCACCAAACTTGGGTTTATTTGATCCTAGACTCTACCGACTTATACCAGCATAGAACGAGACCCCCTAGGACGATGACCAGACCGATGATTCACTTCTGGACCAACCCACACCCAAAGTGTGGCACCACTCGAATCCCCAAGAGCATGCATGGTCGCACCCTACTCAGGATACAACCGACCCTAACACGATCCGCCTCCTTCCTAGCCGAGACCAGCTGGTTATGGACCTCCCCTAGCCTCGGTTGGACCCTACTGGATCGTGCCTCAGCATGGTGCAGCCCTCCCACAGCCGAGTCTCCCCTATTCTCCACAAACAAGGTTCGAACCCGAGTCGCCTAGGATAAAGAACATCGGCCTTCACCCAAAAACCGAGCACACCCTAGACTCCCATCATCATGTCTCCTTAAAACATAGCCCACTCGAACCCAATCGACCAGATATCGGCAACCCCTTGTAACCACCAACAAAAACGTGAGAATCATGCAAAGGAGATCGAGTTTCATGTCAAACTTTTCACAAAAAACGTATACACAAGCAAGATTCGAAGGATGAACATGAAAATACATATATTTCAGCAATACTATGGCATGAATGAGGAGAAAAACAAAAATACAACCATGCCTTGATGTTTTACGCCAGAAAACTTGAAGATGCGCGCGTAGGATGAACATCGGAGAAGCGAGGAAGGGTTTTCTTGATAGAAAATTCTTTGGCCGAGAGTTGTTGCTCAAAAGTGTGAAGGAGGCTGCTGAAGAAATGAGGTGGGGAGCCACTAAGAAAAAAATTAGGTTTAGGGTTGCTTAATGGATTTTTTAAAATAAATAATTAAGCACTAGTGAGTCTTAGAATGAAAACTAAGGGAAAAGAATAAGTGTTGAGCCCATTACGCAATAAAACAAACTCATCAAGCCGAAAAAAAAATACCGAAAAATATATCTTTTTGGTAAGTTTTTGAAAATATTGTCTGAGCCCTCAAAAAGTCCTCCGATTCAATAAAATTTGCGTACCGGTTAAAAAATACGACCCGGCAAGTAAAACTACCTACCGAGGCCCATTTTTTTTAAAACACTCTTAAAACACCTCACATTAATTAATTAAATTAATCACGTAATAAAAAAAAATTTCATGATAAATTTTCGGTCTCCGTTCCTCGTTCGAGCGTGAAATGCATCAAAAATCCTAATGCGTGAAACTTTAAAATAATCATGAATAAATCCAAACCATGCATAAAAATCATTAAACAAATGATTTAAATAAAGTCCCTAGATTACATGTATTCAGGTTACGTAATTTAAATTTCCTTAACCTTACAACTCTCCTCCCCTTAAAATAAAAATTTCGTTCTCGAAATTTTAAACATACCGAATAAATCCGGGTAGCGACTCTTCATCTCGGCCTAAGTCTCCCAGGTAGCCTCCTCCTCGGAATGATTCAGCCACTTGACTTTGACCATGTTGATCACCTTGTTCAGGAGCCTCCTTTCCTGTCTGTCCAAAATATGAGTGGGTCTCTCCTCGAATGACAAGTGCGGTGTCAGCTGGAGTGGCTCATAGTTCAGCATATTTGAAGGATTTGACATGTACTTCCGCAGCATAGAGACGTGGAACACATTATGAACTCCCGCCAGATTCGGCGGCAATGCAACTCTGTATGTGAGTGTCCCAACTCTCTCTAGGATCTCGAACGGTCCGATGAATCTACGGTTGAGCTTGCCCTTCTTCCAAATTTCATAGCACCCTTCATCGGTGCGACTTTCACAAAACCGTGATCCCCTACTGTGAACTCAAGATCTCGGCGCCTCTGATCAGCATAAATTTTCTGGCGTCTGGAGCGGTCCTCATCATGTCCTGAATTTTGACCACTAACTCTGCGGTCTGCCTGAAAATGTCCGGACCTAACTCTGCTCTCTCTCCTACCTCATACTAATATACAAGCAACCTACACTTCCTCTCATACAGTGCCTCGTATGGAGCTATACCGATCGAAGCCTGATAACTGTTTTTGTATGTGAACTCCACGAGAGGTAACTTCAGCTACCAGTTGCCCTGGAAGTCGATCATACAAGCTCGGAGTAGGTCCTCCAATTGTCCCTAGTCCTATCATACGATCAGTACGTGGGCTGAACGACATGCTAATGGTTTTGGAGTATGACCCTCCATACCTGTGGGCCCAAGATTTACACATGTTCCGAAGTTCTTGGGCAATGATCTCTATGTGAGGACACAGACAAGGTCCCTTATTCACTAAGTCTTCTTATGATGCTCGGGCTAAGCAGGGAACTCGGGCTTGTTCGTGGTCAGCTTCTCGTGTTATTGGAAACCCGAGGATGGTCTACAAAAGAGCACTTCATTTACCTTGGCTGGTTCTTAACCCGTGTTCCATTATCATTCCGATCTATCCTCTTGCCCGAATCCTAAGACGTCCCGAGCTCTTCCTGGGGTATTAATTATGTTACACATGTAACACGATTTAATATTGAAAAATAAAATTATTTGACAACACGTGAAGCTTTACTTGTTTTCCTGCGTAAAACTTGTAAACCGTATTGAAAGAATTATGTGACCCTAACATTAAAAATATACATCCACTGCAATTAAATCTTAGAAAATGTCGAATAATTTGATCTTAATCAAGTTCTAATTTCTCGTAAATAGATGTACCCTTTGGATGGTGGCCGAAAGATGTGAAAAACAGGCGTTAGATTTGTTGTCCTCGCAATAACATAACGTATATTTTAGCATTCACCCACACTGATTTGAACACCGATATGGATGCTCTAATGAAACATTAGCCTAACTCGAAAAACTTCAATACCAATTTCTTATACTTGTAATAAGTAAAATGTTGCTTATATTTTAATCTTCTTTATCGAAAAGTTAATCTCAAAGAGAAAAAAGACACGATAAGTATTAAAGTGGCATGGAACAGAAAATTGCAAATTCAAGGCATTATTTATCAGATAAACCATGTTATACACATACCGAAAAACGTTTGCTATTATTTACTAACAACAAACAGATGTGAACTTGGATTCCACCATATAAAGGATTAGATATTTCAGAGCATTTTTATGCAATCAGAGGTAAATAAATGATATGAAAATAAGGAAGCAAGGATGAAAGCTCTCTCCACCATGAAGGACTTCTTCATTCGCCAACAAAATCAGGAACTAAGATTTCATCTGCAATGCAAAATCGAACCAAGCAGTTATTACTCAATCAAAATATAGGATAATTAAACTGAAACTGTCCTGTAAAACCAGGCTAGCATCTTCTGTTTTTTGACATTTACCCATGCATTACAACTTAAAGCCAGAATTTAGTTAGCTCCACCGTAAAGTAAGTTTTGTTATTGGTAAAATTGCAAGAGATGAATCCGGAGATTTTCTCTGCATCATAGAACAATTAGAGGGAGGAGGAAACAAAAGCTAGACGTACAATCATGCCAAATTTACAAGCATGCCAACTCAAAGGAACGAGTATAAACATACCAACCCGATATTTGAATTCATCAATGTACGTAAAACATATAAGATCACTCACACGAATGAATGATCAAACTATCATTGGGACATGATTAGCCAAAGGTACTTCAACGTAAGCAAATTATTGAGCACCAACAACCAAACAGACTAGATCATTTTTAAAGAGTATCTATCAACTTGAAATAAGTCCTATATGGAAGTTTGAACAATATAATTTGGTAAAATTTTCTGGCAAATCAGATAACACGGTTACTACAAGGTTCCTGCCAAATTTTAAAAGATGATTAACACAATCATCAAATAAATATGAATGCAACATTATAACTAAAAATGTTTAGCCATAAATCTTAATGAAAGTAATCTAGAATCGCCGGAATCTTAATGAAACTTAAATAACAATATATAGACATGGTTTGCACACTAAGGACCTAGGCGATGAGTCCATGATCAAAAAATCAATTCCCCAAAGCACCCTCAACTCTAAAAATATGACATGGCTAATAAGAGAATCAAATGGCAAAGAATTAACTGCACCACAGTTTGAAGGCCCAAGCTTCCCATGAATATTGCTGTGACTCCATTTTTTTCACACACAATTGTCAGTGCGTTCGGGGCAAAGAATAAACTTGAAAATTGTGAAGAAAAAAAATCATGGATTGGCATCGGGAGGAAAAAGAAAAACCAATAAGTAACAGAAATTGTTACATAATCTCAAAATATCTCTCGCTGCTGATGGTATATGCATAAACTCTTATCATTCCATCCACATAAAGAGCCCAATATAACAATTTAAATTTCATTACCAAAAAAGAAGTATAAACAACTAATGATGAGCAACTATATATATAGATGAGATGTTCAAGGTAATCGAAACCAGAAAATTGCTGCTTGATTTCAAAATGTATGAATGTCCCAAAAATCTTTCGTAATATTAATAACAGTTACCCTGGACCTAAACAAACCTAATATAAAACACAACAAAAAATCTATATTAAAACATAAAAGGTGATATGCTGATCTATTTTGTGGCCAAAACCAACTCAACTATGACTCTTAGATCCATAATAGACAAACAGAAATGGACTAAATACATAGAACTTTAACCACGCAACAATGAAGTTAAAATCATATAACTTTTACACGATACCATGGAGAAATTGAAATCAACCCAGTCAATTCAAGAAACACAAACAAGTTAGACATAGATATAAACTTCACACCATCAGTCCCAAGGTTTATAACCAGGAAAAAAATATTTACTTCTTCATGTGCCTCTGAGCAAACGGAGAATTCTTCTTGTCCTCCTCTAAAAACAAGCCAAAATATTCAATAAGATAAGGAAGATACCACGTTTTATGACAAAGAAAAATTGAAAAAATTCGGAGAAAATAACGAACCCGTGAGGCTGAGGGAGAACTTAGTGATCATGGTACCCGTAATGGCAAAACCCACCAGAAATGGCCAGTTTCGATTCCATTCCCTCTTGAAGAACACTGGCCATGGATCGAATTTCCTCATTTCATCAAATCTGTGCAGGCAAGGGATTGAGAGAACAAAAAATGTGAATCTCGTTTGTAAAGGGGCAGAAGTTGGGCCTTGTTTAATAACTGGGCTTTGATGCTTATGTTGACGTGGGCTTACTAAAGGTGGGCCCAGTTAAAGTACTCTATTGGTTTGTAGCTTATGATGCATGAGCAACTCTATATAAGGGATATTTATCTTTTCTGAAATTTTTTTTAAACAATACTGACGATGGGTTATGGCCCAACTCTTTTATCTATTTGGATCTAGTACCAATTAGAATGGTCTGGCCCATCTCTATATAATTAAGCTCTAATGGGCTTTCTATATAATTTATTTTGAAGCCCAATAAGTGATGGACACACATAAAGTTTTAGGCCCACGAGCCTCTTAAAACACCTGCAAATGCCGAGCACCCTCATATTTTCAAAGTAGGTTTTAAAAACTTTGTGCAGTCTCTTTGCTTTCTTTAAAGCTTCTTTGGATAATAACTGATTTGAGTTTCGTAGTTTCTTCAGTGAGTATGAGGTAGGTAACAACCCATGTAAGGCCCGAGAATTCTATCTTGTTAATATGAAATGATTTGGGGATAATTAATGAGATTATAGACGGGAAAGATTAGACCGAAAAGACGGGGGAATATGTGCGAGGGCAGAATACCTCGTGCATATGCGCGACAAGGAGCCGCGCATATGCGCGTGATTGGCAGAAGACCTCGCGCATATGCGCGAGAAGTGGTCGCGCATATGCGCGAGCTGTGCATAAGATGAGTGACAAGTCCAGAGAGTTAGGCGTACATGTGCGGAGTGGAGGTGCGCATATGCCCGAATGTTGAATGCCGAGACAGTAGGTCTCGCGCATATGCACGAGCGGTCCAGTAGCAAAACATCCGGACAGAACTTCCGCGCATATGCGCGGGCCTTGGGCGCGCATATGCGCGCGGCATGCGAAATATAAAAGCGACGGGTGGTTCATCGTGCAACTTGCTATATATATATATATAATATATATATATATATATATATAATATATATATATATATATATAATATATATATATATATAAGTCGATTTTCTCTTCAGAAATTGGAAGAAGCACCGAGAGGCTTTGTCAAAATTCTGATGCCTTTTATTTTATACTTTGATTCGTGAAAATCCTCTCGTCTGATTTGAAATCCGAGTACAGCACCAAGTTCCTAGCGACGACTGCTACAATAGGACGTAAGTTTTATTGAATTCTGATATCGTTTGAAATTATGATATTGGGGGAATTATGATTTGACTGATATATTGTATCCTGGATATACTGCTCAGTATATAATTGAAGTCAGATCGAAGAACATACTGTTTATGTAATTTTTATGATTTTCTGAAATGATATGACTGAGATTATACAGATTTGAGATTATGATCTGTTATTGCTGAGATTATGAGTTGTATCGATATCGATTATGTCTCGTGATATTATATCTGTGATATTGAAATTGACGAGATTATCGAGATTGTATTACTATGCCGTTGAAACATCAGTAGATTGGTATCGATCAGATTCAATATTGATTATAATTGTATCGTTCTATCGTGATATTGATCAGAATAGGTTCTGAGTTGAGTATCAATAAGAACAGGTCTTGATTTGAGTTATACATTGATACATTGTATTGATATTGTTGTTGCCAGATTGATATTAATAGGCAGTGAGTTCGAGACTTCGACAGAGTTCGATCAACAGAACGGAACGAAAGGTATAAATTGATGTTGATGCGGGATTGCACAACTCGAGTTGGATTCGACTTGAGTTTCCCAAAATCACATACTTTATGTTATTGCATCGTTATTTGCAATTGAATGTGATTGATATCTTTGGTCTATGGATTTATAGACAATGTATGTATTGAGTCATAGGCGGATGTGCCTAGTCGTATACATTTGATCTCGTGACAGATGTGCCTGATTATGATGGAATCGTCACGGGCCCATTGCACATTGTCACCAATGTTTGGCTATATCGAAGTGGATAGAATTGGAGTTTCTTCTATTACTGATTTTCGATATAGATGCCAGGGTCGATAGGCCCAAGTCTGTGGCTAATTAGCCAAGACACCGGATGTTTGGCTATATCGAAGTGGATAGAATCGGAGTTTCTTCTATTACTGGTGTTCGATATGGAAAGAGCCAAAGTCCGTGAATAAGAACGTGCCACCACCCCTGATCGGGAGTGTAGGTGGGGGTATGTTCTTATTCAGATCGGGATCCCTAGATTAGGATGAGTCGAGTCAGAGTCCAGGAGTCACGGAGTGTGATTCAAAGTCTGTGTTGATTCATGTGTCGGAGTTGGTACATGTTATGTTCAGAGTTAGTATTATTTCATGTTTCTGACTTTGATACATGTTATGATTGTCTGTTCATGCTTTTATGCTTGTTTATATGGAATGCATGTATACATGATTTATACTGAGAATATAATTCTCACCAGAGTTATCTGGCTGTTGTCGCGTTTGTATGTGTGCATGGCAACAGGTGGGACAGGATCGGATCAGGGTCAAAGAGATGGAGAGAGAGATCATGATTAGAGTGGAGACTATAGACTTGGACTAAAGATAGAGTTGAACACTTGACATGTATTTTTCAAACCTTAGTTTTAAATGAATGTAATATATCTCGTACAGAGTTTGTACTTTTATACTGATATGTATATATTAGATCAATTCCATTACGTTCCGCACATTAAAAAAAATTTAGACCATGTTTACTATAATGAATTAAATTGTCCCAATGATGATTAGGATTATGATTAGCGTCTGGGTCCCCACAACAGGTGGTATCAGAGCGATAGATCCATTAGATTGAGACTAAGATAGAGGCTAGTGAGCGGGGTAGAATGAATTTTCTTTCCTTGCATGTGATTGCTAGCATGATTTACTTATTTGTTGATACACGTTACTTGATTTATCTAATTTGTTATAGTAATATGTATTATTGAGGTTGAATCAGAACCGATTCTTGATCAGCTGTAAGATGATCAGAGGAGGACTGAAACTTGAAACTGGTTGTGGTATCTGGTTACTAACCCTTATGATAATCAGATTAGCTCCTCGAAGAATCCCAAAATCAGGGAAGTATCTTGATTGATCCGATGGATGTGTCAGAAACTCCGATGGAAATACAGTTGAGTTGGTTCCAGTCATTCCAACCGCCGATTCTGAAGGGTACTGAGACGATTGTTGATTGTGAGAATTGGCTGGATGATATAGAGATACTGTTTGATTCACTTGAGTACCCAGATGAACGTAGAGTTAAACTGATTGGACATCAGTTACAGGAAGTCGCAAGGAGTTAGTGTATTGCAACCAAAGAAGCCTTGGAACATTGTGGTACGGTGATTACGTGGAAGATCTTCAAAATTGAGTTATATCGAAGATTTTTCCCAAGTTCGTACCGAGAGGATAAGAAAACGGAGTTTGAAACTTTGAAACAGGGTCAGCTAAGCATTGAAGAATATGTTGCTCAATTTTCTACCTTGCTACGTTTTGCTTCTCACGTGGCTGGGAATGATGAAGCTGTGACTGATCAGTTTTGATATGAATCTGGCTAGGCACTGTGTGCAAATGATTGGAAGGAGATTTAGGGAGCGTCTTTGTTTCAGACCTTCAAGCTATATAATGATGAATCAAGCATATCCAAGAAAGTGGTGGAGTTCAACAAAGAATATAATGAAGGAGTCCCGAACAACCAAGCATATGAGTGCAAAATGGCCCGAGAGAAGCAGTGTAGCAGCCCGCGCTAGCGCAGATGTGCAGAAGCAGCAGCACGCCAGAAGCAGTGCAGCAGTGCACGCTAGCGCAGAGCAGAACAGCACGCGCTGCCAGCGCCAGAAGCAGCGTGCCCGCGCACTGCCAGGCAGAACTAGCGTGCGCGGCTGCGCCAGAAGTGGCGCCCCCGCGCGCCGGGTGCTGCAGAAGTGCAGTAACTCGCGCGCCATCGCGCGAGAAGTCGCGCCACCGCGCGCCCTGCCGTGTCAAACTTGCTAGACAACTTTATTTAATGTTTCTACACTACTTTTCTAGTATTTTATTGCTTATATAATGTATTGTAATAGACATGAACGAGACCAATTCAGATGAAAACAAATTCTTGAGATTTCTCTCATATATCCAAGGCTTTTTAGCTTTGTTCTTCACAAGAAGAAAAACCGAATCAAACTTATCAAAGATTTTCATCTTTGTGGCGTTTGTCGATTGTTTCTCGCACAGATTGTCAAAACAAGTTCTTTGAAGGTTCGTACGAAATTCGATTGTTATCATCGTTAATATTTGTTGCTAAGTTTTAATCACTTAGAGGTGAATATCAAAAACTGTTGCTTGTTTCAAAAGATCGGGACAATAATCGTTCCTTGTTTGTTATTGAATTGAGGGTGCGATTTCTATATTCGTGTTTGCCTTTCATTCGTACGAGGATTCGTATCATTTGGTATCAGAGCTTTGGCTCATTGAAATCAAGTAAGTATCTTGTTCTTCATTTTCAGATCTGTCTAAAAATCAAATAAAAATATAAATATCCGTTCTGTTATCAGATCTGTGTTATCCTTGTGTTTCTATTGTCATATATATCAAAAACAAAAACAAAAATTCATTTTTTATCATATTTGTGTTATCCTTTGTTCTATTTCAAGATCTGCGTTATTTCTATCATCCTTTGTTATTTGATAATCCAGAATTCTCGAAAAATTTGTTATGTGTTATTCTATCGTTCTTGTTTTTGTGCAATCCAAGTGAGACAGTTGCAAGTGTTCACAAGTTGAATCTTGTTAATTTGATAAAAAAAAATTATAAAGATTGATCACATCTTTGAAAGAACTATCAAATTCGAGTGAAAAACATTGGAGTGCGAGTGTTATTTCTTTGGAGTGATTGTGAGAATTTTGGTGAGGAACATCTTTTATTTCTACTAACATTTTATTGCAGGTACAAAATCTGAAATTAAAATGGAAAGGGAAGTAGGAGAGAGCTCAAATCAGGGGTTGTCTAAGGAGGCGTTATTTGGGCATTTTAGTAGAATGATGAGGGCCGGGTTGGATCATTTATATAAGAGGTTGGATAGGCTTGAGGTTAGTACGAGTAAAAATAAATCTAAGCCTAAAGGGTTGGATAGAATATGTGAGAAGGAGTTTAAGCCTCTACGTGAGAGGTATAGGCGGAGTGAAGGAGAGGAGAGGTATGATAGGCAATATGATGAGGATAGGCGACGTAGAAGATTTGGAGGGAATAGATCGTTGTATTTGCATCGTGATGATGATAGGGGATGTGAGGAGAGTAGTGGGTATAGCAACCGCGGAGAGAAAATCATTACTAGTCCAAATGAGCAGTACGAGATGTGAAGCTAGCAAATATGAATATCAAGGTACAAGTAAAAACTCAAATTCTAGTACTTGTGATATTATATGTTGTTGGTGTTTAGAAATTGGTCATGATATCAATCATTGTCCACATGATGAGGTGACCATAATAAAATCGCCAGTTGAGCTTAATTCTCAAATGGAGGGTGATGTTGTGGGTGAGCTTAAATCTAAAATGGAGGTTGATGTTGCGGTTGAGATTGAATCTCAAGTGGATGTAGAGGTTGTTGTTGAACCTGTATCTGAAGTTGAGATTGTTGGTGAATTTGAACATGAATTTGAGGTGGTGATTAATAGAGTTGAAGATGATGTTATTCCACTAGTTAGTGAGATGAATGTTGTTGAACGATGTACAGTGGAAGCTGAATCATTATGTGGAGGAGAAATACCTATTTTGTGTACTATGGAGAAGGAAAATGGGCAAAGACAAATTGTTTTGCATAAATTTGTTGAGGAACAAAACGTTTTATTGGTTCAATTGAATCCGAGTGTTCTTGAGGATCAATTGAAATTTATTGAAATGAATGGAAAAAAATGTGATATGGTCGAAAGAATGAGTGAACAAAAGAGTGAGATGGCCATAGAAAAGAAACAAGAGAGAAAAGAAAAAGAACAAGAGGCCAAAGAAAAAGAAAAAGAAAACGAAAAGAAATATAATTTGAAGGCCCAAAAGAGTAAAAAGAGTGAGGTTGAGACTTATGTATTTTTGAATAAACCCCTTAAAGTACCTTTGTACAATGTGGTTTATTGTCATTGTGATGATATAGCCGGTTCAATCCCGAGCGATGTTAATTCTTCTTTGCAGGATTATTGTGATGGCATGATGAAGAGGAGAACAATTTTTGATGGAGTGAAAATGCGATGGAACCATCCATATGACGTTGAGAGCGATTATCGTGAGGTAAGAGTAGTTGCCAACACAACAATCATGAGGTATGATTTTCGTTTTGATCCTAGTTCATTGTTGTGTTGTATTCAAGATTTGGGAATGAATGTTGAAAAAGTGATGTTTATAGGGTATAACTGTGAATTATTGTTGTTACCGGGGGTTCAAAGAATTGAGAATGTTGACATATTGCATAAAGTAAATTCAAATGTTATGGATTGGGAGTTTCCACAAGTTGTCCAATGGATGAAATTTTGTCATGGCAATGAATTATATACATTAGACTTAGATTTTTGTGATGAGATAATATATTGCATTGATAGTACATGTGACGTGTCCTATTTCCATGATTTATATTTGATTGGTGATGGTTGTGAAGATTACATGGATCGTATATTTAGTATGTTATATTTGCATGATATATGCTTGTTTGATGGTTTTGAGAGGTTCAAGGATGAACATAATTATTTCTTTGTTCATGATGAATACCTGTTTAAAGAAAATAAATTTTTCATCCTACATCCATTGCATGAGTTGTTACTTGATATTGAGGCACATGACATTTGTTTGATTGGTAGCCATGAAGTAACTAGAGCCATAGATATGATGCATGGATTTTTACTATGGTTGCATATAAGGAGGTACACTGAGTGGAATCGTGAAACATGCATTGCACATAAGAATTTTTATGATCATAATGAATACAATTTTAAGGAGGATAAATTGTTTATTCTAAATTCATTGCATGAGTTATGTGCTAGTGGAGCATACTGTTGCTATTTTATCATTGATACAATGCATGATTACATGTGTTGGTTGCATATGAAGCGATGTGTTGAGTGTGAATGTCAAACATGCGTTGCATAGGGGAAAATGACATGTCGAGTATATTCATATGACGTGCATCAGTTATATTTTATTCCTAGTGAGCTATGGTCGTACTCATGTATGGATATTATTTTGGTGTTGACTAGGTCTAAGAAGGGGAGAAATCTGATATTTGTGATACTTAGTGATATTTTATCATTTGGTGTCATTTTTATTTGTTAAATTGTGAAATTGAAGTGTTTATAGAAAAGACGACGATGATGTTGGGGGTTCAAGTGCTGATGGAGCGAGTAAATGATAGCGTCTACAATCTTGAGCTTAAAGGTAAGGATGTTGATAATAAACTTCTTGTTATTACTAACTTGCTTCGTTTTTGCGTAGGTAGACAAGATTTGAGGACAAATCTTTTTGAAGAAGGGGAGTATGATATGAATCTGGCTAGGCACCGTGTGCAAATGATTGGAAGGAGATTTAGGGAGCGTCTTTGTTTGAGACCTTCAAGCTATATAATGATGAATCAAGCATATCCAAGAAAGTGGTGGAGTTCAACAAAGAATATAATGAAGGAGTCCCGAACAACCAAGCATATGAGTGCAAAATGGCCCGAGAGAAGCAGTGAAGCAGCACGCGCTAGCGCAGATGTGCAGAAGCAGAAGCACGTGCTAGCGCGCCAGCGCTAGAAGCAGCAGCACGCCAGAAGCAGTGCAGCAGTGCGCGCTAGCGCAGAGCAGAACAGCACGCGCGCCAGCGCCAGAAGCAGCGCGCCCTGCGCATGCCAGGCAGAACTGCGCGTGCGGCTGCGCCAGAAGTGGCGCCCCCGCGCGCCGGGTGCTGCAGAAGTGCAGTAACTCGCGCGCCATCGCGCGAGAAGTCGCACCACCGCACGCCCTGCCGTGTCAAACTTGCTAGACAACTTTATTTAATGTTTCTACACTACTTTTCTTAGTATTTTATTGCTTATATAATGTATTGTAATAGACATGAACGAGACCAATTCAGATGAAAACAAATTCTTGAGATTTCTCTCAAATATCCAAGGCTTTTTAGCTTTGTTCTTCACAAGAAGAAAAACCGAATCAAACTTATCAAATATTTTCATCTTTGTGGCGTTTGTCGATTGTTTCTCGCACGGATTGTCAAAACAAGTTCTTTGAAAGTTCGTACGAAATTCGATTGTTATCATCGTTGATATTTGTTGCTAAGTTTTAATCACTTCGAGGTGAATATCACAAACCGTTGCTTGTTTCAAAAGATCGGGACAATAATCGTTCCTTGTTTGTTATTGAATTGAGGGTGTGATTTCTATATTCGTGCTTGCCTTTCATTCGTACGAGGATTCGTATCAAGTTTGTTAAGGGACTGAATCCTAAGATATTGACATTAGTAAATACAGTCCGACCCTATAGTTTTGTTGATGCTCTGAGTAGGGCCAAGAGAGCCGAAGCCAGTCTGACAAGACAGAAAGGAGCTTCGTTAGCGCCTCTAGCATCGAGACCACAGCAACCACCTCTCGGACCTGAGACTGGTAGTAGTAGTAGTGGTGAAAAGAAAGACTATTTGAAAGCTCGAAAGAAGCAGTTTAAGAAGTTAGACAACAGTCTTTTTAGCTCCAGTGGTTCGAGCCAGAGTTATACTGGAGTTTATTGCAGAACTTGCGGAGGGAGACATCCGACTGAGCAATGCCAAGGAGTGACTGGTAGTTGCCGTATCTGCCGACAGTCAGGACATTTTGCTAGAGTATGCACACAGCGAGGTTCCCGAAGATTCCAGGGAGCAGAAGCATCTGGTGGCAGTGACAGAGGAACAGACCCTGGATGTACTTTACGATATAGTAGCAGGTATCTGTTCTATTATGATTACTACGTGTATGTATTGAGAGATACTCGTACACCTTACCCCTGATTTCTGAAAGAATTGCATTGATGTGTGCTTTGTCTGTTGAGTCTGTATACTGTAGTATTTTATCTCCTTACCGTTTGGGAAGAGTTTTGATATTAGTAAATTCTGTGAAACGTTGTATACTACACTAAGATGAGAATGAAATTGAATTAGCTGACGTGTACTTGTATCGTCTGATTGTGACTGCATTTTGAATAATGATATGCTGACCAAGTACAAAGCTACTACAGACCGATCCCAGAAGATGGTAAGATTCGGACCTGACATGGCCGAAGGATAAACATGATACGGTAAGAATTCTGGATTTAGAATTCCTTTGATACCCGTATTCTATATGACTCGATGATTGTCAGAAGGAGCGGAGGGACTCCTTAGGTATTCAGTTGATTTACTGAAATCGAGTCTATTCTTGGCTGATTTACCAATGGCATGATTGTTGCTATTGTTTCCAGAAGATATTCCGGGTTTGCCTTCAGTCAGGGAGATTGATGTCCGCCTTGACTTGATACCAGGTACAGTTTCTTTTCTTTAGAACTTTATACAGAATGGCACCGATAGAACTGAAAGAGTTGAAAAATCAGTTTGAATATTACTGTCCGAGAGTTACATCTGATTGAGTAGTTCTCTTTGATGATATAACAGCTATGTTTGAAAGTTGATAAACTCTGTATTCAGAAATATTTTGATGATTCTATGCTTGTGTTAACGGTGATATTCTGATATATTTGAAGAATACGACTGATTTTGTTGAATATCGGAGAATTGTTATTTCTGGGAGCAGCATATGATACAGATCATATACAGTTGAGATTCAATACCGTCCAAGATGAACCAGAGCTGATTTTGAGAGTAAAACGGTTCAGAAAGTTGATCAGAATGGGCAGAACTTGATATCAGTAGTCAGAGCAGAGTATCGATCTGAATATCAGAAACAGATGAGACAAATGTGGCAGAATTTGTATTGAAATGTTTGAATTTCCGACAAGTGAAGACAGAAAGAAAGAAACCAGGAGATTGGTTATATAGCTTATCAATTCCTGAATGGAAACTGGAGCACATTTCAAGGGATATCGTGGTGAATTTATTGCAATACTTCCGAGATGAAGTATCGTTTTGAGTAAGAGTGACATACTGATAAAGTCTGCGAGTTATATTTCGTGCATGAAAGACGTACAGATACGACTAGATTACTGAGATTTCTGTCAAAAAAGTGATCAGAATATACAGAATGCCGAAAGTTGAATATAGTAGACCGTGACTTCTTTTAACTTTGCATATTTAGCAGAGTGTACAGCAAGAGTTGGGTACGAAGTTACATCTGAATACCATATATCATCCACGGACTGATGGATAGTCGGAGTAGACTATCCAGACACAGGAAGATATGAGTAGAGCTGTAGTGCTTGATTTTAGCACTAATTGGCAGGATTCATTGCCATGTGGTGAGTTTTTTATGACCACGACTATCAGACGAATATAGAGGTGGACCCAGTTGAGACATTGTACGGTAAGAAGCATGGATCTCCTCTTGATTGGGGATAATATCTCTGAGGTTCCTGAGTTTGGACCAGACATGATCAAAGATATGACAGGGAAAGTTAAACTGGTTCGAAAGAAAATGAAGACAATTCAGAATAGACAGATTGAATATGCCAACATCAGATGATGACCAATGATATTTAAGATAGGAGACTGAATATTGAATTGATTTAGCCTAAACAGATTTGATGGCGGATGACAATGTTAGTTGGTTATGAGCTATTGATGGGTATATACGGATGTTGTATAGCCAGTATTCTGAGATCGATTCTATCAGAATTACTTCAAGTTGTATTATGATATTATACTTCTTAAATTATTGTTTTAGATTTGGAATTAGAATTAGCAAAAGCAAGATAATTCAGAATGAAAACTATTCTTTGTTGAAAGTTCAATGGAGTTGTTAGGGTATTGAAGAAGCTATTTGAAAAATAGAATCTGAGATGAGATAAAGATTCTGGAATTAGTTCATTGAGGTGAGTTTTCTGATCAACTTTCGTTATACATTTCTTCCTGGTTGATATGATTACCAGTGATATGATCTCATTGCCTGTGATTTCGAGAACAAAATCGTATCTTAGAGTGGGAGAAATGTAAGACCCGAGAATTCTATCCTGTTAATCTGAAATGATTGGGGGATAATTAATGTGATTATAGACGGGAAAGATTAGACCGAAAAGACGGGAGAAAATACGGAATATGTGCGATGGCAGAACACCTCGTGCATATGCACGACAAGGAGCCGCGTATATGCGCGTGATTGGCAGAAGACCTCGCGCATATGCGCAAGAAGTGGTCGCGCATATGCGCGAGCTGTGCATAAGATGAGTGACAAGTCCAGAGAGTTAGGCGCACATGCGCGGAGTGGAAGCGCGAATGTTGAATGCCGAGACAGTAGGTCTCGCGCATATGCGCGACTTATGTGCGTGCATATGCGCGAGCGGTCCAGTAGCAAAACATCCGGACAGAACTTCCGGCTTGGGCACGCATATGCGCGCGGCATGCGAAATATAAAAGCGACGGGTGATTCACCGTGCAACTTGCTAATATATATATATATATATATATATATATATATATATATATATGTGTGTGTGTGTGTGTGTGTATATATATGTATATATATATATATATATATATATATATATATATATATATATAGATATAAGTCCATTTTCTCTTTAGAAATTGGAAGAAGCACCGAGAGGCTTTGTCAAAATTCTGATGCCTTTTATTTTAGATTTTGATTTGTGAAAATCCGCTCGTCTGATTTGAAATCCGAGTACAGCACCAAGTTCCTAGCGACGACAGCTACAATAGGACGTAAGTTTTATTGAATTCTGATATCGTTTGAAATTATGATATTGGGGGAATTATGATTTGACTGATATATTGTATCCTGGATATACTGCTCAGTATATAATTGAAGTCAGATCGAAGAACATACTGTTTATGTAATTGTTATGATTTTCTGAAATGATATGACTGAGATTATACAGATTTGAGATTATGATCTGTTATTGCTGGGATTATGAGTTGTATCGATATCGATTATGTCTCGTGATATTATATCTGTGATATTGAAATTGACGGGATTATCGAGATTGTATTACTATGCCGTTGAAACATCAGTAGATTGGTATCGATCAGATTCAATATTGATTATGATTGTATCGTTCGATCGTGACATTGATCAGAATAGGTTTTGAGTTGAGTATCGATCAGAACAGGTCTTGATTTGAGTTATACATTGATACAGTGTATTGATATTGTTGTTGCCAGATTGATATTAATAGGCAGTGAGTTCGAGACTTCGACAGAGTCTGATCGACAGAACGGAACGAAAGGTATAAATTGATGTTGATGCGGGATTGCACAACTCGAGTTGGATTCGACTTGAGTTTCCCAAAATCACATACTTTATGTTATTGCATCGTTGTTTGCAATTGAATGTGATTGATATCTTTGGTCTATGGATTTATAGACAATGTATGTATTGAGTCATAGGCGGATGTGCCTAGTCGTATACATTTGATCTCGTGACAGAGGTGCCTGATTGTGATGGAATCGTCACGGGCCCATTGCACATTGTCACCGATGTTTGGCTATATCGAAGTGGATAGAATTGGAGTTTCTTCTATTACTGATGTTCGATATAGATGCCAGGGTCGATAGGCCCAGTCTGTGGCTAATTAGCCAAGACACCGGATGTTTGGCTATATCGAAATGGATAGAATCGGAGTTTCTTCTATTACTGGTGTTCGATATGGAAAGAGCCAAAGTCCGTTAATAAGAACGTGCCACCACCTCGATCGGGAGTGTAGGTGGGGGTATGTTCTTATTCAGATCGGGATCCCTAGATTAGGATGAGTCGAGTCAGAGTCCAGGAGTCACGGAGTGTGATTCAAAGTCTGTGTTGATTCATGTGTCGGAGTTGATACATGTTATGTTCAGAGTTAGTATTATTTCGTGTTTCAGACTTTGATACATGTTATGTTTGTCTGTTCATGCTTTTATACTTGTTTATATGGAATGCATGTATACATGATTTATACTGGGAATATAATTCTCACCGGAGTTATCCGGCTGTTGTCGTGTTTGTATGTGTGCATGACAACAGGTGGGACAGGATCGGATCATGGTCAAAAAGATGGAGAGAGAGATCATGATTAGAGTGGAGACTACGGACTTGGACTAAAGATAGGGTTGAACACTTGACATGTAATTGTCAACCTTAGTTTTAAATGAATGTAATATATCTCGTACAGAGTTTGTACTTTTATACTGATATGTATATATTAGATCAATTCCATTACATTCCGCACGTTAAAAAAAAAATTTAGACCCTTTTTACTATAATGAATTAAATTGTCCCAATGATGATTAGGATTATGATTAGCGTCCGGGTCCCCACAACCTACCTAAAATCTTTCACAATATCACTCGGAGCAACCGCTGATATTTTCCAACCTTTAGGATTTTCTTTTCGATTAATATTGTTTAATGGAGATACGATATGTGTAGATTGGGTGAGCAGAGACGGGATAATCTGTCAAGGCCCGTATTTTGTATTCATAATTTGGCGGAATTATTAAAATTTTTCTAAATAAATAAATATCTTGCCCAATTTATAAAATAAACATGTAAATAACATAAGCTTAAAGTAACAGCGGAAGTCAACATAGTATTTCAAACAATAATTTAAAATAATCCAACATGTTAAAATCAAGTTTGAATGATAAAAGGTGCATAAATTAAATCATGAGGTCCTCGGGTTTACTACTGCTGCCACAAGATCGCTCACTGGTCTACGCCCTCCGTCTCGACCTCATCAGTACCTACAACAATCAAGTCAAGTGAGTCAAAAGACTCAACATGTATATATCGTTAATAACAAGTAAATATATCATAAAATCGCATGCAACGTAAAAATATGGTGTCGTAAAGCGCATGGTGAAAATCGTATCATGAATAATTATAAGTACGTGCATATCTGAAAATCATACGTAAAAGCTTTGCTCAATAGAGCTCTGTCATAACATATCATAATTTTCTGGTAGAGATAATGTTTCTAAGCAAGTGGCCCATAAGATAACGTGAGCGCCTGATCAGACTAAACCACAATATATTGGGCGGTAGAGATCAATCACAGCCCTTGGACTGGATGTCCGTATAATCATAAACCGGTCGTAAGTCACAGGGCGGAGAGGTCCTCGGTTGCGCCTACTGACTTCCAAACCCATAAACGTAAGGTGGCCACAAGACATATAACATATATCTCAAAAATAAACATTTTATATTTTTATGCACGTAATATAATCATAACCTTATTTTTACCGGATGATTTGGATTGTTCCCAGGCTTGCTGCGACTTACTTCTAATATGAGCCACATGCAATAAATCTTATCTTGACAAAAATTTAACAATAGAACCAAAAACGAGACGATTCGGACCAACAACTTGACTTTTAATCATGGTTTCGTACCAACCCGAACCAACCTTAAACCGAAGTTTAACCATGATTAAAAATACCCCAAACATACTGAAAAATATGCACAAGGACTGTAAAACACGAAAACAGGTGAATGGAACTCAAAAACATAAAACACTCTTTCGAGAGTCATTTTGGCACCTTTCACCATAAATTCTCGTACGATCTCTAAACTCGACCAAATCATGAACGGCCAAAAACATGACTTTCCTAACTCTTTAAGGTAGTGTCCAGTCCAAGGTCATAGGCTAAAATCCCACCAAGAACTCACACAAGCCTTCTGAATCGGACTCACAGTTGCTGTCACATACAGAAATTTCAGTAGCAGCTATGGTGTGTGCATGAGGTATATAGATGAAACAAATAGCCGTGGGCTTGAACCATCAACCAGAGACTCATACCAATATCCTAATGTATGGCTTGGACCATGGCTAAGGGCTAAAAGCCAACCATAACCCAAACCAATACCTAGGACAAAATCAAGCTCTTACCGAGAGCCCACTTGTTGTGTAGTGTTTTGTATCGCAATATTGTACTGTCTTGTCTCGTTCCAAGGGCCATTTGATCGACCTTGGCTCGATCTAGACATGATGAAGTGTTGTATGAATCATGGCTATGGGCTAGAAGCCAACCATAATCCAATAACACACCAAAAACCAAAACCACCTTCATAAAAAAAAAACAGAATTTTAGAACCGAGGGACACTTGACATGTTGCTGTAAAAATCTGAATGATCCGTGAACTAGGCTTGGAGAAACTGATTTGGTCACTTCCTAGACATGATAATGTAGGGTTCTAACCATGGCTACAGTCCCTAGGACAACCATGATTCGAATACACTCACCTTACCCACTCAATGGCCAAACCGAGACCCATTCTGCACATAAGGGAAATTCTGCTGTCATTCTTTCTTTTTGTTAGGGTATGGACTGAAACAAATGAACCAAAAACACCCTAAAATATTCTAAATTATGCCTAGAAACAGTCATGAAAGCTTGGAATCGAGCAACACCCTGTAATCAACAAGAACACACCAAACCGTGAAGACGTAAACAAAGGCCGAGAACTTATGTACAGATTTTTCAAGTGTGTTGCTGTCAATTTCGTGATTCTTCTTGAAACATAGTTATATAATGGTTTAAAAATATGTATAGAACTTGATTGAAGAGAAAAGAAACAACATATATATGCCTGGAATTTGTTTTGACAAAAACAAATCAATACGACGAATACGACGCAACGGAGTCGGAGTTGGATCTTCTTTTCTTTCCTCCTTTTCTGCTGCTGTTCTGTCACGATTCTAAGCTACTGCTTTTCTGATATTTTCGACTGTAATGGTGTGTTATTGCTAGACAATAGAGATGAGTATTATAGGAGGTGATAAAGGAGTCTTAATATCCATTAAGTTGGGGGTTACAAGTGAAGAAGTGGAATGGATTTTGAATGTTTCTTCTCCCCTAGCTGCCGTTGTTTTTCCTCATTTTCTTGATGTGATTCATGTTATTTGCTAGCATAAAGGAGTTGAGGAGCTTCAAAGAGTATTATGGTGCATGTATCACCATAATTATGGAGATTAAAAGTAGGAAATGAATACATTATAAAACCATTTAGTGGTAAATTTGAATGAGGTTTACTAATCTTTTTGAATTGTCTTAACCAAATATTATTACTACTTCTTGCATGGTATAATAGTGTTTTAAATCTTGCATTTTAAATTCTTAAGGTATAATACACTCATTATATATATTTTTAATGAATGAAAAAATAATTTAGAATAGAATATTGCATGGCATGCTTGACTTAAAATTTAATTATTTAAATGTTATGTTTAATTTCTTAAATATATTAAACCTAAATTACTTCCTCCTCAATTGTTTACACATTTTAATTTAAGATTTAATTAAATATTGAACCTAAAAGAATTTATTTACCAACTTAGCTCTAATTAATTAAATAAATTCTAAAACATTCTATTTCTTTAAATTAAATTATTCCTTGACTTAATTACATTTAGGATTATCTTTCTTATTATTAATTTTATCTCTAATCTCCAAACTCCGGTCCGACCTCGCGTATTTATCCTGAAAAGATAAAACTAAACATCTACTTTTAAAATAAATAAAACACTTCATACTTTCTTAAAAATTCATTTTTAATTTAAATAATAGAAATTATACATGACTTATACGTAATCTGATTTTCGGGTTCTACATAATCTATCGGGTCTGATAAGAGTTTTGTTTAGGAAAATGAGCAAGGAGATATTTCCTGTGGTGAAGGTATATCTTTGTATAATATGGCTGCAACCGTATCCTGCAAAAAATGAAATGAACTCGTGAATGAGCGCAGGAGGGGTGTCCGACGTGGCCATTCCGATGCCTAAGTTATCAGGTGAAGGATGAAGAAGAAAAGCTGCATATGTGAGTGAATATACGTGAATGCTCAAAAGTTCAGAATCTTTTAAATGAAATACATACCTGCTATTTATATAAGAAATCTCGTGATTACCTTGTTTTCATTGCCCACCTGCTAAGTAGGGTAAAGTGGATGCCTATACCCTACCTCTGATAACTTCTCTGACAGGCCAACCCCTGTAGTTCTGACAGTAATGATTGTTAAATATAAGGTATCTCATACTGTTGCACTCGAGTGAAGTACTATTTTCGAGGTAGCCAGGTAGAAAGCCTCCCGGGAGATTGTCTGAAAGCCTGAGCCTCTAGTAGCCTGGGAAAAAGATGTCCCGGGCATTCACCTGCCCGGCTTCTGAAGAACTCCTGCTGCAGATTGAACATGATTTGGGCTATCCATACAATATCTCGGGTCATTCATGACCCGGGCTCTTATGGGGGTATCAAATGGCAACATCAATATCCATCTATCGAAATTATATAAATTATCTGGTCATAATTTTATTGATATTTGTTGGGATCGGGAAATAGTTTAGAGGGGGTGGTGAATGAACTCTTTCAAATTTTGCTTTATAAAACTGGATTTCAACCGTTTTGAAGCGGTTGAAACTTCTTCTCAAACTTGTTAGAAATATGAACTGTAACGCCCCGAAAATTTAAAGATCCACGCGAACCACATGCATGCATTATTAAATTCCTTGTGTATTTTAATTAAATGTTTTAATTACATTAATTAATTATGTGGTGCATATTGATATGTTTAAATTATATTTTTCTACATGGTTGCATTAAAATACATTTTTAAAGATTATTCAAGTTGCGATCGAGGAACCGGGACCGAGGGCTGAAAAACGTAAAATATTTTATTAAATAATTATTTAAAATATGGTTGATGCTTTTCTCAATTTTGAAAATAAAGGGTTTCGAGGTGATTTTATAAGCCGGGGCGTAAATTTTATCGGTGTTGGTTTTTCCACAAAATGCGAGCTTTTGGCAAACCTGGCTAGTAAATTGACAAATTTATTTAACAAAAACTTTGTAAATATTTTATTTAAATCCTAATTAGACTAATGGGCCTAAATTAATGGCTTATTAGGCCTAAGACCTAGTTAGTAAACTAATTAGTATTTAAAATGTTGATTAAGCAAAACCCTTCACTTTGGCACCTCCAAACAATCGGCCACCTTCTTTTAAAAATCTAAAACTATCTCCACCCCACCCTACACACACACGGCACACATACATATCATCCTAGAAGGATTTTCGAAGGGTGCAAGCAGGATCAAGCCAAGGTTGTGTCCCGTTCTTCGTCGTCAACGGATTTTCGTGCGTATAAAACGCAAAGGCATGCCATACATCTCCTTTTCTCATCATATCATAGTATTGTTGAATTATTGTATGCATGAAGTTCATGGAATTATTTCTGAAAATTTCGGTTATTGCTTGTATACATGAGGAAACTTGATTCTTTGAATCCAATAACTTGTTTATTGTTTAGTTAAGGGGCTGCCACGACTAGGGTAATATCAAGTAAGGTTTATACATGTTTTAGAGTCCCACACACCACATAACATTTGGCTGGAACAAAGGAAAAAAAAAAGAAAAAATAACAAGCAACAACCGTGCAAGTTGCTGTCATGGGGCAAGGGTGATCGAGTTGCTTGACGAAAGGCTTGGCTTGATCTTGGCTTGGGCCTAGGGCTCGGCTAGAGCATGTCACAAGTCAGGGGGAGTGTCCTAGCCAAGCTAGGACTCACGTTAAGGGCTGGGGAAGAGTCCTAGCCACGCTAGGACTCTACTCAAGAAGTGGCAGTTTTGCGTGCAGGGATGCGCGGATACGGTGGAGGGAAGGGCTCGGTCCAAGCTTGCTGGGTAGGGTTATGGCGAGTTCTCATGGTCCTAGGTAAGTGCTAGGTACGCTGCTTCGTGACTAGAGTGTCGGCTAGGGTCCTGATTGCAACAAACATAGAGTCTATTCAGGATACAACTCTCGGCCAGCATAGGGTCACATGGGAGGGGCTTCGTTTTTGTGGTTTGGGCTCGATTCTTAGTGGTTTAAGGTTCCAGTAGGTTAATTTAGGATGTTGGTCAAGTTTTGGATCGACATGGTTCGGGGGTAACTCGTGAAATTCAAAAGTTGGCTCGGGGTCGGAGTTTAGGTGTCAATTAGGGTTTTTAAATAAAGAAAAATTGAAAAACAGCTCACGGGGGTCGAGTAGTGGTCCATAAGGGATAAAATAATATAAAAAGACTAAATTATGAATTTAGGGATTTTATATTAAAGTTTGGGATTTTTCTGGATTAAAACACCGTCAAAATAGTTAATTAAAGATAAATGAAAAAGTGTAATATTTAAGCTAAATAACATTATAGAAAAATTCATGTAAGCTTAAATAATTATGTGGGATATGTTAGAATCATGAAATCAAGAAAAAAAAGTCAAAATCGAAAAATGTCGAGTCCAGGGGTAAAGCGGTCTTTTTACACCTAAAAATTAGTAAAAGTCATGACAGTGCCCTAAATGCTGCTTTTACGATATTATGATTATTTTTAAATGTTTATGAAATTTCATGTTTAAAATATGATTTTTAAATGTCTAAGGTATTTTTATGATTTAAGGAAGACATTTAAAATACATGTTGCATGCTTGGTTTTAAAAACAAAAATATTATGTTATGCATGATTTCATAAAGTGATGAGAATGTAAACGTTGAAGGAAGTGAAGTAATTGTGACTAATTCGATAATGTTGGAGATATCGTGAGGGTGATGGTCCCAGTTGTAACGCTCCGAAAATTTGAAGGTGCACGCGAACCACATGCGCAAATTATTAAATTCTTTGTCCATTTCAATTAATTGTTTAAATTGCATTAATTAATTATGTGGTGCATATTTACATGTTTAAAATATATTTTTCTACATGGTTGCATTAAAATGTATTTTTAAAAAGTTATTCGTAGTTGTGATCGAGGAACGGAGACCGATGGCTGAAAAATAGAAAATGATTTTTTATTTAATAGTTGTTTTAATTATTTAAAATTTGGGAGATTATTTTTATTATTTTTGAAAAATAAGGGGTTTTGAGATGATTTTATACGCCGAGACGTAAATTTATCGGTGTTGGTTTTTCAACAAAAATACAAACTTTTTGGCAACCCTGCTAATAAATTCACAAACTTATTTAAGCAAAATTATTTTAAATATTTTAATTAAATACTAATATGCTAAGTGGGCTTAATTAAGTTGTTAATGGGCTTAAACTAGCAATTGGAATTTAATTAGGATTCTAAGCATTATTTAAAAGTTAAAACCCGTACACCTTGCAAACAAGACACGACCACACACTCTTAAATCCAGTAAATTCTCTCCCAAAAGCACAACACACATGGCACAAACTCACTGCAAGGTGGAAGGATTTTTCGAAGGGGTTAAAGGAAAAGCTAGCCAAGGTTCCTCTCCGTTCTTCGTCGTCAACGATTTTTCTAGCGTTTAAAACGCAAAAGGCACGCCATACATCTCCTTTTCTAGTCTATCACATCATATTATTGTTTAAATTATAAGCATGAGGTTTTTATGAATATTTTCGAAATATTGCATATACATGAGGTAAACTTGTGAATTGTTGTTCCAAAAACATGAATATTATGTTGATTAGGGGCTGCCATGATTAGGATAGGTTGAGGGATGTTTTTACATGTTATATTGAGTCCTTAATCACCCTAAAACACTGAAAATATGAGAAGAATAAAGCTGGAACCGTGGGCAAAGATTTTTCGAGAGGGCCGTGAGGTTGTGTTGGGTACTAGAGTCAAGTGGCTCGTTCCTTTGCATGGGCTGTTGGGGCTCGTTCACGTATCGTCCAGGGGCAGTGAGGGTCTCGGTCTAGGGTCAGGAAGGGTCCTAGCATGGCTAGGACCCATCGCACACAGGCTTGGAGGAGTCCCATGGAAAAGGGACTCCTCGCGCGATCGGCAAAGTTGACAACAGCCAAGGGGGCTTGCTGCTGGGGTTAGGTGGCTCAAGAAAAGTTCATCAGGGTCCTAGGGTCATGGTAAGGGGTCGGGCTAGGCGCTGGAGTGGGGTGGTTCGTTGCTGGCTTGAGCGAAAGTTGGAAGCGTGAGGATGGCAACAAGAATTAGCGCGAGGCTGCTGTCTTGGTTCAGAGACTTCGTGCGCGCGGGTCAGGGGTTGGGCTGGTCTGGGTAGGGGCTGGCCATGGTCCATGGATGGTTAGGTACAGGTGGGTTCTGTGGTGGCTTGTTTGGAAGAGTCCTAGACTAGTTAGGAGACCTACACATACTAGGAGACTCACGCACAAGTACACAGATTTTGTGTTCACTTTCCAGGGAGTTTTGAGCAGGCCAGGGCCGGGTTTTTGGGCTGGGCTTGCACAGTAGGGTCCCTAGATGGGTTGGCTAGGTTTTGGCTCAAGGTGGCTCGGGCGTGCCTCGAGTAAATTGGGAGATGGCTCGGTGGGTTTGTCGAAGGGTCAAAAACGAGAATTTAAGAAGGAAAAATTGATCCATGGGTCCACGAGGGTGGCTCATGACTTAAAAGGGTATAATAAATCTTAAAAATGCTATGTTTAAAATTTGGGGTCAAAATAATGAGTTTTGGATTTATTCGGAATTTAATCGCCGCACGAAACGCTAATTAACGAGTTAATTGAAAAGTCTAGTTTTATGCTTCATAAAATCAAGAAAAATTAGATTTAAGCTTAAATAATTATTATAAGTCTAAGTTTTTAATTTGGGAATTTTATATGAAAGTTTGGTTTAATTCGGGATTAAAACGCATTAATATGTCACATTTAAAGATTAAATTAAAAGTCATCGAATTAGACTAAATAAAAATATGAAAAAATTCACGTAAGCTTAATTAATTATTTGGGACATGGTAGAGTCACAAAATCAAGAAAATAGTCAAAAACGTAAAATGTCGAGTCCAGGGGTAAAACGATCTTTTTACACCGGGAAATTAGTAAAGGTCATGGCAGTGCCCGAAGTGCTGTTTTTATGCAAATATGATTATTTTTATATGTTTATGAATTTCCCATGATTTAAGTATGATTTTTAAATGTCTAAGAGATTTTACGATTTTAAGAAGACATTTAAAATACATGTTGCATGCTTGGTTTCTAAATGAAAATGTAAATATCGTTCATGATTTTTCTAAGTGATGTGAATGAAATGAAAAATGTTGAAGGATGTGAAGTGATTGTGACTAATTCGTTAATGGTGGCGACGTCGTGAGGGTTATGGTCCCAGTTGGAGCCCGACGATCGTGTTTCCATCATTGCGAATATGTGGTAACGGTTTTGTGGTAACGGAAAAATGGGAATATCGTGAGGGGAGAAGGCCCCAGAGGGAGCCCATTTATGGGAAAAGGCCCCAGAGGGAGCCCCGACGATCGTATTTCTATTCGAATCATGATAGGCCAGGGCCCAGTTGACCGGTGAGAGTGTTGCTGGTGTCCCCCGCCGCCCAGTACTGTGGTTTTATGTAGATGGATCCATCGACCCTCATGAGCATGATCAGGAAAGTCACAATTAAAGATCTGAATTCAACAAAAGAAAAGGAAAAGGAAAATGATTATGATCAAGTGAAAACGTTTTATGTCATGATAAGGAAAACGATCAAGATTTTATGTGCATGTCATGAAATGTTATAAGTATTTTATGAAAATGTTTATGATCATGAAAAGGTTTTATGTCATGTCATGTTGAGGAAAGAGAAATTTATGTTTGCATGTCATGAAAATGTTTATGCTTAAAGTTTTATGCATCATGAAAATGTTTACGAAAATGTTTACGTTTATGCATCTTCATGAAAACGATATTTTAAGTACAAGTATTTTTCACTATTATATGTTGATTGTATTACGTATTAATCGTTATAAAGATTATGCTGTTGAGTCTTTAGACTCACTAGGTGTTATGGATAATGCTAATGGAGGTCTTGATGGTTGATCCGACTAGACTGAAGGTGCACATATGGTTCGGCCGAATGCTATGTGAGGTTTTTTTTAAAACAAATTCTAGTACTCTTAAGCGATAAAAAGGACAAGACGTTTCACCAGTGGGAGCCAGACGATCATGTTTGCATCATTGCGAATATGTGATAACGGTTATGTGGTAACGGTAAGAATGAAAATATCGTGAGGGGAAAAGGCCCCAGAGGGAGCCCATTTATGGGAAAAGGCCCCAGAGAGAACCCCAACGATCGTATTTCCATTCGAAAAATGATAGGCCAGGGCCCAGTTGACCGGTGAGAGTGTTGCTGATGTCCCCCGCCGCCCAGTACTGTGGTTACATGTAAATGGATCCATCGACTCTTGAGGTTTATGTCATGATCAGGAAAGTCACAATTAACGATCTGAATTCAACAAAGGAAAAATAAAAGGAAAAAGATAAGGAAAAGGAAAATTTTCATGATCATGTTAAAGGTTTTATGTCATGTCATGTTGAGGAAAAAGGAAATTCATGTTTGCATGTCATGAAATGTTCATGTTTGAAGTTTATGCATCTTCTTGAAAACGATATTTTAAGTACAAGTATTTTTCACTGTTATATGTTGACTGTATTATATTTTATTCGTTATTAAGATTATGGTGTGTTGAGTCTTTAGACTCACTAGGTGTGATGGATGCATGTGAGGTGGAGGGAGGTTTTGACGGATGATATGAGTGGACTGATGGCGCACACAACCCGAGGACCAGCGCTTCTATCTTTCCGCATTTATGATTATGACTCATGATTTATGTTAGAGATTTTTAAGATTATTTATTTATGTTTTGAGAGATTTTTGAGAGGTTTAGTATGGGCTATACTTTTCAAATTTATTGCTTTTTAGGTTTAGTAAAACAGTTGACGATTTCATGTTATGACTATTGCACTTGATTTTTAAAATGCTAGTTGGTTGGTGTTTTATTTTAAAGGGTAAAATATTTTATATAAAAATATTTTCATGAGGTTTATGTGTATGGCCGAAAATTGAGTGTTAAAAAAAAATTCAAGTACTTTTATACCAATAAAAAGGGCAGGACGTTTCATGAGCCACTGTAAAGTGCCGAAAAATGTTTTAAGATTTCTAATGATAGCTTAAAGCTTTTTGGCAAACTTATAAACAAATATAACGAAAAGTAACTGCTTGCAGGAAGTAAAGACACATGATTTTTATGGATGTTCGGAGATGAAAACTCATATGTCACCCCTTCTTCCTCTTTAGGAAGAATTCCACTAAAAGACTCTGGCTTTACAAAAACTCTTTGAAACAACCCACTTCAATCAGGACTTATCACACTGCCTATTTTGGAACTCTTAGTGATCACTTTATAATTCTGAATTTTAAGAACACTCGGTTCACCAGACAACACAACTTAAAAAATAACCAAAAGGTTACTGATACAAGTAAAAAAATTGATTTTGGTAGCACGAAGATGATCCTTGAACGATCAGATATATTTTTGTTCAGTGCGTGATTAAGCGATGTAGTGTATAGACTTTTAAGTGTGCTCTAAATCTTTGAAGTATGCAAGCTTGTGATGATTTCACTGTTGTCAATTTGATAATGTATCGCGTAGGTCATCTTGCACACTTCTCTGTTAATATAGGCGATCATTCCAATAGTAAAAAGGATTGAGTAACGTTAAATAGAGAGAAGCTATGTCACTACCAGCTGCAACTGCATTTAATGTTTTTCAGATATGCATTAAATGTTCTCTTTGCTGATATTGCCTTGAGCCCCGTTCTCTGAAGAGTTGCTGCAGAGTTACCGTTTATGGCAACTGCTTTTATCCTCAGACCTCTGTAAGATGAATGATCTTTCTTTTCTGGGATAATGATATAAATGCAAATCATTCTCGTGACTAATGTAGGGACAAGATATCTTTGAAGCGGTGCAAACTATTGAATATTTTGAACTGGTCAGAGAATGTCTTTCATTAAGTAGGTACTAAATAACCCTATTTAATGATGTCTTCAAATTAGCCGGTTGAGAAGTCCATCTTCTTTTAATTTAAGCGGTTGAATTATCAACGGTCTGAAATTCAAGCGGCCAGACTTCTTTAGTATATCCTTTGTTTAAGCGGTTAAACTCTTTTTGTTGTAGCCGGTAGTGAGGCAGTCCGGTTGCTAAGGTGGGCGGTTGAACTGATACCTGTTACACATAAGATATGCAGACGTTTCTTGAAATATTGAAGTGCTATCTTGATTTTTTCGATCACCAAAAATTTTAGGTAATAATAATTTCTTAACAATTTCCTCTTTTTTGGTGATGACAAAACTCAGCTGCAATGCTATACAATGTTTACATATAATTATAGCAGGTTAGAAATAATGCACATGTCAAGAGAAAATATTGCATTTCATTGAATAAATGAAATTACGATCTCTAAAGCAAAAATAAACAAATGAACAAATACAAGATATACTGCTTTTGACCTGCTCGTTCAACTTTTGCCCTTTCTTCCAGTTCTTTCAAAACTGATATCTCTGCTTGCTGAATGACTCTTTGTCGCTCTCTTTTCCCTTTTTTGACATAACCATGAACAAGAAATTCCATAATTTCTGCAAACTGGGATCCTTGGGCATTCATGTGTTGATCAACACGTGCTTGAAGACGATTTATTTGTCCTGAGAGCTCAAAGGACATGTTGAGATGTGAAGAATTATTCTTGGCTTGTCGGAGGGAGATACTTGTATTCATGGCAGAAAAGTATTTGCAGATATCAGACTTCATCGAATTAAAAGCCTCTTTTAGATAAAAATGCTTGCGGTTGAGAGCAAGAATTGAGTGATCCAAGTTGAAAAGTCTGATCAGAATCTATTTTTAAAATCTTATTATGTGTGTTCTTCTTCTTCTTCTTCAGATGCAGCCTGATCAGAAAGTAATTTGGCCTTGAAATAAACCAGTTGAGAAGACGAGGCTTTATCAGCAGATTTTGATGATTGAGGCTCATTTAGTTCAGCAGATATATCCTCAATAATTTTATTAATATCATCAGTTGAGGCAGAGGGTATATTGCTAGTGCCTTCCGTTGCATCCGGGGCCACAAATGTAAGACAATCTTTCCTGATCTTTGTGTGACATGTGAGTGCGTGAGGATGATATAACATGTATTTTTGCTCTTTTACCTTATTGTTCATCCGGTATCGTTTTTGAACATGCTTGCTATTATTATAATTTTAATAGACTCTTGCTGAATTTCGTTTACCATAACTGGACTTCTTGGGTGACCAGTTGCACGATTCATCTAAACTCTTTAGACTGTACCCAATTCCATATCTCTTAGCCTTGTTCATAATTTCAAATGATTTTTCAACTTGCTTAAAGAACTCAGGATTTTCATGCACCATTATCGATTTAACAAAGTGAATATATTTCCTTTGCTTGTATTTAGTTTTGACATTGTACCACTAGTTAAGGGTTCATCTTGGCTATTGAAGCCAACACCAGTTTTATCTCCAACTGGTTTTTGTTGCCCTTGCATTTCAATCAGCATAACTGACGACTTATTCTAGGCCTGAATTACTTAAGTCAGTTTAAAGTTTTCTAATCTCAGCTGCTGAATCAAAGAATTGCTTTATCTCTTTTCAGCTATCAGCTCAGCTATTTCCTCATTGACATTTAAGCTCTCAACTTATTTTAGACTATCAGTTGTGTTAGTTGAGGGGTCATTTTTCTTTGCCTTAGCTTCCTCAAAAGAGATAGCTAGCTTGCGGTACTCATTTACCATATCGTTCAGTGTAGAGATACGCTCTTCTCGTGTGAAATCAGTTGAGCTAAAGTCAAATACCTGATCACTGCTGGACTCCAGCTCAGCATCATCATCCATGAGGTATTTTAAATCATTTTCATCACTTGAGCTGCTTGAGCTCTAAGTTTCAGATGTTTCGTTGTCCGGGTCAGCTACCAAAGCTTCATGCTTCTTCCTGGATGACTTCTTCTCATCCTTGAATCTTCTTCTGTGTTCGAAATGCTTTTTATCCTTCTCAACTGATCTCCTACTATCCTTTTTAGGCTTTGGACAGTCAACAATGAAATGTAAAGTCTTTCCACAGTTGAAGCACGCATTAAGTTCCTCCTTAGATTCATTCCTATTATAATTTCTCTGAAAGAAACCTTGATTATTTCTCATGAACTTTCCAAACTTTCTCACAAACAATGACATTGCATCATTACTCAGTTGTTCTGCTGACTTCTCAATTGAAACTGATGGTTTCAGTTTCAGTGCGCTTAGAGCAGTTGTAACTGGTGGAATTGTTGGCTCGCCTTGAAACATCCCTTCCTTTTTAACATTAAAATTTAATAAATACAACTAATTTTTTTAAAAAATAAACATTTACCTCTAAAATTCGAAACCATCCAACATAAATAAACTAATATTAAAAATCTTAAATGCATAAAAATCAATAAATTGTCAACCATAAAATCATACGTCAATTTAAAATAAGACTCAATATTAAAACTTCGAAACCATAGCATAAAATCTTTAGTAACATAATCCTCAAAACTTTAATTTAAAACTTTAAATCGTAAGCTAATGCGGAAAACAATGTCCCTCGAGAGCGTACTATCAGACCCTATCCACTCAAGCGTCAGCTCCTCCTTGAACATATCCCTTCCCTACAACCATTCAAACCTAGTGAGTCTAATGACTCAGTACGTTCTAACCATACGTAACAAATAAAACATATACACGCATATGCAGCTTTAAAATAATTTTTTAATAAAATATGCTGGCGTAAACACTCGTAAGCATATATCATTTTCGTAAATCATTTAAACATGTAATATCATTTAACTTCCTCAACATAAATACTTTTAGCATATAACGTAAGGTTCAAATGCGATAATGTAATGCAACTTCATGTAAATCTAGGAAAATGAAAAATGCTTAATTAAATCATTTTAATTTCACTATTTATATGTGATAGGCATGATTATATGTTTAAAATGTGGGTTTCTATTAGAATGCATAAAACTGTGTTTTGAATAGTTATTCGAGACGTGATCGAGGAACGGATACCATAGACTGTAAAGGAGAAATATTTTTATTAAATGATTATTTTTAATTATTTAATAAATGATATATTTAATATGAAATTTTCTAAAATGGTGTCTTTTGACATGCCAAATCATATTTTATTCCTTTAATCAATTTTCAAAGAAAACAAGGACTTTTCGGAGGATCGGTTAATGTTTTCGAAAAATTTCCTAAACAAGATATTTTTCCTGTATTATAATGGGTTTAATGGGTCTATAATACCAAGGTTATTGTGCCCAGATTTCTATCCAATTATTTATATCAAAATATGGAGTTTCTAAACCACAAAACACTTCATATCACACAAAAACCTAGGGTTTCTCTCCCTACAACACACACCCCCACACCACACGTCCAAAGGTTCTATTCACGTCATTTTTGAAAGGAAAAACACAGCAAGGTCTCCCCCGTCTCTCCGTCAACGTTCTTCACGTCTAGAATTGATTTTTCGCAAATGCACGTCTTATTCCTTCTTTTCTCATCGTTCATACCATATTATATGTGAATATACATGTTTTCATGCAAAAATATGTCACCCTTTTAATTGTTTTTGTTTTTAAGGGTTATTACATGGAAACCTTAATTTTCTTGCATGATTCTTGTTGTTTCTTGTTGCACAAGGGGGCTGCCAAGTTAGGGATATTAGAAGAGGCTATTTTCATAGGGATTAAGGGTCCTTAGATGCATGATATAGGCCTATTATGGTTCAAGGAAATAGGGGCTGAACGATTTGGGTTCTAATAGAAACTAGGGATTGATTTTTGGAAATAAAGAAAGTGGGCCGTGAAGGGGGCTGTCCAAGCAAGCGACATGGCTTGTGAGTGTCCGAGCCATGAGCCAAGATGGTCCAGACATGGTCTGATCAGTTGGGAAGAGTTAGGCACACGGCTAGATGCGATTTAGCCTTGCGCGTGGGTGTGTTGGATCGCACCATGCACGTCCTTGTGCATGGCGTGTTAGGGCTGATCCAGTAGGTTCCTAAGACAAAACAACAAAAATTCTAAAAGGTAACGAATAAAATCCGTTGTCGTAGGTCATTTAAAACTATTGTAACTGACAGTGTTGTTGAAAGTGCGTTCAACGACAACAGTTTAAAACCGTTGTCGTAGCTATCATATTGCGACGGTTTTTCAAAAATAATTAGCGACGGTTTATGATATATCGTCACTAAAATTAGAGACGGGTTTTGACTAAGCCGTGTCGCTCATTAGCAAGAGTTTATCTTTTAGCGACGGTTTTTTTTACTAAGCCATCACTAATTAACGATAGTTTAGACATAATTAGTCTCCAATTTTTCAGTAAAATAAAAAAATTTACTTTATAATTTAATAAATCTACAAAAAAACTTACAATATGAATAAGCTAAAAATATTCATGATCTTAACTAACCTTAGAAATTTATCAAGAATTGAAGTGAAAAAACTTACCTTAAATCGAACTAAAATCGTCTAAGAGAGAAAATTTTATTGTAGATGTGAAGCGTTGTGGAGGAAATTGGACCGAAAACGCGAATATTTATAGACAATTTGTGATGTTTTTGGTAAAACCGTAGCTAGTTTAATAAACAGTCGCTATTAGCAACAGTTTTTGTTTAAACCGTCGTTATTTTAAAAATTGCGACATTTTTAATAAAATCGTCGCAATTTTTAAATAGCGACGGTTCAAAAAAGCGACAATTTTTTTTAACCGTCGCTATTTTTAAAATTGCGATGGTTTTAATAAAAACATCGCTAAATATTCTCTTAAACTGTCGCTAATTAACAACGGTTCGCTAAAACCATTGTCATATTTCCAAAAAAAACAATCTAATCAACAATGATTAGCTAAAACCGTTGTTGTTTGTCCAAAAAATATGCTAATCCACAACGGTTCCGTTGTCGTTTGTCCAAAAAACACGCTAATCAACAATAATTTTAACGAAAAATGTTGTCGTTTGTCCAAAAAACACACTAATCCACAACGGTTTTTGTTAAAACAGTTGGTAAAAGTAAAAATACAATGGTTTTCCAATAAAACCGTTGTCTTTTTATTGTTGCTGAAGGCATATTTTCTAATAGTGAGAGTTCGGTCTGGGTCCTAGGATGGCTAGTTAGGGGCTGGTCACGTTGTTTAAGGCCTAGGGTTGAAGGAACTTGGGATTTGTTAAAGATAGGGTTTGGTTCGAAATAAGGTCAGAAGTTCAGTAGCTTCCTAAGCTTTTCCGAGGGTTTTAAATGGCTTGAATTGGGTTGAAAAAGGGTTGGTTAGGTGTTAGTAAGCTATAAAGAAAGTTTCGTTAAGTTTCGAGTTGATTCCGGATAAAACCGGGACTTTGGTTCATGTTTTAAAACAAAGTATGGAATTTAGTAGAGGGACTAATTTTATGACTAAGAATTTTTTATGGGTGTGTTTGAAGGTGTTATGGTAAGTTTGGATGGATTTGGGTCGTCATTTTATGGTCCAAGGATAAAACCTGAAAGTTAAGGTTTTAAGGGCAAACGGTCATTTTACACGTGAAAAATGTTAGGAGTCCTGGCAATGTCTTGAATGCAGTAATGAATGTTCAAATATATATTCTGAAAGGTTACAGAGTTTTCTGTTGAAAATTGTAAAATGTTAAAGAATAAGTTGCATGCTTGGTTTCAAGAAAATGTTATATGCACGAATTTTTAAAAGTGATGGATTTTGTAGCGTACCGTACTTATAACTATTTAAAATTTGTGGAAAAAAATAAAAAAATTCTTAAATGAGTACTCAACCTTCAAATTCCAATGAAAATATATGTTCATCCAAAATATTTGGGACAAAAGATGTCAAATAAAGTTGCTAAAGAAAGTGTTTGTTTGAGCATCGTAAACCAAAACGTAAAATAAAAGTATTTTGAGCATTTCGTAAAAACTTCAAAACATGGGCGGTCCTCGGGTTTAGCCTCCCGCTCAGTCCAAGCCAGCTCACTGGTCCCCACCTCTCGCCTCCTCAAATTCATCCTCACCTGCATCGATCAAGTCTAGTGAGTCTAAAGACTCAAAATGTATAAACTGAGAGTAACAAGTAACACGTAATAAAAATCACAAGCAACTTTAAAATAGAATGTACATACTGAAACTTGAACTTGCATACCAAAAGCTTGAACATACGTTCATACATACGTAGACGTGTCATCAACATAAAACTTTTCTTAAACATGCTTGCATATTTGTACATACTTGAACATACATAAACTTCATCAATTTGCATAGAAGCATGTTTCAAAGCAAGTGACACATACATAAATACGCCTGATCAGACTAAACCACAGTACTGGGCTGACAGGGAAAATGCACTGCCACATACATGAGATCCCCGTTCATGCTTTAACGGGTGGATTGGTCCCTGGTCATGATTAACGCTTTCTAATCCTGATCTAAACCCGTTCATGATTTAACGGGGTGGATTGGTCCCTGGCATGCTTTACCGCTTTCCAATCCCATACATAAATTTGGTCACAAGAATTTAGCATACCTCAAAAACTTAAAAGTATTTTGTTGCACGCCGAACATACTTACTTGGCGTTGAGGGATTTGTTGGATCTCGCTTGGAGCCATTGCTGCACATACTAACACATTATCAAGTGCTTAGCTTTCATACTTAGACGTACTACTCGTACTTAACCCCGAAATAAATAAGTGGCTTATGACGTTCTAGAACATTCGGGGCTTGACCTCGTTTAATCATACTAACCATGACATCAAACCCCGAAACAAACTCTAAAATGACGTGTGAACATTTCCCAAACAATAAAAGATATGGACTCACTATTGGAACCTAAACCTAAATGAAAACCAAACATCCCTCCAGCTGGCCCCACGCTCGGGCGGTAATATCTTACCGCTCGAGCGCCAGGTTCTCTGAAACTCTACCCTCGGACAGGAAGAGTGGCGCTCGGGCGGTAAGAAACTGCCGCTCGGGCGCCGAGTGTACTGGACTCCATGATTTGCATCTTAATACTCCTAACTAGATAATACGATTCATGAACCAATCCATCAAGACTCATCCTAGGACACTATGACACTGACCGACTCCAAAAAAACATCCCAAACATTCCCAAAGAAACGACGCACCACACGCGACACAATAAAACCCATAAACTCAAATTTTGACACCAATTGTTTCCTACGATTTCTAATGCAACCAACAACTATTGACACGAAACGAAGCATCAAAACTCATCCCAAACTCATACTCCATATACTTAAACACAGCAGCGATCACACGACGGTTCCCAACGAAGCCTGCAACAAATAAACTTCAAGAACACGTCAAGAACGTAATTTTCAGAAAACACAGTTTGAGCAGTCCCACGAAAACGGTCATAACTCAATCAATTTTTCTCCAAATTTTTCGAATTTTATATAAAATCGACATTTCATATGTGGAAAAGTTTTCCCAAAATCTCGACCGAAAAATCATAGTAATTCAAAATACGTGAAAACGAAATTCCAAATCTAAACATTGTTTCAAACTGATCCAACGAATTTCCGCTCAAACTTTCACATCATACATGGATTTACACATAATAAACAACACAACGCATATTATGATGAGATCGATGCATAAACGAAATAATATGCATGTCTTTTGATAATAAAATTTACCGAACCAACGATACCGAAGCAGAACGAGTGCAAGGGTTGATCCGGGAAGATCATGGCACAAATTCTTGCAACAAAAGCCAACGAAAATTTCTGGAAAACTGAAGGGAATAGGGGCGGCTGCTCTCCCTCTCCAAGAACCCTAATAGTTTCTTTAAAAATGAAATGAAGAAAGAAACGGAATTGTGTGTGTGTGTAACCGAGAATGTGTGTGTGTGTTAGTTGGTATGCGCGTGAGTTAGTGTAGGTAATTAGGGGTAATTTTGTGCTAAATTGGTAATTAACAACTATTTAAATATACTAACCCACATTTAACTTAATAAAATCCCTTAAATTAAAATGAAATGCACACTTGCTAAACTTTAAAAGTTTTAAAATTCTAACATCAATAAATAAATAATTTAGGCTTTAAAAATGATAAAAATTAATAATTCATTTAAAATGCCCCAATATTAACTAAAAAAAATACCACATTTAAAAAAGAATTTCCAAAATCGTCACCGGCCTCTTTCTTCGATCCCTCGTCGAATAATCGCCTGAAACATGAAACTCGTGAAAATATTTTAACGTGCATCACATAAACATAAATAATTTAAATAATGCAAAGAAATAAATCATGCATCGCTAAAACTCATTTTGTAAACTTAAATAAATGATTTAACAATTAAATAAACGCATGGGTTATACGTGTACTGATTTTTGGGCTCTACCGTTCCTCCCCCACTTATATAAATTTCGTCCTCGAAATTAACTCTTACCAAAAAATTTGGGATATCTACTCCTCATGTTTGCTTCAGTCTCTCAACTGGCCTCCTCCACTTATTGATTCAGCCACTGAACATTGACCAGCTTGGTCACCTTGTTCCAAAGTCTACGCTCCTGTCTGTCTAGGATTTGGACAGGTCTTTCCTCATATGACAGATCTGGAGCCAACTGCAACGGCTCGTAGCTCAAAACATGCGAAGGATTAGCTAGGTACTTTCCTCAGCATTGAGACGTGGAACACATTGTGTAACCCGGCCAGATTCAGCGGGAGGGCAACACGATAAGCTAGTGTCCCAATGTCAAGAATTTCGAACTGATCAAATCAATCTCGGACTCAGCTTGCCTCTTTTCCCAATTCTCATAACACCCTTCATAGGTGATATCTTTATAAAAACGTGATCACCTACGAACAAACTCGATATCTCACCTCCTCTTATCAGCATAACTCTTTTGGCGACTCTGGGCGGTCTTCATTCTATCTCGTATCTTGACCACCACATCTGCAGTCTGCTGAACTATCTCTGGACCAAGTTCTGCTCTTTCACCGACTTCATCCCAATGAATCGGCGATCTGCACTTCCTTCCATACAATGCTTTGTATGGAGCCATACCAATAGATGATTGGAAACTGTTGTTGTAGGTAAACTCCACTAGAGGTAGCTTTGATTCCCAAGTCTCATGGAAATCGATCATACAGGCTCGCAATAAATCCTCCAAAATATGAATCACTCGTTCAGACTGGCCATATGTGTGCGGGTGAAAAGCTGTACTGAGAAGCAACTTCGTCCCCATGGTTGCATGCAAACTCTTCCAAAAGGACGATGTAAACCTCGGGTCCCTGTTGGACACAATAAAAACTGGGATTCCGTGCAATCGGACTATCTCTCGGATATAGAGCTCCTGCATACTGCGTCATGGAAAAAGTCGTCCTCACTGGCATGAAGTGTGCCGACTTTGTAAGTCGATCCACTATAACCCAAATAGTATTGGATCACTTGACTGACTTTGGCAATCCAACAACGAAGTCCATGATGATGTTCTCTCATTTCCACTCGGGGATAGCGAGTGGTTTAAGCATCCCTTCTGGCCTCTGATTCCCTGCCTTCACCTGCTGACAAGTGAGGCATTCAGACACAAACCGACAGATGTCTCTCTTCATACCTGGCCACCAATACAAAATCTGCAGATCCTTGTACATCTTGGTACCACCTGGGTGAATAGAATACGGAGATGCGTATGCCTCTGTCAGAATATCCTCTCTGATCGAATCAACACTAGGCACCCACATTCTATCTCTATATCTTACAATACCATCAGCCACTGTGTAGAGTACACTGCCCTTGGCCTCATCCTTCAGTCTCCATTTATTTAACTGCTCGTCTGAAGATTGACCTCTACGGATTCAGTCAAACAACGAAGACTGGACTGTCAGATTAGACAGCTTAGGAGCCCTGCCCTTGGTATAAACCTCTAAGCCAAAACTATGAATCTCTGACTGAAGAGGTCTCTGCACTGACAACTGTGCTACGACTGCAACTTTTCTGCTCAAGGCATCTGCCACAACATTAGTCTTCCCTGGATGGTAGCTAATCTCATAATCGTAGTCTTTTACCAACTCCAACCACCGTCTCTGTCTCATATTCAGCTCTTTCTTCGTGAAAAAATACTTGAGACTCTTGTGATCGGTAAATATCTGGCATTTCTCGCCGTACAATAGTGTCTCCAAATCTTCAAGGCAAAGACAACGGCGGCTAACTCAAGATCATGAGTCGGGTATTTCATTTCATGCACCTTCAACTGCCTGGAAGCGTAAGTTATAACCCGACCATGCTGCATCAACACTACGTCTAACCCGAGCTTAGATGCATCGGTGTATAACACAAAATCTCCTTGCCCTGCTGGCATGACTAACACTGACGCTGAAATAAGAGCTTGCTTCAAAGTATCGAAGCTCATCTGGCACTCTCCACTCCACACGAACTTAGCATTCTTCTTTGTCAATGAGGTGAGTGGCACTGCTATCGATGAAAATCCCTGAATAAATTTCCTGTAGTAGCCTGCTAGGCCTAGGAAACTGCAAATCTCAGACGCATTCTTTGGCTCAACCCATTCCTGGACTGCTGCTACCTTAGGTAGATCCACCTCAATATCACTGCTAGATATTATGTGGCCCAAAAATGCTACCTTATCCAACCAAAATTCACACTTACTGAATTTCGTGAATAACTTGCGACTCTGCAAAATCTGCAAAACTGTACTTAAGTGCTGACTGTGCTCCTCATGGCTCTTAGAGTAGATAAGGATGTCGTCAATGAACACTATGAAGAATTGATAAAGGTAAGGCTGAAATACTCTGTTCATGAGGTCCATGAATATTGCTGGAGCATTCGTCAGTCCAAACGGCATCACTAAGAACTCGTAATGTCCATACCTGGTTCTGAAGGTTGTTTTATGAACATCTGCCTCCTTCACCTTCAGCTGATGATACCCCGATCGAAGATCTATCTTAGAGAACATTGTAGTTCCCTGCAACTGATCGAACAAGTCCTCGATCCTTGGAAGTGTGTATTTGTTCTTGATCGTTAACTTGTTCAGTTCTCGTTAATCGATACACAGCCTCATGCTCCCCTCTTTATTCTTCAAAAAAGCACTGGTGCGCCCCAAGGTGAGAAACTAGGGCTGATAAATTCCTTGTCAAGGAGCTCCTGAATCTGCTGCTTGAGCTCTAACATCCAGCTGGAGCTAAACGATACGGTGCCTTAGAGATTGGCACAGTGCCTAGCATAAGATCAATGGTGAACTCCACCTCTCTCTGGTGGAAGGCCGGTGACCTCATCTGGAAAGACGTCTGGGAAGTCTCTGACTACTGGCACATCAGATATAGACAGAGTGGGCACGTCAGGTGTGGAAATAATGATGTCCAAGAAGTCCTGACACCCCTTAGAAATAAGTTTCCGTGCCTGCATGCAAGAGATCATGCGAGGGAAACTTCTCCATCTGGCTGGTTCAAATAGAAACTGCTCCATACCCAACAGTCTAACCAATACCGACCTTTTCTGAAAATCAGTCAGGACTCGGTTCTTCGTCAGCCAGTCCATACCAAAAATAATATCAAATTCTGGCATTGGCAATACAATCAAATCTGCATACACTATGTGGCCTTGCAGTTCGAGATCAATGTCCCTGACCACGCTAGTAGCTGACAACTCTTCCCCTGATGGGACTGTTACAGAGTAATTCACGTCAAGGCCGATGATATTGATATCCAAGTGACTAGCGAACGTCTACGAGATCAATGAATGAGTGGCCCCGGAATCTATCAAGGCCTTAGTAGCTAATCTCTTAATGAAAATATTTCCTGAAAGACGTTAGCACAACACAACTTATACCCCAAAAGTTCTAATATCACCCTTAAGCAATGGAGGACACCAAAATACCAGCTAGAACACTAAGAATCCCATATCACAATAAACATGCATGCCTGGTAAAATTTAATACTGCTGAATTAAATGCGTTACCATTCAACAACTTCTTGTCTGGGTTTGCCTCCTGAGCATGCATGGCGAACACCCTGCCCTGGGTCGGCTGCCTCCACTGAGGGCACTCCTTTAGCATATGGTCACTTGCTCAGCATTTGAAACATTTTCCCTACCCATACAAACACTGTCCCGGATGCTGGCGGTTGCAATTCGGGCACACCGGGTACTCACCCGACCTCTGTGGAGCCTTCTTCTATGGCGTAGGACCCTTGCCTTTCTGTGGTCCCTGAAAAAGATTCTTCCCTTGCTATCCCTGGAAGGGCCTCTTAAATTGTGGTCGCTGCTGCAACTGCTGAGGTGCATGATAGGGCCTCTTGCCCTGCTTGTCATTTTCAATGTCTCTCTGATCCTTCTCTGCCGCCAAAGCTCTAGACACGACAACTGTGTAAGTAGTAGGACCAGCTATTAGGGGCACAAAGTAACACCCCCTTTCAAATTTTTGCACAAACTCTGCTACGATGTTGTCTCTCTGTCGCAGCGCCATGAACTCCCTGGTCAACCTGGATCGTACTTCCTCAGTGAAGTACTTGGAGTATAACACCTCTTTGAACCCATTCCAGGTCAAAGTCTTTGAATTCACTGATACGGACGCGCTCTCCCATCACAGTCTGGCATTCCCTGACAGAAGGAATGTGGCATATCTGACTCGGTCTGCATCATGCAGCTCTATAAAATCGAAGATCACCTCGATAGACTTAATCCATCCCTCAGACACCATCGGGTCTGTAATCCCCAAGAACTCCTTAGGGTCCATCCTTCTGAACCTCTCGTACACTGCCTCTGGTCGGGGCCTCGCCCCTACATTAAATGCAGCCTGGTTCCCTGCAAAATGCGCGAAGAACTGCGTTATACCAGCAAGCATCTGAGCCTGTATATCTGGCGGTGGACGAGGGGGAGTGACCCTCTCTTCATCTCGGGCCTCCCTGTCCTCTTCTCTTGCTTCACGATTAATCAAACGTCTGGGAGGCATAATGTTCCAACAATTTACCCAACACGTAAACCCAATATGCATGAACATAATATCAATAGCATAAGATGCACGTAAATAGAACTTAAAACATGGATATGCTGAAGTCATGATTTAATGATTAATACATAACATAATTCAAAACTTTAACACTTACCGACTTGAGAGCTTCTCCAACTGGCAGTAGGCATAACCCTTTACAAGAACACGACTCTGATACCATCTGTAACATACCGTACTTTTAACTATTTAAAATTTGCGGAAAAAAATAAAAAATTTCTTAAATGATTACTCAACCTTCAAATTCCAATGAAAATATACTGTTCATCCAAAATATGTGCGACAAAAGATGTCAAATAAAGTTTCTAAAGAAAGTATTTGTTTAAACATCGTAAAGCAAAATGTGAAATAAAAGTATTTTGAGCATTTCGTAAAAACTTCAAAACATGGGCGGTACTCGGGTTTAGCCTCTCGCTCAGTCCAAGCCAGCTCACTGGTCCCCACCTCTCGCCTCCTCAAATTTATCCTCACCTGCATCGATCAAGTCTAGTGAATCTAAAGACTCAACATTTATAAACTGGGAGTAACAATTAATACGTAATAAAAATCACAAGAAACTTTAAAATAGAACGTACATACTGAAACTTGAACTTGCATACCAAAAGCTTAAACATACGTGCATACATACGTAGACGTGCCATCAACATAAAATGTTTCTTAAACATGCTTTCATACTTGTACATACTTGAACATACATAAACTTCATCATTTTGCGTAGAGGCATGTTTCAAAGCAAGTGACCCATACATAAATACGCCTGATCAGACTAAACCACAGTACTGGGCCGACAGGGAAAATCCACTACCACATACATGAGATCCACATTCATGATTTAACGACTGGATTGGTCCCTGGTCATGATTTACCGCTTTCCAATCCTGATCTAAACTCTTTCATGATTTAACGGGGTGGATTGGTCCCTGGTCATGCTTTACCGTTTTCAAATCTCATACATAAATTTGGTCTCAAGACATTTAGCATACAACAAAAACTTAAAAGTATTTTCTTGCACGCCTAACATACTAACTTGGCGTTGAGAGATTCGTTGGATCTCACTTGGGGCCACTGCTGCACATAGTAACACATTATCAAGTGCTTAGATTTCATACTTAGACGTACTACTCGTACTCAACCGCGAAGTAAATAAGTAGCTTATGACGATCTAGAACATTCGGCGCTTGACCTCGTTTAATCATACTAACCATGGCATCAAACCCCGAAACAAATTCTAAAATGACGTGTGAACATTTCCCAAACAATAAAAGATATGGACTCACTATTGGAACCTAAACCTAAAGAAAACCAAACATCCCTCCAGCTGGCCCCACGCTCGGCCGATAATATCTTACCGCTCGAGTGCCAGGTTCTCTGAAACTCTACCCTCGGACAGAAAGAGTGGCGCTCGGGTGGTAAGAAACTACCGCTCGGGCGCCGAGTGTACTGGACTCCGCAATTTGCATCTTAATACTCCTAACTAGATAATACGATTCCTGAACCAATCCATCAAGACTCATCCTAGGACACTATGACACTGACCCGACTCCATAAAAACATCCCAAACATTCCCAAAGAAACGACGCACCACACGCAACGCAATAAAACCCATAATCTCAAATTTTGACACCAATTGTTTCCTACGATTTCTAATGTAACCAACGACTATCGACACGAAACGAAGCATCAAAACTCATCCCAAACTCATACTCCATATACCTAAACACAGCAGCGATAACCCGACGGTTCCGAACGAAGCCTGCAACAAATAAACTTCAAGAACACGTCAAGAACATAATTTTCAAAAAACACAGTTTGAGCAGTCCCACGAAAACGGTCATAACTCATTCAATTTTTATCCAAATTTTTCGAATTTTATACCAAATCGATATTTCATATGTTGAAAGTTTTCCCAAAATCTCGACCGAAATTGCAGTAATTAAAAATACGATAAAAAACGAAATTCCAGATCTAAAAATTGTTTCAAAACTGATTCAACGAATTTTCCGCTCAAACTTGCACATCATACATGGATTTTACGCATAATAAACAACACAACGCATATTATGACGAGATCGATGCATAAACGAAAGAATATACATGCATTTTGATAATAAAATTTACTGAACCAACGATACCGAAGCGGAACAAGTGCAAGGGTTGATCTGGGACGATCGTGTCACGATTTCTTGCAACAAAAGCCAACGAAAATTGCTGGAAAATTGAAGGAAATTGGGGCGGCTGCTCTCCCTTTCTAAGAACCCTAATATGTTCTTTAAAAATGAAATGAAGAAAGAAAGGGAATTGTGTGTGTGTAACCGAGAATGTGTGTGTGTGTGTGTGTTAGTGGGTGTGTGCGTGAGTTAGTGTAGGTAATTAGGGGTAATTTTGTGCGAAATTTGTAATTAACAACTAATTAAAAATACTAACCCACATTTAACTTAATAAAATCCCTTAAATTAAAATGAAATGCATACTTGCTAAACTTTAAAAGTTTTAAAATTCTAATATCACTAAATAAATAATTTAGGCTTTAAAAATGATAAAAATTAATAATTCATTTAAAATGCCTCAACCTTAACTAAAAATAAAATACTACATTTAAAAAAAATTTCCAAAATCGTCACCGGCCTCTTTCCTCGATCCCTCATCGAATAATCGTCCGAAACATGAAACTCGTGAAAATATTTTGACGTGCATCACATAAACATAAATAATTTAAAATAATGGAAAGAAATAAATCATGCATCGCTAAAACTCATTTTTTTAACCTTAAATAAATGATTTAACAATTAAATAAATGCATGGGTTATACGTGCACTGATTTTTGGGCTCTACAAATTTGATAAAATGTTTTGAGGAGGGTGATTTAATTGTGAGTAATATGAACATGAATTCGAATACAAAATGACACGATGACATGTAAGGCCAATGCTCAGTTGACGGGTGAGAGTGTCACTGATGTCCCTACCGCCTGGTACCATGGTAATACGTAAGATTGATCAATCAACAAACAACTGATATGAAAGTCACAATTAATGATCTGAATTCATCTACAGGGAAAACTATATGTATATGATGACAAGAAATGAATATGTTCATGTTTATGAAAGATCATGAAAGTTATGTTAATTATAAGTATTTTTCACTGTTTCATGTGGATGTATACGTATTAGTTTTTATTATGGTTAAGGCTTGCTGATTCAATAGACTAACTAGGTGTGAATGATGCATGTGAGGATTTTGATGTTAAGACAGGAGGGTTGAATGACTGAACTGGCTGGGCGGATGCTACACTAACCCGAGGACCTTTGCAAGTTTTTTCCTCACAGTTATGATTTTTCATTATTTTAAAATTTTTGATGACTTTTGGAAGTAAGAGCGGTTTTGAGAGGATTATATTGTTTATGCTACTTTTGAAAAATGCTAGTTTTAGGTTTGATTTGATGTTTACAATATTATGACTTTTACTGCACTTTTGGGATTGGGAGTAAAATAAATGTTGAATTGAGTTTAATGGTGCAAAATTATATATATATATAATATTATATATATGTATGTGTGTGTGTATATATATATATATATATATATATATATATATATATATATATATATAGTACAAATTTTACAATTAAAATACAAAATTTACAATTCAATAAAAATCATGTGTCTAAATTGTGCATTTATAAGAATTGTTTTTATGATATTTTAATTTGAGTTTCAGAATTTTAGTTTCTCTTGAGTGTTTTGCCTAAGAAGGTTTGGGTAGTAAGTCCTGATTATAGGCTGTAAAACCATAGAATTGCTTGGGATTGTAGAGAGAAATTAAAAATCGAAACACAAATTTTAATAAAATGAATTCAATTTTCTGTAGATCTACTTCTCTTAACTCCGCTACTTCAACTTCTTATGAGAATAGAAGGATAATAAATACCGAAAAAATAGTCATAGAAGATTTTGATAAATCAATTTATAACTGCGAAATTCCTAAAGTAAATAAAGATCAAATCTATAAAACTTCTAGATATCAATTTTTCAAAACTGATTTTACAATTAAAACAGAAGAAAGAAATATTCAACTTACAAAACCTTTTGAAACAATAAATTTATTTTCCCAAAATTCTTTACAAAAACATAGAGATAAAAATTATAAATACCTTCATATTGGATTAGTCCAAGTTGGAATAAAACCTTTAACAAAAGAATGATTAAATACCTCCATTCTTGCTATTTTAAGATATGCCAGATTCACAAACTTTGAAGACTCCTTGTTAAGTTCCGTTGAATCTAGTCTGTGTATGGGACCAATTTCTTTTGATTGCTATCCAAATTTTTCAGTCTCCTTAAATGATAAAAATATTCTAAAATCTTTAGTTCTACAAGTTAAAACTCATAATTATAATATGCTTCAAGGTTCAATTCCCGTAGCCTTAATTTTTAAAGTACATTATAAAGCCATGATTTCTGCTTTTGCGACAAAAGTAAAATTTCATAGTAAAAAAAGAGAAACTCTTTTATTACAAATAGATTTAAGAAAATCTAATAGAGTAATTCCTAAACCGATTCCATGAAAAGATATAACACTTCCAGAAGAATGGAATTTAGAAGTTATTGTCAAAACAGAATTTATAGAACAAGAAGAACCCAACACCCAATTAAAAGAAATAACTCAATATTTAGATGGAAGAGTTAAACTTTCTTTTGATAGAACAAGTAGTCATAACAGTAGATCTGATGATTCTTCAACTTCAGATACTATAGATTTAGGAAGAATATCACAAATAAACTCTCCTTATAAAACCCAACCTAGATATTCTACTTCAGATATACCCAATTCTGTAATAAGAAATGTAGATTATACCTCAGAAATACCTAGACCTATATATACCAAAAATAGGATAGGAAGACAATTGAATGTTCAAGAACAACAATTTGAATCAGAACAAGATCCAACTAGTCCAACTTTTTCCTCAATAACAGAAAATATAATTAATGAACTAAATGTTATAGAAAAAGAATTCCAAATAGATAAAAACTTTCTACATAAATATTTTTATGATATACATAATAAAGCAAAAAGATTATGATTTTTTGAGAATTTTATGAATACCAGAAAAGATATTCAAGAAAAATTCTATGAATTTATAAATAAATATAAAATTCACATTTTATTCTTCTATTGGTTTGAAATATACTCCTCCCAAAATTCTTTAGAATACCCATTTTCAAACTATGTAAATCCTATTACAATGAGAAATAAACCACCAGAATGGGAAACCATTACTGATTCTAGAAAAATTCAATCTAATCATCCTCCTTTACAAGGAATTAAAATACTGGTACAAAATCAACAAATTGAAGCAATTCCTATAAAAAAAAATCCAGGAGATAATGAAAAAATTAATATAAAAAACATCATAATACAAATAATTTCACAAATACAAATTTAAATACCATAGGAAAACAACTAGATCGGATAGAAAAACAAATACAAAAACAACCAACAACTAAAATGGAAACCTCGAATAGTAAACTCAAAAACCCAATTTTTAAACTATACCAAATAACTGAAAATAGTGTTAAAAATATCAAAGAGAATAATTTTGAATTTATAAAAATAATACAAGATAAATTAAGTAAAATGGCAACAACAGCTAATAGCTCAAATCAACCCATAGATCAAACTGCTCCTGAAACACCAACCTCTAATCTTAGAATAAATACCTTAAATCATGATTCAGATATTAGTGAAGCTTTAGAACAATCCCAAAATCCTACAAATAAAATCAATAAAATGGATTGGAATCAATCTTCACAAAAGTTACAAATTATTCCTGCTCCAGATTTAGGAATAATAAAACACATAACACAATCTCGTTTTAATGCTTCTTCCGTTTATGATTGGAACATAGATGGAATGACTGAATATAATATTCTTAGTATTTTACAACAAATGACTATGACAGCAAATACTTATAAAACTCAAACAAATACACAAGATAGAACCATAGCCAAACTCCTTATAGCTCGTTTTTCTGGTCAAATTAAGGGTTGGTGGGACTATTATCTTACAAATCAACAACAATAAGATATTCTAAATTCTATAAAAACTGATGAAGACGGGATACCAATTTTAGATCAAGATAAAAATCCCCAACAAGATGATGTAGCTACTTTAATCCTAACAATCTTTTTACACTTTATAGGTGATCCTTCATATTTAAAAGATAAAAATGCTGAATTATTAACAAATCTTAAATGTAAAAAATTAAGTGATTTTCAATGGTATAAAAATACTTTTCTAACCAGAGTCATGCTTAGGGAAGACTCTAATCAACCATTTTAGAAAGAAAAATTCCTAGCAGGATTACCAACTCTTTTAGGAGAAAATGTTAGAAATAAAATTAGAGAATCACGTGGAAAACAAATAATTCCTTATAATGAAATTACTTATGGTCAATTAATTAGTTTAACTCAACAAGAAGGTTTAAAAATATGTCAAAATCTAAAATTACAAAAAACATTTAAAATGGGAAATAAAAAGAACGAAACAAGAATTAAGAACTTTCTGTCAATAATTTGATATAAATCCTAATAAACCTTCTCCTTCTAAATGCCCAGGAAACTGTAGTGAATCTAATGAAAAAACATATAGAAAAAATTTTAAATACAATAAAAAAAATTTTAAATCAAATGAAGAATTTTATAAGAAACCTTATAAGAAATTTAAAAATTTCAAACAGTATCCTAAAAAATCATTTAAAGATATTGAATGTTATAAATTTCATAAAAAAGGACATACTGCTAATTATTGTAGATTGAATAAACAGTTAAATGAATTAGAAATAAATGAAGAAATATTAAATAAAATTTCTAATCTTTTAATTGATTCTTCTGAGTCAGAATTAGAAAATTTTTCTTCTAAAGATGAAAATAAATCTTCACAAATAGATGAATTAATTACATCTAGAAATGAATATGAAAAACAAATTAACATGCTTTCAAAAGATCAACAATTCCTTCTTGATATTATAAAAGACATAAATGTTCCCAATATTCAAAAAAATATCTTGATAAAATTTTAAAATCTCTTAAAGAAAATAAAGAAGAAAAAACAGAAATAAAATATACTACTTTACCAAATACTTCTAAAAAAACTTACGACCTAACCAATATTTTAGAAAAAAGAAAAAAAAAACAAAAAATAAAGAGATAACAATCCAAGATTTACGAAAAAATATAAAAGAAATAAAATTAGAACTAAAAGAATTAAAAGAAAAACAAAAACAAGATTCTGAAATAATCAAAAGAATATTAGATAATTTTAATATTGAAAATTGAAGAACCTAAAGGGGGGGTGAATAGGTTCTTTTAGGCCCTTTAGCGTTTTTAAAACGAGTTTGCAAAAATTGCAAGCGGAAGACTTGAGGGACAATCACAAATAAAATGAATGCGTAAAGTAAGTGCGTAAAATAAATGCGTAGTAAAATAAATGCGTAAAGTAAAGAGGGATAGAGATGTTTATGGAAGTTCGACGAAGAATCGTCTACGTCTCCCCTTCTCGATGAGGATCGAGGTATCACTATATCGACTTGGCTTTAGGAGCTCCAAGCTAGCTTTTACAACCACGCCTCGATGCGTCTACTTGGCCTTGAGGGCTCCAAGGATAGCCACGAACTTTACAACCCACTCGAGAGTATTACTTTCACTCTTTTTCTACAACTCTTTTGATATTACAACTCTTTTAATCAACGCACACAAGAGATAGTAGAAAGCTTTGTAAGAGACAAGAGAGTGGAGTGGGATGATTGAAAATGCATCCTCAAAGGCCTATTTATACTAGTCTTGGACGCCAAGGTTCGGATCTTCTGTTTATGCTTCGGAACGTCCGATGTGATTGAAATCAATTTCCGTAATTTTGGGATGACTTCGGATCGTCCGTTCTTGACTTCGTAGGGTCCGAACATGCGCTTCGGAGGGACCGATCAAACTTCGTATCTTCCGAACAGTTCTTTCAGACAGTGTGTGAACAGCTTCGGAAGGTCCGAACTCAAGTTCGTACCGTCCGAACATTCCCGCGTTTCCGGAGATTTGAAATCTTCAACACTTCGTAGCGTCCGATCATGTCCTTCGTAGCGTCCGAAATCTTACTCGATCAATCAGTCATATCAATTTGTCTCCGCATTGAAGTGATTTGATTGCTTGTGTTCGGAACGTCCGATCACGTCTTCGGAACGTCCGAACGCTCTCCTCGCAGCTTCCGAACAGCTTCTATTTTGCTTCTGAATTGCACAATTTCGGACCGTCCGAACCGAATGTCGGATCTTCCGAACGTAACCTGTTCTTAATTTCCTGCATGCCTCAATATAAAACATTAGTACATTTTTAATCCAAGTTTTGGTATCATCAAAACAAAAACTTTGGGATATGTTACAGCATTAAAACATTAATCTCATCCTCGAGATTTGTATGCGTTTAAGGCGTAAAAATCTCCCCCTTTTTGATGATCACAAAACTTGGTTAAAAATTGAGATAACAATAATCAACATAATCGAAATGTTATTAAATAACTCCCCCTTAATCAAATAGCAAGTCTAAGAGGTTGAATTAAGGCGAATTTATTTAATAACCAATTAACAGCAATTTTAACCAAATAAATTCTCCCCCTTTTTGTGATAAGCAAAAAGACATAAGTATAAAGAGAGACAAATAAACAGGTAAAATATCCACTAATAAATGCAAGTCTTTTATACAATGATGCATAAAGATAAAATAAACAAAAATAACAAAAAACATAATCTAAGAATCCGCATCCCGCGACTCTCTATGTCTCCTCATCTCAGCCTCGATGGAATCCAGACGCGAAGAAGTCTCGGTATGATGGCGCTCTAAGGTAGACTCTAAAAGAGAAAAACGAGTGTCGAAACGAGTCTCCAATCGCTCGAGATACTCGAAAATCCGATCGTAGGGTCCAGAGGGAGCAGGCGGAGTGAAGCCATGAGGAAGGTCATCCATGGTCATCAAAGGAGTGCTAATAGGGTCGGGAACACGCTGATGGGATGAAGAGGGAATATCAACCGAAGGAGTAGGAGTGGTACCCGTAGTAGGGGGACCAGCGGGAAATCCTCTCGTCTGAACGTGAGGAGGAAGGAGACCGAAGGGAACATGAAAGTGTTCGGTCGGACGATAGGACGCAAAGATGCGATCCTTGTCGATGACCCAAGAGGATAAGACGGGATTCCAAGAGAGTCCCATCTTAACAACAGTATCATGGTCGATAGTCTCGCGAGGAGAAATAGATAAGGATTCTTCATCTGTAAAGTCAATGCCCAGATGGGCTAGAATCCGGTTAATGAACCGGCCAAATGGAAAAGAGACGCGAGTAGAAGAAGCCGCGTACTCCATGGCGTACATAAGAAAACGGGGAAGGTTAAAAGGACGCTGGGAGACTAAATAATAGAGAATGTACAGATCGAGATATTTGCAAGTGGAGAGGTCTCCACTGCGAGGAACAATAGAAGAAGTGATGAGCTTCAGAACAAGCTGAAGCTGAGGAGAAAGGTCCTTCGCATGAGGACGGTCATCGGCAGGAGTAGGCGGACGACCGAAGATGGTGGTCAAGGCAGTGACTCGATCAAAAGTGGGGTCATTCTCAGTCCAAGACTGAGAAAAGAACTCACTCGGTCCGTCTCGAGGAAGATCGAACCAAGTGGAGAGGTCGGCGGTAGAAAAAGAAATGAACCGACCCTGAACAATGGTAACAACACGAGTGTCATCACCACCAAGAACTAGGGAAAAGTTCGCATAGAACTGATGTATGAGAGAGGGGTAGATGAGATCGGGTACGGAAGGTAGAAAGAAGTTTCCCCAACGTTGAGACTCAATAAGAGTAATCAACGTAAAGGAATTCGCACGGAGGTATTCGGTGTGAAGGGTACGACCAGGCAGAATGTTACGGGTTTCGAATTCAGGTGGGATAGGACGAGGATTGGGTGGTTGGGTAAGATCATGATGAAAGGCACCGTGACGAGGGCGAACATTTCGGCCAGCTGCGTTACGGCGCGGAGGCATAGTGAGTAGTGAGTGTTTTGTGTGGGGAAAGAAAGAAGGAGTGAATGAGCAAATAAATCAGAGGATCCGAACGCCTATTTATAGGCCATGTTCGGACGGTCCGAACATGAGTTCGGAAGGTCCGGAATTTGAACGGATCGGTTATCTGGCAGTCAGTTCGGACGATCCGATTCACAATCGGACAATCCGATCATAGAACGGAGGCTACGAAGCGTAAACGGAGAGTCCGAAGTCTGACAATCAGGCATGGGAAGGCGCGAACATTTAATGACATCGGAAGGGGGTTCGGACGATCCGATGTGTGTTCGGATGGTCCGAAGAGGGAATCGGAGGTTCTGGAACCTATGGTCAGGTTCGGACGATCCGAACAGGTTCGGTGGATCCGAGGTGAAACGGAGCATCCGAATAGGAGCGGTGATTCCGAAGTAGCCAAGATGAGGAACACCTAAAATTTAAAATATTTAGCACATAAATGAATGTTGAGCCATAATTATGGATAAATACAATTAATTTGTATTATCCGACATTATAATGCTCACATTAATAATACTCCCCCTCAATTTAACAAATATGTACGAGAGTATTCGACTAGTGTTTACAACTCAATCATGCCAAGTTCACCACGCAAACGAATAAAAGTAGATTCATCTAGTGGTTTTGTAAAAATATCAGCAATTTGATTCTTGGTGTCAACATAGTGAAGTTCAACATCATTTTGCTCAATGTGATCACGAATGAAATGATGTCGAATGTCAATATGTTTAGTACGAGAATGTTGAACTGGATTCTTTGTTAGACATATGGTGCTTGTATTATCACAAAAGATTGGAATTTTTGAAAAAGTAACACCATAGTCGAGTAATTGATACTTCATCCAAAGAATTTGTGCACAACAACTACCGGCAGCCATATACTCGGCCTCGGTCGTTGAAAGTGCAACACAGTTTTGCTTTTTAGAAAACCATGACACCAAGCAATTTCCCAAAAAGAAACAAGTTCCACTAGTGCTCTTTCTATCCACCTTATATCCTCCAAAGTCGGCATCACAGTAAGCTTTTAAATCGAAAAATGAGTTCTTAGAATACCATAATCCGAGATTTGGAGTATTTGAAAGATATTTGAAAATGCGTTTTAAGGCGAATAAGTGTGATTCCTTTGGACATGATTGAAATCGTGCACACAAGCAAACACTAAACATAATGTCAGGTCTACTAGCAGTCGCATAGAGTAGGGAGCCAATCATGCTACGAAATAACTTTTGGTCAACAGGTTTACCTCCCTCATCTTTGTCGAGTCTGACTGTCGTGCTCATAGGTGTGGATGAGGCTTTGGAAGATTCCATCCCAAACTTTTTTAGCATATCCTTGATATACTTCCCTTGGTTGACAAAGAAACCATCTTTGCATTGCTTGATTTGGAGACCAAGGAAGTAGTTGAGTTCGCCCATCATGCTCATCTCAAAGTGATCCTGCATAAGCTTAGAAAAATCTCTACACAAGTGTTCATTAGTAGCACCAAAAATAATATCATCTACATATATTTGTACTATCAGCAAATCATTATTTTTAGTCAAGGTAAATAAGGTAATATCAACTTTACCCCTACAAAAACCATTAGACAGCAAAAAGGTAGATAATTTCTCATACCAAGCTCTAGGAGCTTGTTTCAAACCATACAAAGCCTTATCAAGTTTATACACATAATCAGATAAGTGCACATCTTCAAAACCAATAGGTTGCTCAACATACACTTCTTCTTTCAAATCACCTTTAAGAAAAGCACTTTTAACATCCATTTGAAACAATTTAAAGTCTCTAGAGCAAGCAAAAGCAAGTAGCATGCGAATGGATTCTAGTCTAGCAACAGGGGCATAAGTCTCATCATAATCAATTCCCTCTTCTTGACTATATCCTTTAGCTACTAGCCTAGCTTTATTTCTAGTGATTGTACCATGCTCATCTAACTTGTTCCTAAATACCCATTTAGTTCCTATGACAGGTCTATCAGTGGGTCTAGGTACAAGATTCCAAACTTTATTCCTTCTAAATTCATTTAGTTCATCTTGCATAGCAATAATCCAAGAATCATCAAGTAAAGCTTCTTCTATGTTCTTAGGCTCTATGTGAGAAAGAAAAGCAAGATAATTGCACATATTAGAAGAGCGAGTAGATACTCCCTTCGATGGGCTTCCAATGATGAGGTCCATGGGATGATCCTTGTGTGTAGTCCACTCCTTCGGAAGAGGTGCGTCCTCTTGATCTTTAGGAACATCATCTAGGCTTGTGGACTCCAACTTTTCGCCAAGGATATCTATATCATCATCATCAGAAACAACAGGTCTAGGCAAGCAAGAGTTAGTTTCATCAAATATGACATGAATAGATTCTTCAACTAGTAAAGTACGTTTATTAAAGACTCTATATGCTTTGCTAGAAGTAGAGTAACCAAGAAAGATACCTTTGTCCGATTTAGCATCGAACTTACCCAGGTTGTCCTTACCATTGTTGTGGATGAAGCATTTTGATCCAAAAGCGCGGAAGTAAGAAATGTTAGGCTTTCTCCCTCTCCATAGTTCGTATGGAGTTTTCTTGAGAATTGGCCTTATTGATACGCGATTGATGATGTAACAAGCAGAACTCATTGCTTCAGCCCAAAAATATTTTGGTAGAGAATGCTCACATAGCATGGTCCTTGCAATCTCTACTAGGGTCCTATTCTTCCTCTCAACGACACCGTTTTGTTGAGGAGTTCTAGGACAAGAAAAATTGTGACCAATGCCTTTGCTTTGACAAAAAATTGAAAAATTTTCATTTTGAAATTCCGTTCCGTGGTCACTACGGATTTGTTTGATCAAAAGATTTTTCTCATTTTCAACCTTTTTGACAAAAATTTTGAAATGATCAAAGGCATCATTTTTGTGGGCTAAAAACAATGTCCAAGTAAAACGTGAAAAATCATCTACAATGACAAAAGCATAAGATTTTCCTCCTAGACTAGTTGTCCTCGAGGGACCACATAAATCTAGGTGAAGTAATTCAAGGGGCATAGAAGTGGATACAAAATTTTTATTTTTAAAAGATTCCTTTGTGTGTTTACCAAGTTGACAAGCATCACAAAAAGAATCTAATTTTAAATTCAGCTTTGGCATTCCGGAAACTAGGTCAAGTTTTAAAAGTTTTTCTATGGTGCTCATCCCAACATGACCAAGTCGTCTATGCCAAAGAATGTTGTCATCAACATTTAATGTTACAAGGCTTTTTATTTTTGAAAAAGATGAAATCTTTAAATCGACCTTGTAAACATTTTCACTTCTATAACCTTTGAAACTAATGGTTTTGTCAGTTGTGAGTGATACAGTGCAATCGTGTGGTGTGAATTTGACTTCATAACCCCTATCGCACAATTGACTAATGCTTAGGAGGTTATGTTTAAGCCCTTTCACAAGAAGTACATCATCAATAATAGTAGAGTTAGATATACCTATTGAGCCGATGCCTTCTATGATCCCTTTGCTGTTGTCTCCGAAGGTCACCGATCCTTTTTCTTTTGGTCGAATGGATTGTAGCAGCTTCTTTTCTCCCGTCATGTGTCGAGAGCATCCACTGTCAAGATACCAAGTGCTCGATGACTTGTCTCCCCTTTGTCCCTACAAGGTTGAGATACAGTTTGATAGTTGGTACCCGTTTCTTTGGGTCCTTTGGGGTTAGTAGTAGTTGGGGATTTGGGGATCCATTTCCAATAACTATTCTTGTTGTGTTGGTGTCTAAGTTTCTTGCATTTAGGTCTTATGTGGCCTATCTTACAACAGTAAGTACATGTTGGTGGTGTTCTTGGTTTTGCCTTTGCGATAAGACTAGCGAAGTTGACTGATTTCTTTTCATATCCTAGACCTCCTTTGTCGAAGTTACACCTTTGCATGCTCAAGAGGTTTTCTAGTTTACCGCTACTCACATTGAACTTGTTGAAGGCTTTCTCTAAGTCTCTTAGATTTGTCTTGAGCTTAGTGTTGTCATGCATCCTAGCTTCTAGTTCAGTTTTAAGTTGCTTATTCTCATTTCTAAGTGACTTAGCCTTATTGTACATACTAGTGTAAGCGGAGAGTAATTCATCGTAAGAGGGTACCTCGTCGTCATCCGAGTCGGTCAGATGATCTTCCTTCGCCATGAAGCATAGGGTAGACTCCTCTTCGTTGTCGCTGTCGCTCCACGTGGCTAGAAGGGCCTTTTTCTTGTCTTTGCCGGCCTTCTTCTTGGAGGGACACTCGTTTGCATAGTGACCCTTTTGTTGACAGTTGTAGCAGGTCACTTCCTTCTCAAACTTTTTGTCTTTCTTGTTGAAGTTGGAACTCCGCATGAATCTTTTGAACTTTCTAGTGAGGAGTGCCATTTCTTCATCGTCGCTATCTTCAAGTTGACTGGTCAAGGCGATCCCTTTCGCCTTTACTTTGTCGTCATCTTTCTTTGTCTCCTTCCGGGTAGATACTTCAAGTTCATGGGTCTTTAGGGTCCCATGAAGTTGATCAAGGTCGTAGGATGCCGCATCTCCCTTGTTGGATTCAATGATAGCCGTGCGCTTTGCATCCCATTCCGCCGGTAATGCTCGAAGGGCTCTCCTCCACACTTGTTTAGTTGGGTAGTTCTCACCAAGTTGGGCAAGCTCATTGATGATTTGGGTGAGCCGCCGGAACATGGTGTCGATATCCTCCTTGGGTTCCATCTCAAAGGTCTCGTACTTGAGTTGGAGAAGGTCTATCTTCGTTTCTTTGACTTGATTGGTTCCCTCGTGGCAAATCTCCAATTTGTCCCAAATCTCTTTGGCGGAGGTGCAAGCCGAGATTCGGTTGTATTCATTCATATCTAGAGAACAATGAAGAATATTCATAGCTTTAGCATTTTGAGAGATAAGTTTCATATCGTCCTTGGTGAAGTCATCCATTCCCTTAGGAATTTCCTTATTATCCACCGTTTTCATGGGGATATAGGGACCTTTCACCGTTATTTTCCAAAGGTCGTAATCGACGGATTGGATGTATAGAGATATTCTATTTTTCCAATATCCGTAATTTGTACCATTGAAAAGAGGGGGACGATTTGTGGATTGTCCTTGGGCATACTCGCTTGCTAGATTGGCCATTTTAAAAGATTTTGAAAAACCTTGCTCTGATACCACTTGAAGAACCTAAAGGGGGGGTGAATAGGTTCTTTTAGGCCCTTTAGCGTTTTTAAAACGAGTTTGCAAAAATTGCAAGCGGAAGACTTGAGGGACAATCACAAATAAAATGAATGCGTAAAGTAAGTGCGTAAAATAAATGCGTAGTAAAGTAAATGCGTAAAGTAAAGAGGGATAGAGATGTTTATGGAAGTTCGACGAAGAATCGTCTACGTCTCCCCTTCTCGATGAGGATCGAGGTATCACTATATCGACTTGGCTTTAGGAGCTCCAAGCTAGCTTTTACAACCACGCCTCGATGCGTCTACTTGGCCTTGAGGGCTCCAAGGATAGCCACGAACTTTACAACCCACTCGAGAGTATTACTTTCACTCTTTTTCTACAACTCTTTTGATATTACAACTCTTTTAATCAACGCACACAAGAGATAGTAGAAAGCTTTGTAAGAGACAAGAGAGTGGAGTGGGATGATTGAAAATGCATCCTCAAAGGCCTATTTATACTAGTCTTGGACGCCAAGGTTCGGATCTTCTGTTTATGCTTCGGAACGTCCGATGTGATTGAAATCAATTTCCGTAATTTTGGGATGACTTCGGATCGTCCGTTCTTGACTTCGTAGGGTCCGAACATGCGCTTCGGAGGGACCGATCAAACTTCGTATCTTCCGAACAGTTCTTTCAGACAGTGTGTGAACAGCTTCGGAAGGTCCGAACTCAAGTTCGTACCGTCCGAACATTCCCGCGTTTCCGGAGATTTGAAATCTTCAACACTTCGTAGCGTCCGATCATGTCCTTCGTAGCGTCCGAAATCTTACTCGATCAATCAGTCATATCAATTTGTCTCCGCATTGAAGTGATTTGATTGCTTGTGTTCGGAACGTCCGATCACGTCTTCGGAACGTCCGAACGCTCTCCTCGCAGCTTCCGAACAGCTTCTATTTTGCTTCTGAATTGCACAATTTCGGACCGTCCGAACCGAATGTCGGATCTTCCGAACGTAACCTGTTCTTAATTTCCTGCATGCCTCAATATAAAACATTAGTACATTTTTAATCCAAGTTTTGGTATCATCAAAACAAAAACTTTGGGATATGTTACAGCATTAAAACATTAATCTCATCCTCGAGATTTGTATGCGTTTAAGGCGTAACAAAAATTACGATGAATCTGAAGATAATGAAATTAAAAACATTCAAAACCTTGAAAAAATCCAGAAGACTTTCTTTTTGTATTAAGAGAAATAACCTCTAGAAAATACATACTAAAAATAAATCTGGTATTTTCAAAAAAATTTAAAATTAGTACAATAGCACTTTTTGATACTGGTGCTGATTTAAATTGTTTAAAATCAGGGATAGTACCTAAATTTTTTCAAGAAAAAACTAATGAAAAACTTTCGGCTGCTAACCATTCTAAATTAAATGTTAGTTCAAAAACAGTAGCATCAATATTAAACAATGGAGTTTTTATTAAAACTTCATTTATTTTAGTTAATGACATACATCATACTATAATTCTAGGAACACCCTTTATAGAATTAATTACTCCGTATAAAGTAAATAATAATTTCATCTCTTTTAAATTTAATTATAAAAAATTAGATTTTGAATTCTTAGAAAAATTTCGTACAAAAAATCTCAATTTAATAAAAACATATTCTATATATGAAAATAGTATTAATGCACTAATTCAAGGAAAAAAATTTCAAAATAATATTTCTCTAAAAAGAATAAAAACTTATGGAGATTATGAGAGAATTCTAACAAATTTATTTGACCCATGCAGAAAAATGGCGTCATCAAGCAAAGTTAATTATTCCCAACAGAAATCCCCCACAAAATGAATTTCTTTTGGAGATATCAATCTCCTTGTTTATCCTCAAAACTCACAAAAATGTTTCAGGACTTCAAAACCTTTTCATCTAGAAAAATCTTAAAAAACTTTATTAAATTCAATATGGAACGTCCAACCAAACGATTCCAATCAAAAAGTCATAGTTTTAAACGCCTTGGCCTATTATTTCAATCAAATAAATCTTTCTTCCCAATCAGCGCATGAAGCTGATTCAGAAACCATATTATATTACGTTGTTTACCAAGGGAAGGTGACAGGAGTCTACAACCATTGGACCCGAGTGGTTGAAGTTATTAAAAATGAACAAAATTCTTTTTACAAAAGTTTTAAAACCCTTCCTGAAGCTCTAGAATCAGCCAACCATTTTATTGGTCCAATTACTTTATTGATTATCCAGTCTGAAAAGATATAAATACCAAAAGAGTTATGGTAAACAAATAGCCAATGAAAATAATTTTCCAAAAAAGGGTTTTTATGAAATTCCTAAAAAAGTTTTAAAAACTGATTTTCAATTTTGTAATCATTGCGAGACGATGGTAAAATTTTTTAAAAGACTAAATGATTCGAAATCATTAATGTCTGATAAAATAAAGGAATTGACGGAAAAATTACAAAAAACAGAAGCAGCCCTTAAGGCAAACCTTATAAACTTGGACCTTCTTAAAAAGATTCAAGATTTTGAAATAGACAAACCCAGTCTATTTAATTCTAGCCAAAAACTGAGCCCAACAAGATTTTTCTTTAGACCACTTACAGAATTAAGCATATTACCTACCCAAATAAATGACATTATTATCTCAAAAGCCAAAGAAAATTTCTACAAAAAATTCCAAATGATCCAAGAAATTCTTTTCTTAAAACATGATGGCATAAAAATTATTCCTTTAGAAGGAATAAATGAATATGCCAAACATAAAATTGATTGTGAAAAAGAAACTTTAGACATAGACAATTGTTCTTGTCAACTTCAATTCTACATCCTTTCTACCCAAATACACATTTCATCATTTAGAGATTTTTTCTTTCAGTTTAAGGAAGAAATAATAATTATAAATTCCTTATTAGATTTAGGATTAGTTTCCGAAATCATCATTACAAATAAAGATAACATAGATAGTCTCAACAGTGTTGCCCTTAAAAGTGCAATCCAATATATCTTTGATATCGGCAATAATGAAGTAAAATTAGAAATAAGATCAACATGTCCAGAATGGATTAGAACATATTTAGAACCAGCAGTTCACAGAATTTGGGTCAAGGCCTTTTTTAAATGGCAAAGACAAGAAGCGGAACCCAAAGTCCATCATCCAACCATTTGCAGTGCTACAATCCAAAAACAAATAAAATATCAGAGATTACAGACATTAGCCTTCAAGCATAAATTCATCGGAAAGAGAAACGAAGACTACAGATTATATTTTATGAACCAGACTTACAAAATCTACATATTGAGCTCATCACCATGCGTTGATCAGTTTCCAGATTTTTATACAGATGCTCCCAAAGCTTTTTTTTTTTTATACTAGAATGTACAACAGACTCTTGGAAGAATTAGAAGACCAGAAGATAGAAGAAATCTTCTACTCCTCATAAGAGTAGATTTTTATACAGATGCTCCCAAATCTTCTACTCCTCATAAGAAGATATTATCCTTGAAGATATATATATATATATATATATATATATATATATATGAAAAATGACATCCAAATGATGCAAGCATAACAATGACAAATACTATTCAAGATTCCGAAAATACTCTTGAAGATGTCTATAAAAAGAAGACAAGGCCTCCAAGGAAATGCAAGTTTTTTGAATACAAGAATTTAAATACAAGAATTTAAATACAAGAATTTAAATGCAGAAATTTAAAGATCTTTAAAGATTTGAGGTTCCTCCACTTTCTGATTGCATACAATCTTTAAAGGATTTTATGTAGAGCATACTTTTGCAAAGAACACCACAAAATCTTCAAAGATATATATAATATATATATGTATTTATATATATTTAGGCGGTTTAACCTGCCATATAATATATAATATATATATACAAGTATTTAACACATAAATAAAACACACCTTGGAATCAAAATAAGAACTTCAATATGAATCTTCAAAGGATTTACAAATTCTTTAAGAACATAAAGCTTGAAGGGTAAGAACACCTTGAATGTGAGTGGAGAAAGTATTCAAAGTAAGAAAGAGAAGAGAGAAGAAAGAAAGAGAAAGTGAGAATCAAAACTTGGTATCAAAAAACTTGTCTTCTATTTATAGATATCTTCAAGGGCATTTTCGGAATCTAGAATAGTATTTGTCGTTGTCATGCTTGCATCATTTCGTCGTCATTTTTCATTTTTTTTACACGAATATTACAATCAATATACAAAAATTAAAATTTACAATTCATATTTACATTCCACTGTTTCCAAAAATAGGTTCATCATCATCCAAATGGATAGAGGGCTCTGGAGATTCTGATCTGTTTCATAAGGCTGGTGTAAATTTCATCAATATTGCCTGCATTTCTTCAGGAGTTTTTGTTGTTGCAAGCATAGCTGCCATTTGAGATTTTTGTACCAAAAAGTCTGTCTGCTGTGTTGTTTGGAATGTTTCTGGAGTCTTGACGTTACAGTCTTTAATCCATTTTTGAATATTCATAATTGAAAGGCTTGGAGGACTTTTAAATTTATCCCACCATTTAACTTTGAATCTTCTTATGAGTACTGGATGTTTTTTATCAGAAAGTTCTACTGTCCATGCAAGAACCCATGGAACATAGAATTTTGTATAAAAAAGGCTAAGGGTTGTAATGATTTTTCTTCATCTGTGGGTTTATACTGGGCTTTGAATAAATTGAACGAACTTTGGATTGGGGGTTTTAGAATTTCATATGATGATCCGAAAAATTCCCACCATGAATTCCACCAAAATGGACATTGTTTGGGATCACATATTTTTGTGTCAAAATAGAAAAGCCATGTGTGTTTATGTTTTTCGTTTTGGATCAAAAAGGAATTGTACCATGCTTGTTGATAATCCCAATAATTAAAAGGTTTCGAAGAAATGTGTTTCTTTAAGTTTTTCTGGAAAGAATAGGGATTTGGTTAAGTCATATCCCCAATCAGCTGGAGCAATGACTTTGAGAATCTTACAAGTAGAATATGCCGGATCTTCAAGTTTCTCTTCTAGGAAGAAAATTTTAAATATTACGGATTCTGTAATTTCAAGAATGACTTGATAGAAATAAGGGGTTTTATTAATATCATATGGTTTATAATATCTTCTTTTTCCAAAATATTTTTGAAGAATCTGGAATGGTTTAGAACTATCGAATCCTCTTTTAGTATTAATAATATTTTGCCATATATGTTTTTCAAAAAATTCTGAAGAGGCTTTTAAATAAGGTTGGGTCAAAGAAACCTGAGGATTTAAAGATTGTTTTTCTGAAGATGTTGTAGGGGAATCATCTGAATTTGACAATACCAGGAAAGTATTTGAAACTTGGATTTTTGAGGATTTTTCTTCGGAATTTTCTTTTTTCTAGAGCTTTTTTGTCCTTTGATGCTTCAAGAAGAGCTTCAAGAATTTGAAGTCTGGTTTCAATATCACAGTTTTCTTTCTTTGGAATTTGGAGTTTGGATTCGGTAGTGTCGAGCTCTTCTTCTTTTGTAACAATTTCATACCAACTTTTTGGTTTTACTAGATCAACAGAGGTTTGGATAGGCCTTTTGTCTTTATCTTTTTTCGGCGGCATTGACTCTGTCTTGAAGAAATTCTCGGGTAAGGAAGTCTGGTAGAGAATTTGTATCTCCTTTGATAAATTCAATATTAAAATAAAAAATGCTTAATATAGTCTGCCATCGTGCAAAAATTTGTTTTGATGCAAGATTTTGAACATCTTTTTGTAAAATTTCTTTCGCACTTTTACAATTTACAATCTATTCTTAGTAAAAAAATTATTTAATAAGTCATTTTGAAATTTTTGTATGCATAAAACAATGCCCAAAATTTCCTTTTTTATAGTAGAATAATTCTTTTGGGTGTCGTTCCAATGGGCTGATGTATACTGAACTATACACTCTCTGTCTCCTTGTTTTTGCTTTAAAATACATCCATATCCTAGATCTGAGGCATCTGTCACAACTATTTTCGGTAGGCTAGGATCTGCAATATGTAAACATGGGATTTCTAATACTTGTTTTTTGATTATCTGGACTAACTCTGTATGTTTTTCTGTCCATGGAACTGGGTTTTTTCTTAAGCCTATCATGTAAAGGTTTTGCTATTCTATTAATGTTTGGACAGAAATCTAGAACATAATTTAAACTTCCTAAAAATCTTTGTAATTGATTTTTATCAAGTATTTTATGAGGGAATTTATTTGCAAATTGCAAAGATCTTTCAATAGGTGTAATAGTTCCTTGTGATATGTAGTGTCCTAAAAATCTGATTTTAGTCTGAAATAGGCTTATTTTTGATTTGGATACCACTAAACCATTTTGTTTTGTAATATAAAGGAATGTTTTTAGGTGTTTTATATGCTCATCTATGTTGTTCGAAAAAACTAAGACAACATCAATATAAACTATGCAATATTTTGAATAATCGTTGAAGATTTCATTCATAATTCTTTGGAATTCAGAAGGGGCATTTTTTAACCCAAAAGGCATTACATTCCATTCATATTGTCCAAAAAGGACTGTAAAAGAATTTTTATACGTGTCCTTTTGAGAAATTTGTATTTGCCAAAATCCTGATTTCATATCAAATTTAGAAAATATAGAAGCATTATGCAGTTTTTGTAATAGATCTTTTTTATTTGGTATAGGGTATCTGATCCATTTTAATGCTTTATTTAATGGTTTTTAATTTATTACTAATCTGGGAGTCCTTATTTCAATTTCAGAATTTTTATTAACATAAAAAGCAGCGCAACTCCAAGGAGATCTAGATTTGGAAATTAGACATTTTTTTTCCAAATCTCGTATTTCCTTTTACAATGTTCTTCTAGATCAGAATTCATTTGTATTGGTCTAGCTTTGGTTGGGATTTGTTTATCATTAAAATCTTGTTCATAAGGGAGATCTACAATATGTTGTTTTCTATTCCAGAAAGCATATGGAATTTCTGAACAAATTTCTGTTTCTAATAGTTTTTGAAGTTTTGAAATTTTATTTTGAAGTTCTTGTGTTTATAACTGTTTTATTATCTTTTTTTGGGAAATATCATTTTTAAGATTTTCTAGTTGAATTTTTTTTCCCTTGAATTAGTATATTAATACTATTTTCATATATAGAATATGCTTTTATTAAATTGAAGTTTCTGTACGGGGTTTTTTTAATAATTCAAATTCTAATTTTTTGTAATTAAATTTAAAAGAGATAGAATTATTATTTACTTTATATGGAGTAATTAAACCTATAAAAGGTGTTCCTAGAATTACAGTATGATGTATATCATTAACGAGAATAAATGTAGTTTTAATAAAAACTCCATTGTTTAATATTGATACTTCTGTTTTTGAATTAACATTTAATTTAGAATTATTAGCAGCCGAAAGTTTTTCATTAGTTTTTTCTTGAAAACTTTTAGGTACTATCCCTGATTTTATACAATTTAAATCAGCACCAATATCAAAAACCGCTATTGTACTAATTTTAAAATTTTCTGAAAATACCAAATTTATTTTTAGTATGTATTTTCTAGGGGTTATTTCTCTTAATACAAAAAGAAAGTCTTCAGGAATTTTCTCAAGGTTTTGAATATTTTTTATTTCATTATCTTCAGATTCTTCAGAATTTTCAGTGTTAATATTATCAAATATTCCTTTGATTATTTCAGAATCTTCTTTTTGTTTTTCTTTTAATTCTTTTAGTTCTAATTTTATTTCTTTTATATCTTTTTGTAAGTCTGGGATTGTTATCTCTTTATTTTTTATTTTCTTTCTTTTTTTCTAAAATATTGGTTAGGTCGTAAGTATTTTTAGAAGTATTTGGTAAAGTAGTATATTTTATTTCTGTTTTTTCTTCTTTATTTTCTTTGAGAGATTTTAAAATTTTATCAAGATATTCTTTTTGAATATTAGGATCATTTATGTCTTTTAGAATAACCAAAAGGAATTTTTTATCTTTTGAAATCATGTTAATTTGTTTTTCAGATTCATTACTAGATGTAATTAATTCATCTATTTGTAAAGATTCATTTTCATCTTTAGAAGAAAAATTTTCTAATTCTGACTCAGAAGAATCAATTAAAAGATTAGAAATTTTATTTAATATTTCTTCATTTAATTCTAATTCATTTAACTGTTCATTCAATCTACAATAATTAGCAGTATGTCTTTTTTATGACATTTATAACATTCAATATCTTTAAATGATTTTTTAGGATATTGTTTGAAAATTTTAAATTTCTTATAAGGTTTCTTATAAAATTCTTCTTTTGATTTTAAATTTTTCTTATTGTATTTAAAAAATTTTCTATATGGTTTTTCATTAGATTCACTACAGTTTCCTAGGCATTTAGAAGGAGAAGGTTTATTATGATTTATATCGAATTTTTGACAGAAAGTTCCTAATTCTTGTTTCGTTCTTTTCATTTTCCATTTTAAATGTTTTTGTAATTTTAGATCTTGACATTTTTTTAAACATTCTTGTTGAGTTAGACTAATTAATTGACCATAAGTAAATTCATTATAAGGAATTATTTGTTTTCCACATGATTCCCTAATTTTATTTCTCACCTTTTCTCCTAAAAGAGTTGGTAATCCTGCTAGGAATTTTTCTTTTCAAAATGGTTGATTAGAGTCTTCCCTAAGCATGACTCTGGTTAGAAAAGTATTTTTATATCATTGACAATCACTTAATTTTTTACATTTAAGATTTGATAATAATTCAGCATTTTTATCTTTTAAATGTGAAAGATCACCTATAAAGTGTAAAGAGATTGTTAAGATTAAAGTAGCTACAGCATCTTGTTGGGGATTTTTCATCTTGATCTAAAATTGATATCCCGTCTTCATGAGTTTTTATAGAATTTAGAATATCTTTTTGTTGTTGATTTGTAAGATAATAGTCCCACCAACCCTTAATTTGACCAGAAAAACCAGCTATAAGGAGTTCGGCTATGGTTCTATCTTGTGTATTTGTTTGAGTTTTATAAGCATTTGCTTCCATAGTCATTTGTTGTAAAATACTAAGGCCGCGTTTGGTTCGGATGATTAGCCGTGATAGATTATTTTATCCTACCTAGTCAGCTGTTTGATACGCGTGATTATTTAACCAAGTCAATCCCTCCTATGAATGATTAGGTTATATTAGGTAGGTTAAAATAATACCTCCTCACCCCTAGGATTATTTATCCAACTCTTAATACCTCCTATTTTTCCAATTTTACCCTTCTCTTATATTCAAACTCACCACCACTTCCCGCCACCGACTGCCGCAGCCGCCGCGATCGCCGCCAGCCGATCGCCGACGGACCGCTGGCCGACCGCCGGCGCCGGTGCCAACTATTTCCGGTGCCGGTCGACATTTCCGGCTGCCGTCTGCCGTTTCTGGCCGCCGACCGCTGCCGCCACTGTCGCCGTCGCCGTCGCCGCCGCGAAGGGGAAGGGCAATTTTGTCTTTTCATCAAAAAATTCAAAATTATCCTACACTTAAAAATCTTATCAAACATAATATTATTTCACACCATATATTACAATCCTACCACAATCATTTTCTTTATCATTTACATACTAATCATTAGTTTATCCTATCCTTCCAACCAAACGAAGTATTCAGTCATTCCATCTATGTTCCAATCATAAACGGAAGAAGCATTAAAACGAGATTGTGTTACGGGTTTTATTATTCCTAAATTTGGAGCAGGAATAATTTGTAACTTTTGTGAAGATTAAAAAAAATCTAGGATATTTTAATAAAAAACGAGTTAGAAACGTTTCAGTTGGTATCAGAGCCAGGTTCTTGTAAATGGTTGTGCCACCTCCAGTTCCTTAAATCTCAGTCGTCAAGCCTCAAGTCTGTAAGTTTAAATGCTTTAAATGATTTTAATGAAGGCACCTACATGATTTATATGCTTAAGTCACATGTTTAAATTCTTTTTTAAAGATAATTGGCATTTATGTTTAAGATGATCGATAAATGGTTCTTGTAAGCTAAATGATTAGATGCTTAGATTTAATTGCATGTTTGTTAAGTTAGAATTTGGAGTACGTTCAGATTCAACGCCTCCTTGATGCACACCTAGTACTTATAGACAGACTAATACTCATGAGGATCGTACAGAGAATGCACCCCATCCTTCCAATGGGGATGCTGTTACTAGAGTGCTGGAGGTTATGGCACATTTCTTTGAGCAGCAGGCTCATCAGGTTCTGAGACCACAACATGATATGTATGATCAATTCAGGAGACTGGGTTCAAAGGAGTTTTTAGATACCATCAACCTATTTGTTGCTGGGATGTTGATCGAGTCAGGTGCGATCGAGTTAGATCCATTGAGATGCATTTCCATTATCTGAATGTGGGGGATGTTGATCGAGTCAGGTGTGACACTTATATGTTGTTGGACGACGCTTCTCTTTGGTGGGGAGGAGCTAAACAGGGTGTCAATCTAGACACCCTTACTTGGGTGCAATTCAAGGAAATCTTCTATGAGAATTATTTCACTGCTGACGTCAGAGGACTCTTGAAGAGGGAGTTTATGAGTCTCCGTCAGGAAGACACGTCTGTGGATGAGTTCATAAGGAAGTTTGATAGGGGTTGTCACTTTGTGCCACTCATTGCTAGAGATGCTGCTGAGAAACTGCGGCATTTATTGGATGGCCTCCGACCCACTATTTGCTGAGATGTGATGTTGATGACACTGGAAAATTATGCTGATGCCACTGCTTGTGCTTTCCAAGCTGAACAATCCTTGAAGGATACTAATTTTGAGATGAAGCGCAAGAGACAACAGACTCAGCCGAGTTCTTAGCCTATTAAGAAGCACTTTTTAGGATCTCCCAGGGCTTCGGGGCGGCAGATGCCCAAGGTCAGTTCAAGAAGCCAGGGCAACAGAAGCCACCACAGAATTTAGGTGCCTTAAAGCCAAAGGAGAGGCAACCATGCAAGCAATGCAACTGTTTTCACTACGGTAAATGCATGTGGGGATCATTTAAATGCTTCATTTGCAAGGAGTAGGGCCATAAAGCTGTGGATTTTCCGAGGAATGAGGGGCCTACTACAGGTTGGGCATATGTCATGCATGCTGAGGGGGCTGAAGTAGAGCCAAACATGACTTTGATCACCGGTAACCTAACTACTTAACGTTCTTACATTGCTTTTATTGCATGGAATGTTAAATTGGTTAGTGGAATTGATTGGGATAAAAAGAAACATAAAAGAAACTATGTTGCATGCACTACCTTAGTTGGATTTAACGGATAACATTGAACTTTTAGAAATTGGGCATAAAATATGATCTTTAAGAATATAAAGGAATAAATTGAATCAAAATAAGGATTTTAAGGCTTAAAAATGAAGGGATCAAAAATTATAAGGCGCTTATTGAATAAATCAAAAACAAGAAGGGGGTCAAAGTGCGAAAATCGAGAGTTTAAGATTCTAAATGCACAAGGCATAGAAATTCAGGGGCTAAACCATAATTTTAAAAATTCCACGGAGGAATTGAGATGATCGAAAGTTCTAAGCTGAAAACTAGAATTTTCAAAAATTCGGGGACTAAATTGCATGTTTAAGAAGTTTAGGGGCTATTTCTTGAATTTTAGGGATCAAAAAATGAATTTAAAGAAGATAGGGCTTAAATTGATTAAGTTCAAATTTTATTGGGCAAAAGGTGCAATTTTCGGAATTTTTAGGGCCAAAAAGGAGAATTTTGAAACTTTAAGAGGCTGAAATGCAATTTATGAAACTTATTTTGGGCGATTAATGATAGAAAATTCTTTATGTTTTCGACTCTATTGGATTTGATGGTATATTTGTCGCAAGAAGGATATTTATTTCAGATGTAGCTACCCATACATTGCTAGATTTAAGAGCTACACACTCATTTATATCTGAGACGTTTATCAAGCGACTGAAGATTATACCCAAGGATATGGATTTAGGATTTAGAGTTTCTATACCTTTTAGTGATCAGATGGTTATCACGAGCATTGTGAGGAATCTGGAGCTTCGTTTAATGAAGAATGTGGTTCAGGCAGATCGCATCGTACTCCCGATGTCTGAGTTCAACGTCATTCTTGGCATGGATTGGCTATCTTTGAATGGAGCTTCGATAGATTTCCGGCAGAGGTCAATATATATTATACCACCCATTGGGAAATGTTTTGTCTTTGAGACAGCAAGGAACAACCAAATGCTGCACATTTTCTCCTGCATCTGTGCGAGGAAGCTTATGATGCGAGGCTGCCAAGCCTTTTTAGCGAGTGTTATCTATGTACCTGTTCCAGACAGACAGAAGCTAAACGATCTTGAGGTTGCCAGATAATTTCCTAGAGTCTTTTCCGAGGACGTTTCTGGCATTCCACCAGACCGAGAGATGGATTTTCTATAGAGTTGATGCCGGGTAGAGTGCCAATTTCTAAGGCACCCTATCGTTTAGCATGAGCCGAGATAAAAGAGCTGAAAGATCAAAATCAGGAGTTGCTGGACAAGGGTTTCATTCGCCCGAGTTGTTTTTCATGGGGCACACCGGTAATATTTGTGAAGAAAAAAGATGGTAGTATGCGACTCTGCATTGACTGTAGAGAGCTGAACAGAGTCATCATCAAGAATAAGTATCACTTATCTAGAATCGATGACTTGTTTGATCAGCTGCAAGAAGCTCTGATTTTCTCGAAGATAGATCACTACAACAAAAATGACTTTTCGCGGAGTGCAAATTTGCTTTACGCAACGTGCATTGCACACTACACAATTGAAATATATTAAAAGTCGTTCTATTGACACCGTGCACTACACGTCGCGGATACTAGAATCGATAGCGCGCACTGCACGCCGTTGATGCTAGCATCGATAGCGCGCACTACACACCGCTAATAATATCATCAACAGCGTGCCTTGCAGGCGATTAAAACTAAATTTTTACAACAACAAAAAAAATCAATTTCATTCACAAAAACAAATAATCAAATATTTACATACACAATTTTATGACTTGTACAGTAGTTCCTCCCGCTTGCCGTTATATATTTATAATGAACACATGATATTCAATAATGAACACAGATATAGTAACAATAGTAGGACAAGATAGATCATGCGTACATGATTACGTAACTTAATGATATTAATTGATAATACTATAATATTAATTTCAAATTAGAGAAATAAGTTTCACAATGAAAAACTGATTTGACCTCTATGTCTATCTGGAATGTAGTAACCCCATAATCAAGAATGTAGCAACAACCTGGGTCCCCATAGATCTGAAATTCAATCAAATTCAATGTAAGTGGCCTAGTATATACGCAAATTCTACGCCAAGTCATCAACTACAGAAAATCGTGAATCTTTTATCGATTAAATCACAACCAACAAACGAAGAGTCAATGGGACGAAGAAAAAATGTAGAGCTATATATTTCATACATTTGATTCATCAGCAGGATTGAGATTTTCCAATGCAAAGAAAGCTCCACCAAGTATCACCACTCTCTTCACCTTGCTTGCAAATGACGAGTCTCTCTTTATGGCCTCAATCAACGAACATAGAAAAATCACAAATATTTAAGAGAACAGCGATAACAAAATTTAACAAAAAACCAATGACTTACTAGAGCAAGATTTGTCAGAGGTCCCAATGCGAGTATAGAAACTTCACTCGGATACTTGGAAACTTCTTCGACCGGAAATTCAGATGCTGATTTCTCATATTTCTGGGATTGAAGAAGAGGAATAGAGATGTTCCCTAATCCATCTGAACCATGAACAAAGTCGACAATACGCGGTTTTCCTCTCTATGTAAGTTTACATTATAGTCAGGCTACCGACAATAAAAGTTAATTAGAATAAAACTAAAATAATGTAACAACAAATACTGAGGCAAGCCATCACAATACTATGAAATATGTACATATAGTTATCTTCTCATTAACCAGTACATTTTGCCAAAGTTTAACACCGTTCAAATATAGAACGCATACTAAAGTACTCTGAAACTGGCAGGATTTCTAAAACACATGCATACACAAAAAGAATCTACTGAATAGTAACAACAATAATCAAGAAACAACTTATCTTTAGAATTGAAAAAATACATATGGTTAGTGTATTGGAAGTGTTCCACAAAAATGTTATAGCTTCACTGGAAGCAGTAATTAAAAAACAAAAAAAGAACCAAAAAAAGAACATGTTGAAAAGAGGAAAGATCTACTTTACCAGAAGTTATGATTGTTAACTTGTTTAAATCAAGGTCAAGTCTGCAACAAACATCTATTTTTACCAGCAGCTAATTATATTGCTTCAACTAGAGACACTGACTTTAGTAATAAATAAATTAACTCCCAATAGCAAACCAACACACACTCACACACACACATACACACACACACACACATATATATATATATATATATATATATATATACAAATATAATTTCAGAATTATGTATATTGAATTATAGGTAAGTTGGTATGGCAAGATCTCCCGTGCATGTTTCATTTTTTTGTAAACCAACATCGTCAAAAATATTTATTCAATCCCGGTACGATACTGAATATGTAAATAACTCAAACTAGTCATATAATTTCTCAAACATGAATAATGTCAAGTATTTTCTTACTTCAACTCGACAACGCACCCAAATGAAAGACATGGCATTATTCAAACACAGTGTTCTAAATGGCGGTCGAGGCGGCCGCCTAGGCGGTGCCTAGGCGGTAGGCGGCCCTCGACCGCACCGCCTATGCATGAGGCGGCTGTCGAGGCGGGTCGAGGGTGTCGAGGCGGGTTGAGGCGGCGAGTAGGCGGGTCGAGGCGGCCATCAGGCGGTCGAGGCGGCCATCAGGCGGTCGAGGCGGGCGAGGCGGCCAGCAGGCGGGCGAGGCAGTAGTTAACAATTTTAAAAAACCTAGTCAACAATTTTTAAAACTTAGTCAACAATTTTAAAACCAAGTCAAAGTCAACTAATTTTAAATATTAAAACCTTAACACACCTCTTTCTTTATTTTATTTTTTATTTTCACTTCATCTCTCAACTCTCAACTCTCAACCACCACAGTCCACACACAATCTGCCACTTCCCGCCGCTCGCCGCCGCCGCCGGAAGTCAGAATATTTAGATTTTAGGTTAAGCATTGCATATTTATTATTTATCATACTTTTTTTATAAGATTTCAGATTTTGTGATTTCAAAAATCAATTTTTTTACTATTATTAATTTATTATTTTATTATTGATTTATTGTTGAAGATTAATGGCAGAAAAAGATAAACAACCGGAGTTGGAACATTATCTAGATGATATTATATTTTGTGCTTAAACATTATTTAATTGCACATTTTACATAAAAATGATTATATTGCATGATTATCTATAAAAAATTACTTAAAAAATTTCAACCGCCTAGGCACCGCCTGGGCACTGCCTAGGCGGCCGAGGCGGTAGGCGGTCACCGACCGCCCCGCCGCCGCCTCCCGCCATTTACAACCTTGTTCAAACACTACAAGAAAATTGATTTTTCGCAGCACGTCATCAACAGCGTGCATTAAAAGCACGCTGCGAATACTACTTTTCACGGCGTGCACCCATATGTGCACTGTTAATAGTGTTGCACTTGATACTATTAACGGCGTGCATTAAAAGTACGCTGCGGATATTACTATGGACGGCGTGCATTCAAAGCACGCTGCCGATACTAACTTGATACTATTAACGGCGTGCATTAAAAGTACGCTGCGGATATTACTATCCGCAGCGTGCATTAAAAGCACGTTGCGGATATTACTATGGACGGCGTGCATTAAAAACACGCTGCAGATAGTAACTTGATACTATTAACGGCGTGCATTAAAAGCACGCTGCGGATATTACTATGGACGGCGTGTATTAAAAGCACGCTGTGGATAGTAAATCATTTTTCTGAAAAAAAAATCGTGTTCAGACATTAACGGCGTACATTAATCGCACGCCGTCAATAGTATTATTCACGGCATGCATATTATTAGCACGCTGCGGAAATAGAGTTCAAATTTTTTAAATTAGCGACTGTTTCAGTAAAACCGTCGCTAATTTAAAAAGTGCGACGATTTTAACGCCACATTTAGCGACAGTTTACAGGAATCCGTCGCCGATGTACTATCGGCGACAGTTTATAGTAACTGTCGCTAATAGACATACATCGGCGACTGTTGTGTACAAAACCGTCGCTAAAAAATCGTAAATTCACTATTTATTTCCGATCTCCGTTCCATTTTCCTCCACACCACTTCACAACACTTAAAACTTTCTCTACTTATACGATTTTAGTTTCAATTTAGATATGTGTTTTTTTTTTCAATTTTTGGTTAATTTTTTAATTGTTAATTATAACTATGAGTATTATTATTATAGTTGTATTGTAGTTTTTATAAAAAAATACTAAATTATAAAAGTAATTTTTTTTTATTTTTACGCAAAATTTAGCGACGGTTTAAGAACTGTCGCAAAACTATAAAACGGTCGCTAAATTTGAAGACCGTCGCTAAAGTAGCGACGGAGAGGCGGATTTGATTTGTCGCCAATTGGCGACGGTTTTGTCGAAAACCGTTGCTAATATTTTATTTTTTTATGGCTATTAACGGCGTATATTGCACGCTGCGGAAAGTTGTATTAACAGCGTCCACATGCATGCCGTTGATAGAAGGATTAACAGCGTGCATATCCACGCCGCGAATAATCTTGAACTTTTAACAGCTTCCAACTTTGCAGCGTGCAATGCGCGCTGCGGAAAGCCCATATACGCGCTGTGGAAAGCCGTTTTTGTTGTAGTGAAACACAGTCTCAAATCCGTTTGAGTTGATGAGAAAACCAAGGATAACGTATATGTTCTTCAAAGTTTAAGCTAAATATTCAGGTTTTCATCGGTTTTACCAGTTTTAAATGACATAAATACTCTAAATACACAAACAAAATTTATATACATAATCGTTCCACTCCGCTCCATCTAGGCATGAGTTTTCTTTATAAATTCCAAGAGATATCCAGATTTATTTGCTTAGTTTGCTTTTTGGAAGAAAATGGAATGAGCAAAATATGCAAAACTCAGGGCAACAGTTATGCCTTACCCTTATCAAATTTATGTTAATGCTTTAAAAGTTATAAATCTCAACATGTATTCCATTCAATTATAAGTTACACAAGATTTCACAATCCATAACATATTTCAATAAATGAACCAATAAATTATGCTATCTTATGCAAAACCACGATTTACACCACCTTACTATTATAAAACAAAAGTTTCATAGTTGCGCGATTTTCATACAAGGACATGAGATTATCTAATTACAAGCAGTAGAAGACCCACGAGAGAAGGAAGCATATTCACACAACCAAGACAAAGTTCAGGCAACTAATATTGTTTTTGCTTCTCATAATAAGTAGTTGAACAATAAGAAGTCAAGCAATAGTTTAAATCTCAAACCTGAAACTAACTTAACAAGAACAGAGAGTTTCGTCCCTTACCTTTCCGCTCAAATCCAATATGTCGACCTTGTACGCAAGCCGATAATTTTTCTGCCCAAATGTTTTTTTAAAAGTAGCGTTAATTGACTTTTTAAATGTCTTTCTCCCCAATTCCTATTGTGTGCCCTTCCTCCCCCGATAAGCAATTTTTTCAAATCAGAAACACTGGTTCACTATTTATAGTTCTCACAAATGAATAAATGTTTCTCCAACAGAATTTGTAAATACAAGGGCCAAACCGAAGGACAGACTTCACGTTATGCGTATTTACCTGGAATCAAATCATAGGAGCAGAGAAAGGGGTTGGGTAGCGAGTCGTGGGAGCTGTTAGGGATGGATGAAACGAGACAAGAAAGACGAGCAATGGGGAAGAAATAAAATAGAAGCACCAACTACGAGCAGCTCAGGAAATTTCTATAATCTCTGCAGGAACGGCGATAGAGGAGGAAATAAAAGAGAAGGGCCAGGAAATAAAAATGATTCGGGGATTTGGCGAAGCTTATTATTGAGAATAGTACAATGCTCATGTAAAGTACGCTGCTGTTAGTGTTAGTAAATAATAATAACAGTGCATATCAAGAAACGCGCCCTAAATAATAACAATGACAGTCTGCATTTATTGCGCGTTGTAGATGTAAATATATCAACAGAACATGTAATGAGGAACGCCATTCATAATAATATCAACGGCGTTTGTTAAAAGCACGTTGTTGATGTCATGCCGTAAAAAGTCATTTTTGTTGTAGTGGATATTTGTTCGGGATACCATCAGCTGAAGGTGAAAGAGACAGATGTTCATAAGACAGCTTTCAGAACTCGATAAGGGCACTACAGGTTTATGGTGATGCCATTCAGTTGACCAAGGCGCCAGAGATTTTCATGGATCTCATGAATCACATATTCTAGCTGTATCTGGATCAGTTTATCAGTCTTTATAGATAATATTCTGATTTAATCGATGAGCAGAGAAGTGCAGAGTCAGCACTTAAGAACGGTTGTACAGTTATTGCAAGATAAAAGTTGTTAGTTAAGTTCAACAAGTGCAAGTTTTAGCTCGAGAGAGTGGAATTCTTAGGCCACATTATTTCTAGAGATAGAGTTAAGGTCGAAAGGTCGAGACAGTTAGAGAGTGGCCAACACCTAAGAGTGTGACCGAGATCCGCAGTTTCTCGGGTCTAGCTGGCTAATACCGGAATTTCAATCAAGGTTTCTCTTCTATTGCAGTACCCCTGAACGCCTTGAAGAAGAAAAATGCGAAGTTTATTTCAGGATCAAACTGGCCAGAGAGTTTCAAGAATATGAAGCAAGCTTTGACTTTAGCGCCAGTTCAATCGATGCCATCAGGACAAGGAGAGTATGTTCTCTATACAGACGCTTTGAAGCTTGGCTTAGGCGCAGTCCTGATGTAGAATGATTGAGTGATAGCATATGCGTCTAGACAGTTGAAGGTTCATGAGAATAATTACCTGACTCATGACCTCGAGCTAGCAGCAATAGTATTTGCTCTAAAGGTATGGAAACATTACTTATATGGGGAGAAGTGCAAGATTTTCACTGATCATAAAATATTGAATTACTTCTTCACCCAGAAAGAGTTGAATATGAGGCAACAAAGATGGTTAGTTAAACGTCCTGCCCTTTTTATTGCTTTAAAAGTACTAGAAATTTTTTTTTTAAACCTCACATAGCATTCGGCCTAACCATAAAATTTCATAAAATATTTTTGACATCATTTTAAAATAAACAACCAACTAACCTTTTTCTAAATCTAAAAATAACATTTGAAAAGTATAGCCCATACTATAACCTCTTAAAAACCACTCATAATCATGATAGAATTCATAAAATCTTTTAACATAAATCATAACATAAATGCGGAAATTAGCGTCGGTCCTCGGGTCATGTGCACCTTCAGTCCAGTCGGATCAACCATCAAGACCTCCATTAGCATAATCATGATAACATGCATCCATCACACCTAGTGAGTCTAAAGACTCAACACACCATAATCTTTATAACAAATAATACATATAAAACCACATGCAACAGTGAAAAATACTTGTACTTAAAATATCGTTTTCATGAAGATGCATAAACTTTAAACATGAACATTTTTTTAAACATTTTCTTGATGCATAAACTTTAATTGAAACGTTTTCATGACATGCATAATCCTTGATCCTTTTCATTTATCTTTCCTTATCATGACATAAAAACATTTTAACATGATCATAATCATTTTCTTTTTCCTTTTTCATTTTCTTTTGTTAAATTCAGATCGTTAATTGTGACTTTCCTGACATTACATGAACCTCAAAAGTCGATGGTACCATCTACATGAAACCACAGTACTGGGCGGCGGGGACATCAGCGACACAGGATCGTCAACTGAGCCTTGGCCTATCCTCAATCATAACCTCATATCCTCCAATCCTCATAGTCACAATTACTTCACTTTCATCAATGTTTTCATGGTTTCATCACCTTATAAAATCATACATAAATATATTTTCTTTTGAAACCAAACATGCACCATGTATTTTAAATGTCAACTTAAATCATAAAATTTCATGGACATTTAAAATAAATCATAAATAAATCATGAACATTTCATAAACATGTAAAAATGATCATAATATCATAAAAACAGCATTTAGAGTACTGCCATGACCTTTACTAATTTTTCGGTGTAAAAAGACTGTTTTACCCCTTGACTCGACATTTTACGTTTTCGACTTTTTTCTTGATTTCATGACTCTAACATGTCCCAAATAATTATTTAAGCTTACATGAATTTTCCCATAATTTTATTTGGCATCAATCTATGGCTTTTAAATAAATCTTTAAATGTGACGTATTAATGCGTTTTAATCCCAAATTAAACCAAACCTTAATATAAAATTCCCAAATTAAAACTTAGACTTATAAGAATTATTTAAGCTTAAATATAATTTTTCATAATTTTATAAAGCTTAAAACTAGGTGTTTCAATTAATTCGTTAATTAGCGTTTCGTGAGCCGATTAAATCCCGGATAATTCCAAAACTTATTATTTTGATCCCAAATTTTAAACATAACATTTTTAGTATTTATTCTACCCTTTCAAGTCATTATCAACACCCGTGGACCCATGGATTCAATTTTAGCTTTTTAATTTTCGTTTTGACACATTATCGAACGCACCGAGCCATCTCCTAATTTACTTGAGCCACGCCCGAGCCACCTTGAACCAAAACCTAGCCAACCCATCTAGGGACCCTACTGTACCAGCCCAGCCCCAAAACCATGGCCCTAACCCGCTCAAACACCTACTGAACCTTGCCCCAAATCTGCCCGTGTATGTGTGTGTGACTGCTTAGCACATGGGGACTCCTAGCCCACCTAGGACACTTCCAGCCAAGCCACCACCTAGCCCACACGACCCTGACCTTCCCTGGACCAAGCCCAGACCCTGCCCAGACCAGCCCTGTCACTTGAACTCACGCACGAAGCCTCTGAACCAGATGACAACCTGCGCTACCACCCCTTGCATCTCACGGTTTCCATCTCTTCTCAAACCAGCGGCCAGCCCAGCCACTCCAGCCCCTGGCCTAGCCCTTGCCCATCATCCTTAGGCCCTAAAGGACCCTCCTGACTTGACATGATCCTATGAACCAGCCCCCTAGCCTGAACCGAAGCCCAACACCAGCAACGTAACAGGCTTGGCCGAAGACTCCCAACAATCATGGACTCTACGTTTTTTTTTTGCCCAGGTCCCTAGCCACCGACCCCGCCCTTGAACCAGCCCGTGGTGCACTCCACTAGGACCCCAAAGGGTCGCCCTAACCCAGCCCAGGCCCCCTGGACCGAACCTAATCTCCCTGCGAGGTTGCTGTCATACGTGACACCATTCATCTTGCATGCACATCATGTTTCCTTTATTTAACAGCATGTGTGGTGTGTTTGTATGAACTTAAAACATGTGTAAACCTTACTTGATCATATCCTAACATCATGGCCGCCCCTTAACACATATAGAACATGTTTTTGGATCAAAATTAATGGGTTTCATACATGTATGTGCAATATTCCGAAAATAAATCAAATAATTTCATGTTTTTCATGCACACGATATTTAAAACGATACTACGATGTGATAGATGAGAAAAGGAGATGTATGGCATGCCTTTGCGTTTTAAACGCTCGAAAATACGTTGGCGACGAAGAATTGATCAAAACTTAGGCTTGTTTTCCCTTTGAACCTACGCAAATTTCCTTCCAAAAGCTTGCGTGAAGTGCCGTGTGTGTGGTGTCAAGGGTGGGGAGAATTTCTGAATTGTGAAAGTGTGCGGCCGAGTGATTGTGTGCCAAGAAAAAGGGTTTTAGGTATTTTAATAGTTTTAAATAGCTAATTACTTGCTAATTAGGCTTAGGCCTATTAAGCCACTAAATTAAGCCCATTAGTATTTAATTAAGATATTTAAAATAATTTTGCTTAAATAAGTTTGTAAATTTAATAGCCGGATTGTCAAAACGTTCGTATTTTGTTGAAAATCCAACACCGATAAAATTTACGTCCCGGCGTATAAAATCACCTCAAAACCCCTTATTTTCAAAAATAATAAAAAGGTTCACCCTTATTTTAAATAATCAAAAACAATTATTTAATAAAAACCTTTTCTATTTTCCAGCTCTCGGTCCCCGTTCCTCGATCGTAACTCGAATAACCTTTAAAAATTACATTTTAATGCAATAATGTAGAAAAATATATTTTAAACATGCAAGTATGCACAACAAAATTAATTCATGCAATTAAAACATTTAGATAAAATACACAAGGAATTTAATAATTTATATGCATGTGGTTCGCGTAGACCTTAAATTTTCGGGGCGTTATAGTTAGAGCTGGTGAAGGATTATGACTGTGATATTAACTAACATCCGGAAAAGGTTAATGTGGTGGCGGACGCTTTGAGGAGAAAGACAGTTGTTATCACTCAATTTACAGTTCAGAAACCCTTGGAAGCACAAATTGAGCGATTGATGCTTGTAGTGTATGCTAGGAGCGAGGCTCCTAATCTTGCTACTATGACAGTTCAGTCGGCCCTGAGGGATAAAATCCGCAAAGGTCAGTATTCCAATGAGCAATTACGAAAATGGAGACTGAGAGATTAATCGAAGGGTCGGAAGTTGTATTCTAAGGAGGATGGCATAGTTTGATATCGAGATCAACTATGGGTTCCTAGTGGTGAGTCAATAAGAGAATTTGTTATGAAAGAAACCCATGATACTACGTACTCCATTCATCTTGCAAGTACGAAGATGTATAAAGATCTGCAGACATTGTATTGGTGGACGAGCATGAAACGAGACATCTTATGTTTTGTGTCTGAGTGTTTGACATGCCAGAAAGTTAAGGCAGAACACCATAGGTCAACAGGGAAGCTTAAAAAACTTCTTATTCCCCAGTGGAAATGGAAAAATATATCAATGGACTTGTAGTATGATTGCCAAGGACTATCAGGGGATTCAACGTCATTGGGTGATAGTTGATCGTCTTATGAAATCAGTGCACTTTCTATCTATTAAGACGACATTCACCATGACACAGTACGTAGAGTTGTACATCCGAGAGATAGTATGGTTGCATGGAATTCCAGTGTCTATTGTTTTGGACAGAGATCCAAGGTTCACATCGTCCTTCTGGAAGAGTTTGCATTCAGATATTGGAACGAAGTTGTTGATCAGTACAATGTTTCATCCTCAGACCGATGGTCATTCTAAAAGAGTGATTCAAATTCTGGAGTACATAATGTGTTCCATATCTTGATGTTGCGAAAGTTCATGTCGAATCCTTCACATGTACTGAATTATGAACCTCTACAGTTGACTCCAAATATGTCAGATGAGGAAAGGCCTACGCAGATTCTGGATAGGCAAGAAAGAATACTCCAGAATAAGGTCATTCATATGGTCAAAGTCAAGTGGTGAAATCATTTGGAAGACGAAGTTACTTGGGAAACTGAGACTGATTTGAGGAGTCGCTACCCGGAGTTATTCGACGAGTCTTAATTTCGAGGACGGGATTTCATTTAAGGGAGGGATGAATTGTAAGGTTCAAAAAGCGATAACGTAATCCAACTGCATGCAAATCTAGGAAAAAGAAAAAGACAATTAAATTTAATTTCATTATTTATATGTGGTATGCATGTTTATATATTTAAATGTGGTTTTCTATTAGAATGCATAAAACTGTGTTTTCAATGGTTATTCGAGACGCGATCGAGGAACGGAGATCGGAGACTATAAAGGAGAATTATTTTTATTAAATGATTATTTTTAATTATTTAATATATGGTATATTTAATGTGAAATTTTCAAAAATGGTGTCTTTTGATGTGTTTGGACATACCGAGTCGTATTTTAAACATGTAATTGATTTTGGAAGAAAACAAGGATTTTTTAGAGGGTCGATTAATATTTTAGAAAACTTTCCTAAACAAGATATTTTTCTTGTACTATAATGGGCCTAATGTGCCTATTATACCGAGGTTATTGGGTTTAGCTTTCTACTCAATTATTTATATTAAAATACGGAGTTTCTAAACCACAAAACACTTCAGATCACACAAGAAACCTAGGGCTTCTCTCCCTACAACACACGCCCACACACCACACGTCCAAAGGCTCTATTCAGTCACTTTTGAAAATAAAAACGCAGAAAGGTCTCTCATGTCTCTCCGCCAACGTTCTTCGCGTCTAGAATTGATTTTTGTGTGTGAATCACGCAAACGCACCCCTTATTCCTTGTTTTCTCATCGTTCCTACCATATTATGTGTGAATATACATGCTTGCATGAAAAATATGTCACCCTCTTATTTATTTTCGTTTATAAGTGTTATTACATGGAAACCTTGATTTTCTTGCATGATTCTTGATGTTTCTTGTTGCACAAGGGGGCTGCCAAGGTAGGGATAGTAGAAGGGGCGATTTTCAGAGGGATTAAGGGTCCTTAGATGCATGATATTGTCCCGGTATGGTTCGAGGAAATAAGGGCTGTATGATTTGGGTTCTAATAGAAACTAGGGCTCGGTTTTAGGAAATAAGGGAAGAGAACCGTGCATGTCCTTGTGCATGGCATGTTAGGGCTGGTACAATAGGTTTCTAAGGGTTCGGTCTAGGTCCTTGGATTGCTGGTTAGGGGCTGGTCATGTTCGTTAAGGCCTAGGGTTGAAGGAACTTGGTAGTTGTTAAATCTAGGGTTTGGTCCGAAACAAGGGAATAAATTCAATAACTTTCTAAGCTTTTTCGAGGGTTATAAATGGATTGAATTGGGTTGAAAAAGCGTTGGTTAGGTGTTAGTAACCTATGGTGAAATATTTGGTTAAGTTTCGAGTTGATTCGGGATAAAACCGAGAATTTGGTTCAAGTTTTTAAACGAAGTATGAAATATAGTAGAGGGCCTAAGTTTATGACTAAGAAATGTTTATGGGTGTATTATAAGGTGTTATGGTAAGTTTGAATGGATTCTAGTCGTCGTTTTATGTTCCAAGGGCAAAATGGGAAATTTAGGGTTTCAGGGTAAAAACGATCATTTTTCACTGAAAAATATTAGGAGTCCTGGCAGTGTCCTGAATGCAATAATGAATGTTAAAATATATATATTGAAAGATTATGGAGTTTTTCTTATGAAATTTGTAAAATTCTAAAGAATAAATTGCATGTTTGGTTTCAAGAAAATGTTATATGCATGAATTTTTTATAAGTGATGGATATGACAAAATCTTTTGACGAATGTGATTTCATTGTGACTAATACGAACACGAATACGAATATGAAATGACACGATGACATGTAAGGCTAAGGCTCAGTTGACAGGTGAGAGTGTCACTGATGCCCCGCCGCCTGGTACCATGGTAATACGTAAGATTGATCAATCGAAAAACTTCTGATACGAAAGTCACAATTAATTATCTGAATTCATCTACAGGGAAAACATATATGTATATGATGATATGAAATGAATATGTTTCTGAAAGACCATGAAAGTTATGTTAATTAAATTATTTTAACTGTTTCATGTGGATGTATACATATTACTTGTTACTATGGTTAAGGTTTGTTGTGTCAATAGACTCACTAGGTGTGAATGATGCAGGTGAGAATTTTGATGTGGAGACGGGAGGGTTGAATGACTGAATTGGCTGGGCAGATGGTGCACTTGATCGAGCAAAACTTGCACTGTGAAATCCTCCTTAGTAAAATATATAATATTCGAGCTCGAAATAATCACAAGTGCATGATGTCAAGTAACAATATAGTGTACGATAGTACGAGTAATTTTCCTCTAAAGACTGTATTTCGCAATTGTTATTCTCAGTTATTCAACCATTAGCTACGATAATTTGGATGATTGTTTATTACAACAATTATTAAATAAAAGCTCAACAAAATGATGCACAAATTAAATGATGAAATAAATAAACTAAAATAATTCATTAAAGATTCAATGAGAAATTAATTTGTTGGGAATCTCGATTCACCTACCCCTCTGTAATTTACATAATTCGTTCAACAATGATCTACGCTTACGATGGAATTTCCTATCCAATTGAACACACACACTCGAGCTATGCCAAATCAATCCAACACAGTAAGTAATTAAATCTCTTTTAATTATTTATCAAAGGTGAATTGCATGTCGTTCTATGAAATCCCCTAGCATTTGACCTACTGGACTATGACTATCGACGTGTATCCAACTTCATATTTATATGTAAATTGTAAATCCACGGATTATGTGACTCGTTCCTATCACGGACTATTCTCTCGAACTCACTCGCAATATGATATCATTATTAAAGTTAGCTATACTTCAACAACGCAATGAAAAGAATAGCACAATCAAGAATAAAATCAAAAGTCGATAGATGAATTAACTAAGATCGGTTTCGGGGTAGGATCCCATTAAATCACAACAAATAATGAAAATTAGCTACAATAATTCATGTTCAAATTAATAAAAAAATATATTTAAACAATAGAAAATAAACTAGAAATACTAGACGTGATGAAAATGCGAAGAATGTTGCCCGAAAATCTTGAAATCTTCGCTCCAAGCTTCCTCCAAGCCTTTTCTCCCTTCTCCAAATTTTGTGGCTGCTAAAATGTATCTCAATTTTCGTCCCTAGGGTTTCTTTTGCAGCCAACCACCTTCCAAATTGAATACAAGCCAATAAGAAAAATTTCCTTGTTTACTCGCGCTGGGGCGGTCAAGAATTACCGGCCCAACGTTAGGTCTCCTGTAGTTTCTTCAGCCTCTCGCACTGGGGTCGTCAAGAAATACAGCCCTAGCGCGATGTCTTCTTTCTAGACACCCAATTTTTTGTGGTGATCGCGCTAGGGCGATCAAGAAGTACCGCCCTAGCGCGAGGTGTTCTGTCCTCAGATTTGAATTTTCTCCTTTTCCCTCGTTTTTCCTCGTTTTTCATACAACTCATTGAGCGGTGATCAAATGCAATAACTTAAGATGAAATGAAAAAAATGCAGACTTCGTGCAACCGAAACAATGTAAACTAAGACTCACATGATGCACTAAAATACGTAAATATGACCTCTTTAAACCCCCCCCCCCCATACTAACCTTTTGCTCGTCTTCGAGCAAAATAGTTTGCAAGACACAACAACACAAGAAGTAGCATGTCGGTGCATTCATCGTTCTGGTCTGCCTCAACGAAAATCAACACATATTTTACCCACTAACGCAATGTTAGAGTAGGTGCCCGTCGAGCCAAGGGTTGGCCGAGTGTTCACAATGAAACTCTATGTATAAACGATCTTTATTTTAATAATATTTGAAATTATTATTTTGGCACTTCTTTATCTGTATATCCATGCTAGTTGCATAGATAAAGTCCTTGAATATACAAATAGTAGAAAGAATATGAGATGCTCGTATGATGAGTATCATGAAACTCATATTTGGAATACTGTATATTCTAAACAGTTCCTAGTCGATTCAGCCGCCGCTAAGAAGGATATAGGCCGCTCGAGTTAGAGACTAGTATCTGCGATGTGAGTACCATGTTTCATTGGTAGGGGACATTGTGATGCCCGAGTATGCAGATAGGTGCTCCTGGTAGAATGCACTGAACGACCCTCCATAAAGGTCTTTCCAAGTGGTTCTCACTTATCGAGTGAAAAAGTCCTAGTTTATGGTTGTACACCATTAGTCTTTATGACCCGGGACAACATTTAGACTCTATGTGCTAGAATTACACTTTGACTTGTTTACCGACTCTCATGGGGTCATCAGGTGGCAAAGTTGTGTGTTCTGTCGAAACATATAGGAGTCGATGCATTATAGTCGGGGATTCACCGCTTACCTTCGGGTATGGATATCCTATGTGTTCTCATGTGTATGTAGGTTGAAATCTCTGATCAGAGTATGGTGGTAATTATGAAAGGGGTTTCATAGATTACACCATCGATGCAACTACGACATGACACATAGTATCGATTCATTGACAACTCTCGATAAACCAATGGTTGTCGAATCGATCGGGATATATGAGTTGAAGGGACCGTACTGTACGCTAACCATAATTGAATGGTTCTTGCAGTCACTATCATTTGATACCTAGGGAATCATGTAAGCGATGCTGCTAGGCTTTTAACATGATTGGTTGGGTACTATCAGACTTGAGTTCCGACGTTCTTGTTATCAAGGAGTTGATAAGTAAGAATGGAGCAATTGGGGTATGCTCGTATAAGGACATGTTTAGTCCGAATCACATGGAGATGTGAACCCACGGCTAGTTGTATCAATGAACCATTGAGGGTCACACAAGTACTAGCTTTCTAGATCCCGTTGAGAAGTAAAATAGTTCAATGTGTTGAACGGCTTATAAATGAGTTTATAAGTGTAAAGAAAAATAGAAGTATGACTTCTATGAGAGAAATGTAACTTTTAATTTATGAATGTGTTTCTAAATTACAAGTTGGCCAAATAAATAATGTATTTGAAAATTGTGACTTTCATAAACATTATTATGGACTAAATTAAATTAATTCAAGTGTTGAATTAATTAAACACTAGTGGGCCTAGTAGAGTCCAAATAATTAAATTAATTCAAGTGTTGAATTAATTAAATCATATTGGGTCTTGTAGAGCCCAATAGTAAAATAATTATTCAACTAGTGACTTGAGTAAATTCAAGTAATGTTTAATTAGTCTCAAATTTGTTTGAGATAATTAAATTAAGTCCATGGATTTTTAATTGTTAAAAATCAAATAAAAATGCATGCATGGGAGGTGAAGAATTGGGAGACAACTTTTTGTACAACCAAGGCATGGCATGCACATGCTTTAACTCAACTTTTTCAAGGTCCAAGAAAAGTCTTCCACTCTCCCACTCTCCTCACATTGGCCGAAAATTCACACTCATTCTCCCTCCATTTTTCTCTCATTCTTGTTCTTCAATAGTTGAGGAAAGAAAACACTTCTCAAAGAAAAATGCTCTAATTTTTCTAGTGCAAAATTAGAGTGGTTCTAGCTTGTTGGTGGTGGGCTTAATATTTTAGCAAGGTGGGCTCAAAGGGAAGCTTGAAGATTATCTTGCCATTCAAGAGCTAAGGTGTTTACATCTTAGTTGGAGCCATCATCAATCTTTTAAGATTGATAGGTACATTTCTATAAACACACACTATGAATATCATTTTTGTGTTTTTGTATTTTCTACACATTCTAGGCATGAGGTGTTCGAATTTCTTGTTGAAAAACAAATTTTGAAAATTCCGTTGCAGTGGCCGAAATTTTGATGCTAGACAATATGTTTTTCGAAATTTTTGTTGCTTCCGTTGCGCTTTCGGTCACCTAAAATCGATCCCTTTCAAGTGGTATCAGAGCTAAGGGTACTAGTTTTTGTAGCATGTACATGATATTATATTGAGGTCGATTTCTAACCGCATGAGATGAGTGTTTGCAACAAAAATAAAGGCCATCTTTTGGGCAATTTCGGGCAGCATGTTGCTGCCCATTTTGGGCAGCTCGGGCTGCCTGAGGGGCTGCCCATTTCGGGCAGCAAGGGCAGCCCTAGGGGCTGCCCGAACAGCCCCTATTTTTAAAATAAAAAAAATTGGCATGTTGGCCGGAATCCGGCGACGGCAATGACGACTAGGGTTTTTCAAAAGGTGTTTTGAAATATCAAAGTGTCATGGGCCTTGAGTTGTTGGGCCATTAGATGGCTAACATATTTGTGAATTTAAATGGGCCAAAATGTTTTTGATGAAAAATGATTTTTTGGGCCCTTAAGTTTAAATTTACAAAATTTGCAAATATTTTCTCATGAAATAAATAATTGAAGTTGGACTTTAATTATTTATAGTAAATTGTGATTTACAAGAAATTCGGTTATAAATAAATTAATTAGAAAGTAGACAAAGTTGTTTGTATACTTTGTTAATTTAGTTTATAATCGTGGCGGTTAGTGATTTGATCAAGATATATAATACTGGATCAATTAATTATTGTGATAATTAATTGATGGTGTATGATATGTGATATTATGCATGAAGGATGATCAAAGGCCCAAGCCCAATTTGCTAGGTGTATGCTAGGATATTTTGTGTTGAATGATTGTAATAATTATCAATTTATAAAGTGGGCTTGGTTTATGGCCCGTTCCCACCCCCATGAGATGTATCCCTATTTGCCATGGATATTTATTTGTAAAAATTAGTATAGTGGATGATCAAGATTGGAAGATGGTGGCCTTGATGATTATGAAGATCGAAGACATGTAAATATTGGAGGCTTATGTAATAGTTGCATTTGCATCCCATGCATTTTCCTAGGATTGGACCTATGCCCGTGCTTAGCTCACACAGGCCATTAGTATTGGGGCGATTGATCATCCTTGTTTTGTTTACTGTTTATAATATATGCATGATATGTTATAAATAATGAGTATGTGCGTGATTATTATGATAATAAAAAAGTTGCATGAATCCGGCAAACATACGATCAAACATGGCAAGCTTTTAAATAAAATTAATGATGAGACATTTCAAAATTAAAAACCCTCATTTTGAATAAGATTCAAAATTAATATCAAGCCCGAAAAGGAGAATTATAAATTTGTTTATAATTTCCATGTCTTCTATCGACAATGGGTGCATGATGAACACTACCCGTGCTCGGGGCTCGGCTCATATTATTGGGGGGTCCTGGGTGCCGGAAAGCTGTGACATCCATTGACATGGTGATGTAAAATACGTGGAACTCCCATGATTTAGGCTCATATTATTGGGGGAACTCATGGCGACCGTCCATTAAGGTTCAACATCGATGGGTAAGGCTTGACACGTGAAAATGAACGACGTCATATTATTGGGTCCTAATCAAACGCGAGACAAAAGTTTACGTAGACGGTTGCATTGAGAAGCAATTGGAAACTACCTTTTAGGAATTGTGATTGGCTGATATTATTCGGGATCATGATTCGCTAATTGGACCTTGAGTACCTACTGAGGAAAGGAGTTTCCCATTTTCACTAGGGGGTAGTGAAAGATGTCAAAACAGTGGGAGTAAACATTTATAAAGTAAAAGTCCATGCTTTATATCTTACTAAATATTTTAAAATAGTCATTAACATTTATCTGTTATACTTTTCAGTACAATTTTTGACAATTTATTCGATTCGCAATCCGATATCTACAATACTCGACAAACACGTATTAACCGGACCTAATTACCTCACTTGGCTAAGAAACCTAAAAATTGTCTTGAATTCGGAAAGGATAGCATATACACTGACTGAGTCGCCCCCTGTTGAGGCTCCGACTGACTGCACTCCTGAGGAATTGTAGACTTACAAGGAATTGTGTGACCATGACTTGAAAGCCAGGTGTTATATGCAGGCTTCTATGAATGATGAGCTGCAGAGGCGTTTTGAGGATGCAAAGAGTGCTGCTGACATTCATTTGCATCTCAAGGAACTCTTTGGTGAGCAAACACGGCCTCTTAGGCATGCTACCGTCAAGGAGCTGATCACTTTGCGCATGCAAGATGGGGCCTCGATCCATGAGCATGGCCTGAAGTTGATTGGGCTCGTGAACAAACTCGTTGGCATGGATCTGATGTTGCCTACGGAGCTGACCACCAACGTGTTGCTGTTGTCATTGCCTAGCTCATTTGGTCTTTTTGTGGTGAACTTCAACATGAACAAAATGGAGCCAACCCTTGAGGAGTTGGTGAACATGCTTGTGACCTTTGAGTCCACTATCAAGAAAGAGAAGCTGGTTCTTTATGTGGGTTCTTCATCTGGTACGAAGACCGATCCACGTAGGAAGAGAAAGAAACGTTCTTTCCAACGTCCCAAGAAGAACGTGCCCTTGAAGAGGCAGACTCCGGGTCCCGTTGTGGCAGCCACACCAGTGAAGGCTGACAAGACTGTTGACATCTGTCATCACTGCAAGAAGCCTGGACATTGGAGGCGTAACTGCAGGGAATATCATGCCCAGAAAAGTTCTGGAAACGGTATGTTCTACATTGAAGTAAACATTTCAATTAACTCTACTTCTTGGGTATTGGATACCGGCTGTGGCTCACATCCCTGTAATGATTTGCAGGTGATGGGAAGAAGTAGGAGGCTCAGCGAAGGTGAGACCTTCTTGAGGATGGGCAATGGAGCAAGGGTTGCTGCCAAGGCTGTTGGAGATGTTTACTTGCATTTGAACAATGATTTTAAGTTTGTTTTAAGAGATGTTTTGTTTGTACCAGACTTGGTGAAAAACATTATTTCCATTTCTATGCTTGATAAAGATGGATTTTCTTGTTTATTTAGCAAGGTGTTTGCAACATTTACAAGAACGAAAGTTTAGTTGGTACCGGAGAACTAGAAAACGATCTCTACACCTTAAAATTAAAAGATATTCCACTTAACAAGGTCCAAGCTATAACAACAACAAACAAGCGCAAACAAGATACTCTAAAATTCGGCACAATTATGGCATGCTCGATTAGGACATATTTACCTAAGAAGGATTAACAAGCTAGTGGGAGTGGGCATGTTTGATATGTCAGATATTAATGTTCTCACGACTTGTGAATCCTGTCTCAAAGGAAATATGACCAAAATTCCATTTAAGGGCCATGTGGAGCGAGCCAAAGGGTTATTGGATTTGATCCATACCGATGTGTGCGGTCCGCTTAGCATCACCATTAAGCATGGACATGCCTACTTCATCACCATTACCGATGACTTTTCGAGGTGTGGGTATGTGTATTTGATGAAATATAAGTTTGAAGCCTTTGAAAGGTTCAAAGAATTCAGAAGTGAAGTAGAAAATCAATTGGGACGAAGCATCAAGACACTTCGATCGGATCGAGGTGGTGAGTACTTGGGTGCCGAGTTCCAAGAGTATCTTAGGGAGGATGGGATTCTCTCACAGTGGACTCCGCCAGCTACACCACAGTTGAATGGTGTTTCGGAGTGTCGTAACCGGACTTTGATGGACATGGTTCGGTCTATGATGGGGTTTACGGGGTTACCGCCATCCTTTTGGGGATATGCGCTTGAGACAACGGCACTGTTGTTGAACAATGTCCATTCAAAAGCAGTTGACAAGACTCCATATGAGATACGGATGGGTAAGCCACCCAAATATTCTTATCTTAGAAGGGGTGCCCTGCTTATGTGAAGCAGGTAGTGGGAGATAAATGGATAGTCGATCCATTTTATGTTAATTTGTGGGATATCCAAAGAATTCTGTTGGATAGTACTTCTATCATCCCCAAGAAACAAAGGTGTTTGTCTCTACGAATGCAACCTTTTTGGAAAATGAATTTCTATTGGATAGAAAAGGGGAAATGATAGAACTCGAAGAGGTTTGAAAGACACCCACCATTATAAAACCCACACCCGAAGAGCCAAGAGAGGAGATACAAGCTCCTAGAAGATCCGAGAGAGTCTCGAGACCACCTATGAGGTATGGTCTGCTTCTTGAAGAGGGCGATGATGAGCCTATCCATGGATGTGATCTAAGGACCTTCAAGGAAGCATGATCTGATGCCGATTCATCCAAGTGGCTTGAAGCAATGGAATCTGAGATGAATTGCATGCATTCGAACCAAGTGTGAAATCTCGTGGATCCACCTGAGGGAATTGTTCCCATAGGGTGTAAATGGATTTACAAGAGAAAACTTGGGGCGGATGGGAAGGTAATGACCTTCAAGGCGCGATTGGTGGCAAAAGGATATACTCAAAGACAAGGAGTTGACTTTGAGGAAACCTTTTCTCCAGTTGCAATGTTCAAGTCCATAAGGATTTTGCTAGCCATAGCTGCATGGCATGACTATGAGATATGGCAGATGGATGTTAATACAGCCTTTCTTAATGGGGATATTAAGGAAGAGATTTACATGTCTCAACCCGAAGGGTTTACATATATCGGAAGTGAGCATATGGTATGCAAACTTCAAAGATCTATTTATGGTCTAAAGCAGGCATCTAGGAGTTGGAACCTTAGATTCGATAGTACAATCAAAGAGTTTGGTTTTACTAAGAATCCTGAGGAACCCTGTGTGTATAAGAAGGTCAGTGGGAGTGCTGTGACATTCCTGGTACTGTATGTTGATGACATTCTACTCATTAGGAATTATGTAGGAATGTTGCAATCAACTAAGATATGGTTAGCAAGTAAGTTCTCGATGCAGGACTTGGGTGAAGCATCTTTTGTATTGGGAATACAGATCTATAGAGATAGATCAAAAAGATTGCTTGGTCTCACCAGTCCACATACATTGATACCATCCTGAAGCGGTTCTTGATGGATGATTCCAAGAGAGGACATCTACCAATGTGTCATGGCGTGTCCATATCCAAGTTTATGTCTCCCAAGACTGATGTAGAGATAACGGTGATGACACGCATTCCATATGCATATGCAATTGGTAGCATCATGTATGGGATGATATCTACACGTCCTGACGTGGCTTTTGCACTAAGTGCAGTTAGTAGATATCAATCGAACCCTAGTCTTCCACATTGGAAAGCTGTGAAAGACATCCTCAAGTATTTGAGGAGGACCGATAAATTGTTCTTGGTCTATGGGGGTGGAGATCTGAAATTGGAAGGCTATACCGACTCTAGCTTCCAAAGCGATATTGATGAGTCAAAGTCAACCTCTGGATTCATATTCATGCTCAATGGTGCTGCTGTCTATTGGAAGAGTTCCAAGCAAGACAGCACATCGGATTCCACCCCTGAAGCAGAATACATTGCTGCATCAGCTGCAGCAAAGGAGGCTTTTTGGATAAGGAATTTCGTCCAAGAGTTGGGCGTCATTCCTAATGGAGTTGCTCCTGTCCCGGTGTTTTGTAACAACACGGGAGCCCTTGCTCAAGCAAAGGAGTCGAGGTCTCATCAGAAGTCCAAACACGTATTGAGAAAGTACCACATCCTCAGAGAGATCGTGGAAAGAGGAAGCATCGTGAATCGATGGGTTTGAAGCATATGATTAGTTGGCTCTAGTGCAAGTGGGAGATTGTTAGAGTAGGTGCCCGTCGAGCCAAGTGTTGGCCGAGTGTTCACAATGAAACTCTATGTTGGAATTATTATTAAAATAAACGATTTTTATTTTAATAATATTTGAAATTATTATTTTGGCACTTCTTTATCTGTATACCCATGCTAGTTGCATAGATAAAGTCCTTGAATATACAAATAGTAGAAAGAATATGAGATGCTCATATGATGAGTATCATGAAACTCATATTTTGAATACTGTATATTCTAAACAGTTCCTAGTCGATTCAGCCGCCGCTAAGAATGATATAGGCCGCTCGAGTTAGAGACTAGTATCTACGATGTGAGTACCATGTTTCATTGGTAGGGGACATTGTGATGTCCGAGCATGCAGATAGGTGCTCCTGGTAGAATGCACTGAACGACCCTTCATAAAGGACTTTCCAAGTGGTTCTCACTTATCGAGTGGAAAGTCTTAGTTTATGGTTGTACACCATTAGTCCTTATGACCCAGGACAACATTGAGACTCTATGTGCTAGAATTACACTTTGACTTGTTTACCGACTCTCATGGGGTCATCAGGTGGCAAGGTTGGGTGTTCTGTCGAAACATATAGGAGTCGATGCATTGTAGTCGGGGATTCACCGCTTACCTTCAGGTATGGATATCCTATGTGTTCTCATGTGTATGTAGGTTGAAATCTCTGATCAGAGTATGGTGGTAATTATGAAAGGGTTTTATAGATTACACCATCGATGCAAGTACGACATGACACATAGTATCGAGTTATTGTCAACTCTCAATAAACCAATGGTTGTCGAATCGGTCGGGATATATGAGTTGAAGGGACCGTACTGTACGCTAACCATAATTGAATGGTTCTTGCAGTCACTATCATTTGATACCTAGGGAATCATGTGAGCGATGCTGCTAGGCATTTAACATGATTGGTTGGGTACTATCAGACTTGAGTTCTGACGTTCTTGTTATCAAGGAGTTGATAAGTAAGAATGGAGCAATTGGGGTATGCTCGTATAAGGACATGTTTAGTCCGAATCACATGGAGATGTGAACCCACGGCTAGTTGTATCAATGAATCATTGAGGGCCACACAAGTACTAGCTTTCTAGATCCCGTTGAGAAGTTGTGGGGACCCGGGCTCTAACTCTGTCCTTTGGGATTAAATGGATCATTAATATAAAAAGTGGGTCAAATTTTTGCTTCACAACATTAATTCTAATGTATGTATACAAGCACAAGTTCTTTATTTATATTACCACATACAAACCTATCTTGTTCTAGTACATTCATCCAACTAGTGTTTAATACAAAAGAGCAAATACAAATAGTCCAAGTCTACTAAAACAACCACTAGTCCTCTGCTGCGCCTGTAGTCTCCACGCTATATCAATCTCGTCTCTGTCTCGACCCAGATACTGCCCCACCTGTTGTTATGCACACATACAGACATAACAACAGCCGGAAACTCCGGTGAGAACAAATCCCAGTATAAACATGTATACATGCATATATCAAACTAAACATGAAACATGCTATAATGAATATCATCCATATAAACATGCAATGCAATGCGAATCAAACCATGTCTGGACTCGACTCGACTAGAACTCTAGGGATCCCGGTGTGAATAAGACGATCTATCACCTACCCTCCCAATCGGGGTGACGGTATGTCTTATTCCTAGACTTCGGCCTGATCTGTATCCACATCTACAATAGGAGAATAATCTTCCCCTAAGCTGTGATATCACCGAACATCTAGAAGTTTGACGGATCTGTCAAGACTCCCTATCTTAAATGCAATGCACAACAATCTGTAAACAATGCATAATCATCTCAAAAGATTTGAATACAAGTCTATAAACATATCACAATCATAATTCAAGATAAACAATAAATCTAGTATATGATTTTGGTTGGGAAACTCAAATGTGCTCTCATTTGAGTTGTATTTCCCCAAACAAAACATGTATTATACCTTTCGTTGCACAACTCGGTCGTAGTCGAAGTCTCGAAGACGAATCTTACCGATATCAATCTGAAATGGAAATGTTGATACATATTCTATCAATCTCTAACTCAACCAAGACATTTATACAATCTATATCTAGTCTTGATACAAGTTGACGGCATAACAACGTGTTCTCGTGATACTAACAAATTCGAATCTCAACATATATCAACACATTATCAATCTAAACTCATCAACTCATAATCATCATTAGAGGCACATGATATTACTCAAAATCTGAATATTTTACTTCTAAAAATGCTAGAAAATAGCAACAATAGCATATGACATCTGTTCTTTGATCCGTTTGCGAATATATCATGTTCCATATGTCAAGAACACAATATAACTATCATATTACAATTTCCCCCACATCTCAATCTCAAGTCATATAGAAACTGAGTAAAACTTACGTCACCTTGTAGCTAATACGGAGGGGAGTTCAAAACCGCAATCGGATTAAAGTTTGGATGGCTAAATCTTGTTCAATCACAATTTAAAAGTATAAAGAAAAGTTGAAGCTTTCCTCTGAACTTCCGATTTCTTTTGCTGAAAATGAAGAGAGAATCGTGTAATGTTATATATATATTGCATGCCTACACACACATGGCAAATCCTTTGAAGTACACGTCTCGCGCATATGCGCGGTCACTACTCGCGCATATGCGCAAGACCTACTGGTCTCCGCAATGCAGAATGTATCACCTCGCGCATATGAACCACTTTTCTCGCGCATATGGGCCATTGCTACTGGAGGTGTCGCGCATATGCGCCGCTTCTTTCTGCGCATATGCGCCGATGCTACTGTAGGTGTCGCGCATATGCGCCACTTCTTTCCGCGCATATGCGCCAATGCTACTGGAATTGTCGTGCATATGCGCCACTTATCTTCGCGCATATGCGCCAACTGTTCTGTCCTAATTTGAAGATTTTCTCCTCTTGTCCATGTATTTCCTATTCTCATCTCAATTAACACTCCTCATTATATATATATGCATACTCATATATTCCGAGTATTATGTCAATGAGAACTAATAATCTCGAGACTTACAGAAGTAAAATAGTTCAATGTGTTGAACGGCTTATAAATGAGTTTATAAGCGTAAAGAAAAATAGAAGTATGACTTCTATGAGAGAAATGTAACTTTTAATTTATGATTGTGTTCCTAAATTAAAAGTTGGCCAAATAAATAATGTATTTGAAAATTGTTATTTTCATAAACATTATTATGGACTAAATTAAATTAATTCAAGTGTTGAATTAATTAAACACTAGTGGGCCTAGTAGAGTCCAAATAATTAAATTAATTCAAGTGTTGAATTAATTAAATCATATTGGATCTTGTAGAGCCCAATAGTAAAATAATTATTCAACTAGTGACTTGAGTAAATTCAAGTAATGTTTAATTAGTCTCAAATTTTTTTGAGAATTAAATTAGGTCCATGGATTTTTAATTGTTAAAAACCAAATAAAAATGCATGCATGGGAGGTGAAGAGTTGGGAGACAACTTTTTGTACAACCAAGGCATGGCATGCACATGCTTTAACTCAACTTTTTCAAGGTCCAAGAAAAGTCTTCCACTCTCCCACTCTCTTCACAATGGCCGAAAATTCACACTCATTCTCCCTCCATTTTTCTCTCATTCTTGTTCTTCAATAGTTGAGGAAAGAAAACACTTCTCAAAGAAAAATGCTCTAATTTTTCTAGTGTAAAATTAGAGTGGTTCTAGCTTGTTGGTGGTGGGCTTAATATTTGAGCAAGGTGGGCTCAAAGAGAAGCTTGAAGATTATCTTGCCATTGAAGAGCTAAGGCGTTTACATCTTAGTTGGAGCCATCATCAATCTTTTAAGATTGATAGGTACATTTCTAAACACACACTATGAATGTCATTTTTGTGTTTTTGTATATGCTACACCTAGTACACAAGGTCGCCGAAATTTTAATGCTAGAAAATATGTTTTTCGAAATTTTTGTTGCTTCCGTTGTGCTTTCGGTCACCTAAAATCGATCCCTTTCACGCAAGACAATAGTTCCGCATTTCACCACGAAGTTTCAGCACTACAATCTTTCATGGATTTAAAAACGTGTGTTCGCTATGTTGGCTCAAGAATCATGCATTTCCATAATAAATATTTCAACGCTACAAGAGACTTCAATCAACACACCAGTCTGCACAATCCCTCTCTCACATCCCTCTTCACTAGTTACTGATTCACAGCACAGATAATTAGGACTCTTTAGGTATAAATCATCAAAGGATATGGGTAACTCGACTAGACTGAAACAGAAAATGAGGGAGGTACAATGGTGTATCATTTGTGCACATTCAGTTTTTGCATATGATTTTCTTCAACTGCATTCATCTTCATTCTTTAGCCTAGGAATAGAATTTCATTCCTTTATTTGTCTCCCCCACACCTTACACCTCTTTTTTATTTTTTTTCCGTGCAGCATACTTTTATTTTTTTTCCTGTCCTCCCTCGGATAAGAACAAAAGATATGGGCGTGTGGATTCGGTCCAATATCAAGGGTGCATAAATCAGGTTAGACAAGGCTAGATATACAGGTACAAGTATCGTAACACAATTATTATCGGCAAGCTCAGTCAAATGCATTGGTCTAGCAGAAATGTTCTAACTCATCCTCGTCCTGTTGTGCAGCGTTCGTGTCAAGGGACATGTTCAAGTTCAAGTCACCTAGTGCATCTCAAATTCCCCACTAACAATTTCCATGTTCACTATGTCATGCATTCTTCTGTTGCCAACATTCGTGCCGGAAATTTTATTATCCAATTTAGATTTTCATGCGTCAACAACTCATGTGTTCTAAACTAGTGTCATGACAAAAATGGATATTCGTATGTGTGACCCATTCAACATCATCATTGACTATCACATATCAATCTAGCACCAACTATAAACCACTTCTCCTGAGGCATACATATAACACGATGCAAATACCACAAGACCAAACAAACGACACATAAAACACCCAAGCGAAACATAAAACCCATCCCCAAATAAAAATCCTTCAATGTCCCCATTGCACAAAACCACGAAAACATGTAGAAAAACAAATGTAGGAAATAAACATGGAAGCTAAACAAAATGCAATCAAAATAAAAGCAATAAAATGAATACAAAGAAGGGGAAACACGTAAACTCCCTTGATCACCGCTGATCCTCGTCGTCCTCGGGTGGTGGTATCCTAGGTGCATCCACGTGCTGCTGATAGTCGTACTGAAAGTGGAGCGGGGTGTCATGAACCGAGTCCAAAGCGTCGGTGACATCCGGGATTGTTTAACAATTACTTGAAAACAATTGAGCCTCGTATCGAAATGCCAAAACCAGTCTTTTTTCATAAATTAAACATTGTCTTTACATTGAAAATAGAATGAGAAATACATCAGAGTTTCAAATAGTGGAAACGAAAAGAAAGTAAAATCTTGAGTTCTGATCTTGATCTTCAATTCACCAACCCCAGAAAGCATCTTGCTCTTCCTCATTCAGTTGCTCCTCATTTTTATCTGAAATTTGTAAGGGGTGAAATTTTTGGGAAACACTCAGCAAGTGGGGGGTCGATCGATTCCAAAGATACATATAGAACTTCGTTTTCTTAAAAATTTCTTTTAACAGACATTCAAAACTTAATATTCTTAGCTTATCAGGACAGAGACAAATCGAATAAATGACAGAATTCATCAGATGATTCAGAACAATTCAAAAACAGATTAAATCAATTCAGAACAGACATAACACTGTTACTCATCTCATTTCCATGGTAAATTGTCCCCAATATGTTAGTCCTCTAAGGGGTGAGGCCAGAACATGGTTTTATACCCACCAATGGGGGCCAAAACAGAACATTGTTTTATACCAAAACTAGTCTTTTTCTTAAATTAAACATCGTCTTTACATTGACAATAGAATTAGAAATACATCAGAGTTTCAAATAGCGGAAACGAAAAGTAAACAAAATCTTGAGTTCTGATCTTGATCTTCGATTCACTAACCCCAGAAAGCATCTTGCTCTTCCTCATTCAGTTGCTCCTCATTTTTATCTGAAATTTGTAAGGGGTGAAATTTTTGGGAAACACTCAGCAAGTGGGGTGTCGATCGATTCCAAAGATACATATAGAACTTCGTTTTCTTAAAAATTTCTTTTAACAAACATTCAAAACTTAATATTCTTAACTTATCAGGACAGAGACAAATCGAATAAATGACAGAATTCATCAGATGATTCAGAACAATTCAAAAACAGATTAAATCAATTTAGAACAGACATAACACTGTTACTCATCTCAATTCCATGGTCAAATTGTCCCCAATATGTTAGTCCTCTAAGGGGTGAGGCCAGAACATGGTTTTATACCCACCAATGGGGGCCAAAACAGAACATGGTTTTATACCAAAACTAGTCTTTTTCATAAATTAAACATCGTCTTTACATGGACAATAGAATTAGAAATACATCAGAGTTTCAAATAGCGGAAACGAAAAAGAAGCAAAATCTTGAGTTCTGATCTTGATCTTCGATTCACCAACCCCAGAAAGCATCTTGCTCTTCATCATTCAGTTGCTCCTCATTTTTATCTGAAATTTGTAAGGGGTGAGTGTTTTGGGAAATACTCAGCAAGTGGGGGGTCGATCGATTCCAAAGATACATATATAACTTAGTTTTCTTGAAACTTTCTTTTAACAGACTTTCAAAACTTAATATTATTAGCTTATCAGGACAGGAAAAATCGAATAAATGACAGAATTCATCAGATGATTCAGAACAATTCAAAAATAGATTAAATCAATTCAGAACAGACATAACACTGTTACTCATCTCATTTCCATGGTCAAATTGTCCCCAATATGTTAGTCCTCTAAGGGGTGAGGCCAGAACATGGTTTTATACCCACCAATGGGGGCCAGAACAGAACATGGTTTTATACCCACCAATGGGGGCCAGAATAGAACTGCAATTCTCGTCCCATTCAAATTCGAATTGTAACAGCGTAACATGATTCAGACAGAACTTTTCAGAGTTTCAGATTTCAGAATTTTCTTACAGACACAGCGGAACCAAAGATTTTGAAGTACAGAAGTGAACACATAATCGATCAAAATTTTAAACAGATCATACCAATATTTTCGAAAAAGGGACACAACAACATGCATGTCTCATTATTTATATCAAAGTTTCAAAATACAACAAATTATTTAACGAAAGCCCACTTACTTGATTTTTTGTTCAAAGTTTCCTTTTGAAATTTCGGCAGTACTTCGACGCAACTCTAACAAACACTGTCTTCGATCGGGCAGCACTTCGGCACAAGGTTTCCGTACTGGACTGCACGAAAATATTTCCTCCTTCTTCCTTGACTTCGGCCGAGACTTGAGGGAGAGAGGGGAAAAGAGCCGAAATTTTGGAGAGTGAGGGGAAAGGAAAACCGAATTCCTTGAAGGCTTTTTGTGAGGTTTTGCAATGCATGGTGTCTCTTATTTATAAACCAACACTTGTCTCCTCACCAAGCCAAATGGCCGAACCCTTGCCTCCCAAGAAAGGATTTAATTGTAGTCATAATGGTGGTGCAATATTCCATTCTTTCCTCAAGTTCAAGATTAGCCATAATTGTGATTCAAACTCCCATGCATTCTTCAAGAGTCACCTTGATATTCTATAGGGTCATTTCCTGCATCATTAATGTGTTTTAGTCCTTTAGCTCCTCCCTTAGCTCCTTTATGGGTTTACTCAAAGGTCATTTCTTGCATACTTAATTTGTCCAAACTTTTAGCTCAACTTATAGCTCCTTTTTTGGTCTTGTTAGGACAAGCTTGGTTGAGCTTCTTCGAGCTGAAAGATCGAGTCCTTGAGCTGGGGTTTTATTCCTCCCCTGACACTAATCCGATGGATGCAATTACTTGTAGCTTGGCCTCTTGTTGAGCTAACCCCCGAGCTTTGAAGTTGCTTCCTCGAGTTAAATTTAATGAAAATCTAAGTTAATATTCAAGTTATCTAGTAGGGACGAAAATTTTCGAGCTTAGTTTGAGGTAAACTTCAAGTTCGTATTACTTACTTGATTTTCTTCGGATCGTAAAATCATGGGTTCTCACATCCCTCCCTCCTTGTTAAAAGTTTCGTCCTCGAAACTTGCATTAGCTTGATCTTTCGAATAGATGAGGGTATTGTGATCGCATTTTCTCCTCGAGTTCCCAAGTTGCCTCCTTTTCAGTGTTGACAATAATTTCCAGCACTAAAATAACGACACGAGCTTTCCCTTTTTCTTTCTTGCTTTCGGCCGAGTTTTGGAACGATTTTGTGGGGGAAAGGAACCGATTTTCTTGCTGAATTTTTGAGTGCCTTTTCTTTCATCCATGGTGTAGTATTTATAGAGGAATTTGAGACCCTTCCACTAGCCTTGGCCGAAATCTTGGGCTCCAAGGAAGCAATAAATGTGGTTAAAGTATCTCAAGCACCAAAGGTCATTTCCTGCACCATAAATTTGTCCTAGCCTCTTAGCTCCTTTCTTAGCTCCTTCATTGGTTATCTCAATGGTCATTTCTTGCATACTAAGTTTTTCCAAACCTTTAACCCCTCCTTTAGCTCTCTTTTTGGCTTTTTTTTAGGACAAGCATGGTTGAGCTTCTTTGAGCTGGAAGATCGAGCTCACGAGCTAGGGGTTTTCTCCCCAAGAATGAATGAACTTTCTTGAGCTGAGGGTTTCTTTTCTAAGAATCTTGGAGCTTCCTTGAGCTGAGGGTTTTAGCTTGTGAGCTAAGGGTTTCCTCTTCCGAGTGACGTACCCTCAATTCTCAAGGTTTTGCATTGCCTCGGCTTCTTTTTGAGCTACTTTTCGAGCTTTTTGAGGTGCTTTGCTTTGAAAAAAATCCGGGTTCTCACACGGGGGAACAATAAACCAAAACAAAAGTCTATCTCAAAAACTCAACTCACTGAATGGAAAAATAAAAAAAATGATTAGGAAGGGAAAGAAATTAGTTCTCAATTTATAGTCGAGAGCTATACTGTAGGTTCCTCTCAGCTCTAATTGTTTTGGAATCTAGTAACTCAAATTTTTTGCTCAACTGTGCCTCCTAAATAGTGCTTCAGTCGTTGAACATTGACTATGAACGGCTCATTCCTCACATCTCTCAAAGTTATCGCTTTTGAGGGGAACACCTTGGTGATCATGTATGGGCCCGTCCACCTTGACTTGAGCTTGCCAGGAAACAGACGCAACTTGGAGTTGTACAGTAGCACTGCTTCACCTTCTTTGAATTCTCTCGACGTGATTGACTTGTCGGGAGCTAGCTTTGTACGCTCTAAGAACACATACTTCAGGTGTGGAAGCAGTGGTTCGAGCTTACATGTCGGCGGTTCCTCAATGCTTGAATTCTGAGGAGTCGAGTCTCTTCGACCCTCCATATCCTCCAATGCCATCCTTACTGGCTTCTTTCATGGATGGTTGGCATTAAATTACGCCACTTTTTCAGATTTTTCTTCATCAAGTTCATCCTCCTTCAATTCAGTGGTGAGAGTGGCTTCCAATGGGTCATTCATAGCATCCTGCACAAAATGACACACAAGTGAATCCAAAGAATCAACTATAAAACAATCATTATTTTGCAGTAGGTGCTTAAGAGTGTTAAAAACATTAAAAGTTATTTCCTCCTCTCCCACTCTCAATCTCAACTTCCCTTCTTTCACATCAATCACGACCTTTCCAATTGCAAGGAACGATGTCCCTAAAATCAAAGTCATCTCCCTATCATCTTCCATGTCAAGCACCACAAAATCTGTAGGAAATATAAACTTTTCACTTTCACTAATACATCCTTATGACTCCTCGTGGATATTTGACATATTTGTCTGCTAACTGCAAAAACATCCTCGTTAGCTTTGGATCTCCCAATCCAAGTTTCCTACATACAGACACAGTCATAAGGTTAATAATTGCCCCAAGATCACACAAAGCTTTATGAAAAACAGCATCATCAATCATTCAAGGAATAGAAAAACTCCCTGGGTCCTTGAATTTTGGTGGGATCTTGTTTTGCACCATTGCAGAGCATTTTTTCAGTTAAGTTTACCGTCATATGGTCTTTCAACTTCCTCTTATTTTTTTGGAACTTTTTAAGTTCGCAATCTTAATTTTGATGTTAACAAAACTTGTTATTTTGTATTACTAATGTTTTACCTTAGTGTACAGAATCTAGGATCACTTACGAGTTGTTTACATCGTAAACAGAAGACCTAACTGATCGCACAAACTGAAACAGGTGAACTCATATGTCAAATGAGTAGTTCAGCTGACTGTCAAGTTGATAGGTAGCTCAGCAGGAGAACCACTAAAACCCGGCCAGCCGAAGGAGTGTTCAGCTGATCAGTTCAACTGAACGAGAGTGAAATCGGTTCAACTGACGAGTCAATTGATTTCACCAGTCCAACTGAAGATCAGTTCTGTTGACTAGTTCGGAGCGTCAGTTAAGAATCTTTCAGTTTTAGATGAAGACAACTCATTCAGTGTATTCCAGTTATACACAAAGGTACAAAGCAATTGTCCAATCAAAGGTCAATAACGAACGTTGCATCAAATCATTAAAGACAAACATTTCAGAAGGGCAGTCGAAAAGTTAAGACACAGAGTCCAAGAATAGAATTCAAGATGCAACAGAAACAATAATTGAGTCTCACTATACGATCAGTTTCCTGCCTATGAATAGAATATCAGTGAAGATCAAATTAAAGAGTGTGAAGATACAAATAAAAAGGGCTCGCATATTGCATATTAACTTACAAGAAGCATTCAGCCCAGAGGGACACTTCAACGTGTTATCAGCTTAGATTAGAAGCAAATTTCCCTCAGTGTGTGGGAACACCTTTTCGGTGTATTCTTTGTTCAGTTCCCACACACAACACACACTCACCGCCTCCACCCAAATACAGTCTTGCACAAAGACGTTAAACTTATGTATGTAGTGTTTGACACACAGATGTTAAATAAGTGTTGGCTGAAAGGTGACGCCTTCAGTCTAAGCTATGAGTTCAGTTGAGGCAGTATTGTAAGTCCTAAGCTGAGTGGGTTTGTACAAGTAGTTGTATAAATCAAAGTTTTCTATTGGATCCTACCCGAGGTGGTAGAAGGGGTGACATAGGAGCAGTTGAAGTCTCCGAACATCCATAAACATATATTGTGTATTTAACTGATTAAATGTTGTTTTCAAACTGACTTCAGTTAGAGCATCTATCGGTTCAATTCTTGCCATAACTGAACTGTTATTACGACAACTGATCCCTTGCTTTTTAGTTATTCAATTTACATAAGTTAAAATGTTTTCTAATTTAACAGTCTTCTTCACGAAAGATTACTTCGAGTTTCTTCCGCTTGGCTTTTAACCAAACTCAATTTAATTCATCGATGTTAACATTCTTAGAACACCAGCTATTGCAGCTCATTGGAGAATATTGTGTTTGAAATGCCTTCAAAGGCAACAGCACACGATCCTTCATATTTGATAAGATGTCCTTTAGAAATTTAGCATAACTAGGCATTTGCATCAAAGCATCGGCAAAAGAAATATCAATGTGAAATTTCTTAAATACTTTAAGGAACTTACCAAATTGCGCATCAATTTTAGCTTTTTTCAGTGCTGCTGGAAAAGGCAGAGAAATAACAATTCTAGATTGTGTAGTGGCTGCAGGTGTAGAGTTAGAAGACTTACCCTTGGGTGTTTCGACATGTTCCTCTTGTGAGTGGCTTTTTGCGTCCTCCTCTGACTCTGAAGTTTTCCCACTCCTTAACTCAATGACGTTCACTTGCTCTTTATCCTTAGTCTCGGTGTTTCTTGGCAAGGTGCTAGGATGTCTGCTCGAAATTATCTTGGCTAGCTGTCATATCTGAGTTTCCAAGCCTTTGAGAATTGCACTTGATTTTGTTGTCTAGTTTCCGTTGCAGAGATAAATTGAGTCATCATCTGCTCTAAATTAGATTTCTCTCTCGAGGCTCAGATCTATGAATCGGTCGCTTCCCATACTGTTGGCCTCCTTGTGGGCGACCCTGATTGTTTTGACCAACCCATGAGAAATTTGGGTGCTGTCTCCATCCACGATTGTATGCGATCATCCCTAGGACAGTTTTGAGTCCCCTCATGGTTCACTAGTGCCTCATTTTGCACATATTAGGATTCCTTGTCTGGCAATCCTTCGTGAAGTGCTCACCTCCACAACCATCACAGAAGATCTCTTCCAGTCTTTGGGTCGTACCACCAACATTCATATTATCTATTTTCCTATCAAAGCCTCCAATTGTGCAGCAACCGCAGAAAAATCACTTTCCTGGTGAAATTTTGCACTCCTTCTCTGATTATTCCTCTCAGATTGAGGATGATAACTGCTGGAAGTCATCCCCTCTAACAATTCATATCCTTCTTCGGCGGTTTTTCTCAAAAAATTCCCACAGGAAGCAGCATCTATCATAGTACAATTGGCAGTGAGCAAGCCATAATAAAAAGTTTGAACTACTAACCTAAGGCAGTTCGTGATGTGGGCATCTCTGCGGTAAATCTTTGTAGCGCTCCCATGCCTCATATGAGGACTCTTGCTCGAATTGGGCGAAGGTAGTGATGTATGCCCTTTCATGGTCTTAGAGGGAGGGAAGTTTTTGATGAGAAATGTTCTTGCCATGTCCACCCAAGTAGTGATGGAACCTACATGCAAACAGTTTAACCAGGCTTTAGATTTTTCACGTAAAGGAAAAAAACGCAATCTAATAGCATCATCAGAAACTCCATTGAATTTAAAATTATTGCAAATATCAAGAAAGTCTGCGATGTGAGTGTTTGGGTCATCTAGAGCAGTTCCTCCAAATTGGACAGTATTCTGAATCATCTGAATAATGGTTGGCTTGATCTCAAACTGGTCTGCCATAATGGTTGGTCGTACTATGCTTGGACGCGCTCCATCCAGCGAAGGTTGTGCGTACTCCAGCATGAGTATACGCCTTGGATCCTCGACACGTAGGTCTTAATGATGCTCTTCTTCACGGTCGTTCCTGTTCATCATGTCTTTAATCTTCTGTTGTTGTCTTCGCCAGCGGAGGGTTCTTTCAATCTCGGAATCGAATACTTCAAGTTCGTATTCAAGAGACTTTGTCTTGCACCAAAAAGATATAAGCAAAGAAATTTAAGGTGTCAAACAAAACAAAATAAAGAATGCTAAAGTAAATAATTGAAAATAAAATTTTGGACTAACAGTCCCCGACAACGGCGCCAAAAATTTGATCGAGCAAAACTTGCAATGTGAAATCCTTAGTAAAAATTTATAATATTCAAGCTTGAAATAATCGCAAGTACACGATGTCAAGTAATAATATAGTGTACGAGAGTACGAGTATCATTCCTCTAGAGACTATATTTCGCAATTGTTATTCTCAGTTATTCAACCCTCAACAACGAAAATTTGAATGATTGTTTTTTACTACAGTTCTTAAATAAAAGCTCAAAAAAACTATTCAAAAATTAAATGATGAAATAAATAAGCTAAAATAATTGATTGAAGATTCAAAGAGAAATTAATTTGTTGGGAATCTCGGTTCACCTACCCTCGCTACTTTACTTAATGCGTTCAACAATGATCTACGCTTTCGACAGAATTTTCCTATCCAATAGAACGTGCCCTCTCGAGCTATTCCAAACTAATCCAACACAGTGAAGTAATTAAATTTCTTTAGTTATTTATCAAAGGTGAATTGCATGTCGTTCTATGAAATCCCCTAGCTTTCAACCTACTGGACTATGACTATCGACGTATATCCAACTTCATATTTCTATGTAAATTGTAAATTCACGGATTATGCGACTCATTCCTATCACGGGCTATTCTCTCGAACACACTCGCAATATGATATCTTTATTAAAGTTAGCTACGCTTCAACAACGCAATGAAAATAATAGCACATCAAGAATAAATCAAAAGTCGATATGTGAATTAACTAAGCTCGGTTTCGGAGTAGGATCCCCTTAAATCCCAAAAAATAATGAAAATTAGCTACTAGAATTCATATTCAAATTAAGCAAAACAATATTTAAATAAGAGAAAATAAACTAGAAATACTAGACATGAAGAAAATGCGAAGAATGTTGCGTGGAAATCTTGAAATCTTCGATCCAAGCCTTTTCTCCCTTCTCCAAATTTTTTGGCTGCTGAAAAGTGTATGAATTTTCGTCCCTAGGGTTCCTTTTGCAGTCACCCACCTTCCAAGTTGAATACAAACTAATAAGGAAAATTTCCTTGTTTACTCATGCTGAGGCGGTCAAGAATTACTGCCCACTTCTTGACCGCCCCAGCGCGAGGTCTTCTGTTTTCTTTAGCCTCTCGCACTGGGGCGGTCAAGAAATACCGCCCTAGCGCGAGTTATTCTGTCCAGACACCAAATTATTTTTGTGCTCGCTCTGGGGCAATCAAGAAGTACCGCCCTAGCACGAGGTCTTCCACCCAACTCTTATTGGCTTCTGTATGCCCTGGGGCGGTCAAGAATTACCGTCCTAGCTCGAGGTGTTCTGTCCTCGGAGTTGAATTTTCTCCTTTTCCGTCGTTTTTCCTGCACATTCATACAACTCAGTGAGCGGTGATCAAATGCAATAACTTAAGATGAAATGAACAAAATGCATACTTCATGCAACCGAACGATGTAAGCTAAGACTCACACGATGCACTAAAATTTGTAAATATGACCTCTATCAGCACTAACCCGAGTACCTTTGCTAGTTTTTTCCGCACAGTTATGATTTTACATTATCTTAAAGATTTTGATGACTTTTGGAAGTAAGAGTGGTTTTTGAAAAGATTATATCATTTATGCTATTTTTGAAAAATGCTAGATTTAGGTTTGGTTTGATGTTTACGGCATCATGACTTTTAATGCACTTTTGGGATTTTGAGTAAAATAAATGTTGGGTTGAGGAGGAAATCTTTTATCTTTTATCGTTCATCCTCTGGTCGCTTGATCAATCTATACACCAAGTACCTGGGAGCGGGAAGTCAGCAACTCTTGTCAATGGGTCGTGGCCAAATATGGAAATATGATAGTTGGGCTCCGTTTGGGGCCTTCTCCCGTAAACGGGTCCCTCTGGGTCTTTTCTTTCACGATATTCCCATTTGTAAGTTCACCGTTCTTTCTTCAAACAGATCCCCTACATATCTTCTGTATCACAGTCAATTCATATCATTCAAAATATTTTTCCTCTCATTTCATTTATAAAATATTATTTTCGTCCAAAAATTGTAAAATAGCATTTACAAACTTTGCATATATCATAATCATATTTTCATCATAAACATTTTAAAATATCTTCATCATGTATTATAATTTTTCGAGACACTGCTAGACCTTTCTAACTACTCGGGACGTAAATTACCCCTGTGAGTCATGAACCATCCCCCGTGAACCCAGTTCCAGCCACCTCACTTCCCTAACCTATTCGAACCCTTATTTCCAAATCAGGCCATCGCAACCAAAACTCTCGAGCCAACCCCGTGCCACCTTGGACCAGACCACCAGCCACCCTCCTCGACCACCCTGGACTCGCCCTGACTAGCCTTGAGCCAGCCCCAAGCCACACGGTCCCCCTCTTCTTTCCATCATGCGTGCACCTCAACAAGCCATTAGGGCTCGCGGATGGCCTCCCATCACTGAGCCATTCCTCCAGCCAGCCTAGTACTCTTCTTGGCCCTTGAACGCAGCTTACCCGAGCCTTGGCCCAAGCCCTGGTGTGCTGTCCCACCTAGCCAATGAAAACATCCCAAAACATGAAAGGAAAACCCTAACTTTCAAGCCTCGATCCTACACATCCTTAATTGTTGTCCAGCCTTGGTTTACCACTTAAACGACCCTTTTTACAATCCATAAACGTCTCGTATTGGAAGCGATCCCCTTAGAATTTGTAACACGTCTCATATATGCGTATAAACGTCAAAACTTTGAAAATTTATGTCGAAATGTTAAATAATTCGATTAAACATGTTTAATGCATAAAACAATAAACACGCATAATATGATTTGAATGGTGCAAAAAGAAAGTTTAGAAACATGCATTTGCATTTGAAACGCTCGAAATACGAATATCGAAGCAATAGAACGTCGGTGATGAATGGAGGACAGTTCTACCCTTTTTCAACCATTTTTTCTCGTCAAAACCCTTCCTTGGGATGCAAGGGAGTTGGTTGATCATTGTTGGAGGAAAGAACGAGGAACAAAATCGAAGAACGTAAGTGAAAAAAATCGAAATCTACCTTGGCTTGCAAGAGAAAAACGACCGTTATTTTTTCCCCCTTCAATTCACGTAATTTTTATACGTGTGTGTGTGTGTGTTTGTTTAGGTGTTTACGTGTATGTGTGTGTAGGACTCTTATAAAAAATAATTTTAAAAAGTTTTCTAAACACTTAATTAATGGGCTTAATTAAACCTAGTTTTTTAAATAATTAATTAGGCTCATTAATATTAATAAAATCATTTGGCATCAAATAAAAAAGGTTTAAAAATACATATTTTCCAAAATCCTTTATAAATTACATAAAATCCATTGCTCTCACTAACTAATTTAAATTTTACTTTAAAATGATAAAATTCTTAAATTATTTAAAGTAAATATTTTTTTAACTAAAAATAAAAATTTAGCTTTTAACATTTTGAAAATCCACAATTTAAATAATTTAACATTTCCATAAATCAAAATACTTTAACATATGAAATTTCAAATTGCATAAAAATCCCTAAATCTTCAATTAACCAAAAATCTTATGTCGCCCTTTAGCAAGATCAGTTAACATCGAAATAAAGCATAAAAGAACATTTCTAATAAATCATTAACAAAAAACTTTTCAATCTTTTAACTATCAAACTAATGCGGAAATAAATGTATCTCGGGAGTGTACTGTCTGTCTCGATCTACTCAAGCGTCAGCGCTTCCCTCACTAACATCGTCACCTGAAGCATTAAAACCTAGTGAGTCTAATGACTCATCAGGTCCTAAACATGAGTAACAAATAATACATATACAAGCACATGCATGAAAACATACTTTTATTTAAATAAGTTTGTAATCATAAATATATCATGAATCGTAAAATCATAGAATCGTAAAGCTGTCAGTCATTTATCATTTTGGGTGAAATTTTATCCTTGAAAGTGACTAGCTTTTTATCCTCTGGTCGACTGATCAGTCTTAGCTCACCATTGCGCACGGTGACGGGCACTACGCACCGACGTAAAAATAATGAAAATACGATCGTTGGGCTCCCTCTGGGCCTTGTCCCGTAAAAGGGCTTCCTCTGGGCCTTCTCCCTCACGATATTTTCAAAAATCATATATGCTCTTTTGTCACAGTAAATTCACATCCTTCAAAATATTTTTCCTTTCCTTTTTATTTCATAAAATGTCATGACTTCCAAAAAATAGCGTTTTATAGTAGAAATTTTACAGCTTTACCATAAATCATAAAATATCATATTTTTATCAAAATCATCATAATATATCTTTTCACACGCGTTATGACCCTTCGGTACGTTGTCAACCTTTTTTTGTACTACCCAGGTGTAAAATGATTGTTTTTCCCCTGGACGTAAAATTTCTCGATTTTGACTTTTTCTTACTTCCATTGACTCTAGACCATCCCAAATAACTATTTAAGCTTGGATTAAATTTTTAATATTTTTAATTAGCTTAAATTCGAGGCTTTCAATTTACTTTTCTATTTACTAATTCGTGAAGCATTTAATTCCCGAATTAACTCAAATTTTAATATTGTCTTTCCAAATTTTACACACAGACTTTTTATATCTAAACTATCCTCTTGAACAATTAACCAACCCTCGTGGACTATGGTTCGATCCTTTTCTTTCCCAGTCCTGGTTCGAACCCATGCAAGTTCCCTTCGAGCCATCTTTCGTTTTTCCTTGAACCATGGTCGAGCCACCTCGAGCTATCCCTTGACCAAACCTCTCAGGGATCCTACTGACCACGCCTAGCCTAGCTAACCATCCCCTAGCCCATGCACCGCACATGGCGCAATGAACAAGAGCCGCGCAAGTTCCCTTATATTAGCTCGAGCCACCTTGCACCCCCAGACCCGACTCTTGAACATCCTTCCTAGACCCTAATGGACCATCCAAGAACAACCCAACCAAGCCACGATCCTCCCCCTCTGATACCACACATATGCGTGCATGGGAAGAGTCCATGCGGTTGTGGACTCTTCCCTAGCAGCCGTCCTTGAGTCCTATCCATGCAAGGACTCTTCCTAGCCCTTAGTCATGTCCCTCACCGAGTCCCTGACCAGCCCTGTCCGAGCCCCCGATGCACAACCCTCCTAGCCAAACCAATATTCCATCGAGTGGCTAGGAAATCCTATGACTCCCTCCTCCTTAGCCAAGCACAGTTTCCAGCGTGTATTTCTTCCCCTAAAGACTCTTTTACCGTCCCTAAAATACCTCCTATTGGCAGTGTACTCATTAGATATCATAACACGTTCATATATACGTAAAAACTTTCAAAACTTTAAAAGTAATCGTCAAAATGTTACGCCATTAAACACCAATATTTTTCATCCAAAATAAACAAAACATGCATATTATGGATTGAATGATGCGTCAAGGTAGTTTAAAAGCGTGATTGTGTGTTTTAGTACGCATGAAAATACGATCGTCAGCGTGGGGTGCGCGGAAGAACGAACGGGTGACGACGACTCCTTGTTAACTCCCCTAGGTATTTCGAAAATTGTGTTTGTGGTGTGTGTGTGATTTCGAATGAATGGTATGTTTAGCAATCCTAGGTTTTTTATTTTATAGATTTTAATTTGCATGATAATGGGCTTGGGTTTTGGGTTTTCAAGTTTACGAGTTATTGGGCCTACTCTTCCTAGGTAAATTACGCTCAATAACACCTATTTTATTGAAAAATAAGAGTTTATAAAAATTATTTTTCAAAAATAATGCATTTGATATTTTAAAATTCCCTCATTTGCCCAAAACTGGCTTCCGGGATAAAATCGATCTCGTCTCGTAAAATAACTTCAACTCTATCATTTTTAGAAAAATTTAATCAATTTTTAACGTATTAATAAGCCTGGAAAATATTTATTTTTTGTTGTCGTCTCCGGTCTCTTTTCCCCAGCCTATTATCGAATATTCGGGTAAAATCCTTGAATTTCATGAAATCATGCCGTATTATCATTTAATCATGTAATCATACATTTAATCATATAATATGCATCATACAAGTATTTAAAATCAATTAACTAAAGCCATTATGTAATTTAATTCATTTGCATGCATGTTGTTTACGTAGGTTGGCTTTTGGGCGTTGCAAGTACTTACTAAAACCTCATTCTTGTATATACCAAACATATTGTCCTTAACACTATCATCATTTTTTTTGTCTCCTTAAATCCCAAACATTCAAGGTACTTAAATGATTCAAGTCTATCGAGTCGCCATTTTACATTATGATTTCATTCTAAATACCGCTATAAAATCAAACACTTATATGTAACCTCGGAGCTCAAGATTATGTCAAATGACCTTACATTTACAAAAATCTTAACACCCTAGGAAAGAAAAATTTTATCCGTCTTCCATTATAATTTACTCCTTGTATCGTATAAATTCAAACTTATTATGCTACTCTTTCCGCGATTCCTATCTATGTTCTGTGACTTATTTTACATATGATAGTTATCTATTTTTTATCCCAAAAATTAGAGTGATTTCTTTAACCTGGAAATGTCATTGCTTAATTTATTGTAGTCATGATAATTCAAGGTCTTACATATCAAATTTAAGTGTTTAACATTCTTGAAATCCCAGCATTAATAAAGGTCTTATTAATTTGAAAAATTTTACTTTCTCATCAAAATCGCTAATATCAATATTTCTCTTTCCTCCTATAACATCCACATACTTACATATCCGTCTAACTTTCTCAATCACAATTCTTTATGTAACCCTTAATTGGTAATTTAATTGTCAACTACATTCAGTTAGAACCTTTTATTTTCTGAAAATTGCAATCTAAATCCCAAAGTTCTCGGATTATTCTATTAAGTCAAAATTATCGCATTCCAGCCTCTCAACCTATAGAATTTAATGCAAAACGGCTCTCTTAACTTTCAAATTTAATGCTAAGATTACCCCATAATTTTTCCTAAACTTTGCAATCAAGATCAAAAATTCTCAAATTTAGCCCCCAAATTTTTGCATTTTAGCCCTCCAAGTTTTTGGATTCATAAAACTAAGCCCCTATATTTTCGAATTATAACAAAATCACCTCCAATATTTTCGAAAACTAGCCATTATGTCCCTTAAATTTTTAAATTATTATAATTCAGTCCCTGATTCCTTAAATTTCAACTCATAACTATCAAGTTCGAAATTCTCTTCCTAGATAGTATAAAATTCGAAACATGCAATCCTAAATCATCAAATTCACTTCACCTCAACTTAATCCTATGTAGTGTAGAATTCAAGATATGCACAACCAAATTCTCCTCACATCTCAGAAGCATAATTATACGCAGCGTCAAAATCATGTAACCAACATGCATTTAAAAATTTAAAATTAGACCTCAAACCTCCAAATTTATATATCATAAAGGCATTTAAAAATTTTCAGCATATAAAATTCAAAGCAGTAAATACTCACAGACTTTGAAACTTGACCTTTTTAGCTTCTCGGAGTGGCAGTAAAACTGTAGCGATCATGGGCCATTAGGATAAACCAACATGAGCCTCGACCCATACCCATGCACCACTACTGGTCATGGGTCGTTAGGGTGGTCTAGCATGAGCCCTAGCCCCAGCCCATGTACCGTCACTCATAGAATATCCCACCCCTGGAAAATGGTTTTTTTCTCATACCTCAACACTTGACTAGGTCATGGGTTCAAGTGTTGGGGGAGGCGAAAGAAACTGTAAGGATCGGTTCTGGGAACCTGCAAGGGTGTTTCGAACACAATATTCTCAATAAGATACAATAGCTCGTGTTCTAAGAATGTAAACAACGATGAATTAAATCGAGTTTGGTTTAAATCAAACGAAAAATACTTGAAATAATCATTCGTTAAAAGAAGCTGATCAATTAAAATCTTTTAGCTTGTGTAAACTGATTAACTGAAATAAGAGGGATCGGTTCTTGCTTATATCAATTCAGTTATGGTGAGAACTGAATTGATATCAGCTCTAACTGATTAAATCAGTTTAAAACAATAGTTAAACAGTTAAATACATAAGATATGTTTATGGATATTCAGATACTTCAACTGCTCATATGTCACCCCTTCTACCACCTCGGGTAGGTTCCAATAGAAGACTTTAATTTATAAAACACCTTGTACAAACCCATTCAGCTTAGGGCTTATGCTACTGCCTAACCGAACCCCTAGTCTAGACTGAAGGCAACACCTTCCAGTCAAAACTTGTTCGACGTCTATGTGTTAAAGACTACATACACAAGTTTAATGTATTTGTGCAAGACTCACTCAGCTATTCAATACGCTCGATTCTCTATGTATATGTGAGTGATGGTGTGTGTGTGTGTGAGAGAACAGATCTATGAATATAACACGAAATTGTTCTCACACACTGAGAAAATTGTGCTTCTAGTCTAAGCTGAAAACACATTGAATTGTTCCGTCAAATATGGGCTGATTGCCTCTTTAAGCTGATATGAATTGAGCGTGCCCTATCTTCCTCTCCTTTGTGATCTTCACACACTTGTTTTGTTGATGGTCTTGATCTTGTATTTATAGAGGCAATGTGACTGTACATTAAGACTCATCAAATATTTTCGTTGCATGATCAAGCAAAACTTGCACAGTGAATAGTCCCAAAATTTATTTTATAACTGAAAGCTCGATTTAAATATCGCAAGTGCACGATAGTCAAGTTATAATAAACGTAAGTGAATACGAGTATCGATCCACGAGGACTGCGTCACACTATTTTTATTTTCAAGTAAAAGTTCTTTAGCAACGATAAATTGATTTGAGGGTTGAACTAATGTAGAATAAACAAGTAAAACAATTAAAATGCAAAGGAAATGTGCTCAAGAATGCAATGATAAATTTAGATTAAATCAAAGGAGAAATGAATTTGTTGGGAAATTATCAGTTCACCTACCACTCGTGTTTAAACAATTACACTCGACTTTTACTCGTGCATTCGACGGAATTCCCTAGACTAATTAATATACTCTGTCGAGCGATATTAATACTAATCATAAACATGTAGTACTCAAGTGTCCTCAAGTATTTAACAGTTTAAGATTGCATCACTTCCTATGGAATCCACTAGCTTTCATCCGGGTGAACTATCACTATCGACACGTACCCAATTCCGTATATCTACTAAAATTGTAAATCCGTGGTTTATACTGTTTGGTCGTATTGTTAATTATTCTATCGTAATCATTAACAACATGAAATAATCAAAGGAAGTTAGCTAGACTTCGATTGAAACAAGAAAGAACAATAGCATAAACAAATCACTAATAAAAACGTCGAGAAATAATGTTAAACAACGAGTACGGGGTAGGATCCCCTCAATTCCCAACAAATCTAGAGTTTTAGCTACTGAAATTCATAACAAAAACCACAATCAATGTACGAAATAAAATACTGAATAATAAAAATACTAAAGATGACGACGGGTGACGGCCACGATGCGTGGAAATCTCGAGGTCTTCGAAATCTCCTTTGCTCCTCGCCTTCCTCCCCAGAAAAGTGATGAAAATAATGGTTCCAGACTGAAAAACGGCGCCCCGATCTCGTGTATTAGGTCTAGGTATCTGATAGAGTCCACAAACTTGGAAACAAATCTTTCCAAATCTCGCGTCTCGCTAGGGCGGTCAAAAGTGTCCGCCCTAGCGAGATACTTCGAATAAGTTTCTCGACCATGTCCTTGGTTTCGCTGGGGCGGTCACTTTTGACCGCCCTAGCGAGAGACTTCGAATAAAACTCCTCGGCAAGACTAAAATGCTCGCTGGGGCGGTCACTTTTAGCCGCCCTAGCGAGGTACTTCGAATAAGCTGCTCAATTCCTATCCACTTTTTGGCTCAATTCCTACAAAATGACCACAAAATACACGAGATCAGTCATATGCTACATAATGCTAGAAAAATGCACAATTAAACTAAAATAAACTAATATGATGCATGAATGCGACTCAAAACCAATACTAAAAATACGTAAAATCGAGTCCTATCAACCCCCTCATACTAGCCTTTTGCTCGCCCTCAAGCAAAATAGGTTAAAGCACGAGATTCTAAACAAACTCAACAAACACAAAAAAAAAGAACCCAGACTAGAAATAACCAACACACGTAAATGTCAATGGTGAGTTAACAAATTTTATGCTCATGCCTCAGTGAACTTTCCCACATACAAATCATAATCAAGTCAAATCACAAACGAATACTCATTCTTATCTATACATAAATTTTGACATTAATTTGAACGTGTGTGTGTGTCATGATGGGTCTAGTCATTCGTGCTTCAAATAGATCAATTATCAAATCGTGCGAGTCACTCAATTAACACTTCAAAACAAGTCTCCCTAGCATGCACCCCCGTGTCCATTTATCACTAACCATAAATTGAACTTTCTTCAAATCTTAAGTGCAGATAAGGGTGTCGAAAAGGAGGGAAATAGGCTCAATTGGCTAAAAGTTGAGAGTACACCGATCATTTTCATTGCGCAATCGTCAAGACTTTTTCGTCTGACTTTCCTCGTCTCCTTACATCTCCAACTTTTAGCCTAGGAATAGAAGTTCATTCCCTTTATTTCGGCTCCCCCACACCTTACATCCCCATTTTTCTTTTTCTTCACTTTTTTTTTTTTTGTATGCACAATTTTCACAATGTACTCCCCAGGTTAAGAATTTATAACTTTGAACAACAGCTGGTTGGGAGGGAGTATGATATTTTCATTCAGTGTATTGAAAAGAAAGGGTATATATATATATATAGTTCAAGACAACTCAATTGTTCTCATTCAATGGTCCCAATTAGTGACTCATTTTCACGGGTTCACATGCTAAATCAACTCATCTATGATGCCTTTCAAGTCAACAACACACAACCTTCAAATTTCACCATTATTCCTACAACATTCTAGTCCCCACACATATGTGCTCAAAGAAAAGTTCAAATTTTATACCAAAATTTATGTTTCAACAATCAAGAGTACCACTCATGGAGTGACCCAATCAATACTTTTGTATATTATCAATTCAACATCATCATTGGCTCATATACTATGTCTTTTCACCATAAACGACACCAAACATGTAATACTAATAAGGACTAGAAAAAAATAAAACAACCAACTTAAAATAAACAATACTAACACACCAAAGTAAAAAAAAAAAATTAACTCCATCAAACAAAAGAAATGCAACGAACGCAAAACCAATGAACAATCTACCCACCCCCTCATACTAGAGTTGTGCAATGCCCTCATAGCACAAAACGAAACACACACTCAAAACATAAAAAAATATGAATGCAAATGCGAAGACAGAAAGTGCAAAATAAAAAGAAAGGGGAAACAGTAAACTCCCCTGATCAGAAATCGTCCTCCTCGTCATTCTCAGGTGGTGGAACTCCCTCTTGAGCGGCTGGGGGCATAGGATAAGTGTACTGAAAATGGAAGGGCGGCGGGTATGCGGGGGCAGGTGGCCGCCCGGAAGTGTCGATGCCCAAATGAGTCGCGATCCCCTGCGTCAAATATTCTATGTTCTGAATGTGGGCTTGATTCACGGCCTGGTACTGAGTCTGATAAATGGCCCAAGCGCCCAATTCGTCGACGCGGTCTCGCAAGGCACGGCGGCGTGGCTGCGGAGGTGGTGGTGCCTGTCCCAAGACTGGTGGTGGTTGAGCTGCTTGCCCATACCCGAAAAATACCTCCGCGGGTAGCTCAGCCTGGCGTTTCTCCCTCTTGGATATATAAAGAGCCTGATCAATGGCTCTCATCGGTTGTAACCACTCATCATCGTCTTCAAAAATCACCCCCGCTCGGGCACACAGTTCAGTCACTAACGTTGGGAAATAGAAGCCCAAATTGCTGCTATTGATACACATGGTAAGCTGCCCGAAAATGAGCTTACCCACATCAATAGGCATCCCAGTACAGAGAGCATGAAGAACAACCGCCCTCTCACGCTGCACATCGCTGATATGACCGACTGGCATCAATCTTTTAGACAAGAAAACATACCACAAGGCCTCTTCTACTTTCAAAAATTTCTCAAGAAAAACCGTGTATGCCCCAGGTTGTTTCCACGTGGTGCCCGGATAACATAGCGTGCGAATTATCAAATCATAGTCCGGGTTAAGCACCCACGCCTGAAACACCGAATCATCCACCGACTGTAGACCCAACACATCATTGATTGCCATGGAATCATACGGGACTCGACGTCTCCTCACAACCGCCTTATACTCAATTCCCTCCGGGGCATTCGCATAAAATTCACGCACAACCGGAACTACTGCGGCATTCGGTTGTGCGACAAACGTATTCCACCCTCGCCTTTCAATTTGAGACTCAGAAAAAAGATCGATAATAAAAGAATCAAATCCGCGCTTAGGGATCGGCTTCCTATGCAGCCTAGCATGCTCAAATCGCTCTCTAGCTTTGTCGTTCACAAACATAGAAGGGGTGGAGCGAGAACTAGAGGCACCGTGAGTTACCTTGGATCGTTTGGGTGCCATGGCAAGACCGGAGTGCACAAGGTATGAATATCGCCGGAAAAATTCTTGAGGGTCGCCGGAGATGTCGCCGGAATCTATGGAAGATGACCGGAGAAGAAGAATTTGTCGCCTAAATGCTTCCCTGTGGAGAGGAGAGACCAAGGTGGAGTCTTTGCCCTGAAAAATTGCCAAATAATGAATATTATGCACACAAAAGGGATGGGGGCGCCGGAAAAACGAGAGGAGGGGAGTAGGGTTCGAAATGAGGAAGAAAGAGAAGGGGAAAACGTTTTATATCTGCGCGACTCGCTAGGGCGGCCCCTTTTGTCCGCCCTAGCGAGTAGTTTCGGCAAAACAAAATTTTTAAAGATACGAGTCCTCGCTGGGGCGGTCACTTTTGACCGCCCTAGCGAGTAGTTTCGAAAAAAAACCTATTTGAAAAGTATGTGTCCTCGCTGGTGACCGCCCTAGCGAGATGTTTCGGCTAAACCAATGACTGAAACCAAAACCAAAGCTCGCTGGGGCGGTCACTTTTGACCGCCCTAGCGAGAAGCTTCGGCGAAAAACACGAATGCCATGCCAGGCAATGACCTAAATGCAAATGATGCGACAAAAAATAAATAAAATGAAATTAAAACAATATAAGGAGTAGAAGTAGTTCTCAATTTAGAGTCTAGAGCTAGACTTTTCACCCATCTCCTCAAGGACTGTCATGGAGTCGAGTGACTCCAATTTGTGGCTCAATTGTGCCACCCAGATAGTGCTTCAATCTTTGGGCGTTCACAGTAAACGTCCCTTCCTTTACATCATGTAATACCACTGCACCCGATGGGAACACCTTGGCGATAGTGAATGGCCCTGACCACCTTGATTTTAGTTTGCCCGGAAAGAGTCGCAGGCGAGAATTGTACAACAACACCGCTTCACCCACTTTGAATTCCCTTCTTATAATGTGCTTATCATGGGCTCGTTTGGTGCGTTCCTTGTAGGACAGTGCAAGATCATAAGCTCTTCCTCGGAACTCATCTAACTGATTCAACTGTAGCAACCGTTTTTCACCTGCAAGAGCAAAATCAAAGTTTAGTGCTTTGGTCGCCCAATATGCTCTATGCTCTAATTCTACTGGTAGATGACATGCTTTACCAAAAAGTAACCTATACGGTGTAGTGCCTATAGGTGTTTTAAATGCAGTACGATAAGCCCACAAAGCATCATCTAACCGAACGGACCAGTCCTTCCTATTCACATTGACCGTCTTCTCCAAAATCCTCTTAATTTCCTGATTGGACACTTCAACTTGTCCACTCGTTTGGGGATGGTATGGAGTGGAAACCTTGTGGGTGACACCATATTTGCCCAGCAGTTTATCAAAAATTTTGTTGCAAAAATGGGTGCCACCATCACTTATGATTGCACGTGGTGTACCAAATCGATTAAAAATACGTTTCTTCAAAAATTTTAACACCACTTGTGCATCATTAGTGACACAAGCCTCCGCCTCCACCCATTTCGATACATACTCCACTGCCACCAAAATAAATTTCTTTGCAAAAGACACAGGAAACGGACCCATAAAATCAATACCCCACACATCAAATATTTCACACTCAACAATATTAGTTAAAGGCATCTCATGACGGTTGGAAATATTACCTGTGCGTTGGCATCTATCACAATTGAGAACATACAAACGAGCATCCTTAAAAAGAGTTGGCCAATAGAAGCCACATTCAAGTACCTTAGATGCCGTCCGTATGGGTCCTAAGTGACCACCTACCTCACGGTCATGACAATGGTTCAGAATTTGATTGGTTTCCTCTTCCGCCACACATCTTCTTATCATGGAGTCTGCACAGATCTTAAACAAAAACGGTTCCTCCCAAAAATAGTATTTCACGTCTGAAAAGAATTTCTTTCTTTGGTGAAACGATAATTTAGGTGGAGGTGTGCTAGTGACAAGAAAGTTAGCAAAATCGGCATACCACGGGTACGCACTTATCTCAAGTAATTGTTCATCAGGAAACCAGTCATCTATATCATCATCGACGCACTTAACTCTAACATGGTCAAGCTTAGACAGATGATCAGCAACTACATTTTCCACCCCCTTTTTATCTCGAATTTCGAGATCAAATTCTTGCAATAGTAAAATCCACCGAATCAATCTAGGTTTCGCATCTTTCTTAGCAAGCAAGTATTTGAGGGCAGAATGATCCGTATACACCGTTACTTTAGACAGAACAAGGTATGCATGAAATTTATCGAAAGCAAATACTATAGCAAGTAATTCCTTTTCAGTAGTAGCGTAATTCAATTGAGCATCATTTAAAGTCTTACTTGCATAGTAGATGGTATGAAATACCTTGTTATTTCTTTGACCCAGCACCGCACCCACAGCTGTATCACTAGCATCGCACATCACCTCAAACGGTAACTCCCAATCAGGGGCAGTCAGAACAGGTGCTGTCACCAAGCTTTCCTTGAGTATCTCGAATGCCTGCAGACAAGTAGAATCAAAATTAAATTCCACATCTTTCATCAACAAAGAGGATAACGGTTTAGCAATTTTAGAAAAATCTTTAATGAACCTCCTATAGAAACCAGCATGTCCTAGGAAACTCCTGACTCCTTTCACTGATGCCGGTGGTGGTAGGTTTTTGATTACTTCCACCTTGGCCTTGTCAACCTCCATTCCATTCTCTGATACCTTGTGTCCTAAAACAATTCCCTCTTGAACCATAAAATGACACTTCTCCCAATTCAACACCAAATTGCTCTCTTCACATCTAATTAATACCAAATTCAAGTTCTCTAAACATTCATTAAATGAGGAGCCAAAAATAGAGAAATCATCCATAAAAATTTCAAGGCCATTTCCAATCATGTCATGAAAGATAGCAGTCATGCATCTCTGAAATGTTGCAGGTGCATTGCATAAACCAAAGGGCATACGCCTAAACGCAAAAGTACCATAAGGGCAAGTGAAAGTAGTTTTCTCTTGGTCCTCAGGTGCAATTGTGATTTGATTTTATCCCGAATATCCATCTAGAAAGAAATAAAATTCATGACCTGCTAAACGTTCAATCATTTGATCGATAAATGGCAAGGGAAAGTGATCTTTACGGGTTGCATCATTCAATTTCCTATAATCTATGCACACACGCCAACCCGTAACAATTCTAGTGGGAATCAACTCATTTTTTTCATTAGTAATAACAGTAATCCCACCCTTTTTTTGGCATACATTGTACAGGACTTACCCACGCACTATCAGAGATAGGATAGATAATGCCTGCATCCAGAAGTTTAATCGTTTCAGCTTTTACTACCTCTTGCATCTTTGGATTGAGTCTCCTTTGTGGTTGTGCTAGAGGTGAGTATTGATCTTCCATCAGAATTTTGGGCATGCAAATTGAAGGACTTATCCCTTTGATGTCCGCAACCTTCCAAGCGAATGCGCCTTTATGCTCCTTAAGGACTCCCAAGAGTTTACTCTCCATGTCATCTGTCAAAGAAGAGGAAATAATAACAGGTAATTTATTATTTTCTCCTAAATATACGTACTTGAGATGTGGAGGTAGTGGTTTGAGCTCCAAAGTAGGTGGCTCCTCTAGGCTTGACTTTTGAGGCATTAAATCTTTTCTGTCTCCCAATTCCTCAAGTCTAAGCCTCACTTGCTTTCTACAAGGTGGAATGGAATTCAAGTGAGCTACCATCTCCATCTTTTCCTCGTCTAGTTCGTCCTCCTACTTTCCAGTCGTGAGAGTAGCCTCCAATGGTTCTTTCAATCCATCCTGCATAAAATCACAAACGAGAGAATCCAAGACATCAATACTAAAACAACTATCATTGTGCATTGTGTGCTTGAGAGTATTAAAGACATCAAAAATAATTTCTTCTTCTCCAACTCTCAGTCTCAATTTTCCCTCTTCAACATCAATCAGTGCTTTTCCTGTAGCCAGGAATGGTCTCCCTAGGATCAAAGGCATCTCTACATCTTCCTCCATGTCAAGTATCACAAAATCTGCAGGGAAAATGAACTTATCCACTTTCACCAAAACATCTTCGATAATCCCACGTGGATACTTGACAGATCTGTCAGCCAGCTGCAACGACATCCTAGTTGGCTTGGGTTCACCTAATCCAAGTCTCCTGAATACAGAAAAAGGCATCAGATTAATACTCGCACCAAGATCACATAGAGCTTTATGAAAATTAATGTCACCAATAATGCAAGGTATAGAGAAACTCCCTGGATCTTTTTTCTTAGGAGGCATCTTGTTTTGAACTAAAGCGGAGCAATTTTCAGTCAAATTCACCGTCATATGATCTTCTAGCTTCCGCTTATTCGCTAAGATATCTTTCAAGAATTTTGCATAACTTGGCATATTCAATAAAGCATCAGCAAAAAGAATGTTAATATGCAATTTTTTAAATACCTCAAGAAATTTACCAAATTGTGCATCTAATTGGGCTTTCTTCATTGCTGCAGGGAAAGGTGGAGGGATAACAATTTTATTTTGTGCAATAGGTGTAGATGTAGAGTTAGAAGACTTACCTCCTCGAGTTTCCACCTCATCCCCACCGTGCTTGGTCTTTTCTTCACTAGACTCGAGTGCTTTTCCACTACGCAATTCCACAGCCTTCACATGTTCTCTTGGGTTAGTTTGTGTGTTGCTTGGCAAAGTTCCTTGCTCCCTATTAGCAATCAACTTAGCCAATTGTCCGATTTGATTCTCTAACCCCTTTATGGATGCATCTTGATTCTGAAATCTCGTCTCTGTTGCAGAAATAAATTTAGTCATCATTTGCTCTAAATTGGACTTCTCCTCCCGAGGCGGCTCTGGCTTGAATCCTTGGTGCATCCCATATGGTGGACCTCTTTGTTGGCGATTTTGGCTGTTTTGGCCTCCCCACGAAAAGTTTGGGTGATTCCTCCATCCCGGATTGTATGTATTCGAATAAGGGTCATTTCTAGGACGGTTCTGGAATCCCACTTGTTTCACCGGTGCTCCCTCAGGCACATAAAATGGATTGCCATCTTGGCAATCCTGCACGTCATGCTCACCCCCACACTTATCACAGAAAATTTCTTGCAGACGCATAGCCGACCCACTCATGCTCATCCCATCAATCTTTCTATTCAAAGCCTCTAACTGTGCTGAAACCGCAGACAAATCATTAACTTGATGAACTCCAGCGCCTCGTCTCTGCCTATCAGACTGAGGATGATTGCTACTCGCAGCCATCTCCTCCAATAACTCATATCCTTCCTCAGCCGTCTTTCTCAGTAAGTTACCACATGCAGCAGCATCTATCATAGTACGGTTAGGAGTAATCAGACCATAGTAGAAAGTTTGAACAACTAACCCAAGCGGTAGCTCATGGTGTGGACATCTCCTCAACAAGTCCTTGTAGCGCTCCCATGCCTCGTAAAGTGACTCGTTCTCATATTGAGCAAACGTATTAATGTCGGCTCTAAGCTTCATAGTCTTCGACGGAGGAAAGTACTTGATCAGGAATGCCTTTGCCATATCCTCCCATGTAGTGATAGACCCTACAGGCAAACAGTTTAGCCACGACTTAGCTTTATCTTTCAGTGAAACTGGAAATAAGCGCAAACGAACAGCATCATCAGACACGCCATTAAACTTAAAAGTATCACAAATTTCAAGAAAGTCAGCTATATGAGAATTAGGGTCGTCAAGTGCACTTCCCCCAAATTTAACAGTGTTCTGAATCATCTGGATGATAGCTGGCTTGATCTCAAACTGATTAGCTCGGATGACTGGTCTTACGATGCTTGGACGTGCTCCATCAAGAGACGGCTGTGCATAATCCAACATTGGAATGCGACGTGGTATCTCAACTTGTCGATTGTCACGCTGTTCCTCTCCACGTTCTTGCTCGTGTCTTTCCATCTGTTCTTTGAGTCTTTGTTGTTGTCTTCGACGTCTAGCTGTGCGTTCAATCTCGGGGTCAAAAGGCTCAAGCTTAAATTCGAGTGATCTTCGCATGCACCACCAGAAAAATCTGCAACACAATGCGAGTATCAAATAGCAATAAAATCAATAATACTAAAGAATTTAAATGAAAATAAAAAATCGTGAATCAACAGTCCCCGGCAACGGCGCCAAAAACTTGATCGAGCAAAACTTGCACAGTGAATAGTCCCAAAATTTATTTTATAACTGAAAGCTCGATTTAAATATCGCAAGTGCACGATAGTCAAGTTATAATAAACGTAAGTGAATACGAGTATCGATCCACGAGGACTGTGTCACACTATTTTTATTTTCAAGTAAAAGTTCTTTAGCAACGATAAATTGATTTGAGGGTTGAACTAATGTAGACTAAACAAGTCAAACAATTAAAATGCAAAGGAAATGCGCTCAAGAATGCAATGATAAATTTAGATTAAATCAAAGGAGAAATGAATTTGTTGGGAAATTATCAGTTCACCTACCACTCGTGTTTAAACAATTACACTCGACATATACTCGTGCATTCGACGGAATTCCCTAGACTAATTAATATACTCTGTCGAGCGATATTAATACTAATCATAAACATGCAGTACTCAAGTGTCCTCAAGTATTTAACAGTTTAAGATTGCATTACTTCCTATGGAATCCACTAGCTTTCATCCGGGTGAACTATCACTATCGACACGTACCCAATTCCGTATATCTACTAAAATTGTAAATCCGTGGTTTATACTGTTTGGTCGTATTGTTAATTATTCTATCGTAATCATTAACAACATGAAATAATCAAAGGAAGTTAGCTAGACTTCGATTGAAACAAGAAAGAACAATAGCATAAACAAATCACTAATAAAAACGTCGAGAAATAATGTTAAACAACGAGTACGGGGTAGGATCCCCTCAATTCCCAACAAATCTAGAGTTTTAGCTACTGAAATTCATAACAAAAACCACAATCAATGTACGAAATAAAATACTGAATAATAAAAATACTAAAGATGACGACGTGTGACGGCCACGACGCGTGGAAATCTCGAGGTCTTCGAAATCTCCTTTGCTCCTCGCCTTCCTCCCCAGAAAAGTGATGAAAATAATGGTTCCAGACTGAAAAACGGCGCCCCGATCTCGTGTATTAGGTCTAGGTATCTGATAGAGTCCACAAACTTGGAAACAAATCTTTCCAAATCTCGCGTCTCGCTAGGGCGGTCAAAAGTGTCCGCCCTAGCGAGATACTTCGAATAAGTTTCTCGACCATGTCCTTGGTTTCGCTGGGGCAGTCACTTTTGACCGCCCTAGCGAGAGACTTCGAATAAAACACCTCGGCAAGACTAAAATGCTCGCTGGGGCGGTCACTTTTGGCCGCCCTAGCGAGGTACTTCGAATAAGCTGCTCAATTCCTATCCACTTTTTGGCTCAATTCCTACAAAATGACCACAAAATACACGAGATCAGTCATACGCTACATAATGCTAGAAAAATGCACAATTAAACTAAAATAAACTAATATGATGCATGAATGCGACTCAAAACCAATACTAAAAATACGTAAAATCGAGTCCTATCATTGCAATTTGAATATGTTCCTCGAAATTTTTGTCTTGTACTATATGACAGTCATTCTGGAATGTATTGACTTTAAGTTCTGATGCAATGTTGATTATTGTCCTTTGATCGGACACTTGCTTTTATACCGTTGTGCACATCTGGATTCCACTTAGATAAGCTTGTCGTGTTCTGCAAACTAGTCGGCTCCTAACTGATGCTCTGAACTGGTCAGCTGAACTAGTCTTGAACCAGTGTGGTTAAATCAGTTGTCTCCTCGGCTGAACTGATTTCACTAATTCGGTTGAACTAGTCAGTGGGTGGTCAGTGGGCTCTTCACCGGTTGAACTCTTCATCAGATGGCTGGGCCTCTGAAGGTCTTCTGCTGAAAAACCTATCAACTGAACCGGTCTTTGATATTTCAGTTGGACCGGTTCAGTTTTGGGCAATGAGTTGGTACTTTCAGTTTACGTCTCGATAGCTTCAGTTTTGGCTCGATAACTGATTAGTTCGAAGTCTATTCGGTTTCAACTTTCTACATTTAGGTAAATTCATTACAAACAAAATAACAACTTTTTTTAACATCAAAATAAGATTACGAACATGAAATGTTCCAACAGAAACAACTTTCCGAGGGTGGGATATTCTATGAGTGATGGTGCATGGGCACGAGCTAGGGCTCATGCTTGACCATCCTAACGACCCATGACCAGTAGTGTTGCATGGGCCGTTAGGATGGCCCATCATGGGTGTAAGGCCCGAGATTATATCGCTTTAATTCGAGATTATTTAACTTAAGAATTTTGGAATGATGAATTAAATTACATGATGTTTGTAATTAATTAGGACTGAAATAGAATTAAGAGTTTTGAGGACCAAATTGCAAATAGTGAAAAGTTGAGGGACTAAAGTGTAATTATTGGGTTGGAGGACACTTGTCTTGCCCTTGGACATGCATGTGATATATGTATAACCTTGTAAATTGCAATTCACGAAGAGCAACAACCGAGATTCCAGAGAAGATTTCCTCAAATTCTTGTGATCTTAGATTTGTGATTTTGTTACAACCATATATCAAAAATTAAAATCCGGACACGGTACTGTACTCCTCTTGACACGAGCTTCAACTGGACGTAAGTTTTATTGATTTCTGGTATCATTTGAAAAGATGATGTTGTAGGAATTTGATATAATTCATATATGATGTTCTTGACATGTTAGACATCGTAGAATCGAAGTCAGATCAGAAAACGGATTGATTCTGGAATTGTTATGATTTTCTGATTATATTGATTGAGAATTTAATAGATTGGATTAGGGATTGTATTGGATATGGATTATGGATTGTAACTGTGATCTTAGGATTTGGTATTGACGGGAATATTGAAATTGTACCGTTATGCCGTTGATTTTGAATTAAATCCAGATTGATCAGATTGTTATTGATTTGAAAGGTATATTGACATGAGATTATTGATATTGTCATTGCCAGACAGACTGTGAATTCAAGACTTCGACTGAGCCAGAAACCGACGAAAGAAAGGTATAAGTCAATGTGGTATTGGGAGATCGACTTGAGTCGGTTTAGACTTGAGTTTCCCTAAATCACATACTTTACTTTGTTGCATTGATATTTGCATTGATTTGACTGATGTACTTGTTTTCTTGAATTATAGATAGCTGGTATTAGACGAGTAATCTTGTGACAGAAGTTCCTGATAGTGGTGGGATCGCCACGGGAACATTGCACGATGTCACAAGATAGTATAGAAATCTTGGGACGGAAGTGCCTGATAGTGACGGGATCGCCACGGGCACATTGCACGATGTCTCAAGTTAAGGATATTAGCGATAGAGCTACAGTCCATGACGGTTAGGTCAGGACACCGGATGTTGGTTATATCGAGTAAATAGGATTGGAATTTTTCTATTACGGAATTCGATATAGGAACACCATATTTGGTTATATCGAGTAATAGGATCAGAGTTCCTTCTATTACGGAATTCGATATAGGAACACCACATTTGAAAACCGGGATCCCTAGACTAGGATTGAGTCTAGTCTGAATTGTAGAATTGTAATTATGTTTCAGATTTTGATACATATTACTGTTACCTGATTTCATGCTTTATATTGTTTATATGATTGCATGTTTCGTTGATTTATACTGGGATTTATTCTCACCGGAGTTATCCGGCTGTTGTCTTGTCTGTATGTGTACATGACAACAGGTGGGACAGGATCAAGGTCCAGGAGATGAGGAGAGATCGTGATTAGAGTGGAGGCTCCGGACTTGGATTATGATGTATAATAGGGTTGAAACACTTGACATTAGTTGTTAAACCTTAGTTTAGTTGAATGCATGCAGTACAGGACTTGTATTGTATTTTATACTGATATGTATATGAGTTTGATTTCACTACGTTCCGCATTTTAAAAAAAAATTTAGACCCTGTTTTATAATTGATTAATTAGTCCCAATGATGATTAAGAACTTGATTAGCGTCCGGGTCCCCACAATGGGCCCTAGCCTGTGCCCATGCACCGTCACTCATAGAATATTCCAACCCTGGAAAGTGATTTCTTTCACCTCATCCAACACTTGAACCCAGGACCTCCAGGCTTAAGTACCCAGATTCTTAAAGTGTTGGTACCAGTTGTGCTAGTAATTGTAAGGTCTAGAGAATTCGAACTACGTAACCTGACTGCATGTAATCTAGGATTTTTCTAAAATATGTGTTTACTTATTTTCAATGCATTAAATGCATGAAATTCGAACAAGGAACGGAGACCGGGGACAGTTAAGGAAAAATATTTTTATTAAATAATTATTTTTAATTATTTAATATATGGTGTAATTAAAGATGATTTTCGAAAATGGGCTTTGTCAGGCATTTTACTCGTCGGGTCATATTTTAAACAGGTAGGAAAATTTAACAATTCGGAGGACTTTTTGAGAGATCGGGCAATATTTTTAAATTTAAAACTACTTATTTATGCTCTTTGGGAGATTTTTGAGAGGTTTAATATGTGCTATACTTTTCAAATTATTGTTTTTTAGGTTTGGTAAAATGTTAGACGATTTGACTATTCCCTTGATTCTCAAATATTAGATGGTTGATTTATTTTTAAATGGTGACAAATTATTTTGTATAAATTGTTTAAGGGTTCGGCCGAATTATGAGAGTAAAAAATAATTCCTAGTATTTTTTAAGCAAAACAAATAGCAGACGTTTAATCAAGTGCACTTAGAATATGCTAATTAAATAATTGCATAGTAGTGACTAATATGCAAGATTTCAATGAAATATTCTAGAAGAGTTTGAAATTAATAAATTTATTGATTAAGTAATTAAATCATATATTTTTTAAATTTTATTACATCATGTATTTGTTGGATCTCGGTTTTCTACGTGCCCAAACGCAGCGGAAGTTTAAAATTTTTATTTTATTTTGAAAACAAAATAATATTTGGACACTCGTATGGTTTTCATAATCAAACATAGGGCGTTAGAATTATTTATACCTTTTGTGAATAAATCACATGGCACCAACTGATCCGGTAAAACGGATCTAGCTCTTGATGAATCCCTACGAACTTTCTTCAAGAGACTCCTTTCTTCTAATCAGGTCCACGACCAGAAGATTTGTTCCTCTTTCAAATAGCACTAGAATATTTGAAAGAAGTTTTTACGTAGAGATCTAATATTTGAGAGAGGAATCAAAATTCCTTTGCTTGAAAAATGGCCAACAATTTTGGAGGAATATTTTGTGATTCACGTGAATCACCTTTTGAAAATGTAGTGGAGGCTAGGTTTTTGACTTGCAAAAACTTATTTATATATAAGCCATGACCTAAAATATATAATTAACATTAATGGGCTTGATTAATTTATTAGACTAGTCCAACTAGTTTAATTATTTAATCCAAGTTCATTAAACTTTAATCATTAAGTATATTGGACTTGTACTCCTACAAGCCCATAAATATACTTCCCACCAATTTTAATTCATTAATTAATAAACTCAACTTTTGAGTTTAATAAATTAAATACATTATAAATTCAACATTTGAATTTATTATTTAAATTGCAAATTCAACTCCTTGAATTTTTATCACCTCCAAAATTTAATATTTAATAAACCCAACTTTTGAGTTTAATAAATTAAATTATCAAATTTTATAAATTCAAATCCTTGAATTTATTTTCTCCAAATTTCATAAATTCAACTTTTTGAATTTACTATCTCATAAATTCAACTCTTTGAATTTATTTTCTCAAAATTTAATTATCATAAATTCAACTCCTTGAATTTACTATATCATAATATAAATTCAACTCCTTGAATTTATTCTCTCAACGGGAACAAACGATCCAGTACTTGTGTGACCCTCAATGGTTCAGGGATACAGCTAGCCGTGGGTTCACAACTCTTTGTGATTCAGGACATAATCCTTTATTCGGGCTTACCCTAGTTAGCCCCATTCTTTTCATCAACACCTTGATCAAGAATTTCAGAACTCATTTCTGATAGCACCCATCGGATCATGGTAAGAGCGTCTAGTAGCATCGCCCCATGATCCCCTAGGTATCACTGATAGTGCCTGCAAGAACCAGTCGATTATGATTAACGTACAGTACGGTCCCTTCATCTCATATATCCCGATCGAATCTACAACCATTGGTTCATCGAGGGTTGCATATTAATTCGATAACTATGTGATAACTATAATAGTGGCATCGCGTGTACTATTTGGAGAAATCCTTCCCAACGTACATCTCGTACTCTGGCCAGATATTCCATGCACTATTATTACATTAGATCACATAGGATATCCACACCCGTAGGTGAGCGGTGAATCCCCGACTACAATGCACTGGCTCCTATATGTGTCGCAATTGTACCCAACCTCGCCACCTGATGACTCTCCTGGAGCCGGTAAACGAGTCAAAGCACAGCCCTAGCATATAGAGCCTCAGTGTTGTCCCGGGTCGTAATGACTAATGGCGTACAATCATAACCACGGACTTATCCTCTCGATGAATGATAACCACTTGGAAAGTCCGAGGGAGGGTTGTTCGGTATAATCATCATATGACTACCCATCTGCATGTTTGGACATCTCTATGCCCTTATCAAAAAACGCAGTACACAACATCACAGATGCTAGTCTCGAGCTCAAGCGGCCTTTATCCCTGTTTTAGGCGGCTGAATCGACTAGGAACGAATTTAGAATATGCAGTGTTTACAAATGAGTTTCAACATCGAATTACGATTCATTTGTATTAAAGCATAATCAAGGACTTTATCTATGCTGTATGCATGGGTATACAGATAAAGTATAACAAGACCATAAAAAGTTAAATTATATTAAAATAAAGATTGTTTATTTCACTTGAGTCAATAAATTCTCTAGCCAACCGTTGGCTTGCAGGGCATCTACTCTAACAATCTCCCACTTGCCCTAGAGCCAACTACCCTTAATCCCATTGCTTCGCGATGCTTTTCAAACAATGGTCCTGGCAAGGGCTTTTTAAGTGGATCAGCAACATTATCTGTAGAGGGGAGTCTTTCGACTGATATGTCTCCTCTTCCCACAATCACCCGTATGATGTGGAACTTCCTCAGTAAATGTTTGGATCGCTGATGAGACCTTGGTTCCTTTGCTTGCGCAACGACACCAGTGTTGTCACAGTACAACGGGGCTGGATCAACTCCATTAGGAATAACACCCAACTCTTGGACAAAATTCCTCATCCAAACTACCTCTTTGACTGCATCAGATGCTGCAATATATTCAGCTTCAGTGGTGGAATCCGCAACGGTGTCTTACTTGGAACTTTTCCAAGAGACAGCCGCACCATTAAGCATGAATACAAAACCAGAGGTCGATTTCGTATCATCTACGTCACATTGGAAGCTAGAATCAGTGTAGCCTTCCAATTTCAATTCTCCACCCCATAGACCATTAACAAGTTTTTAGTCCTTCTCAAGTACTTAAGAATATCTTTCACGGCCTTCCAATACATTGGACCAAGGTTCGCCTGATATATGCTTGTAACACTCAAAGCGTAAGCAACATCAGGACGTGTCGATATCATACCATACCTGATACTACCAATAGCTGACGCATATGGAATACGTGTCATCATCTCTATCTCTTCATCAGTTTTGGGACACATAGCTTTAGATAGAATAATACCATGACACATTGGTAAGTATCTTCTCTTGGACTCTTCCATAGAGAATCGTTTTATAATGGTATCGATATAGGTGGCTTGGGTGAGTCCGAGCATCCTCTTTGATCTATCTCTATAGATTTGTATTCCCAATACGTAGGATGCTTCACCCATGTCTTTCATGGAGAATTTACTGGCTAACCATACTTTAGTTGATTGCAGTAATCCTACATCATTCCCAATGAGCAGGATATCATCAACGTAAAGTACTAGGAATGTTACTGCACTCCCACTAATTTTCTTGTACACACATAGTTCCTCAGGATTCTTAGCAAAACCAAACTCTTTGATAGTGCTATCAAATCTGAGGTTCCAACTTCTTGACTCCTGCTTGAGACCATATATTGATCTCTGAAGTTTGCATACCTTATGCTCACTTCCTACTGATGTGTATCCCTCAGGTGGAGACATATAAATTTCATTTTTGATGTCTCCATTGAGAAATGCAGTCTTTACATCCATTTGTCATATCTCATAGTCATACCATGATGCTATGGCTAGTAGTATTATAATGGACTTAAACATAGCAACTGGTGAAAATGGTTACTCATAGTCAACTCCTTGCCTTTGAGTATAATATTTTGCAACCAGCCTTGCTTTGAAGGTCACTACCTTCCCATTCGCCCCAAGCTTTCTTTTGTAGATCCATTTGCACCCTATAGGAACGATTCCCTCAGGTTGATCCACCAATGTCCAGACTCGGTTTGAATATATAGAGTCCATTTCTGACTGCATGGCTTCAAGCCATTTGGTTGAATCAGTATCAGATATTGCTTCCTTAAAGTTCATTGGATCATATACAACAAAAGACGCATCATGGTCTTGTTTATGAAGAAGCGTATATCTAGCAGGTGGTCTAATAACCCTATCAGACCTTCTAAGAGCTTGTAGTTCAACTACTGGTTGTTGGAGATTAGGTTCAACTACTATAGTTGAGGGAGTATCTTGAATTTCTTCAAGTTCTATCATCTTGCCTTTTTTTTTATCTAATAGAAATTTCTTTTCCTAAAAAGTGGCATTTCTTGAAACAAACACTTTTGCTTCATTGGGACGATAGAAATAATACCCAACAAAATTCTTTGGATATCCTACAAAGTAGCACAAAGTGTATCTACTATCCAATTTGTCTCCCACTGTCTGCTTCACGTAAGCAAGACATCTCCATATTCTCTCGTAAGAATATTTGTGAGTTTTTCCCATCCATATCTCATATGGTGTTTTATCCACTGCTTTAGTATAGACATTATTCAATAACATTGCCGCAGTTTCACTCGCAAAACCCCAAAACGATGTAGGCAATTCAATGAATCTCATCATTGATCGAACCATGTCCAACAAGGTTCGCTTACAATGTTCAGAAACACCGTTCAATTGTGGTGTTGCTGGTGGAGTCCACTGTGAGAATCACATTCTCTTTTAGTTAATCCCAAAAAATCAGCACTCAAGTATTCTCTACTTCGATCAGATCGAAATGCCTTAATACTTCTTTCCAGCTGATTTTATACTTCAGATCTGAACTCTTTGAACTTTTCAAATGCTTCAGATTTGTGTTTCATCAAATAAACATACCCATACCTCGAATGGTCATCAGTAAGGATAATGAAGTATGATTGCCCATATTTTGTGCTAACACTTAGCGGGCCACAAACGTCTATGTGGATCAAATCCAGTAGACCATGCGCACGTTCCACGTTTCCATCGAATGGAGTCTTAGTCGTTTTTCCTTTTAGACAGGATTTACAAGTAGGTAGAGAATTTATGTTTGACAAGTCAAACATGCCTTCTCCCACTAGTTTGTGCATCCTTCTTTGGGAAATATGACCTAGTCTAGCGTGCCATATTTGTGTGGGATTTGGATCATCTAACTTTCTTTTGTTTGTTGTTGAAATAATGTTTACTTGGACATTCACTTATCATTTCCAGAACATTTCTGGCACATATAATTTCTTATGTCCGGACTTCTTGCAGCGAAATAAATATGTTCTAACTTATCGGGCTTTGTAGGCCTTTTAAGTGTCTTTCAGAGTTTGCCTCTTATTGGGATTGTTTTTCTTGTGAGGGGCGGAACATTTCTTTCCCTTACCTTGTGGGCTATTTTTCGTCTGACGAGAGGCCCATTAGAAAAAACAACAATTCCCTGTTTTATGGTGATCTCATAATTTATAAGCGTATTGAATAGCTCTTCAAGGCTATCATCTATCTTATTCAATTCACCATAACCCCGTCAAATGAGGAAGAGAAATATAACAAATTGATGTTATCTAGGAACTCGTTAGGAATCACATATTCCAGACACACCACATTCTTAGCAAGCCCAGTCATACGTACACCATGCTCATGGGCCAAAGCCCTGTCTTGCGTGCGTGTAGTCATGAGCTCATTGAAAGTGGTGTGCATAGTTTCATGCACCATGCAACTCTTGCACGAGCATTCGAATGACAGCAACATTCAAATTTTCCTCAAACTGTCCCTACAGCTCGTTTGACGTAAAAGCGAGCATGTTACACTTTAGCTTGCATACTATGGTCCTACCATCTTGCATGTTTTGTCAGTTCAACAGGACTGACATTAGTGTGTCTGCCATTTTCTCTGAATTCAGAACAATTTTCCAAACCAGTCTTGAAAATTAGATTCGATTAGCTTGTTAATAAACAATTGATTACGTGACGAAATCGAAAATATACTGATACGGAAACAGAATAATAGTTGCTGATTATTTTAAAATAATTTTAAGATATAAAATATGGATTTTATTTTATAAATCTCCCTCCTACTATTTTGATATTTCACCACCCTCTGATGAAAAAGGGAAATCGTATTTCCTTAGTAGGCACGTAGAGTCCAATTAGCCAATTATAATCCCGAATAATATCAGCCAATTATAATTTCTAAAAGGTAGAGTCCAATTGCATCCCTATGCAACCTCCGCGTGTTTTGCCTCACGTTTAATAAGGACCCAATAATATGACGTCGTTTATTTTCGCGTGTCAAACCAACCCATCAATATTGAATTGTAGTAGACGGTCGCCATGAGTTCCCCCAATAATATGAGCCGAAGTCATGGGAGTTCCACTCAATTCACATCATATGTCCGGTGGAAGTCACAGCTTTCCGGCGTACAGGCCTCCCCAATAATATGAGCCAGACACTGTCCGCGGGTAGCGATCAACATGCAACCACGGTTGATGGAAGGCAAGGAAAAATTAAACTCCTTTAATTTTTACTTTTTCGGTTTGATATAAATTTTGAATCTTATTCAAAATGAGGGATTTTAATTTTAAAATTGTCTCATCATTTTAATTTAAAAATCGCGTGCCACGAGTTTGTATGTTTGCCGGATTCATGCAACTATATTATATAATAATATACATACATGCATACTACTATATATCACATATATCATAATATGACATTCAACAATAAATAAGGATGATCGATCGCCAACACTATTAGATCCATGTGAGCCAGACATGGATCCAGGTCCAAAACCTAGGTGAATGCAGGGATGCAAATGCAACTATTACAAGAGCTTCCAATATTTTACATGTCTTCATCTCGTTCATCGGGCCCACCATCTTCCAGTCTTGATCTCCCACTATTTCTAATATTACATTTAAATAGCCATGGCACAAAAGGGATACATCTCATGGGGTGGGAACGGGCCATAAACCAGGCTCACTTTAATAATATCAAATATTAAAAACGAATAAAACAGTAAAATATCCTAACATACACCTAACACATTGGTCAAGGCTCTCTATCATCCTTCATGCATTTAATATCAAATATTAACATCAATTTAATTAAACAATTTAATTAATTGATAAATCATATATCTAATAATTTTATCACTAACCACCACAATTATTAAAAGATTTAATAAATTAAATAAACTCCTTTATTTAATTTCCAATTAAATCAATAATAATTGATTTCTTGTAAAAACTTATTTTTACCATAAATAATTAAAATCATATTCTAATTATTTATTTCACAAGAAAATTATTAATTTTTCAAAAATTAATTTCCAAAATAAAAATTGAACCAATTTTCCAAAAATATCAATATTACCCAAAAATTTGAAAAATCCGAAAATTGCACCCTAGGCCCAAACAATTCAGGCCCATCATCCAGCACGCTTCCCGAGACGATCTCGGACAGCCGCCCGCACTGCCCACCCGCTGCCCGAACGTTTCGGGCAGTGGCGGCAGCCCCTGTGCGCGCAGGTGCGCGCGCTGCGCGCTGGCGGGCAGGACGCCGTGCGCGCTGCGGTGCTGCGCGCAGGCATCCTATGCCGCGCGCGCACGCTGCGCGCTGCCGTGCGCGTCCCTGCGCCCACGACTGCCTGGAACAGTTCCGGGCATATTTAAATTTTTTTTTTATTTCGAAAATCTGGAAAAAAAATAAATTTTCGTGGTGCTAAATTTTCTGAAAAATTTTCTTGTGCGGTTAGGAAAAAAAAATTATTCAATATCAAAACCATACGATTTAGAAAAACTTGGCTCTGATACCACTGTTGGATCTCGGTTTTCTACGTGCCCAAACGCAGCGGAAGTTTAAAATTTTTATTTTATTTTGAAAACAAAATAATATTTGGACACTCGTATGGTTTTCATAATCAAACATAGGGCGTTAGAATTATTTATACCTTTTGTGAATAAATCACATGGCACCAACTGATCCGGTAAGACGGATCTAGCTCTTGATGAATCCCTACGAACTTTCTTCAAGAGACTCCTTTCTTCTAATCAGGTCCACGACCAGAAGATTTGTTCCTCTTTCAAATAGCACTAGAATATTTGAAAGAAGTTTTTACGTAGAGATCTAATATTTGAGAGAGGAATCAAAATTCCTTTGCTTGAAAAATGGCCAAGAATTTTGGAGGAATATTTTGTGATTCACGTGAATCACCTTTTGAAAATGTAGTGGAGGCTAGGTTTTTGACTTGCAAAAACTTATTTATATATAAGCCATGACCTAAAATATATAATTAACATTAATATGCTTGATTAATTTATTAGACTAGTCCAACTAGTTTAATTATTTAATCCAAGTCCATTAAACTTTAATCATTAAGTATATTGGACTTGTACTCCTACAAGCCCATAAACATACTTCCCACCAATTTTAATTCATTAATTAATAAATTCAACTTTTGAGTTTAATAAATTAAATACATTATAAATTCAACATTTGAATTTATTATTTAAATTACAAATTCAACTCCTTGAATTTTTATCACCTCCAAAATTTAATATTTAATAAACCCAACTTTTGAGTTTAATAAATAAAATTATCAAATTTTATAAATTCAACTCCTTGAATTTATTTTCTCCAAATTTCATAAATTCAACTTTTTGAATTTACTATCTCATAAATTCAACTCTTTGAATTTATTTTCTCAAAATTTAATTATCATAAATTCAACTCCTTGAATTTACTATATCATAATATAAATTCAACTCCTTGAATTTATTCTCTCAACGGGAACAAACGATCCAGTACTTGTGTGACCCTCAATGGTTCAGGGATACAGCTAGCCGTGAGTTCACAACTCTTTGTGATTCAGGACATAATCCTTTATTCGGGCTTAACAGAGTTAGCCCCATTCATTTCATCAACACCTTGATCAAGAATATCAGAACTCATTTCTGATAGCACCCATCGGATCATGGTAAGAGCGTCTAGTAGCATCGCACCATGATCCCCTAGGTATCACTGATAGTGCCTGCAAGAACCAGTCGATTATGATTAACGTACAGTACGGTCCTTCATCTCATATATCCCGATCGAATCTACAACCATTGGTTCATCGAAGGTTGCATATTAATTCGATAACTATGTGATAACTATAATAGTGGCATCGCGTGTACTATTTGGAGAACTCCTTCTCCAACGTACATCTCGTACTCTGGCCAGAGATTCCATGCACTATTATTACATTAGATCACATAGGATATCCACACCCGTAGGTGAGCGGTGAATCCCCGACTACAATGCACTGGCTCCTATATGTGTCGCAACTGTACCCAACCTCGCCACCTGATGACTCTCCTGGAGCCGGTAAACGAGTCAAAGCACAGCCCTAGCATATAGAGCCTCAGTGTTGTCCCGGGTCGTAAGGACTAATAGTGTACAATCATAACCACGGACTTATCCTCTCGATGAATGATAACCACTTGGAAAGTCCGAGGGAGGGTTGTTCGGTATAATCATCATATGACTACCCATCTGCATGTTTGGACATCTCTATGCCCTTACCAAAAAACGCAGTACACAACATCACAGATGCTAGTCTCGAGCTCAAGCGGCCTTTATCCCTGTTTTAGGCGGCTGAATCGACTAGGAACGAATTTAGAATATGCAGTGTTTACAAATGAGTTTCAACATCGAATTACGATTCATTTGTATTAAAGCATAATCAAGGACTTTATCTATGCTGTATGCATGGGTATACAGATAAAGTATAACAAGACCATAAAAAGTTAAATTATATTAAAATAAAGATTGTTTATTTCACTTGAGTCAATAAATTCCCTAGCCAACCGTTGGCTTGCAGGGCATCTACTCTAACAGTATTGTCAAGAGTTGGTAATTATTTAATTATACATGACGTGGATAAAACAAAATTTATATCAAAAGATGTCAAGACATGATATGAATTCGAGGTTCTTGTCTTAGATTATATTACATCACCCAGCTTGTAAGACCCAAAAAAAATAAAGATTAATTAATATATACTTTTATATATTTAAATATGTAAAATTTAAGTAAATATTATAAATTATATATATATTACGTGTGTGTGTGTGTGTATATATACACACCATAATGCAAGAAAAAAATAAATATGCATGTATAGTGATAAGGTAAGGGGTGCAATATAATATAATAAATGTCACATAAAAAACAATATAATATAACAAATGTCACATCCAACTTGTAAAACTCTATCTATTATCTCCTACACAATCATTATTCTAAACAATCATTATGTCTCATCTAGACCCTAGGATAAACTACTATATAAAAGAAGAAATAGGAAAGAAAGTGAAACCATCACATTCACACGTATTCACCATAAGTCTTCCTTTAAGTTGCAAGTCTCGGCTGAAGGTAATAATTATCTATTGCATTTTTTATTATTAAGGAAAATGAAGTAAGAAATCTCTTATGAAATAATATGCTTATGGTTGTGTAAATTTAAGCTTTAAAATAATATAGTTTGGATTGATTGAAGCTGCAAGCCTTCTGTATATATATGTACATGATAACATGTTAAATTATTTTTTTCCAAAATATAATGCCACGTATATGACTTCAATTTTCCCTTTGAAATTTAGTGTAATTGGAATATTAAATCATGTAAATATAGTTTAGAACATAATGACTATGATAATCAAGATTAGAGCTAATAAGTAGCTACTGTGGTTAATCTAATGGTTCCTTTGATTTTAGATAATTTTGAGAATAATAATGATATTATTATGCCTAAAAAATTTAATAAAGTTGCACTTTGATTCTACATATAAAAATATTTATTTTTTGAAATATATTATTCCAATCATGCTATCTTGAATGGTTCAATATTTATAACTCGTTAAGTTAAAAGAGTGATTCTTATAGAAAATTTAAATTCTATATTTAATGAAATAAACTACGAATTACGATATAAATAAATGATTTTGTGACACTCTTGTAGAGTTCTCATGATTTACAAGCTCAATCTATACTTCAAATAATTCGAAAAGAAAAAGTATGTTATTATCAGATAATATATAATATGTAATTGTAGGGTTTGATATTTTTTAAACGTGGATTGTAGGACATTTATTTATCTACATGGATTAATTTGTCACATTATATAAATATCGATGCGTGAAAATAAAAACCTATTTTACACACACATATTTTGTGTACATATGTAGCGTCGATGAATGATAGGACATTGCATTACATGTCGAGCCTTGATTCTATTGATGAACATTTTGATATAGTGTGTATGATCCAGGTGATTGATTGGATGATACGGAGCTGTGACTATCTCGAGAGATTTTGCAGGCCGATAAGGAGTAGTATGTCCGTAATCCATGGTGAGCTGACCGGCACATAGTAGTAAACTGGTGGAGGAGTGGTTACTACGACAGTGTAGGTGAGCCTTGCTTGTTGCTCGAGCTGTTGTTGTGCTGCATTTACTAATTGTGCAGTTATTGTTATTCCTTTACCCATGCATGTGTGTTTACCTGATCATGCATTGCATCCACATATCATGCATTACGTTCATGATGTTTTATTTAGTTTTATCATACTGGGTTATTACTCATCCTCTTGAGGAAGGGGTTACTATTTTGTGTGTGGATGGTAATCAGGTAATCATGACATTAATAGTTCTACTTAGTGAGGAAGGGAGTGAGATATTTACTCATGTGATTATGTACGTAAATGGGATTCTATGCTAATAGAAAAAATTACGTATGAGTTTCCTAGAAATTATATATGTATAAATATAGTTATTCGCCACTTTTTGTTATTAAATCTCGACGAGATAAATCATTATGCTTAATTGTAATATGCTACATTTTTTTATGTAATATAAATTTATCTTATATTAATAATTATGTAATGGGCACCATGTTATAAATATAATGACAAATTTTTCGTTGTATTTGATATTCCAATAATTATTCTCAAATATTGCATAATAATTACTAATAAATGTTGAGAGCCTTATACAGCTTCCCAGAAATTTGAGGATTACCTAAGTGGATTTAGAAAATTGTATATGATATATGGACAAATAATGATTATTTGTCAAGATGAGATATTTTGGAGCTATACTTCTTCAGTACAACACCAGAAACAGGAAGGAATGAGTCACACGAAGCCTTTCATTTTATCAAGCTAAGAAGGCCAGATACAAATATTCAAAAATTTATCAAAGATCCTCGGGTAGAAGAAACACTTCTTGTTACTTCATTCACTGAAGATAACATATCTACTAGAAGGGCATGATGTCTATGGGTCTGTCTTATAGAGATAGGACAAAGTCAAGTTTCTGTTCAAATTTTATCAAAATTTTGTAGATGGAACTTTCTTGTTAAACACTATAACAGGAACAACAACAATTTTTGCAAAAGACCTACTTGAAAAGAAACAAAATCTTCTGTGGAATAGCAAGCTATCGGGGAGCAAAGAAACTAGCCGAAAATATTGCTCATATGAAAATATGGTTAGAAAACATCTTCCCAGAATGCCCAAACTAAAAGGAGCTAGAATTCGAGAGGTTTCTGGCCAATGATCTGACCGAAATCATAATGCTTCTAATAAGTCTAAATATTGAAAAGACCACACAAGTCACGATTTTATCGGGGACCATACAAAGCAGAAGATTCCCTGACAAAGATAAATCAGACATGTGATCCAATCACTCTATTAGTTGAGAATGAACCATCACTAGAAGACAATCTAACTAACTATTGGAAGATGGATTACTCATCCACCCATAAAGCCAAGCAACTAACTAGTGGTTGAAAGGACCACTCACAAGATGTTGTCGGCCACAAATGGCAGAATAATTCACAAGATTTGAAGTCTAAATTCAAAATCTACAAAGACTTGTATATATACCAAGACAGAAGGAAGACGGAGACATAATTCAATATCTTCATTTTTTTCTCAAAATAAACTTGTAATAGTTTTCTTTATTGTATGTGTGTTGTAATTCTGGCTAGTTAGACATGTCAAAACGGGTTGGCGGAGCGGGTCAGCCGTCATTTTGGCAGGCCTCTAAATGGTCAACCCTGCCCAACCCACCTTGGGCCACGAGTTAGGCGGGCCGACCCGCTAATTTTTTTAAAAAAAATGCTAAACAATATCGCAAGTAAACATAGAAGAAAAATATATTTCAGTCAAATAGTTTCATAAAATACTTAAAAACATTGAAATAAGAAATTAAGAAATCATACAACATAATCCATAAAAAGTAAGTGTTTAAACCAATAATGAAGATTGAGACATAAAAGAGAACATAAAGTCGAGGAAAAAGACGGTTGTAAATTTTAAAAAATATTATGTCTTCAACAATACACATATTAGCAAACCTTCGTCGGGTCCACAAAATTTCACCGCAACTCGTCGGATTTCAAACAAAACGACTCTTGGGTTCAAAAAAAACTGCTATTCTTAAAAATTAATTTAAGATTCATGAATAAAATTTACAAGGAATTTCTTCCCTTTTGTTTTCTTTATGTATATCTGTAAATGTATCTCTTTTTATTTTCTTTATGTATATTTGTTCTAAGAGTAAATTATCAATTATTTGTTCTAAGACATGGAGGCGCATGAAACTTATTCCAATTTTATATAAAACTTAAAAATATAAAATTTTATCCTAATTAGGCGGGCAAACCCGCCTTGTTTGGGCCCGACCCGTCTTGACCCGTAACCCAAACGAGCTCAACCCATTTGACCCACCTCCAAACGGGCTGCTATTTTATCCACCCAACCCGTTCAATTTTTATAGCGGGTCGGGCTGGCCCGACGGGCCTAACCTAATTTGACAAGTCTACGGCTAGTATAGGTAACTAAGCAAGTTCTCCTCCTCTACAGGAGATTACTATGTATTAAAAATTGTATATTTTAATAAATAGATCAAGGCTTACTGCTCTCTCATGTATTGTATCTCTTGCTTAATTTTCAACACGACTGTTAAATCCTAAAAAAGTTTTATCATTAACTGATTTTTGTGAATTTTGCATTTCAGTCAATGTAACTGAAGACTAGTTCCAAGCTTGAATCAGTTCAGTATGTTTTGAAATTTCAGTTAATCAAATTGAACAACTTTAGGGAAACAAAATAGGGCTGTGCTAAGTGTTGTTGAAAAAATTTATGTCAGGAACCACCTATTACGACTGTGTGATTGGACTGTGAGGAGCAATCTATAAAACTCGGTAGATACAACCCGACGACACTCCTGTTAAATGGGTAAAATTTTTAATTTATTATATGGAAGCATGATGAGTCACGTAAAAAAAATTAATCATCTGAAATATGGTTTATAGGCCGTAAAATTTGTGTAACTGTATGTCTTTTGCCTATATACCTTTAAGAATAAGCTCAATAATTATAACAATATCGTGTAGCATAATTACGAAGATTGAAGATATTTTTGAAAAAAAATTAAATGACTAAGGAGCTCAAACAAATTTGGAAGAATAAAGAGTAAAAATGGAAATTTCGTTTAAGATTAAAAAAAAATATTAATAATATGCCATATGTTTGAGAGATAGTAGATCACCGATAAATTATTTATTATTTTAAATTTTTTATTATCTAATGGATGAAGTCAAACAAAACGACAATATAAATAAAAAATTTGCGAAACATCGAGGAGAAAATTCCAGCGATTGTCATAAGAACACCGGAGCTTGAATTTCTGTAACCCAATCCTGATCTGAAAATGAACGACGCTGATGTCTCCAAGCAGATCCAGCAGATGGTTCGATTCATCCGCCAGGAAGCGGAGGAGAAAGCTAACGAGATCTCCGTCTCCGCCGAAGAAGTATGCATTTATCATCAGATTCATATTTTTTTCACTCGATTCCCCACGATTTTAGTTTTAATTGTTTTCTTTGTTAGGAATTCAATATTGAGAAGTTGCAGCTAGTGGAAGCTGAGAAGAAGAAAATCAGGCAGGAGTACGAGCGTAAGGAGAAGCAAGTTCAAGTCCGAAAGAAAATGTAATTTTGTTTTCCTGTTAGCTACTTTGGCCATTATTTTAATCTAATTTGGCGTATGTGTGTTACTGTCTTCTGAAACGGTGATGTTGGTCATTGGAGAGAAACAGAGAATGAAATTGGACATTGATTATTATATTTCTATTTGGACTTTTCAAAAAATTATTTAATCTGTTGCTCAACACTTGCATTTATACAAAAGTTATGCGTGGAATTTAGCTGTTGAACAAGTGATGCTCTTCTGAATTTGACGTGTTATAAGAACTTGTACATGCGTGTGAGTAAAATCCTTGTAAGCTGAAACTAGTGAATTTTCCAGTGAGTACTCGATGCAACTGAACACCTCTCGAATCAAGGTTCTTCAAGCTCAGGATGATTTGGTCAATTCCATGAAGGAGTCTGCGTCCAAGGAGCTGTTGAATGTGAGCAGCGACCAAAATAGTTATAAGAAACTCTTGAAGGATCTCATTGTTCAGGTTGTGAAAATTCAGTCATTATACTTATTATATGCGATGATTTATGACAAGGGTTGGAATTATATACGTCAAAAAATTTAGTGTGTACTATTGAAAAATCTGAACTTCATCCGCAGTTGTGGCAAATAGTATTGACTAGTTAAATTGTCTCTGTAGGGTTTTTTTTTGTCCTCATTCCACGCCTAACTATTTCTACATTGAAGGGCATGCGTCAAGTTTGCAGTAATTGCTATTTCAAGACTGTGATGGTGTTTGAATGGTGGCAAATTCTGCATCCTGTGTGTTATTTGCAAGCGTAATTTGTTTCGGGCAAACAAACTGGAGGCCTTAATCGTTGCCAAATATTATTACTGAAAAGTGTAAACTATTTGTTTTCTAAAATTTCAGAGTTTACTAAGGCTGAAAGAGCCATCTGTGTTGTTACGATGTCGTAAAGACGACGCAAAGTTGGTGAACTCTGTCTTGAAAACTGCAAAAGAGGAGTATGCAGAGAAGGCCAAAGTTCATCCACCCGAGATTGTGGTTGATAATGTCAACCTTCCACCTGCTCCGTCCGATGATAATGCGCATGGACCTTTCTGGTACTCTACTAACTCCTGTTTGTGCTTTCAAGTATATAAACTTGTGTGCAACAACCAATCAAATCACGATGATTCTTTTTGCTTCATTCGTGAATAGATTCTGCTTTGGAAATAATCTCTCTGTCGAGATTAACTGTTTTTCCTTCTTTTTTTCAGCTCTGGAGGTGTTGTATTGGCTTCTAGAGACGGAAAAATTGTGTTTGAGAATACTCTTGATGCTAGACTGGAGGTTGTATTTCGTAAAAAGCTACCAGAGGTACTCCATCTATTAACATCATCTTTTAACTGTATTCGATTACTCATCACAACCAATGAATGGTACCTCATGCTAACTTGAATTTCTAGAAAATTAGCCATAAATTTTTAATTTTTTTCGCCTCTCACCCAGTGATGGGTCTGTCCTGACCTAAGATCACCCCTTTCTTAATAGAAGCTCCAAAAGAGTTGCTACATTCAAGATTCATGCATGTCTATTGTTCTGATCTTCTGTTGTAGCTCAAATACACAAATGATAACTAATGTCTTTGAAATAATTTATCCAACTCCAACCCACATCTTCGTACGTATTGTGGATTTTGAAGGTTTTAGCCACTTTACAATCACCACCATTTGTTTCTCTAATTACAGATTCGTAAGAGCCTCTTCGGACGTACTGCAATGTGAATGACGGGATGCACTTCAAATCTTATGAAGCAATCATGATTCAAGACTGACAATTTACTCTAGATTTTTTCATTTTCGAATCGTGTGAGCTTCGATTTAATATTTCTTCAAGTTTTGAGCTTGAAGCAGCAACAAATCTTCATCTTCGGTAAAAATAAAAATAATAGCTCAATAACCGTTGCCTTGAGTTAATAATCAAACTTGGAAGCCGGTGTATTTAGTCTTTACTGTCAATGAAACACGGTTATTAATTTGTTAGCTGTCATGGGAACTTGTGTATGGTGAGTTCATAATCATAATATTTTCGACCGGTGCTCTCTCTGTATTAAATTACGATCTTATAGAAGCTTTGATTTCCTATTTAAATAAACAACTGACAAACATTTGAATCAGTTGGTAGGTTGCATTAGCAACATTTTACCAATAATGACTACCAACAAAAAAATGCCGGATAAGGACATTTATACCATTTAAACTTGTCTTTTTTAGCACAACATATATTGCTAGAAAACATGCTACAAGCAAAATATAAGTTATACAACAATACGAAGATAAGAAACACCGCACATAATAAACAATAGCTGTACAGTCAATCTTCCAGTATCTGCTGTCTCTCAAGCTCGATAATCTGTTCTGTCAATGAGCTACGCGTACCCTTCAATGTTTCATTGTTGTTCCGGCACTGGTGAAGCTGTTCCCTGAGACTTCGAACCAGCTCAGTTAGTCTTTGGATGTTCTTTTCCTGCGCTAAGATTATCTGCAGAAGGTGGATAAATTTATGTCACCAGAACGAGAAACTAATATCGAAGCCAACCCTCAGTGTTGTTATTATCAATGTCAAATGCAATTGGAAGGATTTATTAAATGTGTCGAGTTTCAGCGACACCTTCACTCTACGGTAAAAAGGTGTTAACAAATCTCATCATATCAATTATTACTTAAAGCTTCCCCTCCAGTCCTGATACATCAACTATAATCAGGACAGAAATAATTCAAGAAATTGAGCAAAAAAAAGAGGCTGTTTCCTTGAAGAAAACTGACACATCCACTGAATATAACAGCACAAACATAAATGATCCTTGAGGGCTATTCCAAATATAAACTTTCAAGAAGAAAACATTTCAGCTAGAAGTCCTGGTACCACTCAGTCTCACCCTGTAAACCAATGTTTTCTACTGGTATGGAGTTTCTCAGAACCAGAGTGTTCCTGAGATAAAAAATGAGCTTAAACAAATCCATTTTAGATCCAACCAGTATATTCCTTGCAATCTGACAATACATGGCAGCGTAAGATGTTTACATTAGCCATCAAATATTTTCATTCTAACTCTTCATGTAGTTTACATTTCACTTCTACTAAAAGGCACTGAAACTATGCAATCCATCCTGTCAATGGGGAACAAGAGAGTAATGCCATTCATGGGTAGAATATGAGCAGCTCGGTTAAACCACTGCTTGATGCATTCCTCGTAGCTCCAACAATTTCGGATTCAGCAAAATTTGGTGATTTCAACTGCATCAAACTCTCTTTGCAGGTTATTCAAAGACAATATGGCAAGGTTATGACGTCTTGAAAAACCAAATAGATAAGCTTATTACCAAACGTGAAGACTAAGCCCATGAGTTTATCATTCTAGGTCAGAACAAGTTGATAGAATCTCCTTTGTCATGTCCCCCCCTGTGGCAACATGAGGGCGAAAAAGGGAAAGAGAGGGATGAGGTTTCTCTCGCTTTTGGCTATCCATTAAGCGGAATAAATTTTATTTAATTTAAATGAAAAAACAGAAAAATGAAGTTCCCACTCGATCAAAAACGGACTATGAGGTCAGCTATCCAACTTCTTTTCATAATTAAATACCATTACTGAATAGGCAGATCTCACTATGACTCACTGTGAAAGACCTATTACTGGATAATTCATGGATAAAGCCAAAGAGTGGTGTGAACCATACAAGTTCTCAATAACATTGATTAAATGAAGTTGAAGTCTCCGGCATACAGAAAAGATCTCACCGTTTTAAGAAATAACCATAGAAAATATTGAACCCACTATTTCTTTAATCCACTTAATTAATATTTTTTTTATTGACTCTATATTTTGTTTTTTTGACACCTAGCAAAAGTAAATTTATTATTTCTTTCGTATTTCGCGGTAAATACCTAAAATAAAGAAATAATCGTGGTTGGGAAGGTTATAGTAGCCAAGGCCATTCGAATATTTTTTTATACATTGGAAAAATCTGTTAGACTATTAATAGACCAAGAAAGGGAAAAGAATAACTTAAAGAAAGGAAATCAATTAGTTATTCATCGAAGTCTTATTCATTAAATGACCGAATTAAAAGCGGATATATAGCTCGGAGCATAGAACAAAAATTCGTTTATTTGCATCAAGCTTTTGGGAGGCTCCTTCAAGACTTGCTCGAACTATTACTTAGCATAAAATAAGAGCTTTAGTTTCGTTTCATCGGGATAGGGATAAGAAAAAGAGAAATTATCGTCGTTTATGGATCACTGGGATAAACGCAGTAATTCGACAAACACGAGTATCCTATAGTTGTAGTAATTAATACATGATCTATACAAGACACAATTGCTTCTTAATCGTAAAATACTAGCACAAAAAACCATATCAAATAACAATTGTCTTTATCTGATTTCCAACGAAATAAGAAGAAAAAAAGTAGATTGGAAAGCATACAACGGAAAAACTTAAACGAACTTCCTCGAAGAATGAACTCCGGGAATGGGAAAAGGTAAGGATGGCGTCGTAATTAACAAGAGAATATGTTTGTTAAAGTAGTCAAAATGAAAGAACACGTTCTATATAAAAAAAATTATGATTCAGTATTTTTTACAACCAATAATAAATATGGATTCTTCTATTTTTCGAACAAAACATCATTCTGGGTTTTAGTTAGGATTGGAATTCTGATTCAAGTTCTAGGATTGGGAATTCTGATTCTAGGGGTCGACTTGGTTCTTTCAGATTGTTTCTCATTGTTGAGAAAAAGGTAAAAAAAAATATGAGCTTGTTTTATAGCAATGATAACTAATAGTTGTTTTTTCAAGGTCAATCTACTCACTCGTCTGAATAATATTTTTCCTTGTTCACTAATAAATCGACTAATTAAATTCATGTTTCTATAATCAATTCGATCCCCCAATTCAACAGGGGGCAAACGCTAACTAGCAGATCCATTTGCAACCCGTATTACCTAAATGATATTTCTTTCCCGGATTTCAAATACTTCGTATAGTATCCAATAAATTATTAGGTGTTCTTTTAATGGTTACAGTATTTGCAGGATTATTAACATTACCTTTTTTATATAATGTTAATAGATTCCAAAATCTATTTCATCGTCCAGTAGCGACAACCGTCTTTTTTATCAGTACTGCAGTCATTCTTTGGTTGGGTAATCTCTTCCAAATACATCAATTGTGCTACATAATGAAAACTTCTTTTTTGGTAAATCAACTGCAAATTTTGTTCTAGATTGCCCAATATCTATTTTACATCTTCTAGGTTAACGTTACCGCCCACCTCAATCATCCAAATTAAAACACAAATCAATTACAAACTCTTTTTCAATGGCCTTCACCATCGAGTTCTCATCCTCTGTCACATCCCAATCAACCCTCAACAATCCACTTGATAATTCATACACTCGCACGATGCTTGGATGACTCGCCACACATACGCTAAACCAACTCGTGGGCACATTCTCAAGCTCGAAGGCAAATTAAGTATTCCTATAATGGGTTCCTAATCTATTACTGAATTCATGCAGGAAATCAAATCCATGTCGATGCTCTCGCCCTTATGAAAGTTCAAGTTGACATGGATGATCTCGTAATCAAGATCCTTAATGGTTTCGATGACAATAATAAAGAACTAGGCAACACTATTTTCGATGAATTGCACGAAAAAACTTCTCAACCTTGAAGCACAGTTGGCTCTAAAGACAAACTCACCTTCTCCTTCTCATGTGAGCGCTTTCCCCTGCAGTTCGACCACCACAACAGCCATCACGCGGTTCATAGTCATTCTGGACAACACCCCAACATCAACCAGCGGCCCTCGGCTCCAACCTGGACACCCCGTTCTTCATCCCACCCACCAACCAAGGATTTAAGACATATCTTGGTCGATGCCAACTCTGCCACCACACTGGGCATTCTGCCAAACGATATCCATCCTTCAAATACATGCCATGGTCTCCTGTGATGCAGCCACCTCATCCTTCACCATGGCCTGCATATACTTCTCTGAGTGTGCACACCGCGACACGTCCATCAGCCTCTCCAACACCAACTGAATGGCTTCTTGACTCTGGAGCATCACATAATGTGACAACTGACCTTGCCAACCTGCGAGTCCGCCCTCCATACGCTGGTTTGGTTGATGTTGTTATGGGGTAATGGTACTGGCTTGGTTATTTCTCATGTCGGCTCTCTTACTTTTTCATGATTTGCTTAACTAACGTGCTCTGTGTTTCCTGCCAGGACCAAAAACCTTATTTCTGTTTCTCAGCTGTGTGCCACTAATGATGTTTATGTTGTTTTCACCTCTTCATATTTTCAGGTGAAGGATAGTCACACCGGAGTCATTCGTTTGCAAGGACCACGTAAGAATGGAGTTATGTTTGGCCGGTCACTGCTACATTGGACTCACCACATGTCATCTCATTTGTCTCTGTCCCACTATCTATTTGGCATTTGTGTCTCGGTCACCCTTCCAGTAAAATTTTTAGTCATTTAGTCTCTTCTCATGTGCTCGGTATGTCATCCCATGACTTGTTAAATTTCTCTTGTGATTCATGCAAAATAAATAAAAGTCACAAACTCCAATTTTATGATTCAACTCTTACTTCTTCCACGCCGTTGAGAGTTAATTTTAACTGATGTTTGGACTTCACCGGTAGCTTCTCTTCGATGGTTTTAAATATTATGTAGTGTTTGTTGATCATTTTACCAAATATATTTGGTTGTATCCATTAAGACAAAAAAATGATGTGCTTGATGCGTTTTTTAAACTCAAAACTCTTGTCAAAAACTTTTTCCGTAGAAAAGTTATCAATCTTTATACTGACAACAGAGGGAATATTTTGCAGTAAAATCCTACCTTTCTTCCGCTGGGATTTCCCACCTTACCACTCCACTGCACTCCACTCCACTCCACCTTGTAAACCGGAACATAATGGAATTTCTGAACAACGTCATCGTCAAATTGTTGAAACGGGTCTTACACTTCTCCATCACGCATCCATTCCATCACTTTCGCCCTTTTACCTTTGTTGTTACCACTTATCACATTAATCATATGCCTATAACAAATCTCTCAGTGACTTCATCATTTGCCAGATTCTTTGATCACCCACCTAATCTTCAAAACTTCGTGTCTTTGGATGGCTATACTACCCATGGTTGCGTCCTTACAACTTCCCCACAAACTTCACCCCAAATCACATCCCAGTGTGTTCCTTGGTTATTCTCTCACCCAAAGTGCCTACATATGCAACGACCACTCCTCCAAATTATTTCTCTCTCGACATGTCGAGTTTGTCGAAAGTGTATTTCCACCTTTCACCAAATTATTTGTCTCTCAACATGTATGAAGATGTCTACATGCCACATGGCTCAACCATCAAGATTTATTGATCGTAATTTTCCCAATTATGTGTGCCAATTAAAGAAAGCTATGTATGGTCTCAAATTGGCACCCATGCAGTTTGTGGAACTTCGACGATTTTTGCCTGATCTTGGTTTTGTTAGTACTCAATCAGACTCCTCCTTATTTATACTTTGGCAAGACACGTTCACCACATAACTTCTGGTTTATGTTGATAACCTAATTTTGATTGGCAGCGATGAGACCAGCATGACTCAAACTATTACTCAATTGGCTGCCCGTCACTCCATCAAAGATCTTGAACCACTCTCCTAAGTGTCTATTCGACCAAATGGGCTTCTTCTTTCTAAGAGGAAATATATTAGTGATCTCCCAGATCAGCACAATATGACATCTTTGAAGCCTGTTCTAACACCACTAGTTGTTGGTACTGCACTCTCTCTTTATGATGGGTCTCCAAGAGTTTCATCAGATGGTTGATAGTCTTCAGTATCTTCTTATCACTAGTCCAGCTGTTGCATTTGTTGTGCATAAGCTCTCATTTTATGCATGTTCCGACTGAACAACGTTGGGATGCAGTCAAACGACTCTTACGCTACCTCAACAGCACTCGAGACATCGGTATCTGAACCTAGACATTGCTGTATGTACACAGTGAATTTTGGTAACATTGTGAAAAAAAATACACATTACAACTACTTGGATTCGAAAATTATGTGCAAAAATAACATTGCATGTATAACAATGGAACAATTACACCACAAACAACGCTTTGATAACGTATTATTTAATTTTGATTTGATTGATTTCTTTCCTTTTTGCTTAGAGGATTCTTGGTTGTCTTTTCTGTGTATGTAGGTGCACTCATGAGATTGAATAAAATACACATTTATTTCCCTAAAACCTCTTCACCACATTAAAACAAACTCAAAAGGTACCACAATAAAAAGAACTCAGACAAACTACCATACATACACAAACAAATCATACACCACATTTATGGAGATGCGATGTCTGATTTACAATAGTTGAATATCCGTACGCATTGAAATTCAAAACACAAGACACTTGAAATTCTAAAAGAGATACAAGACAGATCACAGGGAAAAAACAAGGGAAAACTATAAACAGCTTTAATGGTGATGAATCACATTCAGCTTCAAGCCACTGAATATCCCAATTCCACAAATAAACAACTTGATTCACATAGAAACACATTCACACCGAAAACACTAAAATATTTAAATAGGTGTGCTGCTTTGAGGAATAGACAAATGACAGATTCACATGATTGACGAATTAATAAGACAACAAAGCCAACAGTATAATCCATTAACACTGGCTACGGATTGCTAAATGAGGTGCCAATAGATTAGAATAAGACTACAATTACCTTCTCTTTGATGCTCTCTTCCCTTTTTGAAATTTGTTCCTGCTTATGAGAATCCCTCGAATTCATATCCACATCACTCATCAACTGTTGCCTCCATTCAAATTGCGAGGTAATGATCAACACCAGCAACAGAAAGACAAGTAGCATCGGCCTCGACATATTATCTACCTCCTCCACAAAACCTAAAAGAGGAAAAGTAAAGGAAATTAACATTAAACTAGCACAAGTTACACATTTTGAGAAACGATGATTAAACAAAATCCAATGAATGCATGGAGACCTAGAACACAAAAACCAGTCACAGGAAAGATAAATTCAAGAAGGAATCTCATTCCCTCCACACCAAATACCTACAATGTTTGCTAGTACTTTATCTATCTTGAAATATGGCTTTCGCCCACTTAAAAGTCTTAATTTACTTGGTTATTATAAATTGCCACGGTCAGGCCCCTTAACACAAAAAATGCTGGTTCCAACCTTATATACTTTACTTTATACCTGAAACAGAAAATAATACAAACAACAAAAAAACATAGATTTCTCGAGTATATCAGGCATGGAAGAATTACAACCCAGGATTTAATTTGTATGTTTTGGCACTCCGAAACCAATTGCCCATTTTCTAATTTCTCGCATATTTTCCTTGTTATCTACTTAAATTACTCACAAATTTCACAGACAAAGACGAAAACTAACAATTCCCCAGTTTCTCGCTATTTTCAAGCTCAAAATCTTTAAAAATAAAAAAAGGTCGGTCAAAATGGAGACTTCGCGTAGAAAAACATAACATTAATCGATTGCGGAACCCGGAGAAATAACTTACAGATCAGAGTTGATCGTTAAACCGAACAGCATCAAGGCGAATGGAAATCTGGCAATAGTTACTGGGAAAACTGTAAAGCCTTTGGTTGGAGGTAAATTGAGCCGAGTTCGGCGACTGTTGGTTGGAAAGGAAGAGCGCTATTGAACCTCTCCAACTATTCCTATCTGACTGAATAGCGAGTGATCGTTCACTGAAATTAGATTATGACATTCTCCATTTCAATAAGATGTGAATTACGGATACAACCATGGATTTGACTGCTTTTAACATTAACCTTAAACATATATTTTTTGGGTCAATTGAGGTAAAATCTTTGTGCCAATGTTTAGGTCAGAATTCAGTACAAAATAACAATTAATTTTTGGGTCAATTGAGGTAAAATCTTTGTGTCAATGTTTAGGTCAGAATTCAGTACATATATTTTGTAATTTGATGGATACCTGACAATACGTTAAAAATAGTTTTAACTCTCTATCAAGCTAACTTTACAATTTTACCTTTTTATTACTTACATATTTATTAAATATAAATTTCCACCCCTTTACTCAAATAATTGTATGCTCCCTCAAGCAATTCCATCGGCCCCTTCCCCATTCTCATCCATCGTATTCGTTTTTGGCATCAAAAAATGCAATTTAACGTCAATCTCAGCAGTGTAAGATGGTCGGCATCTTTTTTTTTTCCTTAATTTGGAAAGACAACTCAAAAATCGAAATACTTGGACGATTCTGAATGTGAAATTGTTGAATATGAAGTTTCTATTTTGAGTTCATACTTCGGCAAAAACTTGTGTGAGACGGTCTCACGGGTCGTATTTGTGAGACAGATCTCTTATTTGGATCATCCATGAAAAAGTATTACTTTTTATGCTAAGAGTATTATTTTTTATTGCGAATATGGGTAGGGTTGACCCGTCTCACGGATTAAGATCCGTGAGACGATCTCATATGAGACTCACTCCATACTTCTAGTCTGAGTATGTTTTTCACGGATCGTGTCTTTTATGTGTTTGATTATTTTGAATTTATGCTTGAAGTTTAACTATGTTTTTCAAATGGCATGCTTTTCAAATGTTTGATTATTTTCTTAGTCGTCACAAGCATGGTTCGCCGGAACGGCCGTGTTGCCACCGGAACGGCCGTTCCGGAACGGGAACGGCCTTTGCCGTTTCAAAGTTCCGGGGTGGGTCGGTAGATGACTTGTAGCGGCGTTTCGTATACCGAAAACGGCGATATAACGGTGGAAAACGAAGATGGAACGGTGGAACGGAACCGGAACGCAATTAGCGACGGTTTTAGCTTAAACCGTCGCTATTAGCGACGGTTTTATGTATTTAGCGACGGTTTTTTAACCGTCGCCGATGTAAATCGGCGACGGTTTTAATAAAACCGTCGCGAATATGTCGCTAACCCTGGTCTATCGTGGAGATCAATTTTCCCAACTGAATCTCGAAGAAGAATACACTAATGATTTTGTTCCTCCATGTCATTCTTTATGATATAAGTCTCGATTATATAACATTTACAGGTATCTTTCTATATAAATGTTTGTTTTCATCATCTATATGGCATGGTGTTGGAGGTCATGGTCTCGAGTATAGATCTTCAAGTACAGTTGATAGTTCTACTGTGTATCGTGGATTCGAATACTATAATCGTCGTGACGAAATACTATTACAAAATCAGTCATTCCATTCTAATGATCTTTCGTCATCTCAATTTAATCAATATCCATATGAACAATCACGTCAATATCCAAATGTTCGAAATCAATTTAATCTACGAGATAGTGATGAAGAATATAACCATGATCTCGCTCATCCGCGTCACTCTAACAATGATCTCGCTCATCCGCGTCACTCTTCATGGCATTAGCTTTGGTATGTTATAATTTTTAGTGTGTATTTCTTATTGTGCTATTATTGTAAAATAGTTTTGTATTGGTATTAACTTCATATATTTTATTTTTTTGTATGATGTAATTTATATTTAAATTTTTTTACCAATTTTTTGAATTTATTAATTTTTTTTATACAACCGTTCCGCAACCGTTCCGCAACATAACATTGGAACTGAAACGGTCGTTGCCGTTCCAAGCACCGCAACCGTTCCGACGAACCATGGTCACAAGCAAATCTCGCTATATAAAATTTATGTTTTTTACTTTTTTTTTTTGCTTCTCAACTGATTAAATTCTTCACAAAAAACTTCACAATTTTTTTGGTGGCTTTTCTCATTGTGGGACTTGGGATAGTATTTCATTGCGGGATTGTAAGATCCAAAATTAAAACAACGTAATCCAACTGCATGCAAATCTAAGGAAAATAGAAAATAGCTAATTAAATTAATTTAATTGCTTAACTTGATTATGTTTGTCATGTTTATATGGTTTTTAAGTAGTTTTCTACTTTTGTCAAAAAAAAAAAAAAGTAGTTTTCTACTTGAATGCATAAAATTGTATTTTTAAATATTATTCGAGATGCGATCTAGGAATGGAGACCTGATGACTGAAAAATGGAGAATATTTTTATTAAATATTTGTTTTTAAAATAAGGTTGATGCTTTTTTATTTTTGAAAATAAGGAGTTTTGGGGTAATTTTATATGTCAAGACGTAAATTTTATCAGTATTAGATTTTCATTAAAAAATATGAACTTTTTGACAACTCGAATAATAATTTCACGAACTTTACTAAACGAAATATTTTATTAACAAACTAATGGGCTTAATGGGCCTAACTAACTATGTTAATGTGCTTACGCTATTATTAAGTGTTTTGATTAAATATAAAAGCCTAAACACTACCCTGTTATTTTAAAATACACGCCTCCCTCACCCCCTAACACCACCAGGTGTCTTTCTTCTCTCTAAACACACGCACACACGCATCAACAAGAGGGGAAAGCATTGGTTTTGTGGAAGAAATTCAGCCTAGAGTTCTCGTCGTCGTTCTTCGCATCGTCAATGGATTTTTTGTGCGTGAAATACGCAAAGACACACAATAATTCTTTCTTTTCTTATCTATCACACCCTAATATGTATTTGATATGATTTGCATGAAAGAAAAAAAACTAGTATCCATTCTTATTTGTTTCGTTTTTATGCAAACAATGTGTTCTAAAGTGTGATTGTTGTCCAAAAACACGATATATGTCTACATGAAGGGGCTGCCATGGTTAGGGGTCAATATGGAACGTTTTTGCTCGAGTTAAGGGTCCTAGAATGCACGTTGATAGGTTGCACACGAATTTGGAACAAGCTAGAACCATGGATGCACGGTTTTGCCAAGGGTCTAAGGAACCATGGTGCATGGCTTGGATTTGCGTGACCAGGTCTGGGACATGGTTGGGTCAGGAGAGGAGTTCTAGCCAGGCTAGGACTCGAGCACAGTGGCCAGGAAGGAGTCATAACAAGCTAGGACTGTTCCTGAGCTTGCGCGGGTGTGCAGTTGTGTGCAAGCGGACAGGGCTCATCCAGGGTGGTCAGGGCTGGGCTAGGCTAGGTCTCTAGGGTCCTAAGAGGGTTCACGAGGGGCTGGGGGTCAGGGGCTGGCTCGGTGGTTAGAGTCTTAGCAGGTTTATCGAGTGCTAGTTGTTCCACCAAGTCGCGCGGCTCGGGTCCTTTGCACCAGGGGATGCAGCGAGTTAGGGTTGGTCCAGTGGGTCTAGGAGGGTTCCTAGAGGGTTTGGTCAGGGCTTGGCTCGGGGTGGCTCGAGTGCGGCTAGAAGGAAAAAGGGAGATGGTTCATAGGTTTTGGTTAGGGTTCGAGAAATAGGGTATGAATGGCTAAGGTTTGAAACATGGTTCGATGAGGGTCGAATCATGAGGGTAGATTAAATATAAAAGCATATGTGTTAAATTTTGGAATTTTATAATAAAGTTTGAAATTTATTTGGGATTAAAACGCATTACGAATTGTTAATTACGAAATAAATAAAAAGCCATGAATTTATGCTAAATAAAAAATATCAGAAAATTAATTAAGCTTAAATAAATATTTGGGATCGTCTAGAGTCAAGGGAAATAAGGAAAATGTCAAAATCGTGAAATTTTACGTCCAGGGGTAAAATGGTCATTTTACACCTTAAAATAGTAAATGTCATGGCAGTGCCTTGAATGCTGTAAAATAGGTTAATATGATTATTTTAAATGTTTATGGAATATTATGATAAAACGTTAATGCTAAAAGATATGTTGCATTCTTGGTTTTAAAGAAAAATGATTATTGTATGCATGAATTTTATAAAGTGATGAAAATATGAAATGCTGAAGGAATTGAGGTAATTGTGACTAATACGAATACGATAATATGTTAATACGTAAGGCCAATGCTTAGTTGACGGGTGAGAATATCGCTGATGTCCCCGCCGTCCAGTATTATAGTTAGATGTAGATGGATCCATCGACACCTAATACGAACACGAAAGTCACAATTAACGATCTGAACTCAACGAAAAAGGAAAACATATACGTATATGATGAATATGAATATATTTATGATGATATGAAAATGTTTATGTTTGGGCATGTTATGAAAAGTCACTACAAGAAAATATGAATTCAACAACACTCAAAAGACAACGGTTTTATTGGAAAATCGTTGTGTTTTTACTTTCCATAACGGTTTTAAAAATGTTTATGTTTAGGCATGTTATGAAAAGTCACTAAGAGAAAATATGCCTTCAACAACACTCAAAAGAAAACGGTTTTATTGGAAAACCATTGTGCTTTTACTTTTAACAAGGTTTTAACAAAAACCGTTGTGGATTAGCGTGTTTTTGGGACAAATGACAACAGTTTTAGAAAACCGTTGTGGATTAGCATGTTTTTTGGACAAACAACAACGGTTTTAGCTAACCATTGTTGATTAGCGTGTTTTTTTGGAGAAACGAGCGTGTTTTTTTGGAGAAACGACAATGGTTTTAACGAACAGTTGTTCATTAGCGACGATTTTAGAGAATATTAAGCGACGGTTTAATTTTTAAAATAGCGATGGTTTTAGATAATATTTAGCGACGGTTTTTTTAAAATCGTCACAATTTTAAAATAGCGACAGTTTAAACAAAAACCGTCGCTAACAGCAAACGTCGCTAGCGACAGTTTAATGAACAATCCTCGTTAATAGCGATAGGTTTACCAAAAACCGTCGTAAATTGTCTATAAATATTCGCGTTTTCGGTCTAATTTCCTCCAAACCACTTCACATCTACAATAAATTTTTCTCTCTTAGACGATTTTGGTTTCGATTTGAGGTAAGTTTTTTCGCTTCAATTCTTGGTAAATATCTAAGTGTTAGTTAAGATCATGAATAGTGTTATATTATTTAGATTGTAAGTTTTTTTTAAACGTCTGCTTATTCGTTTTCTTAAAAAGTACTAGAAATTTTTTTTTCCTCCTTAATTTCGTAATTAAAAATATACTTATATATAAATACTTTAAAATATCTTGTCACCATTTTTAGAATAAAGCATCCTACTAGTACTTGAAAATCCAAAGGGAGAAGTCAAACATGAAATCGTAAATCGTTTTACCAAACCTAAAAATCAATAAAAATGTTGAAAAGTATAGCCCATACTAAACCTCTCAAAAATCATAAAATAAAAATGTCGTAAAAATCTTTAACTTAAAATCATAAACTTAAATGCGGAAATAGAAGCGTTAGTCCTCGGGTTATGTGCACTGACAGTCCAGCAAGTCACTCGTCAAGACCTCCAATATCATTGCTATTTGTATCACCTGCATCAACACACCTAGTGAGTCTAAAGACTCAACACGTCCTATCTTTGATAACAAGTAATACATAATACAGTTAACATATAACAGTGAAAAATACTTGTACTTAAATATCATTTTCTTAATATGCATAAACTTTAAGCATAAACATTTTTCTAAAACATAAACATATCACATAAACATATTCATATTCATATTCATATCCATATTGGTATCCATATTCATGTTCGTGTTTGTTGAATTCAGATCGTGATTGTGACTCGTATTCTTGATCGTATTGGGCGATGGATCCATCAAAAAAGAAACCACAGTCTGGGCGGCGGGGGAGACCAGCAACACTCTCACCGGTTAACTGGGCCCTGGCCAACGTATTAACATATTCGTATTCGTATTCGTATCCGTATCCAAGGAAACACGATCGTCGGGCTCCTACTAGGACCATAACCCTCACGATATTTCCAACATATTCAGTAGTCACAATCCTTTCACATCCTTCAACATGTCGTATTTCTATCACTTATAAAAATGTGCATATAATAGCATTTTTATTTTGAAACCAAGCATGCAACATATTTTTTAAATGACCAATTTAACCCTTAATAATCCATGAACATTTAAAAATCATATTTCAACATATGAAAATTCATAAACATGTTACATAATCATATTAGCATATAAAACAACAAATAAGGCACTGTCATGATGTTTACTAATTTTCCGGTGTAAAAAGACTGTTTTACCCCTGGACGTGACATTTTTCGTTTTTGACGTTTTCTTAATTTTCTTGACTCTAACATGTCCCAAATAGTTATTTAAGCCTAAATTAAAATTCCCATAATTTTATTTAGCTTAAAAAAACTAGGCTTTTTAATTAATTCGTAATTGGACGTTTTTGAAGGCGGTTTAATTCCGAAAATCCCAAACTTTAATATAAAATTCCTAAATTCTAAATTTAGTCTTTTTATATTATTTTAGCCCTTATGAACCACGATTCGACCCCCGTGAACCATTTTTTCAATTTTAATGAGCTGAACACCCTAAATTGACACAAAATCTTCGACCCCGAGCCAACTTTCGATTTTATCGAGTCACCCCCGAACCATAATGAACTAGACCCTTACCAACACACTTAGGTACTCTACTGACCCATAAGAACCGACGAAAAACGTCCCAAACCACAAAAACGAGCCCCCTACTCCTCTACAATGAGCTGGCCGAGAATCCTTGTTGGACAAAGATTCTTGATCAAGCTTCAAGGCTCCTACCCACGAACCCAACCACCGAACCAACATTTTTTGCACTTACTTAGGACCCTAAGGACACACCCTGACCCAGCCCAGGCCCCCTGGACCGAGCCCACAAGTCTGCGACAAGCACAGAAGTTGCGTGCCCTCTATGACTCTTCTCGGGTAGGAGTCCTTGCTATCAAGGACTCCTCCCAGCCTCTTAGCTCGAGTCCTAGCATGGTCAGGACTCTTTCCTTGACTCCCTTCGACCTTGGCTAGCCCTTGGAACCAGCCAACGCCCAGCCTAGCCGTGAAGAATAAAAATCGAGCCCCTTGGACTTCATGACAGCAAAAAACGTACCAGCTTGTGTTCTTGTTCGTGTGTGGTGATTAGGGGTGTTTTAAGCATTTAAAATTCATGTAAAACAATACCCTAACACTTCCTAGACATGGCAGCCCCTTTTTGTACATAAACCACACAATTTGGATAAAAAATCCTACTTGAAACTTTTATGTTACATGCAAAAACGAAAATACAGAAAGTGTTACTTGTTTTGTAAACTTTTCTTTCATGAAAACAATACTATGATGTGATGATGGTTTGAAGGAAAGAGTAGGCGTGCCTTTGCGAGATTTACGCACGAAAAACCGTGGACGATGACGAAGAACGGAGCAAGACCTTTGGCTTGAATCACCCTTGGCACATTCTCGAAAATTCCTTCAATGTTTAAGCATGTGTGTGCCGTGTAGGGTGGGGCAATTTTTTCAGAATTGTGGCCGTGTGTTTGTGTAGGAGTTGTAGGTTTTTGGGGTGCTAATCATATATTATATAGCTTAATTAAATACTAACTAGGCTTTAGGCCTATTTAGCCTCTAAATTAAGCCCATTAGTCTAATTAGGATTTAAATAGAATATTAAAATAGTTTTTGGTAAAATAGTTTGTAGATTAAATAGCCGGGTTGCTAAAAAGTTCGCATTTTTGATGAAAAACCAACACCGATAAAATTTTCGTCCCGACGTATTAAATCATCTCAAAACCCCATATTTTCAAAAATAAGAAAAACCCCACAATCATATTTAAATAATTAAAAATAATTATTTAATAAAACATTTTACGTTTTTCAGCCATCGGTCTCAATTCTTCGATCGCAACTTGATTTTTCCTTAGAAATATAGTTTTATGCAAATGACAATTAAATCAACATGCATGTCACCTAAATAATTTAGCAACTAAATCAATTAATTACTTAATTTCATATTTTCTAGATTCGCATGCAGTTGGATTACATTGTCTTAATTTTGGACCTTACAATTCCTCCTCCCCTTAAATTAAATTTCGTCCTCGAAATTAGAACTTACCGAATAGATCTGGATAGCGACTCTTTAATTCCCTCTCGGTTTCCCAAGTAGCTTCTTCTTCCGAGTGATTCAGCCACTTGACATTGACCATTGGAATGACTTTATTTCGCAATCTTCTTTCTTGCCTTGCCAAGATTTGGACAGGTCTTTCTTCATAGGTCATGTTTGGAGTTAATTGAAGAGGTTCATAATTAAGTACATGTGACGGGTTCGACATGTACTTCCGCAGCATTGAAATATGGAATACATTGTGAACTCCTGAAAGTGCTGGTGGCAATGCCACTCGATAAGCTTGTGTCCTAATTCTCTCCAAAATTTCGAATGAACCGATAAATCTTGGACTTAGCTTGCCCTTCTTGCCAAATCTCATAACACCCTTCATGGGTGCTATCTTCACAAATACATGGTCGGCCACTGCAAACTCCAAGTCCCTTCGTCTTTTGTCCGCATAACTCGTTTGTAGGCTTTGCGCAGTCTTCATTCTATCCCGAATTTTGACTACAAGCTCGGCAATCTCTTCAATCACATCCGGACCAATCTCTCTTCTTTCCCCAACCTCGTCTCAATGAATAGGAGATCTACATTTTCTTCCATAAAGTGCCTCAAAAGGAGCCATCTCGATAGATGATTGGAAACTATTATTGTAGGTGAACTCCACTAGAGGTAACTTTGGTTCCCAACTGCCTTGGAAATCGATAATACATGCTCGCAGTAGATCTTCCAAAATCTGTATAACTCTTTCGGACTGACCATCGGTTTGAGGATGGAATGATGTACTGAATTATAACTTGGTCCCCATTGCTGCATGCAGACTGTTCCAAAAGACGACGTGAATCTCGAATCCCTGTCAGAAACAATAGATACTGGAATCCCAAGCAGACAAACTATCTCTCGGATGTACAAGTCGGCGTACTGTATGTTGGAAACTTAATTCCGGTGTTTGACAAAAGATAAACCAACTGAACTAAGCAACTGAATCCAGCTAACTGATCGACGCAACTAAAATATAACTGAACATATGTTTTCTCTATCAAGCTGCTCTTTCAGCTGAACATCTCTTCAGTCATTCTCGTCAACACCAGCTGATCTCTCAGCTGTACACGTCATCAGTTGAAAACGACAACCGAAAAATAGTAAAACTACCTGCGACTAGTAGTGGAACGCCGCATTTCAGAATGAGCAGTGTACGGCTGTCAGAGTATATCGACGTGTAAATCAACGATTAGAATATTCAAATATCCTTTAATGTTACCGTTGAGAGAGAAGGCTATAAATAATCGAAGGTAGCAGCCGAACACAATACGACCGATTTCAGCTATTACATTCTACTTGCTGTTACGCTGCTAAAATATCTACTCACATTCAGAAGCTAAAAGCTCACGTTTACTAGTTATATCAGTAGCATTCAAGGCTACATTCTCGAGCTTAAATAGCACTTTGTAATCTTTGATAGTTTTTCTAAGTTGTGCTAAGATCAGTTACCATCTGTAAAAGTGTTATATACTAAGAGTTTCAGTTGTGGCAAAGTGATAAGTCCAAACTGAAGTTGGTCAGTACAGTATCTTGTATTTGATCAAAGTATTTTAGTGGATATCCTATCTTCGTGATAGAAGGGGTGACGTAGGAGTTATTCAAGTCTCCGAACATTCAGAAACAAATTGTGTTATCTTTACTTCAGTTGTTACTTTTCATTTAGATAATCTATCTTTCAGTCAGTTTATTTTCCGCAATTGTTTCATTCAGTTTAATTGATTGTCATTGACCGACGGGATACCTAGTATCAGTTTGTAACAAAACTGAACTCATATTGTCGAAGAATATTTAAATTTGAGGAGTGTTTATTCAACTCCCCCTTCTAAACACTCTTTATTCGTTTAACCGATCCTTTCAAGTGGTATCAGAGCGGTTGTATCTCGTCTCAGAATATCTATACTCAAATTGTTCATTATGTCTTCATTCAACAAGATTCATATGTTCTCTAGAGAAGACTTCGATGATTGGAAGATCAGGATGCAGGCTCACCTAGCTGCACAAGATGATGATAAGTGGTACGTCATAACTGACAGACCCATGAAGATTTTGAAAGCCAACACAGCTGTTGCCATTACTGATGGGGCAACTCATCGTATAGAAAAGCCTAGAGAAGAATGGACCACAGAGGATAAAAGAAAAGCCAACTTGGATAATGTGGCAAAGGACATACTATACAAGACGTTGGATAAAGTAACTTTCAGCAAAATCAAAATGTGCAAGAAAACCAAAGAGATTTGGGAGAAGCTGATCCAGCTTTGCGAAGGGAACGAACAAACCAAAGAAAACAAACTTTCTGTTGCTGTTCAGAAGTTTGACAATATCAAAATGAGAGTTGGTGAAACGATGCATGATTATGATGAAAGAACCGGCTGCATCATCAATGAATTAAATGCACTTGGAAAAGTGTACACAAACAAAGAAGTTACATTGAAGATAATCAGAGGTCTTCCCAAGGAGTGGGACGTGAAGACCATGGCAATGAGGGAATCCAAGGATCTGAACAAAGTTGAGCTTCATGATCTATTTGCTGATTTGAAAGCCTACGAGTTTGAGCTGCAAACTCGAGAAGGAGAATCTTCTACTCCAGCAGCCACGACTGCCTTAGCTTCTGTTAGAACAGAACCAACTGGTTCAGTTGAAAAAGCTGCTGATCAACTAAGCAATGATGCCATGTCATTGTTCATCAAAAAGTTTGGAAGATTTATGAGGAAAAATCAAGGAAACTTTCAAAATAAATATCAAATAAACAATTCCAAGGAAGAATCAAACGCTAGCTAAAACTGTGGCAAACCAGGTCACTTCATTGTTGACTGTACCAAACCAAAGAAAGATAGTCAAGGCTCAACTGAAAGAAGAAAGAAACCATATTAGCACAAAAAGAGATCCAAAGATGATAAGAAGTTCTCCAGGGAGAAGCATGAAGTGCTCTTGGCTGAAGAGAGCAAATCAAAATGGGCAGACACTGACAGCGAGGGGTCAGAACCAGAAACTTCATGTAGTTCTAGTGACAATGAAGAGGAAGTGAAATGTCTGATGGCTGGTGACACAGAACTGGAGTCCAGCAGTCAACAGGTATTTGACTTTAGCTCAACTGATTTTACAAGAGAAGAACTTATTATATTGCATTATATGGTCCGTGAGTATCATAAGCTTGCCTTATCATTTGAAAAGGCCAGAGCAAAGCAAACTGATCATATTGACAATAAGACTAAAACTGATGAATCAGTTGACATGTTGAGTCTGAAAAAGGAGATTGCTGAACTCAATACTGAAAGAAGCAATGAGCAATTAATGATTCAAAAGTTAATGCTTGAAAATTCAAAGCAACTGAGCTTATTCAAGCTTGGAACAAATCATCAGTTGCATTGACTGATATACAGAACTCACATAAATCAGTTACTGATAAAATTGGTTTATAGTTCAGTAACCAAGATGAAATGTCTCTCAAAGATACTCGACCAAAACTGAATATGGATAAAGGGAAATACATTCAATTTGTCAAATCAGTTATGGTACAAGAACAAGCTGAGCCAAGTAAACTGGTTGAACAACCAACTGAAAGTATGAAGAAGGGCAAAAGATGTGGTATTGGTTATAGCCCAAAAGTTGTGATTGACTCACGAAGTCAGCCACCAAAAATTTATAGACAATTTACGACGATTTTAGAGAATATTAAGCGACGGTTTAATTTTTAAAATAGCGATGGTTTTAGATAATATTTAGCGACGGTTTTTTTAAAATCGTCACAATTTTAAAATAGCGACAGTTTAAACAAAAACCGTCGCTAACAGCAAACGTCGCTAGCGACAGTTTAATGAACAATCCTCGTTAATAGCGATAGGTTTACCAAAAACCGTCGTAAATTGTCTATAAATATTCGCGTTTTCGGTCTAATTTCCTCCAAACCACTTCACATCTACAATAAATTTTTCTCTCTTAGACGATTTTGGTTTCGATTTGAGGTAAGTTTTTTCGCTTCAATTCTTGGTAAATATCTAAGTGTTAGTTAAGATCATGAATAGTGTTATATTATTTAGATTGTAAGTTTTTTTTAAACGTCTGCTTATTCGTTTTCTTAAAAAGTACTAGAAATTTTTTTTCCTCCTTAATTTCGTAATTAAAAATATACTTATATATAAATACTTTAAAATATCTTGTCACCATTTTTAGAATAAAGCATCCTACTAGTACTTGAAAATCCAAAGGGAGAAGTCAAACATGAAATCGTAAATCGTTTTACCAAACCTAAAAATCAATAAAAATGTTGAAAAGTATAGCCCATACTAAACCTCTCAAAAATCATAAAATAAAAATGTCGTAAAAATCTTTAACTTAAAATCATAAACTTAAATGCGGAAATAGAAGCGTTAGTCCTCGGGTTATGTGCACTGACAGTCCAGCAAGTCACTCGTCAAGACCTCCAATATCATTGCTATTTGTATCACCTGCATCAACACACCTAGTGAGTCTAAAGACTCAACACGTCCTATCTTTGATAACAAGTAATACATAATACAGTTAACATATAACAGTGAAAAATACTTGTACTTAAATATCATTTTCTTAATATGCATAAACTTTAAGCATAAACATTTTTCTAAAACATAAACATATCACATAAACATATTCATATTCATATTCATATCCATATTGGTATCCATATTCATGTTCGTGTTTGTTGAATTCAGATCGTGATTGTGACTCGTATTCTTGATCGTATTGGGCGATGGATCCATCAAAAAAGAAACCACAGTCTGGGCGGCGGGGGAGACCAGCAACACTCTCACCGGTTAACTGGGCCCTGGCCAACGTATTAACATATTCGTATTCGTATTCGTATCCGTATCCAAGGAAACACGATCGTCGGGCTCCTACTAGGACCATAACCCTCACGATATTTCCAACATATTCAGTAGTCACAATCCTTTCACATCCTTCAACATGTCGTATTTCTATCACTTATAAAAATGTGCATATAATAGCATTTTTATTTTGAAACCAAGCATGCAACATATTTTTTAAATGACCAATTTAACCCTTAATAATCCATGAACATTTAAAAATCATATTTCAACATATGAAAATTCATAAACATGTTACATAATCATATTAGCATATAAAACAACAAATAAGGCACTGTCATGATGTTTACTAATTTTCCGGTGTAAAAAGACTGTTTTACCCCTGGACGTGACATTTTTCGTTTTTGACGTTTTCTTAATTTTCTTGACTCTAACATGTCCCAAATAGTTATTTAAGCCTAAATTAAAATTCCCATAATTTTATTTAGCTTAAAAAAACTAGGCTTTTTAATTAATTCGTAATTGGACGTTTTTGAAGGCGGTTTAATTCCGAAAATCCCAAACTTTAATATAAAATTCCTAAATTCTAAATTTAGTCTTTTTATATTATTTTAGCCCTTATGAACCACGATTCGACCCCCGTGAACCATTTTTTCAATTTTAATGAGCTGAACACCCTAAATTGACACAAAATCTTCGACCCCGAGCCAACTTTCGATTTTATCGAGTCACCCCCGAACCATAATGAACTAGACCCTTACCAACACACTTAGGTACTCTACTGACCCATAAGAACCGACGAAAAACGTCCCAAACCACAAAAACGAGCCCCCTACTCCTCTACAATGAGCTGGCCGAGAATCCTTGTTGGACAAAGATTCTTGATCAAGCTTCAAGGCTCCTACCCACGAACCCAACCACCGAACCAACATTTTTTGCACTTACTTAGGACCCTAAGGACACACCCTGACCCAGCCCAGGCCCCCTGGACCGAGCCCACAAGTCTGCGACAAGCACAGAAGTTGCGTGCCCTCTATGACTCTTCTCGGGTAGGAGTCCTTGCTATCAAGGACTCCTCCCAGCCTCTTAGCTCGAGTCCTAGCATGGTCAGGACTCTTTCCTTGACTCCCTTCGACCTTGGCTAGCCCTTGGAACCAGCCAACGCCCAGCCTAGCCGTGAAGAATAAAAATCGAGCCCCTTGGACTTCATGACAGCAAAAAACGTACCAGCTTGTGTTCTTGTTCGTGTGTGGTGATTAGGGGTGTTTTAAGCATTTAAAATTCATGTAAAACAATACCCTAACACTTCCTAGACATGGCAGCCCCTTTTTGTACATAAACCACACAATTTGGATAAAAAATCCTACTTGAAACTTTTATGTTACATGCAAAAACGAAAATACAGAAAGTGTTACTTGTTTTGTAAACTTTTCTTTCATGAAAACAATACTATGATGTGATGATGGTTTGAAGGAAAGAGTAGGCGTGCCTTTGCGAGATTTACGCACGAAAAACCGTGGACGATGACGAAGAACGGAGCAAGACCTTTGGCTTGAATCACCCTTGGCACATTCTCGAAAATTCCTTCAATGTTTAAGCATGTGTGTGCCGTGTAGGGTGGGGCAATTTTTTCAGAATTGTGGCCGTGTGTTTGTGTAGGAGTTGTAGGTTTTTGGGGTGCTAATCATATATTATATAGCTTAATTAAATACTAACTAGGCTTTAGGCCTATTTAGCCTCTAAATTAAGCCCATTAGTCTAATTAGGATTTAAATAGAATATTAAAATAGTTTTTGGTAAAATAGTTTGTAGATTAAATAGCCGGGTTGCTAAAAAGTTCGCATTTTTGATGAAAAACCAACACCGATAAAATTTTCGTCCCGACGTATTAAATCATCTCAAAACCCCATATTTTCAAAAATAAGAAAAACCCCACAATCATATTTAAATAATTAAAAATAATTATTTAATAAAACATTTTACGTTTTTCAGCCATCGGTCTCAATTCTTCGATCGCAACTTGATTTTTCCTTAGAAATATAGTTTTATGCAAATGACAATTAAATCAACATGCATGTCACCTAAATAATTTAGCAACTAAATCAATTAATTACTTAATTTCATATTTTCTAGATTCGCATGCAGTTGGATTACATTGTCTTAATTTTGGACCTTACAATTCCTCCTCCCCTTAAATTAAATTTCGTCCTCGAAATTAGAACTTACCGAATAGATCTGGATAGCGACTCTTTAATTCCCTCTCGGTTTCCCAAGTAGCTTCTTCTTCCGAGTGATTCAGCCACTTGACATTGACCATTGGAATGACTTTATTTCGCAATCTTCTTTCTTGCCTTGCCAAGATTTGGACAGGTCTTTCTTCATAGGTCATGTTTGGAGTTAATTGAAGAGGTTCATAATTAAGTACATGTGACGGGTTCGACATGTACTTCCGCAGCATTGAAATATGGAATACATTGTGAACTCCTGAAAGTGCTGGTGGCAATGCCACTCGATAAGCTTGTGTCCTAATTCTCTCCAAAATTTCGAATGAACCGATAAATCTTGGACTTAGCTTGCCCTTCTTGCCAAATCTCATAACACCCTTCATGGGTGCTATCTTCACAAATACATGGTCGGCCACTGCAAACTCCAAGTCCCTTCGTCTTTTGTCCGCATAACTCGTTTGTAGGCTTTGCGCAGTCTTCATTCTATCCCGAATTTTGACTACAAGCTCGGCAATCTCTTCAATCACATCCGGACCAATCTCTCTTCTTTCCCCAACCTCGTCTCAATGAATAGGAGATCTACATTTTCTTCCATAAAGTGCCTCAAAAGGAGCCATCTCGATAGATGATTGGAAACTATTATTGTAGGTGAACTCCACTAGAGGTAACTTTGGTTCCCAACTGCCTTGGAAATCGATAATACATGCTCGCAGTAGATCTTCCAAAATCTGTATAACTCTTTCGGACTGACCATCGGTTTGAGGATGGAATGATGTACTGAATTATAACTTGGTCCCCATTGCTGCATGCAGACTGTTCCAAAAGACGACGTGAATCTCGAATCCCTGTCAGAAACAATAGATACTGGAATCCCAAGCAGACAAACTATCTCTCGGATGTACAAGTCGGCGTACTGTATGTTGGAAACTTAATTCCGGTGTTTGACAAAAGATAAACCAACTGAACTAAGCAACTGAATCCAGCTAACTGATCGACGCAACTAAAATATAACTGAACATATGTTTTCTCTATCAAGCTGCTCTTTCAGCTGAACATCTCTTCAGTCATTCTCGTCAACACCAGCTGATCTCTCAGCTGTACACGTCATCAGTTGAAAACGACAACCGAAAAATAGTAAAACTACCTGCGACTAGTAGTGGAACGCCGCATTTCAGAATGAGCAGTGTACGGCTGTCAGAGTATATCGACGTGTAAATCAACGATTAGAATATTCAAATATCCTTTAATGTTACCGTTGAGAGAGAAGGCTATAAATAATCGAAGGTAGCAGCCGAACACAATACGACCGATTTCAGCTATTACATTCTACTTGCTGTTACGCTGCTAAAATATCTACTCACATTCAGAAGCTAAAAGCTCACGTTTACTAGTTATATCAGTAGCATTCAAGGCTACATTCTCGAGCTTAAATAGCACTTTGTAATCTTTGATAGTTTTTCTAAGTTGTGCTAAGATCAGTTACCATCTGTAAAAGTGTTATATACTAAGAGTTTCAGTTGTGGCAAAGTGATAAGTCCAAACTGAAGTTGGTCAGTACAGTATCTTGTATTTGATCAAAGTATTTTAGTGGATATCCTATCTTCGTGATAGAAGGGGTGACGTAGGAGTTATTCAAGTCTCCGAACATTCAGAAACAAATTGTGTTATCTTTACTTCAGTTGTTACTTTTCATTTAGATAATCTATCTTTCAGTCAGTTTATTTTCCGCAATTGTTTCATTCAGTTTAATTGATTGTCATTGACCGACGGGATACCTAGTATCAGTTTGTAACAAAACTGAACTCATATTGTCGAAGAATATTTAAATTTGAGGAGTGTTTATTCAACTCCCCCTTCTAAACACTCTTTATTCGTTTAACCGATCCTTTCAAGTGGTATCAGAGCGGTTGTATCTCGTCTCAGAATATCTATACTCAAATTGTTCATTATGTCTTCATTCAACAAGATTCATATGTTCTCTAGAGAAGACTTCGATGATTGGAAGATCAGGATGCAGGCTCACCTAGCTGCACAAGATGATGATAAGTGGTACGTCATAACTGACAGACCCATGAAGATTTTGAAAGCCAACACAGCTGTTGCCATTACTGATGGGGCAACTCATCGTATAGAAAAGCCTAGAGAAGAATGGACCACAGAGGATAAAAGAAAAGCCAACTTGGATAATGTGGCAAAGGACATACTATACAAGACGTTGGATAAAGTAACTTTCAGCAAAATCAAAATGTGCAAGAAAACCAAAGAGATTTGGGAGAAGCTGATCCAGCTTTGCGAAGGGAACGAACAAACCAAAGAAAACAAACTTTCTGTTGCTGTTCAGAAGTTTGACAATATCAAAATGAGAGTTGGTGAAACGATGCATGATTATGATGAAAGAACCGGCTGCATCATCAATGAATTAAATGCACTTGGAAAAGTGTACACAAACAAAGAAGTTACATTGAAGATAATCAGAGGTCTTCCCAAGGAGTGGGACGTGAAGACCATGGCAATGAGGGAATCCAAGGATCTGAACAAAGTTGAGCTTCATGATCTATTTGCTGATTTGAAAGCCTACGAGTTTGAGCTGCAAACTCGAGAAGGAGAATCTTCTACTCCAGCAGCCACGACTGCCTTAGCTTCTGTTAGAACAGAACCAACTGGTTCAGTTGAAAAAGCTGCTGATCAACTAAGCAATGATGCCATGTCATTGTTCATCAAAAAGTTTGGAAGATTTATGAGGAAAAATCAAGGAAACTTTCAAAATAAATATCAAATAAACAATTCCAAGGAAGAATCAAACGCTAGCTAAAACTGTGGCAAACCAGGTCACTTCATTGTTGACTGTACCAAACCAAAGAAAGATAGTCAAGGCTCAACTGAAAGAAGAAAGAAACCATATTAGCACAAAAAGAGATCCAAAGATGATAAGAAGTTCTCCAGGGAGAAGCATGAAGTGCTCTTGGCTGAAGAGAGCAAATCAAAATGGGCAGACACTGACAGCGAGGGGTCAGAACCAGAAACTTCATGTAGTTCTAGTGACAATGAAGAGGAAGTGAAATGTCTGATGGCTGGTGACACAGAACTGGAGTCCAGCAGTCAACAGGTATTTGACTTTAGCTCAACTGATTTTACAAGAGAAGAACTTATTATATTGCATTATATGGTCCGTGAGTATCATAAGCTTGCCTTATCATTTGAAAAGGCCAGAGCAAAGCAAACTGATCATATTGACAATAAGACTAAAACTGATGAATCAGTTGACATGTTGAGTCTGAAAAAGGAGATTGCTGAACTCAATACTGAAAGAAGCAATGAGCAATTAATGATTCAAAAGTTAATGCTTGAAAATTCAAAGCAACTGAGCTTATTCAAGCTTGGAACAAATCATCAGTTGCATTGACTGATATACAGAACTCACATAAATCAGTTACTGATAAAATTGGTTTATAGTTCAGTAACCAAGATGAAATGTCTCTCAAAGATACTCGACCAAAACTGAATATGGATAAAGGGAAATACATTCAATTTGTCAAATCAGTTATGGTACAAGAACAAGCTGAGCCAAGTAAACTGGTTGAACAACCAACTGAAAGTATGAAGAAGGGCAAAAGATGTGGTATTGGTTATAGCCCAAAAGTTGTGATTGACTCACGAAGTCAGCCACCAAAAATTTTCGACAAAATTACTCAAATGGCTAGTCATTACTATAACAAGAAGCCAGTTCAGAAAAGATACTGGCTGAACAATCAGTTGAAAAAGGTCAAATCACATGTTGTATCTTCTGCACACCATACACCAAGCACACACAGATCGGGAAAGACCGTCTGGAATACAGCAACTGGACGGTCAGTTAGACTGATCCAAGTATGGATTCCTAAAGGACTAATCAACTTTGGACCCAAATAGAAAAGGGTACCAGAATCTTATCTTGTGTGTGATTGCAGGTAACATGTACAAGCATTGAATCTATGTGGTACTTGGATAGTGGATGTTCACGCCACATGACAGGAGATTCAGACTTATTATCTCAACTGGTTAAGTACACTGGACCAAACATCAGTTTTGGAGATAATTCTAAAGGTAAAACTGTGGGTAAGGGTAAGCTTATCCATGGTAACTTCATCATTAATGACGTTTTATTAGTTGAAAATCTCAAGTATAATCTGATCAGCATCAGTCAATTATGCGATAATGGATTCTCAGTTCAGTTTGACAAACATTCTTGTTCAGTCAAAAGCTCAACTGAAGAGATCATCCTAACTGGCAAAAGGTGTGGAAACACTTACAAAGTCAGCTGGAATGATCAACCTTATGCACCAGTATGTTTTATTGCTTCAAAATCCTCTAAAAACTGGTTGTGGCATAAGAGATTAAACCACCTGAACTTCAAGTCTATTGCATATTTGAGTAACCACGATCTTGTTACTGGATTGCCCAAAATGGATTTTACCAAAAATAAAATTTGCTCAGCATGTCAATTTGGTAAAAAAATCAAATCTTCTTTTAAGAACAAGGGTCGTAAATCTTCTTCCCGATGCTTAGAGTTGTTACATATGGATCTATTTGGTCCAATACCAGTCATGAGCTTAGGGGGAATGAAATACATCTTGGTGGTTGTAGATGACTTTTCAAGATTCACTTGGGTTATATTTCTCAAGTCCAAAGACCAAACTGCAGCTCAACTGCTTAAGCTTTTCAAAAGATTATTAAATGAAAAATCAGTTGGAATTGAAAGAATCAGATCCAATCGAGGAACTGAATTTATCAATCAAATTCTTTCAAATTATTTAGAGAATACCGGAATCAAGCATAAGCTCTCAGCAGCTAGAACTCCACAGCAAAATGGTGTAGCTGAAAGGAGAAATTGGACCCTCAAAGAGGTTGCTAGAACAATGCTTGCTGATTCTATTATCTCTCAAAGGTTTTGGGCAGAGGCAGTGAACAATGCGTGTTACACTCAAAATAGATCAATGATTAATAAGAATCATATGAAAACACCTTATGAGATCTAGCATGGAAGAAAAAGTGTGGTTTCATATTTTAAAATATTCGGCTGCATATGTTTTATACTTGTCAATGGTAAAACTCATTTAAAAGCTTTTGATGCTAAATCCGCAGAAGGAATATTTCTTGGTTATTCTTCAGTGAGTAAAGCTTATAGAGTCTTCAACAAAAATACTTTAAATGTTGAGGAATCAATCCATGTTGTTTTTGATGAAACTGTACTAACTGATAAGCCAACTGATCAAGTTGAGCTAGCTGATAGATTTACAGATATAAGCTTGGATAATGATGATGATGAAGAAGACATCCATATTAATCAAAGCAACCTCCAAACACCTGAACCAGAAGTGTTAGATGAACCAGCTGAACCAGAAGCTGTTCCTAACGATCAGTTGATAGAGCAACCAAATGATATTCAGTTACCAACTGAAACCGCTCCAACTGAAACTAAAAACATTCAGTTTCCCACAGAAGCAGTTGCTGATTTAGAAGCAATAAACGCTGAACTCAGATGGAAGAAATCACATCGTCCAGAGTTGGTAATAGGTAATCCATCTGATCCAGTAAGAACAAGAAATCAGATGCTCAATCTATTCATTCATTCAGCTTTCGTATCACAACTAGAACCCAAGAAGACTGATGAAGCTCTTGCTGATCCAAACTGGATAAATGCAATGCAAGAGGAGCTAAATCAGTTTATCCATAACAATGTCTGGAACTTAGTTCCAAGACCAATTTCAAAAAATGTTATAGGTACAAAATGGGTGTACAGGAACAAACTGAACGAAGATGGTTCAGTTGTGCGCAACAAAGCAAGGCTAGTAGCACAAGGATATAAGCAAGAAGAAGGAATTGATTACGATGAGACATATGCACCAGTTGCAAGACTGGAGGCAATCAGAATATTCCTTGCCTATGCTTCATTCAAAAACTTAAAAGTCTATCAAATGGATGTAAAGAGTGCAATTCTGAATGGCCAGTTGCAGGAAGAAGTCTACGTTGAACAACCTTTAGATTTTATCAATCATCACCTTCCTGATCATGCCTACCATTTGAACAAAGCCTTATATGGTCTTAAGCAAGCTCCAAGAGCTTGTTATGAAACCCTTTCAAAATTTCTAACTGATCACGATTTTTCTGTTGGATCAGTTGATAAGACATTGTTCAAATTCTCCAAGAATGATCATATTCTACTCGTTCAAATTTATGTTGATGACATTATTTTTGGGTCAACTAACCCCAAATTATGCGAGAAATTCGCTAAGTTAATGCAGGAGAAATTTGAAATGAGCATGATGGGTGAACTGACATTCTTTCTTGGATTACAAGTGAAGCAACTGGAGTCGGGTACTTTCATTAGTCAAACTAGATACACGAAGAAATTACTGAAGAAGTTTGGCATGGAATCGTGTTCATCTGCAAGTACTCCCATGAGCTCATCAGTAAAAATGGACACTGATCAAGGGGGAATATCAGTTGAGACGACACTTTACAGAGGTTTAATAGGTTCATTATTGTATCTAACTGCTAGTCGTCCTGATATTGTATTTGCTGTATGTATGTGTGCTAGATTTCAAGCAAATCCTATGCAATCACATTTTACAGCTTCCAAGCGTATTTTGAAATATCTTAAGGACACACAAAATGTTGGGTTATGGTATTCTAAAGATTCATCTTTCAATTTAGTTGGATATTCAGATGCAGATTATACATGATGTAAGCTTGATCGTAAAAGTACTAGTGGATCATGTCAGTTTCTAGGGGAAAGACTGATCTCCTGGTTCAGTAAGAAGCAAACATCCATAGCAACTTCCCCAACTGAAGCAGAATATCTTGCTGCTGGAAGCTGCTGTGCTCAACTGCTCTGGATTCAGCAACAACTGAGAGATTATGGAATTGATGCTAAAGAATCGCCCATATTTTGTGATAATACAAGTACGATTGCTATCACCTACAATCCAGTTTTTCACTCCAGGACCAAGCACATAGATGTCAGGCATCACTTCATCAGAGATCGTGCCTTGAAGAAGAACATCAAACTGGAATACGTCTCAACTGAGCAGCAAGCAGCTGATATCTTCACCAAACCACTGGCTGAGACTAAGTTTTCTCATTTTCGCAATATACTTGGATTAATTGATTTATCCTAATAAGTTCTTGTTTTTGTCTTGGTTGTTAATTCTTCTGTCAGTTTTACTGTCTTTTACTGATCATTTAGTTAGTTCTTTATTTATATAACTCTCAACTGATGTCAGTTAATTTTCTATCAGTTCATTATATTCAGTACTTGTGCTTATGATTTACTTATCAACTGATGAAATCAAGTAATGCAGGAAAATAACATGACAGAGATAAACTGATAACATCATTTTATTCATTTGAATAAATTGTTGCGAATTACATCATACAATTCTTCCTGAACAAAAGCCCTCCACTTGGCCATCCATTGATTTAAATCTTAAGTAAAAGTCTTATGAAAGCTATCAGACTGAGCTATGAGCTCCAGGATCCTCCTCTCCTTGTAGAGCATCAGCTCGTAAATATTGTCTGGTTTGAAAATATTCACAGTATAGGCAACGTGCAAGCGTTCCCGATATTTCTCCAGTTTTTCCAGCAAAATGGGAGTGGTTGGCATCTCATTCTCCCAAAGAAACTGAAGTTCTTGGAGATTCTCCCAGTAGCGAAGAATTTGATGGAAAACATCATCTTCCATCTCAACCTTTCTCTTCTCCAGAGCTGCTTTCATGAAATCTTCAGCCATGTCCGGAGATTTTGAACTACTTGCACCTGCCATTTTCTTTTACTGAATATAATTTGCTAATATATTTGCGACTAACAGAGCTGCTCTTATTTATAGAACATGACAAAGAAGATGAAAGGACAATTTCATTATGACAGACGTTTACACTACTAAGCATCAAGATTTCTTTTAATTAATCTTGTTTATATTCTCGAAATGTTCTTTTATGCATCTATTAAGGGGGGATATTTGTTTTAAGAGGTTAACTGAGAAGACAATTGTTAGTCAATTCTCAACTGAGGACACAGTCTCACAACTGATCGTTCAGTTGAGTTTTTCACTAATCTTCTCATATAAGTTAACTAATTAACCATATTATATTCCAAATCAAGTGACGTGACTGTTTTTCAAGCATTAAATGCTATCCTTCAGCAAATGATTGGTGGAAACGTGACACCTTTTGAACCGTTTAAAGTACACACGCTTACAGCACACGTACACACGTTGTCATTCAAAATTTCTATGGACTAACACGTGTCCAGAATTTGAATAGTTACGTGCATATGTACCATTCCCTGCTCCATTTCAGTTTTTTTTTTTACGTTTATCTACAAACTCTTGAGAGCAAAAACAAATTTCATCCTTCTATTTTTTTTAGGAAATCATTCAGTCCCAAATGGCAAATAAAACTCCCGCTTATATGCTGAATGCAATGGCTATCAACTTCTTTCAAATGTCACAAATGTCAAGAACGTCTTTCAAAAACTCGAAATTGCTGGGTTAAGGACATTCTTGGGACAATCATCACAACAGATCTATCCCAAAGAACTTCAGGAATTCTACTCTAGCGGTATGATCAATTCTGATGGAAACATCGCTTCTACTATCAATGGTCAGTTGCTGACCATCTCTGAAGATTCTTTTGGAGAAATCTTTTCTTTACCGTCTGATGGACTGGCACACTTCTCTGATGTTAAAGCATCTGATGTTGAAGAAATGCAAACCTCACTTTCTGTTGATGGACATAAATCAAAGTTTTCGATCCAAAGAAGGAGCTGAAGCACGAGGTTCAGTTACTTGATGATATAGTCGCCAAAGGGATTTTGGCGAAAGCTGGATCTTTTGCTGCACTTACGTTGGAAAAATTTCAAGCCATTTCTATCATTATGGCTGAACGTAAACTCAACTGGAAGCATCTTATATTCAATATTTTAAAGAATATGTTTCTATCGTCCAAACAGTCCAAAGGCTTTGCAGTGCAACTGAGCTATCTACTGAAAGTGAAGGGGTTAGTGGCAGATGATTCAGAAAAATCATCCAAATTCAAAGTCTTCAATGCGAAGAATACTATGCCACTCAAGACCAAATTGGACATTTCTCATGCTCAGTACGTAAAGATAAAACAGGAGATTGAGACTCAACAGGCGGCTCCTAAATCAGTGAAAAAGGACAAGACTTTGGCTCAACTGAAGTCAGCAAAAAGGAAATTAGTTGTGGGTGAATCCGATTCAGAGAAAACTCATTCCCCAAAGAAACCGAGAACCCAAAGGATTAAACCAACAACTACAGAGGAATCTATTCCTACTGACAAGCTAATATCTTCAGATGCTCAGCAGCCAATTGAAGCAGTTCCTCTGAAGATCATCCCACCAGAAAAATCAGAAGGTGCAAAGAGAGAAACAGTTAGGATCAAAGCTCCTCTGATTAATATTATTCGTCCTACTGTTCTGGCACCTGCCCGACCCAAAGGCATCAATATTATAGAACGGGTGGATACTACTCGAACTGGTCTGGAAATTCCACACATCCTCAGTTCTGATAAAGGCAAGGGCAAATTGATTAAAGAGCCCAGGCCATCCAATCCCATTCAAACCCACATTGACCTTGTTTGGGATAAGGTTAATAATTTTGCAGCATCAAAACTTCAACCCTATGATGCTTGGACAGCCTTTCGTACTAATATTTTTGCCAAGCAACTGAGAAAGAAATCCCAGCTGAACAAGTTCATCAAACTGGAAGCTTTTGTCCTCAAGATGGTCAAAGATGCCACCATTGTTCAAGCTCTGGAGAGAAAAACATATTTGTTTGATCAAATGAGAGTCAAGAAGTTAGCACATATTATTTACAAACTAAAGGCTAACTACGTTTCAACAAATCCTACTGCCTATGCTGATCATGCGGTGATTACTCAGCTAGACACCGATCTGATTGGCTTGCTATCTCAGATAAAGTTTTGGGAAATTGATCAAGAGTTAGTCCTTCATAAAGGAGATCCAGACGATGATGAAGAGGAAATAGTTGAAGAACCACTCTCTCAGCAGAAAGAGTCATCCTCAGAACAAGCTATTATTCCAACTGAAGAGCCAGTTCATGATATGTCTCAATCACCTACTCGTGAACATCAAATGTACACTGAAGCAGAATTATCTTTCGCAAACATTGATGAAATTATTCAAGCAGTGGTGCAAGAATCCCAATTGAGTGAACCTATTTCTGATAAAGTTGATCACCCCGTTGATCAAATCAATCCAGAGGTTCCTATCTCTTCATAAGCACCAGTTCAACCAGATTTATCTGCTGAACAAGCTATTCCAACTGTTGTGCCAATTGATTCCCAAGATCATCTTCTAGAGGCACCAGTTTTGACTTCATCAGACTCTATTATTCCTCAAGGCAGCTCATCTGTTGATCAGAATCAACCTTCTCCGCCTCAAGTTCCAGAAGAAATTGCTGCAACAATCACTTCAGTTCAGAATGTTGCTGAAACAGTAGAATTTGACCAAGAGTTGGTTATATTTGATCAAACCACAAGAGGATCGGAAACCTCTCATCAGTCTCCTCCTCCATCCTCATTAGATTTTGATCTTGTCCTTGAAGAAATTCAGAATATGCAGAATAGTATGAATCAGATGCTCTCAGCCATCTCAAAGATTCATAATACACAACTGTCTCACACTTTAAAGTTGGAACACTCTCAACAGTTCAACTCCGAAAAGCTGAAGGCTATCCAAACTGATATTACCTCTCTCTCATCTGCAGTTGAAGAAATCCAGAAGAACAAGGGGATAGCCTTGAGTCTCACTACAACTCAAAACTCTATTAACAAACGAGTTGACAGTGTCGAGACACTCGTCTCCAGAAAGATAGATTTGCTACAAGTCGCAATGACCTCTGCTATCGAAAACATTTCCACTTCTGTCCGGCTTCTATCTACTGACGTTCGGAAATTATCTGTCAAGATGGAGCTATTTGACAAAAAGGGGGAAGAGCTCAAAGAGATTTTAGAACAACAGAAGAAATCTTAAAAAGCAGCAGTCTTTCTTGTATTTGTGAAGAATATGAGTTTAGTTGATCTACTTCTTATTTTATCTACTATGAGTTCAGTTCTTCGGTTTTCTTTTACTCTAGTTTTGTCAAAACACCATAAAGGGGGAAATTGTTGGAAACTTAATTCCGGTGTTTGACAAAAGATAAACCAACTGAACTAAGCAACTGAATCCAGCTAACTGATCGACGCAACTAAAATATAACTGAACAGGTGTTTTCTCTATCAAGCTGCTCTTTCAGCTGAACATCTCTTCAGTCATTCTCGTCAACTGACTCTTTACCAGCTGATCTCTTAGCTGTACACTTCATCAGTTGAAAACGACAACCGACAAATAGTACAACTACCTGCGACTAGTAGTGGAACAGCGCATTTCAGAATGAGCAGTTTACGATGTCAGAGTATATCGACGTGGAAATCAACGGTTAGAATATTCAAATATCCTTTAATGTTACCGTTGAGAGAGAAGCCTATAAATAATCGAAGGTAATAGCCGAAGAAAATACGACTGATTTCATCTATTACATTCTACTTGCTGTTACGCTGCTAAAATATCTACTCACATTCAGACGCTAAAAGCTCACGTTTACTAGTTATATCAGTATCATTCAAGGCTACATTCTCGAGCTTAAATAGCACTTTGTAATCTTTGATAGTTTTTCTAAGTTGTGCTAAGATCAGTTACCATCTGTAAAAGTGTTATATACTAAGAGTTTCAGTTGTGGCAAAGTGATAAGTCCAAACTGAAGTGGGTCAGTACAGTATCTTGTATTTGATCAAAGTCTTTTAGTGGATAACCTATCTTCGTGATAGAAGGGGTGACGTAGGAGTTATTCAAGTCTCCGAACATCCAGAAACAAATTGTGTTATCTTTACTTCAGTCGTTACTTTTCAGTTAGATACTCTATCTTTCAGTCAGTTTATTTTCCGCAACTGTTTCATTCAGTTTAACTGATTTTCATTGACCGACGGGATACCTAGTATCAGTTTGTAACAAAACTGAACTCATATTGTCGAAGAATATTTAAATTTGAGCAGTGTTTATTCAAACCCCCCCTTTCTAAACACTATTTATTCGTTTAACCGATCCTTTCACTGTATCATGGTGGAAGTCGTCTTAATAGGCAGAAAATGCGATAATTTAGTAAGACGATTAACTATCACCCATATAGCATTGAATCCCTTAACAGTCTTTGGCAATCCAACAACAAAGTCCATAGTGATATTTTCCCATTTCCACTCGGGAATAGGGAGTGGTTTTAATTTCCCCGCTGGTCTTTGATGCTCTGCCTTGACTTGTTGACAAGTCAAGCATTCATATACAAATCTCAGGATGTCCCTCTTCATGCCTGGCCACCAATATAATAGCTGCAAATCTCTGTACATCTTGGTCTTCCCGGATGGATGGAGTAAGGTGTGCCATGGGCTTCCTTCATAATAAGATCTCTCAAAGCCTCGTCACTAGTAACCCATAACCGATCTCGACAACGAACTATACCGTCCACCTCTGAATATAATTTCCGGCCCTTGGCTTCATATCTAGCTCTCCACTTTTGCAACTGCTCATCAGCGGACTGCCCATCACGAATTCTATCTCTCAACGTCGACTGTACTGATAGTGTGGCAAGATTAGGGGCCTCGCCCCTAGCATAGACTGTAAGCTCGAACCGCTGTATCTCGAACTGCAACAGTCCTTGGAGTGATAATTGAGTGATAACTGCTGCTTTTCTACTCAATGCATTTGCCACAACATTAGCTTTCCCCTGATGGTAGCTAATCTCACAGTCGTAGTCTTTCACTAACTCAAGCCATCTGCGATGTCTCATATTCAATTCCTTTTAGGTGAAGAAGTATTTCAAACTTTTATGGTCGGTGAAAATTTTGCACTTCTCCCCATAAAGGTAGTGTCTCCATATTTTTAAAGCAAAAACTACTGCTGCTAGCTCAAGATCATGAGTATGGTAGTTCTTCTCATGAATTTTCAGCTGCCTCGACGCATAGGCAATAACTCGGTTATTTTGCATAAGAACTACGCCCAAACCAAGTTTAGAAGCGTCGGTATAAAGCACATACTCCCCTTGCCCCGTTGGCATAGACAATACTGGCGCTGTAATCAGGGCTTGCTTCAGCTTATCAAAACTGTCTTGACACTCGGATCTCCAATAAACTTCGCATTCTTCTTAGTCAAAGATGTCAAGGGCACTGCAATAGATGAGAATCCCTTGATGAATTTGCGATAATAGCCAGCTAGTCCCAAGAAACTGCGAATCTCGGTAACACTCTTCGGTACTGGCCACTCTTTCACTGGCTCAATTTTATTTGGATTGACCTCCACTCCACTACTACAAATGATGTGGCCTAAGAATGCCACTCTATCAAGCCAAAACTCGCACTTTCTGAATTTCGGAAAAAGCTTTCTATCTTGTAGAACTTGCAGTGCTGTCCTCAAATATCGACAATGCTCCTCACTGCTCTTGGAATAGATCAATATGTCATCAATGAAGACTATAATAAACTGATCCAGGTACGGCTGAAATACGCGATTCATGATATCCATGAAAATCATTGGCGCATTGGTCAACCCGAATGGCATGACCATAAACTCATAGTGCCCATATCTCGTGCGGAATGCCGTCTTATGAACATCTGTCTCCTTTACTTTCAATTGATGGTATCCAGATCGCAGATCAATCTTGGAAAATATCAGTGCTCCTTGCAACTGGTCAAATAAATCTTCGATTCTTGGCAGTGGATAATTATTCTTGATAGTGACCCTATTGAGCTCTCGATAATCAATGCAAAGACGCATACTACCATCCTTCTTTTCACAAATAATACCGGCGCTCCCCATGGAGAATAACTAGGGCGAATGAAACCCCTGTCTAGCAATTCTTGGATTTGATCTTTTAGTTCTTTCATTTTAGCGGGTGCTAGACGATAAGGTGCTTTAGATATAGGAACAGTGCCCGGCATTAGATCAATGGAGAATTCCACTTCCCGGTCGGGTGGAATACCAAAAACGTCTGCAGGAAATACGCTAGGAAAATCTCTAACAATATAGACGTCCTCCACATTCTGACTGATAGGAGCATGCGTGGTAGTGACACATGATAGAAAAGCTTGACATCCATGCTTAATAAGCTTCGTTGCACATAGACAAGAGATGATGTGCGGCATTTGCTTGTTTCTCGCCGCCTCAAAAACAAAAGATTTGCCACTAGGCGGTCGAATAGACATTGATCGCTGACTAAAATCAATCGAATCTCCATTAGCTGATAGCCAATCCATCCCAAGTATAATATCAAATTCGGGCATAGGGAGTACAATAAGATCTGCCCTTACAACATCCTTGAATAAATGAAGCTCCAGATTCTTGACAATTTTAGACGTGAGCATCTGATCACCGGAAGGAATAGAAACTTTGAAACCCAAACCCATATCTTGAGGAGTAATTTTCAGTCTTTTGATGACGGTTTCGGATATAAAATGTGTAGCTCCCGAATCTAGCAATGCGTAGGTATGCTACACCTAGGATGATGATCCTCCATGCGGCGAAAAACGTCTTTTAAATCTTTTTGTGTCGAAAATTAAGGATTTACTATCATTAATTTCCCAAAGTTTAGGTGAAGATTCGTGTTGAACTTAGGTATTCTTGAAAAATTGCATTTTAGTCCTTCAATTTTCCGAAATTTGAATTCTTGACCCCATATTATCGAATTATTGCCAATAACTCCTGATATTATTTTCGAAAATTTTGATTCAGCCCTTCATGTTTCGAGAATTTCATTATTGATCTATAAAAAATTCAGAAATTGCACTTAGGTCACGTATCTTTCGATTTATTGCATTTCGGTCCCTTCAATTTCGGTAATTGCATGTTGATCCTTCCAAAATTCGAAATTCTCCCCAACGCCTTAATTATGATTTTCTTTAATTTTGGCCTTAAAACTTTTTATTCGGAATTGTTTCATCTTCATATAAATTAAGGCACAAAATTCATATAATTTTTTTATGGTTTCTAAAATCATAACTTAATCGACTAAGGTAGAACATGCAACTTAATTTCTACTAAGTTAGATCTTGTTCCCAATTCAATTCAAATAACCAATTTAACATTTCATGCAAATGAAAGCAATATAAAAATGTTAAATGACTAGGTTACCCGTGATGAGCGTAGTGTCTGCCTCTTCTTCAGCTTCCCCAGCATTCATCACATATGCTCGTCCCATGGTAGGTGCATTCTTCTTTGGGCAATCAGCTATTTTGTGCCCTTCTTCCTTGCATATGAAACACCTAGAAGTACCCCACATACATGGCCCATAGTGTAGGCGATTGCACTTCTTGCAGGTCTGCCCTTCTACTGGTTTTGGTGCTACCGGTGATGGCTTTTGTTGTCCTTGCTTCTTGACTTGACCTTGGGGCTTTTGAGGCCCTTGATGAAAGGGATCGATTTTAGGTGACCGGAAGCGCAACAAAAGCAACAAAATTTCGGAAATCATATTTTCTAGCATGAAATTTTCGGCCACCTTGTGTACTAGTGTGTAACATATACAAAAACACAAAAATGACATTCATAGTGTGTTTAGAAATTTACCTATCAATCTTAAAAGATTGATGTTGCCTCAAACTTAGTTGATATACAACTAAGCTCTTCAATGGCAAGACAATCTTCAAGCTTCCCTTTGAGCCCACCTTGCTCAAATATTAAGCCCACCACCAACTAGCTAGAACCACTCTAATTTTGCACTAGAAAAATTAGAGTATTTTTCTTTGAGAAGTGTATTGTTTTCTCAACCAAAATGAAGAGAAAAATTTGAGAGAATTGTGACTCTCATTTTCGGCCATAGCAAAGGTATAGGGGGGGGGGGGGGGGGGAGGGAGACTAGCCTTGGTATTGTAAAAGTTGTTGTTGGCATGTGTGACACATATCTTGATTATTGAGAAAGTTGTCTCCCAACTCTTCACTTCCCCATGAATGTTATTTATTTGATTTTTAACAATTAAAAATCCATGCACTTATTTTAATTATTTCAAACATATTTGAGACTAATTAAACATCACTTGAATTCATTCATGTCACTAGTTGAATAATTATTTTACTATTGGGCTCTACAAGACCCAATATGATTTAATTAATTCAACACTTGAATTAATTTAATTATTTGGACTCTACTAGGCCCACTAGTGTTAAATTAATTAAACACTTGAATTAATTTATTTTAGTCCATAATAATGTTTATGAAAATCACAATTTTCAAATACATTATTTATTTGACCAACTTTTAATTTAGGAACACTTCCACAAATTAAAAGTTACATTTCCCTCATAGAAGTCATACTTCTATTTTTCCTTACGCTTATAAACTCATTTATAAGCCGTTCAACACTTTGAACTATTTTAACTTCTCAACGGGATCTAGAAAGCTAGTACTTGTGTGGCCCTTAATGGTTCATTGATACAACTAGCCGTGGGTTCACATCTCCATGTGATTCGGACTAAACATGTCCTTATATGAGCATACCCCAATTGCTCCATTCTTAATTATCAACTCCTTGATAACAAGAACGTCAGAACTCAAGTCTGATAGATCCAACCAATCATGTTAAACGACTAGCAGCATCGCTTACATGATTCCCTAGGTATCAAATGATAGTGCCTGTAAGAACCATTCAATTATGGTTAGCTTACATGATTCCCTAGGTATCAAATGATAGTCCCTTCAACTCATATATCCCGACCGATTCGACAACCATTGTTTTATCGAGAGTTGTCAATGAATCGATACTATGTGTTATGTCGTAGTTGCATCGATGGTGTAATCTATGAAACCCCTTTCATAATTACCACCATACTCTGATCAGAGATTTCAACCTACATACACATGAGAACACATAGGATATCCATACCCGAAGGTAAGCGGTGAATCCCCGACTACAATGCATCGACTCCTATATGTTTCGACAGAACACCCAACCTTGCCACCAGATGACCCCATGAGAGTCGGTAAACAAGTCAAAGTGTAATTCTAGCACATAGAGTCTCAATGTTATCCCGGGTTATAAGGACTAATGTTGTACAACCATAAACTAGGACTTTTCCACTCGATAAGTGAGAACCACTTGGAAAGTCCTTTATGGAGGGTTGTTCAGTGCACTCTACCAAGAGCACCTATCTGCATGCTCGGACATCACAATGTCCCCTACCAATGAAACATGGTACTCACATCGCAGATAGTAGTCTCGAACTCGAGCGGCCTATATCCTTCTTAGTGGCAGGCTGAATCGACTAGGAACTGTTTAGAATATACAGTATTACAAATATGAGTTTCATGATACTCATCATATGAGCATCTCATATTCTTTCTACTATTTGTATATTCAAGGGCTTTATCTATGAAACTAGCATGTGTATACATATAAAGAAGTGCCAAAATGATAAATTCAAATATTATTAAAATAATTAATGTTTATACATAGAGTTTCATTGTGAACACTTGGCCAACACCTGGCTCGACGTGTACCTACTCTAACACTTGAGGTCTAGGAGGACCCGTATATGGCTTCTTGTTAGGCTGATTGTTATTCTGATGCTGTTTCCTCTTACGTTGTAACTCAAAATCGATGTCCTTCAAGGATTGCTCCGCCTGATATGCATAGGTAACTGCTGTAGCATAATTCCCAGTACACATCATCATAACCTTATCCCGAATGGTAGGTCGTAGGCCATCCATGAAATGTCTAAGCTTTTCTTCCGCATCCCTAGAAATAAGGGGTACAAAGTGACAACCCCTATCAAATTTTTTCACAAAATCAACAACAGATACGTCTCCCTGACGTAGAGTCATAAATTCCCTCTTTATCCGGCCTCTGACATCAGCAGTAAAGTATTTCTCATAGAATTTTGTCTTGAACTGTGCCCAAGTGAGTGTAGCAAGATCCACACCATGCTCGGCTCATTCCCACCATAAAGAAGCGTCATCTCAAAACAGATAAGTGATACACCTCACACGGTCAGCATCTCCCATGTCTAGATAGCAAAAGTGTATCTCGAGTGAACGAATCCAACTCTCAGCAGCAAAGGGATCCGTAATGCCAGAAAATTCCTTCGGCCCTAGCCTTCAGAAGTGATCATAAATTCATGCTGTGGCCTAGATGGCTGCTGTAGCTGTTGCTGCTGCATCTGCTGTAACTGCAGCTGTAGCTATTGCTGCTGTAACTGCTGCTGCTGTAACTATTGCTCGAAGAGACGAGCCATACCCTCTAATGCACGAGTAGCAGGATCCCCTGTAGGAGGGGGTGGTGGTGTTGGTGCATTTCTTTGACTATTCCCTCGACGATTAACACTGTTCTCTTCCTGATTCTCGATAACGGGTGCACGTCTAGGAGTCATTTTATCTGAACGTTTTCCAAATTCTAACGTAACCAACATGCATTTAAATCTAAGTCTTCTAATCATGAGTCATATCCTAGCTCATTTAGCAATTTAAGCATATAAAGAAATAAATATTCAAAAGCTAGTAAACATGTAACGTAAACATATTATTCATGTTATCAAGCAGGTAACATCATATTAAATCATATAAAGCATGTAAAACTTACAAATTGAGGCTTGACGACTGAACTTCTCGGCGCTGATGGTGGCACAACTCTTTACAGAACCTTTGCTCTGATACCAACTGAAACGTCTGCTTATTCATTTTCTTAAAAAGTACTAGAAATTTTTTTTTCACCTTAATCTTCATAATTAAAAATATACTTATATATAAAAACTTTAAAATATCTTGTCACAATTTTTAAAACAAAGCATCCTACTAGTACTTGAAAATCCAAAGGGAGAAGTCAAACATAAAATCGTAAATCGTTTTACCATACCTAAAAAGTAATAAATGTTGAAAAGTATAGCCCATACTAAACCTCTCAAAAAGCATAAAATGAAAATGTCGTAAAAATCTTTAACTTAAAATCATAAACTTAAATGCGGAAATAGAAGCGCTAGTCCTCGGGTTATGTGCACCGACAGTCCAGCGAGTCACTCGTCAAGACCTCCAATATCATTGCTATTTATATCACCTGTATCAACACACCTAGTGAGTCTAAAGACTCAACACGTCCTATCTTTGATAACAAGTAATACGTAATACAGTTAACATATAACAGTGAAAAGTACTTGTACTTAAAATATCATTTTCTTAATATGCATAAAATTTAAACATAAACATTTTTATAAAACATAAACATATCACATAAACATATTCATATTCATATCCATATTCGTATCCATATTCATGTCGTGTTTGTTGAATTCAGATCGTGATTGTGACTCGATTCTTGATCGTATTGGGCGATGGATCCATCAAAAAAGAAACCACAGTACTGGGTGGCGGGGGACACCAGCAACACTCTCACCGGTCAACTGGGACCTGGCCAACGTATTAACATATTCGTATTCGTATTCGTATCTGTATCCAATGAAACACGATTGTCAGGCTCCCACTGGGGCCATAACCCTCACGATATTTCCAACATATTCAGTAGTCACAATCCCTTCACATCCTTCAACATGTCGTATTTTCATCACTTATAAAAATATGCATATAATAGCATTTTTATTTTGAAACCAAGCATTCAACATATCTTTTAAATGAACAATTTAACCATTAATAATCCAAGAACATTTAAAAATCATATTTCAACATATAAAAATTCATAAACATGTTACATAATCATATTATCATATAAAACAGCAAATAGGGCACTGCCATGACGTTTACTAATTTTTCGGTGTAAAAAGACCGTTTTACCCCTGAACGTGACATTTTTCGTTTTTGACGTTTTCTTAATTTTCTTGACTTTAACATGTCCCAAATAGTTATTTAAGCCTAAATTAAAATTCCCATAATTTTATTTAGCTTAAAAAAACTAGGCTTTTAATTAATTCGTAATTGAACGTTTTTTAAGGCGTTTTAATTCCGAAAAATCCCAAACTTTAATATAAAATTCCTAAATTCTAAATTTATTCTTTTTATATTATTTTAGCCCTTATGAACCATGACTCGACCCCCGTGAACCATTTTTTTCAAATTTAATGAGCTAAAAACCCTAAATTGACACAAAATCTTCGACCTCGAGCCAACTTTCGATTTTATCGAGTCACCCCCAAACCATAATGAACCAGACCCTTATCAACACACTTAGGTACTCTACGGACCCATAAGAACACACAGAAAACTCCCCAAACCACAAAAACGAGCCCTCTACTCCTCTACCATGAGCGGGCCGAGAATCCTTGTTAAGGCTCCTACCCACGAACCCAACCACTGAACCAACATTTTGTGCACTTACGTAGGACCCTAAGGACACACCCTGACCCAGCCCAGGCCCCCTGGACCGAGCCCACAAGTCTGCGACAAGCACAGAAGTTGCGTGCCCTCCATGACTCTTCTCGGGTAGGAGTCCTTGCTGTCAAGGAGTCCTCCCAGCCTCTTAGCTCGAGTCCTAGCATGGCTAGGACTCTTCCCTTGACTCCCTCACGACCTTGGCTAGCCCTTGGAACCAGCCAACGCCCAGCCTAGCCATGAAGAACAAAAATCGAGCCCCTTGGACTTCATAACAGAAAAAAACGTACCAGTTTGTGTTCTTGTTCGTGTGTGGTGATTAGGGGGTGTTTTAAGCGTTTAAAATTCCTGTAAAACAACACCCTAACACTTCCTAGACATGGCAGCCCCTTTTTGTACATAAACAACACAATTTGGATCAAAAATCCTACTTGAAACTTTCATGTTACATGCAAAAACGAAAATACAGAAAGTGTTGCTTGTTTTGTAAACTTTCCTTTCATGAAAAACAATACTATGATGTGATGATGGTTTGAAGGAAAGAATAGGCGTGCATTTGCGAGATTCACACACGAAAAGCCGTTGACGATGACAAAGAACGGAGCAAGACCTTTGGCTTGAATCACCCTTGGCAAATTCTCGAAAATTCCTTCAATGTTTAAGCATGTGTGTGCCGTGTAGGGTGGGGCAATTTTTTCAGAATTGTGGCCATGTGTTTGTGTAGGAGTTGTAGGGTTTTGGGGTGCTATTCATATATTATATAGCTTAATTAAATACTAACTAGGCTTTAGGCTTATTAAGCCTCTAAATTAAGCTCATTAGTCTAATTATGATTTAAATAGAATATTAAAATTGTTTTTGGTAAAATAGTTTGTATATTAAATAGCCGGGTCGCTAAAAATGTTGGCATTTTTGATGAAAAACCAACACCGATAAAATTTTCGTCCCGACGTATTAAATCATCTCAAAACCCCATATTTTCAAAAATAAGAAAAACCCACAATCATATTTTAAATAATTAAAAATAATTATTTAATAAAACATTTTACGTTTTTCAGCCTTCGGTCTCCGTTTTTCGATCGCAACTTGAATTTTCCTTAGAAATATAGTTTTATGCAAATGACAATTAAATCATATTTAATATGAAATCATGAATGTCACCCAAATAATTTAGCAACTAAATCAATTAATTACTTAATTTAATATTTCCTAGATTTGCATGCAGTTGGATTACGTCGTCTTAATTTTGGACCTTACATTTTTGGTAGATTTATTAAATTATAAAAGTAAATTTTTTTTTAATTTTACTAAAAAAAATTAGTGATGGATTATGTCTAAACTATCGCTAATTCTAATTAGCGACGGCTTAGTCAAAAACCGTCGCTCACCCTTTTGTAATTTTAGCGACGATATATCATAAACCGTTGCAAATTAGCGACGGTGACCGTTTAAAACTATTGTCGTTGAACGCACTTTCAAGAACACAGTCAATTACAACAGTTTTAAATGAACTTTTAGCGTTTTTGTTGTAGTAAGTCTATGTTAAGTAAAAGTATTTTCACTGTTGCATGTGATTATATACGTATTATTTGTTATCAAGAATATGGTTTGCTGAGTTTTTAGACTCATTAGATGTGATCGATGCAGGTGAGTATGATGTTGATGCTACTGGAGGTCTTGATGGTTGATCTTACTGGACTGAAGGTGCACATAACCCGAGGACCAGCGCTAGATTTTCCGCATTATTATTATGACTTATGATTTTAAGTTTATGTTAAATATTTTTATGACTCTTATTATGCTTTTGAGTGGTTTTTGAGAGGTTGGTAGATTTATCTTTATTGCTAAGTTAGGATTTGCAAACATTTGACGATTTTATGCTTTGAACTATTTCTTTTTAATTTTTAAATATAGTTGGTTGTTTTATTTTTAAAATGGTGCAAAGTATTTTTAAGTATTTATATGTATAGTTGTAGTTTCAGCCGAGACTTCAATATATATATATATATATATATATATATATATATAAAATCTAGTACTTTTTAAGAAAACGAGTAGTGGACGTTTAAGGGATTTTATTGTAGCCAAAAATGATATTTTTTGTTCATGTTACCATCTTTTGAATTTGAGAAACTTGGTTCTTCAAGAAATTCAATTTTCTGGACAGCTCAATGGTCTCATTTGTAATTTTTCAAATCTTTTTCATCTTGATTTATCCTTCAATGAATTATCTAAAACTATGATTTTTTAAGTTTGATTGTGTATATTAGTTAATTAATTATATTTAAATACGAGTTAGAGTTTATAGTGGAAGTTGAATTGTCGTTAGACGAAAATTGAGTTGGTTGTTCGTGTATTCTATTGATTTGTATTAAAATGTAGGTTTACTTTCGATGAAGAAGTTTGTTCGAACGAAGGAAAATAGTTTGAAGTTTGCAATTTAAGCAATTCTATTGATTTTTGGGTTCATTGCATATGTTGGGAAGTAAAAAATCTCATACCTAAATTAATATAAATAGTATCTAATTTGAGCACACAATTATTTGATTTTACCCTTTAAATACTCCAATTCGATTATTTGAGTAAGTAAAAAATATATAATTTGAAGTTAATATTGAGTGACATTTTATAATGATATTTGTAAAGTAAAAATGTGTTATCTAAATTGGTACAAATAGTACCTAATTTGATTCTACGTATACTTGATTTTCCCTTTAAAGATTCAAATTCGATTATTTTGGGATGTCACAAAAAAATAGTTTGAAGTTAATATTGATTGTTTGATGGTTTCATTTCTGAAGTAAAAATAAAATACATAAATTGATTCAAAGAGTACATAATTAGAGTATACAACTTGATTTTACCCCCTAAATACTCATATCCAATTATTTAAGGATGCCAAAATTTATAATTTGAAGTTAATATTGAGTGGTATTTGATGATGACTTTAATGAAGTAAAAAATGTGATACAAAAATTAAAACGTCCATTACCTTTTTGTAACGTCCAAAAATCCAACTCACGTAAACCAGTTTCATGCAAATGATTCAAATTTCTTAATTATTTTATTTAATTTATTTTAAATGCTTACTTGATGTATATTATATGATTTAAGGTCTAATTGCATGATTTCATGAGCATTTAAGATTTTATCTGATTATTCAATAATAGACCAGGGAAAGGAGACAGAGGACGGTCAAGATAAAATAGTTTCAAGACTTATTAATTAGATTAAATTTGATTAATTTTTATAAAAAAATAGTAGAATCCAAATTGTTTTACGAGATGAGCACGATTTTATCCGGGAAGCCTGTTTTGGGTAAACGAGATATTTTAAAAAATCAAAATTATTATTTTTGAAAACTAATTTTTATAAACTTTTATTTTTCAATTAAATAAGTGTTATTGGGCCTAAATTATCTACGAATAATAGGTCTAATTGCTCATAAACTCAAAGGCCCAAAACTTAAGTCCATTAACATGCAAATTGAAATCTATAAAACAGAAACCTAGGGTCTTCTGGCAGCCCATATTACACAAGTTTTCAAAAAAATTGGAGAGCAAAAAAAAAAGAGTTTTCGTCGCCCGTTCGTCCTTTTTCGCACTCCACGCCAACTATCGTATATTCGAGAATTCTAAAACTCAAAGGCACGTTTCTAAATTCCTTTGACGCATCATTCAAATCGTATTATGCTTGTTTTATTTATTTTTGCATGAAAATATTGAAGCATGAACCGTTTAGATAGAACAAATAATTTCAAAGTTTTGACAATTTTACGCTTGTTCGAAAAACGTTATCAATTGCAAGGGATTGGCTACCAACATAAGATGTTTTTATGGGTGTAAGATGGAAGATTTGAGGTGAAAATGAGGGTTGTAATCGAGCTTGGATATGAAGAATAACCTAGGGTTTTCTAGGCTTCACGATTGGAAGATGGCACGACTAGGAGTGATAGTGCACCGGGACTCGTCCAGGGTTGGTTAGGGGCTAGGTGTGGGTCATGGTTCAGGGTTAGGAAGAGTCCTAGAAGGTCTAGGACTCATGGAAGGCAGCCAGGGAAGAGTCCACAAGGGGTAGGACTCTTCCCCATGCATACGGGTGGTGAGCTTGTTGGATCTGATGAAGAGCACCTTGAAGTGCTTCAAACAAAATATTCTCCAAGAGCTGCAATAGCCCATGTTCTAAGAATGTTTACACCAATGAATTAGATCGAGTTTGGTGTAGAACCAAGCAAAAAACACTCGAAATAATCATTCGTTAAGAAACACTGATATATTTGTATATCTTGTGTAACTGAATAAACAAAAGACTAGATTAGTTTTTTCATTCATTCGTTCAGTTATGGTGAGAACTGAACCAATGGATGGTCTAACTAATTAAATCAGTTTGAAAACGATAGTTAAAAAGTTAAGTACACAAGATATGTTTATGGATGTTCGGAGACTTCAACTGCTCCTACGTCACCCCTTCTACCACCTCGGGTAGGATTCACTAGAAGACTTTGATCTATACAACAACTTGTACAAACCCACCCAGCTTTGGACTTACCCACTGCCTTAACTGGACTCCTAGACTAGACTAAAGGCAGCACCTTCTAGTCAACACTTCTTTAACGTCTATGTGAGAAAGACTACATACACAAGTTTAACGTCTTTGTGAAAGATGGTATTTGAGTGGTTTTGAGAGTGAGTGTGTGTGTGTGTGTGAGAACTGAACAAGAATGTTCTCACACACTGAGGAAAAATGGCTTCTAAACTAAGCTGATACAACGATGAAGAGTTCCCTCTAGGCTTAAGTGCTTCTGAAAGCTGATATGCAACTGAGCGTGCCATTTCTGTTTTCCTTCTCAATTCTTTTCACTCTCGTATTTTTTCACTTCTTTGAGTCTTCACTGATCTTCTCTTTATATAGGTGGTAAAAACTGATCGTACAATAAGACTCATTTAAATTATCCGTTGCATTTGAATCAGCTCCTTGGACTTTGTGTCTCGTCTTTTTGACTGCCTTTCTGAAGCGCCTTGTCGTTAATGCTCTGATGCAACGACCATTATTGTCTTTTGTCTGGACAATGGCTTTGTACCTTCATGCACAGCAGGAATCCACTTAAATCAGCTTGTCTTGATCTGCAACGGATTGCTCCAAACTGATGTTCTGAACTGGTCTTCAGTTGGGCTCGTGAAATTAGTTGACTCATCAATTGAACTGATTTCACTATTGTTCAGTTGAACTGATCTTCAGTTGGGTTCTTCAGCAGTTGAACACTCCTTCAGCTGGCCGGTATTCTGAGGTTCTCCGGCTGAATCACCTATCGACTGAACAATCAGTTGAACTCTTTTACGATACATTAGTTTAACTAGTTCAATTTGGTTGATCATTTGATGCTTTCAATTGACGTCTTCGACATCTTCCGATTTGGCTCGTAACTGATTATTTCAGTTTCAGCTATCTGTGCACTAAGTTAGATTATTAAAAACAAACAAACAAATTTTGTTTTCATCAAAATTAAGATTACGAACATGAAATGTTGCAACAGAGCTGTGGCTAGGGTGGTTCACCGCTGGGTTGTGGCTGGCTAGGCTAGTCCAGTATGGTCTAGGGTAGGTGGCTAGGGGTCGTAGCAAAACCAGGTTTAGCCATGGTCCGTGGTGGCTCGAAGAGAGAAGGGCCGGGACTAGGAGGAGTCTTCCGCATAGGCTTCGTGCGCGGGCTGGGGTTAGGGTGCTGGTCTAGGAGGGTTTGACACGGGTCCAAGAGGGCTTGGGTCTGGTTTGGGCCAAGGTGTCTCGGCCATGGCTCGAGCAAATTGTGACGTGGCTCGAGGGGAGTGTGCTAGGGTTCGTTTGAAGGGTTAGGAGAAAAAAGGGTTCGAACCAGGGTTGTTAAGGAAATTACTTAAGAGTTTCGGTGATCGACAAAATCAAAACAATGCTTAACTCTTTCAGGAAACATCTGCAATATTTTTTTTATATCAGGAACCAGCTCAACCGTCTTATCTTTCAACCGCCTAGTCTTCAACCGATTGAATTTCAGACCGCCTACCTTTCAACCATTTGAAGCATAAGAAGTTCAATCTTCCCAACCGGCTGTTCAAAGACTTTATGCCGAACCATTAAAGAACTATTTATTGCTCACTTAATTAAAGACATTCTTTGATCGGTTCAGAACATTCAAATGGTTTTGCACCGCTACAAGTCAACCATGTTCTACATCAGTCCTGATATTGATCTGCATTTATGTCACTATCCCAGAAAAGAAAGATTACTTATATCCTACAAAATTCTGATGGTAAAAACAATTGCCATAAAAAAGTACTCAGCAGTAACTCTTCATGGAGCGGGATTCAAAGATGTGCTAGCAAAGATAACATTAAATGCTTTGTTGAAGAACATTTAATGTATTTACATCTGATAGTGACACATCATTCTAAGGTTACAGGTTAACGTTACTAATCTCTTTTCGACCGTTTGAATGACAGCTTATATAAGAAGAGCTGGAAGTATGCAATAGACATACAACAACCCGATACATAATCATCAAGCTTTAAACATTGTGATTATCTTCAAGTCTGCATACTTAAAGAATTTGAGCGCAATCAAATATCACATATTTAATCGCTCATCAAGCCGCACTCAACAGAAAATTATCTGATCATTCAAGGATCATTTCGTGCTACTAAAACATATTGTTTTACTTACATCAATAATCTTTTGGTTATTTGATTAATAATGGTGTCTAGTGAACTGAGGGATTTTAAAATCCAGAAGTGCAAAGTGATTACTAAGAGTTCCAAAACAGGTAGTGTGATAAGTTCTGATTGGAGTGGGCTGTTGCAAAGAGTTTTGTAAAACCAAAGTTTTTTAGTGGAATCCTTTCTACAGAGGAATAAAGGGTGACGTAAGAGTGTTTTCTCCGAACATCCATAAAATTCCCATGCCCTTACTTTCGCAAGCCTTTACATTTCAAATTATATCTTGTTGATTAGATTGCCAACCGGTTGAAACTATCATTAGAAATATTGAACCGTCTTCCGCACTTTTCAAGTGGTTCATATTTCTAATAGTTTGAGAAAATCTTTCAACCGTCTAAAAACGGTTGGATTTGTGAAAAATTTCTTTATGGGTCCTTAAGTTTAAATCTACAAAATGTGTATATTTTCTCATAAAATAAATGATTGAAGTTAGACTTTAATTACTTATAGTAAATTGTGATTTACAAGAAATTCAGTTATAAATAAATTAATTAGAAAGTGAACAAAGAGTTTGTCTACTTTGTTGATTTAATTTATAATCGTGGCGGTTAGTGATTGGATCAAGATATATAATATTGCATCAATTGATTATTTTGATAATTAATTGATGGTGTATGATATATGATATTATACATGAAAGATGATCAAAAGCCTAAGCCCAATTTTCTAGGTGTATGCTAGGATATTTTGTGTTGAATGATTGTAATAATTATCAATTTTTATAAGTGGACTTTGTTTATAGTCTGTTCCCGCCCCATGAGATGTATCTATATTTTCCATTGATTTTTTATTTTTAAAAATTAGTAAAGTGAAAATCAAGATTGGAAGATGGTGGGCCTTGATGATTATGAAGATCGAAGACATGTAAATATTGGAAGCTTATGTGATTATGCATTTGCATCCCATGCATTTCCTAGGATTGAACCTAGGCCCGTGTTTGGCTCACACGTGCCATTAGTGTTGGGAAGATTGATCATCCTTTTAAGTTTACTGTTTATAATATATGCGTGATATATTATAAATAATGAGTATGTGCATTGTTATTATGATAATAACACAGTTGCATGAATCCGACAAACTTACGATCAAACATGGCAAGCTTTTAAATAAAATTAATGATGAGACCTTTCAAAAATTAAAAACCCTCATTTGAATAAGATTCAAAATTAATATCAAGAGCCCTGGACGCCGGAAAGCTGTGACATCCATTGACATGGTGATATTAACTACGTTGAACTCCCATGATTTCGACTCATATTATTGAGGGAACTCATGGTGACCGTCCATTAAGGTTCAACATCGATGGGTAAGGATTGACACGTAAAGATGAACGATGTCATATTATTGGGTCATAATCAAACGTGATAAAAAATTTTACGTAGAGGGTTGCATTGAGATGCAATTGAAAACTACCCTTTATAAATTATGATTGGCTGAGAAACCTAAAATTCGTCTTGAATTCGGAAAGGATAGCATATACACTCACTGAGACGCCCCCCTCTTGAGGCTCCAACTAGCTGCACTCCTGAGGAATTGCATACTTGCAAGGATTGGTGTGACCATGACATGCGAGCCAAGTGTTACATGCAGGCTTCTATGAATGATGAGCTATAGAGGCGTTTTGAGAATGCAAATAATGTTGTTGACATTCATATGCATCTCAAAGAGATCTTTGGTGAGCAAACACGGCCTTTTCAGCATGCGACCATCAAGGAGCTAATCACTTTACGCATATGAGATGGGGTTCGGTCCATGAGCATGGCCTAAAGATGATTGGGCTTGTGGACAAGCTCATTGGCATAGATCTTGTGTTGCCATAAGAGTTGACCACTGACGTGTTGCTTTTGTCACTGCCTAGCTCATTTCATTCTTTTGTGGTGAATTTCAACATGAACAATCTAGAACCTACCCTTGAGGAGTTGGTGAATATGCTTGTTACGTTTGAGTCCACCATCAAGAAAGAGAAGTTGGTTCTTTATGTGGGTTCATCATCTGTTACGAAGAATGTTCCACATGGGATGGAAAAGAAGCGTTCTTTCCAACGTCCCAAAAATAACGTGCCCTTGAAGAGGCAATCTCTGAGTCCCATAATGGTAGCCATACCAGTTAAGGCTGACAAGACTGTTGATGTATGTCACACTGCAAGAAGCCTGGATATTTGAGGTGTAACCGCAGAGAATATCTTGCCCATAAAAGTTCTTGAAATGGTATTTTCTACATTAAAGTAAACATTTCAATTAACTCTACTTCTTGGGTATTAGATACCGGCTGTGGCTCGCATTACAGGTGATGAGAAGAAGTAGAAGACTTAGGTAATGTGAGACCTTCTTGAGGATGGGCAATGGAGCAAGAGTTGCTGCCAAGGTCGTAGGAGATGTTTACTTATTGTTGACCAATGATTTTAAGTTAATTTTGATAAATGTTTTGTTTGTACCTGAGTTGGTTAAAAACATTGTTTCAATTTCTATGCTTGATAAAGATGGATATTCTTGTTTATTTAGCAAATGTGTTTGCAATATTTACAAGAATGCATGTTTGATTGGTACGGGAGATCTTAAAAATGATCTCTACAACTTAAAATTTAAAGATATTCCACTAAACAATGTCCAAACAATAACAACAAAAAACAAGCGAAAACGAGATACTCTAAATTCGGCACAATTATGAAATGCTCGATTAGGACATATTTCCCTAAGAAGGATGAACAAGTTAGTTGGAGTAGGCATGTTTATATGTCTGATATTAATTCTCTCACGACTTGTGAATCCTGTCTGAAAGGAAAGATGACCAAAATTCCCTTTAAGGGCCAAAGGGTTATTGGATTTGATCCATACCGATGTGTGCAGTCCACTTAGCATCACCACTAAGTATGGACATGCCTACTTCATCACATTTACCGATGATTTTTTGAGGTATGGGTATGTGTATTTGATGAAATACAAATTTGAAGCCTTTGAAAGATTCAAAGAATTCAAAAATGAAGTGGAGAAACAATTGAGACGAAGCATCGGATCGAGGTGGTGAATACTTGAGAGCCGAGTTCCAAGAGTATCTTAGGGAAAATGGGTGGGATTCTCTCGCAGTGGACTCTGCCTGCTACACCGCAGTTGAATGGTGTTTCGGAGCATCGTAATCGGACTTTGATGGACATGGTTAGGTCTATGATGGTGTTCACGGAGTTGCCGCCATCCTTTTGGGGATATGCGCTTGAGACAGCGTGTAACGGCCCGAAAATTCGTGTTTGAAAATTTGCGGGAAATTTAAATTTTTCTTTTAAAATAAATGGAGTGCTTCATTCATACCAATAACTGATAAAATGTTTGCGTTCAAAATAGCAGCGGAAGAAATTAATACTTGCCAAATTAACAATTAAAAGTATTCAACAACTGATAAAATATTTGAGCATTAAAAATAAAATGTCAAGTGCTGAAACTGAGGTCCTCGGGTGCCACTACTACCGACCCAAGCTAGCTCACTGGTCCCCGCCCTCGGTCCCGACATCATCAGTACCTACAACAATCAAGTCTAGCGAGTCTAAAGACTCAACATGCATATATCGTAAATAACGAGTAAATAATATAGTAAAATTTGCATGGGATAAAACTATCATGTCATGAGGCATACGTGAAAATAACTTGTCATGAGCAATTATAATATGTGCATACTGAGCTGAAAAATCATAGTTAAAATGTTTGCTCCTTGGAGCCCTGTACTGAAATAGCTTGTAATAATTTTCTGGTGAGATTATGGTCTACGCAAGTGGTCCCTGAACTGAACTGAGCTGAGCTGACCGATACTGGGGACCGGACCGATACTGGGGATCGGATTTACGTCTGATCAGACTACTGCCACAGTACTGGGTGAAACAACTGAACTAACCGGTAACTGGTTACCGGACCGATACTGGGGACCGGATTTTATACTGATAGTAAAGTGACCACAAGAAATATCGCATAAATCTCAAAATTTGTATTTGCACGTAATATAATTAAATAACATAATTAAATATGAACAATTTCGATCTTCTTGCATTAAAATCATGTACTTGCGATATTTAAAAATACCTATATGGCTTGATCGAAGAGTGAAAGAAGATATAAACATGCCTTGGTTTGTTTTGACAGAAAACAAACGAAATAACGACGCGGCGCAGCGGAGACGGAGTGCTCTTCACTTTCTCACTTAATTCCTTTAAATCAAGCATGCACCAAAATTATTATAATAGCGTAAAAATCGTAAACGTGATGCATGAACATTTAAAAATATCATGATTTGTGCTCAGGGCGCTGCTAGGACCAAAATCTTACCCCGGGTGCAAAATGACCATTTTGCCCCTGGAAACCCAAAAATTATCGTTTCAACCCTAGACCTCTAAAATTGACCCGAAGCTTACCAAACTCCTTAAAATATCCCAAAATATTTTTAAAAGTATTCCTAGACGTAATTTCGAGCACATTTCATAACTTAACCGAATTGTTTTAAAACCTAGACCGGGGTCCCGATTTTAACCCGAATCGAACCAAAAAAATTTAACTAAAATTTTCCCATCTTTTTTTTACCATAATTTAAAAACATTATAATACTCCTAAACCAATGTCATTAGGCCCCTAACTCACGGCCAAAATCCTAGAACAAGCCAAACTCTCGGCCCCCTCTTTGTAAAATCATCTTCCAACACATGGTTACAATTCTTAAAATCTTTCGGTTCCCTAACCCCTCCACATGTCTAACCTTTTAATCTCATTCTTAAGGCTTTAAGGACCTCCTAAACCAAGCCCAACCCACGCGAGATGTTGCTGTAAAATCATACGCATAACCCGAGCAACTATTGCATTTCTTCCCTATCGAGCAACACCTCCAAGATCTGAACTTCTCCCTCGTCCAAGTGCCCGTGGTCCACTCCTAGTATCCTACTGGTCCTACTCAACCCGTGATACTGACCCCATGCAGCCCGAACGGCGTACAACTGAGAGGTAGCAACCCTGCGGCCACTCTCCAACTAACCCAGCCTCTCGGTTCTCCTTGCAGGCCGAGACCAGCCGCTCCCAGCCATCTCCCAGACCTTCCACGGACCAAAGAGGGTCAGCTTCAAGGCTTGGGTCAAGCCATGCACGGCCGGCTCTCCCTCACGACTCGATCTAACCCGTACGACCCTCAAACACTACTACTCGATCGGATCTGCTCACCAACACCTAAGCCTTATAAGACACAGTCTAGACAGTTCCTTACCAACCGAAAGTGGCAGTCCCTTGCATCAAAACTAAAAAAAACGTGAGCACAAAACATGGGGTGGCATGAATATGTGAAAACCGAACACAAAAGTCAAGAAAAGGACTGGATCGAAACTCTTTTGCATGCGCCAGCACATTCAGCAGTATATAAACGTGTGTGATCAGAAACAATGAATACCTCGCGTGCCTGTTAATAAATCTTGGACAAATGATTGAGAGCCAACAACCGAAGGAGGAAACTCTTTGCTTGGAGGAGAAAATGGTTTCACCGACACCTAGCAGCAGCCATTCACGAGGATGGATTGTGAGTGGAGGAGGTGTCGGCTAGATGCTTTAGGTTTAGGTTAAAAATGATTTAGGTGCTTAATTATATAATAAATTAGTAGTTAATGGGCCCTAAATTTGATTAATCAAAATCTTAAAAGAGTTTTAGCCCGACGAGCTTAAAAATAGGCCCATTAAATTCAAACACACTCTCGAAAAATATTTCGAGTTGGAAAGATTTTGAAAATAATAGCCGAACCATTAAAAAGTCCCCCGATTCGATAAAATTATCGTACCGCTAAAAATTAAAATCTGCGGGTAGAAATATCCAAAATTCCCATTTTTCAAAAATACACTTAAAAATGCTTTAACTTAATTTATAAAAATAATTCGAGAAATAAAAATAATTTTCCTGAAATTCTCCGGTCTCCGATCCTCGTTCGAACGTGAAATGCAACTTAAAAATCTTAACGCACGAACTTTTAAAATTTCATGAAACAAATCATATCATGCATTAATTATGCCTAGAATGCATAAAAATAATTAAACATAAATTAATGAAATAAACATGCTAAATTACCACTTCTTAAATAAATCTTTATTAGCTTATCTCAATACTCCATATCCAGTCCGGCCTCACTTATTTAATTGAAAAGGTAACAATTAAACTACTGCGTAAAATAAATAAATTTAAAGAAAGAATTTAAATACTCATACAATAAAATTAATTTTAATTTTAAACACTAGAATTATGCATGGCTTATACGGAGTCCAATTTACGGGTTCTACAATCCTTCCCCCCTTAAAAGAAATTTCGTCCTCGAAATTCGCTTATCCTTGATAAACAAAAAGTTTAGACTCTTAATTCTAGAATCCTAATAATCCACGCTTCCGATGCGCTACTCTGATAAGATAAATATTAAGCTGTCCTTACGTCTTCTCAATCCTAAATAAATTTGTCTACCAAAGTCCTCGTTTATGAATCGCAACTTAAAACAACTTATGGTGACTTAGTTTTATTCAACTATAGCCCCGAATTTTGACTTACCTCACAATTCCTCCTTCCAGAAATGGATGTCCGAACTTATCGCACCTTGCTTTTCTTATACTATACTCGTAATATTCATCGACTTATTATATTAGCATTTATGCAGTTCGACTTAAGAAACCTTTGTACAAGAATTTTCTGATCGACTTCTATTCTCAGTAGAACGCTTAGAGGTTATACATTATTTCAACCTCATAGTAGTATTAGCCTAAAATCCTTGAATCGAATCTTTATTTCACGGCACTAAACTTACGTAATTTATTATTTACAAGTGCATCCCGGATGTGAAATTGTTGTAAATCTTAAACCTCGAATAACGTCAATTCATAAAACTCAATTATACAACTTCGGCCTTCTACCTTAATAATAACACTTCTAGCATCAATTACCTACTCAAACTATCCTCTTCCCAATTACAATCTAGTTGAGGCCTAGGGCTCTGAACTTCCTCATTGGAACAAGTGTCGCATTCTTATGTATCCTTAATACTTACTTAATTCTAGCAAATAAACTTAATAAGTAAGCCCATGGTAGCATTAGACTAACTTTAATAAATCAATTTCACTTATAACCCATAGAATTTTAGAATCCTCGTATCAAGCTTTTAGATTCCTTATTTGATAAAAAAAATCTTAATATTCCTCAATTGATAACTTATATTGAACACAACTAATTCCCTTTTGTTTTTATTTCACCCAAAAATTTCCGTATGAACAATTATCCCATAAATTTGAAGTTCAAACTTACCTAATCCAAATAGCTTTGAATAAAATAATTCCAATACACATATCTGTTTAGTCCCAAGTTTGTTAATGACTTCGAAAATTTATCAAGACAAGGTGTCTACCTCACCTCTTACGCGCGTCTACCAATTAAACTAATCATCATCGTACCCAACTTTCCTAAAAATTTTAAATTCTCACAAGGTATAATCTTAACTGTTAAGATCATGACTAAACTTGTGACACATCAAACTTATGTTCTCAAAAATTTACTAACTCAATGTTTATCCTTATAACTTAACTAACCGATCAAATTTATCTTAAATCGTCATCACTTTAAATTCTTAATTTGCCACAACATGATTTCACTAACGCTTAAATTTTCACACCTAAGATTGATTCATCCTACAATGTCCTTGGTTACCATTCATTATAACATTATAACCCAAACATCTAAATATTCTATATCTCCTTCGAGTCTAAATAACCGAAAATTCATATCATTTGAACCGTTCAATTCTCACTTACTACTAAATAGGTTATCAAATTTCTTAAAATTGTAAAATTAATTCTTACTTTCCTCGAATATCATCCAACTTTTCCCTAAATCTCGAAATTCCACAATTACCCATTAGTCCTCAGTATTCCCAACTTCATTTTATAGATTTCTCGCATCATAAGGTTCAATAGCCTTAAGTTTATTAAACCCAAAATTAATTCTCATAACATGTCTTACATTTCTATAAATACTTAAAATTCTAATTCCTCAAAAGTCTGCATTAAATCCTTAAAATTTTGAAAATTGCAATCTGACTCTTACAGTTCTCCAAATTTACATTTTGGCCCTACAACTCTTCGAAATTTGTATCATTGTCCCCATAAAATTTTCCATCTTACCTTATTAAACTTTTAGATTCTCGAACTAGAAATTTAATCCCAAAATTTGGTAAATTCGAAAATAGTCCCTTAGAATTTTATTTTGAACCTAGGTCCTCAAATCATTGGTTAGGTCCTTAAAATTCTCAATTCCTACAATTCAATCCTTAAATCCAACTATGTAGAGCATGCATCCTAAATAAATTCTCATAATTAATCTTACATTTCCATAGATAATTAAAATCCTCAAATTGTACATTTATAATCCTAAAGATTCTCGTAGTCTTCGAATCGCTATTGCTTATATGAAATCCTCAAAAAAATTTACTCGACTAGCAACCAAGAACCATTAATAATTTCTTAGAAATTCTACAAGTCTCTAAAGCATTCATAATTTTTTTAAGTTTAACTTATGGCCCATAAGTAGAACATCGGTACTTCTAACCCCAAAAATTAATATAGTCAAATAATTTACGACCTCTCCTAATGCCCAAATAGCAAAATTCTTATTTATGTCCGGTGGGGGTGGAGTTGCATTTCCCACCTACCTCTGATGCTCACCGTCCTCATGACATCGCTCATCATCCCTCGCGCGCTAAACAAGGCGTCTAGGAGACGTATTGTTCCATACATAACCCATACGTGACCAACATGCATAATTCCATAATTTATTTAAATTTAAATACTGAACAATAAAATAAATTTGGACATAAAATATTTCATTAAAACACGCTGTTAAATAATTCATGCTTTAAATAAAATGCGTAAATGTAAAACTTACAGACCGAAGGCGTGACTTCATGAGCTTCTCGAGGTCAGTAGTAGTGCAACCCTATACAGAATCATTGCTCTGATACCAACTGTAACGGCCCGAAAATTCGTGCTTGAAAATTTGCGGGAAATTTAAAATTTTTCTTTTAAAATAAATGGAGTGCTTCATTCATACCAATAACTGATAAAATGTTTACGTTCAAAATAGCAGCGGAAGAAATTAATACTTGCCAAATTAACAAGTTAAAGTATTCAACAACTGATAAATATTTGAGCATTAAAAATAAAATGGCAAGTGCTAAAACTGAGGTCCTCGGGTGCCACTACTGCCGACCCAAGTTAGCTCACTGGTCCCCGCCCTCGGTCCCGACATCATCAGTACCTACAACAATCAAGTCTAGTGAGTCTAAAGACTCAACATGCATATATCATAATTAACGAGTAAATAATATAGTAAAATTTGCATGGGATAAAACTATCATGTCATGAAGCATACGTGAAAATAACTTGTCATGAGCAATTATAATACGTGCATACTGAGCTGAAAAATCATAGTTAAAATGTTTGCTCCTTGGAGCCCTGTACTGAAATAGCTTATAATAATTTTCTGGTGAGATTATGGTCTACGCAAGTGGTCCCTGAACTGAACTGAACTGAGCTGACCGATACTGGGGACCGGACCGATACTGGGGATCGGATTTACGTCTGATCAGACTACTGCCACAGTACTGGGTGAAACAACTGAACTAACCGGTAACTGGTTACCGGACCGATACTGGGGACCGGATTTTATACTGATAGTAAAGTGACCACAAGAAATATCGCATAAATCTCAAAATTTGTATTTGCACGTAATATAATTAAATAACATAATTAAATATGAACAATTTCGATCTTCTTGCATTAAAATCATGTACTTGCGATATTTAAAAATACCTATATGGCTTGATCGAAGAGTGAAAGAAGATATAAACATGCCTTGGTTTGTTTTGACAGAAAACAAACGAAATAACGACGCGGCGCGGCGGAGACGGAGTGCTCTTCACTTTCTCACTTAATTCCTTTAAATCAAGCATGCACCAAAATTATTATAATAGCGTAAAAATCATAAACGTGATGCATGAACATTTAAAAATATCATGATTTGTGCTCAGGGCGCTGCTAGGACCAAAATCTTATCCCGGGTGCAAAATGACCATTTTGCCCCTGGAAACCCAAAAATTATCGTTTCAATCCTAGACCTCTAAAATTGACCCGAAGCTTACCAAACTCCTTAAAATATCCCAAAATATTTTTAAAAGTATTCCTAGACGTAATTTCGAGCACATTTCATAACTTAACCGAATTGTTTTAAAACCTAGACCGGGGTCCCGATTTTAACCCGAATCGAACCAAAAAAATTTAACTAAAATTTTCCCATCTTTTTTTTACCATAATTTACAAACATTATAATACTCCTAAACCAATGTCATTAGGCCCCTAACTCACGGCCAAAATCCTAGAACAAGCCAAACTCTCGGCCCCCTATTTGTAAAATCATCTTCCAACACATGGTTACAATTCTTAAAATCTTTCGGTCCCCTAACCCCTCCACATGTCTAACCTTTTAATCTCATTCTTAAGGCTTTAAGGACCTCCTAAACCAAGCCCAACCCACGCGAGATGTTGCTGTAAAATCATACGCATAACCCGAGCAACTATTGCATTTCTTCCCTATCGAGCAACACCTCCAAGATCTGAACTTCTCCCTCGTCCAAGTGCCCGTGGTCCACTCCTAGTATCCTACTGGTCCTACTCAACCCGTGATACTGACCCCATGCAGCCCGAACGGCGTACAACCGAGAGGGAGCAAACCTGCGGCCACTCTCCAACTAACCCAGCCTCTCGGTTCTCCTTGCAGGCCGAGACCAGCCGCTCCCAGCCATCTCCTAGACCTTCCACGGACCCAAGAGGGTCAGCTTCAAGGCTTGGGTCAAGCCATGCACGGCCGGCTCTCCCTCACGACTCGATCTAACCCGTACGACCCTCAAACACTACTACTCGATCGGATCTGCTCACCAACACCTAAGCCTTATAAGACACAGTCTAGACAGTTCCTTACCAACCGAAAGTGGCAGTCCCTTGCATCAAAACTAAAAAAAACGTGAGCACAAAACATGGGGTGGCATGAATATGTGAAAACCGAACACAAAAGTCAAGAAAAGGACTAGATCGAAACTCTTTTGCATGCGCCAGCACATTCAGCAGTATATAAACGTGTGTGATGAGAAACAATGAATACCTCGCGTGCCTGTGAATAAATCTTGGACAAATGATTGAGAGCCAACAACCGAAGGAGGAAACTCTTTGCTTGGAGGAGAAAATGGTTTCACCGACACCTAGCAGCAGCCATTCACGAGGATGGATTGTGAGTGGAGGAGGTGTCGGCTAGATGCTTTAGGTTTAGGTTAAAAATGATTTAGGTACTTAATTATATAATAAATTAGTAGTTAATGGGCCCTAAATTTGATTAATCAAAAGCTTAAAAGAGTTTTAGCTCGACGAGCTTAAAAATAGGCCCATTAAATTCAAACACACTCTCGAAAAATATTTCGAGTTGGAAAGATTTTGAAAATAATAGCCGAACCATTAAAAAGTCCCCCGATTCGATAAAATTATTGTACCGCTAAAAATTAAAATCTGCGGGTAGAAATATCCAAAATTCCCATTTTTCAAAAATACACTTAAAAATGCTTTAACTTAATTTATAAAAATAATTCGAGAAATAAAAATAATTTTCCTGAAATTCTCCGGTCTCCGATCCTCGTTCGAACGTGAAGTGCAACTTAAAAATCTTTATGCACGAACTTTTAAAATTTCATGAAACAAATCATATCATGCATGAATTATGCCTAGAATGCATAAAAATAATTAAACATAAATTAATGAAATAAACATGCTAAATTACCACTTCTTAAATAAATCTTTATTAGCTTATCTCAATACTCCATCTCCAGTCCGGCCTCACTTATTTAATTGAAAAGGTAACAATTAAACTACTGCGTAAAATAAATAAATTTAAAGAAAAGAATTTAAATACTCATACAATAAAATTCATTTTAATTTTAAACACTAGAATTATGCATGGCTTATACGGAGTCCAATTTACGGGTTCTACACAGCGGCACTGTTGTTGAACAATATATGTTCATTCAAAAGCAGTTGATAAGACACCATATGAGATATGGATGGGTAAGCCTCCAAAATATTCTTATCTTAGAATATGGGGATGCACTGCTTATGTGAAGCAGGTAGAGGGAGATAAATTGGATAGTCGACCTATTTTATGTTACTTTGTGGGATATCCAAGGAATTCATTTGGATACTATTTCTATCATCCTCAAGAAACAAAGGCGTTTGCTTCTAGGAATGCAGCCTTTTTGGAAAATGAATTTCTAGTAGATAGAAAATGGGAGATGATAGAACTCGATGAGGTTTGAGAGACACCCACGATTTTATAACCCACACCCGAAGAGCCAATTAAGGAGATACAAGCTCCTAGAAGATCCGAGAGAGTCTCGAGACCACCTATGAGGTTTGGTCTGCTTCTTGAAGAGGGCCATGATGAGTCTAACCATGGATGTGATCCAATGACCTTCAAAGATGCGTTATCTGATGCCGATTCATCCAAGTGGCTTGAAGCTATGGAATCTGAGATGAATTACATGCATTCGAACCAAGTATTGAATCTTGTGGATCCACCTGAGGGAAATGTTCTCATAGGGTGCAAATGGATTTAAAAGAGGAGACTTGAGGCGGATGGGAAGGTATTGATCTTCAATGCACGATTGGTGGCAAAAGGATATACTCAAAGACAAGGAGTTGACTTTGAGGAAACATTTTCTCCAGTTGCAATGTTCAAGTATATAAGGATATTGCTAGCCATAGCTTCATGGTATGACTATGAGATATGGCAGATGGATGTAAAGACAGTCTTTCTTAATGGAGATAATAAGGAAGAGATTTACATGTCTCAACCTGAAGGGTTTACATCTATCAGAAGTGAGCATATGGTATACAAACTTCAGGGATCTATTTATGGTCTAAAGCAGGTATCTAGGATTTGGAACCTCATATTCGATAGTACAATGAAGAGTTTGGTTTTACTAAGAAACTTGAGGAACTTTGTGTGTATAAAAAGGTCAGTGGGAGTGCTGTGACATTCCTGGTACTTTATTTTGATGACATTCTAGTCATTGGGAATGACTGCAGCAAAGGAGGTTGTTTGGTTAAGGAATTTCGTCCAAGAGTTGGGCGTCATTCCTAATTCATTTGCTCATGTCCCAGTGTTTTGTGACAACACGGGGGCCATAGTTCAGGGGATCCAAGGTCTCATCAAAAATCCAAACATGTATTGAAAAAGTGCCACATCCTCCGAGAGATTTTGAAAAGAGGAGAAGTGTCGATTGACAAATTCGGCTCCGTAGATAATGTTGTTGATTCACTAACTAAGCCTTTACCTGGACCATTATTCGAGAAGCATCGCGAATCACTAGGTTGAAGCATATGGGCAGTTGGCTCTAGAGAAAATGAGAGATTGTTAGAGTAGGTGCCCGTCGAGCTAAGTGTTGGCCGAGGGTTCACATTGAAACTCTATGTATAAACAATCTTTATTTTAATAATATTTGAAATTATTGTTTTGACAAATCTTTATCTGTATACCCATGCTTATTGCATAGATAAAGTTCTTGAATATACAAATAGTAGAAAGAATATGAGATGCTCATATGATGAGTATCATGAAAATCATGTTTGGAATACTGTATATTCTAAACAGTTTCCAGTCGATCCAGCCGTCGCTAAGAAGGATAAAGGCCGCTCGAGTTTGAGACTAGTATCTACGATGTGAGTACCATGTTTCATTGGTAGGGAACATTGTGATGTCCGAGCATGCAGATAGGTGCTCCTTGTAGAGTGCACTGAACAACCCTCCCTAAAGGACTTTCGAAGTGGTTCTCACTTATCGAGTGGAAACGTCCTAGTTTATGGTTGTACACCATTAGTCCTTATGACTCGAGACAACATTGTGACTCTATGTGCTAGCATTGCACTTTGACTTGTTTACCGACTCATATGGGGTCATCAAGTGGCAAGGTTGGGTTTTTTGTTGAAACATATAGGAGTATATGCATTGTAGTCGGGGATTCACCGCTTACCTTCGGATATGGATATCCTATGTGATCTCATGTATATTTAGTTTGAAATCTCTTATCAGAATGTTGGAATACACCATCGATGCAACTACATGACACATAGTATCGATTTTTTGACAGCTCTCGATATACCAGCGGTTGTCAAATCGGTCGAGATATATGAGATGAAGGGACCGTACTGTATGCTAACCATAATGAAATGGTTCTTGCAGGCACTATCATTTGATACCTAGGGAATCATGTAAGCGATGCTGCTAGGCGTTTAACATGATTGGTTGGGTACTATCAGACTTGAGTTCTGATGTTCTTATTATCAAAGAGTTGATAAATAAAAATGGAGCAATTGGGGTATGCTCATATAAGGACATGTTTAGTCCTGAATCATATTGAGATATGAACTCACTACTATTTGTATCATTGAACCATTGAGGGCCACACAAATAATAGCTTTCTAGATCCCGTTGAGAAAAAAAATTTGTTCAATATGTTGAACGGCTTATAAAAGGAGTTTATAAGCAAAAGAAAAAATTAGAAGTATGACTTATATATGGAGAATGTAACTTTTAATTTGTGGAAGTGTTCCTAAATTAAAAGTTGCCAAATAAATAATGTATTTGAAAATTGTGATTTTCATAAACATTATTATGGACTAAATTAAATTAATTCAAGTGTTGAATTAATTAAACACTAGTGGACCTAGTAGAGTCCAAATAATTAAATAAATTCAAGTGTTGAATTAATTAAATAACATTGGTTCTTGTAGAGATCAATTGGAAATAATTATTCAACTAGTGGGCTTGAGTAAATTCAAAGCAAAGTTTAATTAATCTCAAAAGTGTTTGAGATAATTAAATAAAAGTCCATGGACTTTGTAATTGTTACAAGCCCAAATAAATTGCATACTTGGAAGGTGCAAGGTTGTGAGTCAACTTTTTAAATTAAATGCTAGCATGCCTTTGTGATACACAACCCTTTTTACACAACCAAAAAAAGGCTCCCCCATTTCCTTCTCTCCTCATGGCCAAAATTTCCTCTCAAGTTTTTCAAATTTTTGCTTCTTCATTTTGATGATTTGAAAGCAAACTTTTCAAAGAAAAATGCCTTACATTTTCTAGTGCAAGTGTAAGATGGTTCTAGCTTGTTGGTGATGGGCTTGATTGAGCAAAGAGTGCTCAAGGGAAGCTTGTAGACTTGTCTACCATTGAAAAACTAAGTTGTTTATCATCTTAGTTGGAGTCATCATCAATCTTTAAGATTGATAGGTAAAACACTTAACATCCTATGTATGGTTTGTGTTTTTGTATTTGCTACACAATGGTGAGGAGTGCTTAGCTTTTCTCTTGTAAATGATATTTTAAAACTTCCGTTGCGCATTCTTGGCACCTGTAAATGATTCACTTTCATTAAGTTCAACCCGCACTTTGAAATCTTTGAAAAACATCTTATTTCTTATTGATTGGAAACACCCAAAATCTCATAGAAAATCATCAACGAACGAGACAAAGTGTCTCGCTCATCCTAGGGATACCTCTGTGCTTGTCAGACATTTGAATGAATCATCTCCAATATGTTTTTGCTTCTGGAAGTAGAAGTGTCAAACTTTAATTTGTGTTCTTTATTGGTAACACAATGCTCACAAAAGTGTCATGACACTTTTGTAAGCCCCTATAACAACTTCCGTTCTGAGAGAATTTTTAACTCTTGTGAAATTTACATCGTCAATTCTATAAATTTACATCGTCAATTCTTCTTCTGAAATATTCGATGAAACTGCTAGTTCTGCCTCTATGTTTGTTTCTCCCAAAAGTATATACATATTTGCAACAACCTTTTATGCCTTCATAACCACAAGCGCACATTTCATAATTTTCAAGATCTCGATACAGGTTTTTCTCTCAATATCATCCAATTGACCCAAGAACAAAAGATTATTCGTCATTCTCTTTGCATGTCATGCCTCTTGTATGGTACAAATGGTGTCATAAAACTATTTTATTTTGATGGTACCGATCCCATCGATTTCCATGGCATGATCATTTCCCATAAATACAGCTCCTCCTGAGGCTGGTTCATACTGATCGAACCATTCTCTTAGAGACATCATGTGCTACGCCGTTCCTGAATCCATGTGTCACGAAGTTTGTGTCTGTCATCTGCAAATGTTGCAGCTTTGCTGAATAATATTTCACCACCACCTAAAATACTGTTCACATTTCCTTGAGAACCCTTCTTGATACTCGTACAGTACTCTTTCTGGAAGTGCCATTACGATCATATTTAAATTAGTGAATATTTTTCTTCTTACTTCTTGATTTTGATATACCTCGTCTTTGGCTCCCACTGGAGTCACGATTTATAAATCTCCTTCTGATCATTGCTAAAGTCTCTGCCTCTATCTAATTTACCAATCTCTCTTCCTTATTTTTGTGTTGGCTTTCTACTCCGAGATCCTCAGTTAAAATATCTTCGAATTTTAAATATCTCATAAAGATATGGTTGGTTAAGTTAATGATAAGTTAATCACATGAATCGGGTATACTTTGAAGTAGAAGCTTTGCATATTCATTTTCTCTTATTTTATATCCCCACATAGGTGAATTTGGCAAATAGAGTATTTATTATATTGATATGGTCGTTCATCGATGAGGATTCTACTATCCGAAGAATATAAAGCCTTCTGTTGGAACATTTCATGTTCGCAATCTTGATTTTGATGTTAACAAAACTTGTTATTGTGTTTCTAATATATTTACTCCAGTATGAAGTTATTAACACAAGAAAGAATCTGAAACTGAATTTAGCCAATCTGAATTTCTGGCGAATTTGGTGTTTTGATGATATCTCTCTGCTGGATAATTCAAATGACCTTCCGCCAACTTGACCGACCAGAAAATTTGATTTGGAACAAGTCTTATTTCATATCAGTTGGGCAAAATTGGATGTTATATAGGAAAAACCGTTCGCTGAATGACCAAAATGATTGCATGAAAACAACAATCAGTTGGGTATGAACATTTGCGGTATTTTGGTCATATCTCTCAGCTCGGCTAGACAATGAAGCGATTCAGTATGTGTTGGAAAGATAACACAATCATCTACAAATAATCTTCAGAAGTCAAAGTCTGAATTGAAGCATAAGATGCTGATAAATGACGATGAAACTACTGGATTTGCACAAACTGAAATCAGCAAACTTCCGCACACCACATTGAGTTGCTGACCAGTTCAGTTTCAACCGCTGACCAGTTCAATCATTGAGCATTTTCAACCACTGACTAATTTCACCCGCTGATCGATTTCAACTGCTAACTAACCATTGATCAGTTCAACTATTGAACGACCATTTTAAACTCGAGAAAATGTCTAGCAAGGCGAACTTGACGGTTGCAATTTCAGAAACATACAGAAACTTTCTAAACGGTCATGTTCTTGTGTCTAACGTATATATCATTGTTGAGACCTATAAATACAACATCTTGAATATCAAACAGGAGCTTTTAAAAGAGATTCAAAGCATGGGCGGTTAGCATGAAGAAATTTTCTAGTTGAGAGCACAAGCTCTCGTGTGAGGATACATTTGAGATGTACACTGTAAAAGATAAATTCATCACACACAATCACTCACACATAAACAATAGAGTTGAACTTCAAAGTTTAGTTGATTGAGTCTTCACAAAAAAACCTTAAAGATTGTGTTTGTAGTCTTGGCATTAGAGACGTTAAACATTATGCAAATTGAGAGGTGGTGGCCTACAATCAAGAGTGTGCTAGAAGTTTCAATTAGGCAAGAGATAAGTCCTAAATTAAAATGGGTTTGTACAATGTGTTATATAAATCAAAGTCTTCTAGTGGATCCTTACCAAGGGGAAGTAGGGGTGACATATAAGTTGTTAATCTCCGAACATCCACAAACAAATTCGTGTCTATTTATTTATTGCATTTATTTATCATTTCCACCATTTTTAAAAATACATTGTTGAAGCATTTTATGTGTTCTTCAAATACCAAAATATTGCATACCAAGATTTGATAAAATGCTTCAACCAAAATATTTTTACTTATTCAACTTGCATATATTTTAAGTGCTTCACAAAATGTTTAATCGGTTTCCACGAAGGATTATTTTGAGTGTTTTCAACTTTGAAAACCAAACTCGATTTAATTCATTGATATTAAATATTTCGAGAACCGAGCTATTGTAGCCCAACGATAATCCCCCTAATCGATCCTGTCACTTCTTTTTAGAAAATCTTGTTGTGGAGTTACTTGACCTCATACATTTTTCTCAGAGCATCTCAAATGTTTTTTGTCATATTTATCTATGAGTTGCTTGACAGTACCCTGTTGTAATGCAGAGAATTTTGCTATTGTAAGTTGAAATCATTTATTGATAATTGATGTGATTATAGACGGAAAGGATCAGACCAAGAAAGACGAGAAAAGACATGACATATGTGCGAGGACAGTTTCCCTCGGTGCGCGCATATGCGCGAGATGGGCAGAGGACCTCGTGCATATGCATGAGCTGCGTGGGAATATTTGTGCCGAGTCCAGAGAACCTCGCGCATATGCACGGCGATGGTGCGCGCATATGCGCGAGCTGCCGAGAAGAAATGTGTTGAGACAGAGTGTCTCGTACATATGCGTCGAGCAGGGTCGCGCATATGCGCGAGATGTACTGCACATAGAGAGAGTCACTTATCCTTGCCATGCATGATATATATATATATATATATATATATATATATATATATATATATATATATAACAATCCTTCAATTCTCATTCAGCTGCTACGGAAGAAGAACCAAAAACTCCAGGAATCTTCGTGTACTAAAATTTGATTTACGGAAAATCCGTTCGTCCGATTTTGAATTCATCTTCAGTATTGTGTTTCTATCGACGAGAGCTTCACCTGGACGTAAGTTTTACTGTGTTTTGATATGATTTGAAAATATGATATTGAAGGAATCAGATATCATTCATATATGGTGTTCTTGACATAGTAAACATCGTATAATCGAAACCGGATTGAAGAACAGATATCATATGAAATTGTTATGATTTTCAGAATGGATTTGATTGAGTTTTGATATCATATTTGGGTTGTTATCGATTATGAGTTGTGGGAATTAATATCTATTGATTGGTATTGTTGAGTATATTGAGATTGTTCAGTTATGCCGTTGAAACAGAATTTGATTTAGTTCTGTTTATATCCATTATTGATTAGTGGTGTATTAATATTATACTCCTCGATATTGTCATTGTCAGCTTGAGTATTGACAGGCTTCGAATTCGAGATATCGACTTCATCAGATCGATAGAAAGAAAGGTATAAATCAATGTTAACCGGGAGATAGACCTGAGTCAAATTGGACTTGGGTTTCCCAAAAATCACATACTTTACTTTATCGCATTGATGTTTGCAATTGAAAGAAATCGATATGCTTAGTCTATTGATTTATAGCAAAGCGTGTATTGAGTCATGGGCGGAGATGCCTAGTCATTGACGGATATGCCAAGTTTGTGGCGGATATGCCAAGACATTGGATGATTGAACTATATCGATGTTGCTTAGGAGTAGATCGACTCCTATCACTGAGATTCGATATATGAGACAATGTCCAGGAACCGGGATCCCTAGATTTGAGATGAGTCGAGTCTGAGATGACGAGTCATTAGTTGATTTACAGATTTGTATCGATTCATGTTTTCAGATTTGATACATGTTATTAATGACTGTTTATGCTTTTATATATGTTTTTATATTATTGCATTTATTCATTGTTTATACTGAGATTATATTCTCACCGGAGTTATCCGGCTGTTGTCGTGTTTGTATGTGTACATGACAACAGGTAGGACATGATCAGGGTCAAGAAGAGGATGAGAGAGGACAAGTTAGCGTGGAGATCCGGATCAGAAGTAGATAGGCTTCGGCACTTGATATATAGTAGTTGAACCTTAGTTTGATTTAAATGTAATTGTACAAGACTTAAATTTTATGTGAATGTTTATATTATATGAATTCCATTATGTTCCGCATTTGTATTTTTAAAAATATTTAAACCCTATTTATTATAATTGATCAAATTATTCCCAAAGATGATTAAGAAATGAATTAGCATCCGTGTCCCCACAGCAGGTGGTTTTAGAGCAGTAGGTTCCACAACTGTAGGTTCTTTAGACTGAGATAGAAGCTAGTGAGCGGGGTAGAATGAGTTTTCTTCCTTGCTTTTAAATGCTAGCATGTTTTATTGCTTTGAAATACATGTTGCTTGATGTATCTGACTTGATTGGTAATAAGTATTGTTCGAGAATGAATCAGAACCGATTCTTGATCAGCAGTAAGATGATCGGAGGGTGGATTGAACTGAAACAGATTTGTTGTATTGGGTTACTAATCCTTTTGATAATCATATATTCCTACTCGATGAATCCCAGAACAGGGCAGTACTTCTGCGAATCCGATGGATGTTGACAGCAACTCCTATGGAAACGCTACTGAAGAGATTTCAATCGTTGAAACCGCCAACCTTGTAAGGAACAGAGACTTCTGTTGATTGTGAGTGTTGGTTAGATGATATTGAGATGTTGTTTGATTCCTTGGATTACACAAATGAGCGCCGAGTCAGACTGATTGGGCACCAGTTGCATGACTGACCGACTGTTTCGGTTGGGATTACTTCTAGCAAGCGGACTAGGTCAAGTTATAGTAAACGGACGAACAGTCCAAGTATCGATCTCACAAAGACTATTATTTAATTACTAAGATTTAATTATTTTATTTAATCTAGGCAAACAATAATGAGTGATTTGATTATTATTTCAACTACGTGAATTTTACACTAAATTATGCTAATTTACTGACTAAATCAAATATCGGAGAAGCTTGGAACTTGGGATTTTCAAATTTAAATAGAATGACCGGGAACACACGACGGTAACAAACTTTGATTAATATCATGCACTGGAATTATTTAACCACAGATTATTTCAATGTCACGATGCAATTCCCTAAATTAATTATAAATCTATTTCTAGAATTTATAATCCTATTTTCATTTAATAGTCCAATTATTTCTAATTGAATTTAATTAAACAAAAACGCATTTATCAATGGTCGAATCACAGCTGTCACCTAAAATCGCACACTTAAACCGAATACTATTTCTAGTCGGTTTAACCGTGTGTTGATTAAAATTTTCGAAGCTAAATTCAATCTATTCTCTTTCGAGTCAAGATTGAACAACAAACATGCAAATAATTGGCCAGATTAAAAGCACGAAATTTATGCAAACATTAATCAATAACAGGAAATAATTTCATAAATCAAACAATCCAACAAATAAACAAAATCAATCGTTTGTTCCTATAGTGGTCTCGATCACAAAAGAAAACTACTCCATAAATTCAAAACTAAAAACAAATTTAATGTTTGAAAATAAGAAAATAAAAGAGAAGAGAAATCTCAGTGATGGCGCGCGGATCTTGCGTGTAACAACGCTGTCTTTCTCTTGTTTCTCCCAAGCCGTCGCCGTCTTCAAGAGTCGCCAAGCTTTCGCCTTTTTTCTGTTAGAGTAGGTGCCCGTCGAGCCAAGTGTTGGCCGAGTGTTCACAATGAAACTCTATGTATAAACGATCTTTATTTTAATTATATTTGAAATTATTATTTTGGCACATCTTTATCTGTATACCCATGCTAGTTGCATAGATAAAGTCCTTGAATATACAAATAGTAGAAAGAATATGAGATGCTCATATGATGAGTATCATGAAACTCATATTTGGAATACTGTATATTCTAAACAGTTCCTAGTCGATTCAGCCGCCGCTAAGAAGGATATAGGCCGCTCGAGTTAGAGACTAGTATCTGCGATCTGAGTACCATGTTTCATTGGTAGGGGACATTGTGATGTCCAAGCATGCAGATAGGTGCTCCTGGAAGAGTGCACTGAACAACCCTCCATTAAAGGACTTTCCAAGTGGTTCTCACTTATCGAGTGGAAACGTCCTAGTTTATGGTTGTACACCATTAGTCCTTATGACCCGGGACAACATTGAGACTCTATGTGCTAGCATTGCACTTTGACTTGTTTACCGACTCTCAAGGGGTCATCAGGTGGCAAGGTTGGGTGTTCTGTCGAAACATATAGGAGTCGATGCATTGTAGTCGGGGATTCACCGCTTACCTTCGGGTATGGATATCCTATGTGTTTTCATGTATATGTAGTGTGAAATCTCTGATCAGAGTATGGTGGTAATTATGAAAGGAGTTTCATAGATTACACCATCGATGCAACTACGGCATGACACATAGTATCGATTCATTGACAACTCTCGATAAACCAATGGTTGTCGAATCGGTCGGGATATATGAGTTGAAGGGATCGTACTGTACGCTAACCATAATTGAATGGTTCTTGCAGGCACTATCATTTGATACCTAGGGAATCATGTAAGCGATGCTGCTAGGCGTTTAACATGATTGGTTGGGTACTATCAGACTTGAGTTTTGACGTTCTTGTTATCAAGGAGTTGATAAGTAAGAATGGAGCAATTGGGGTATGCTCATATAAGGACATGTTTAGTCCGAATCACATGGAGATGTGAACCCACGGCTAGTTGTATCAATGAACCATTGAGGGCCACACAAGTGCTGGCTTTCTAGATCCCGTTGAGAATTAAAAATAGTTCAATGTGTTGAACGACTTATAAATGAGTTTATAAGTGTAAAGAAAAATAGAAGTATGACTTCTATGAGAGAAATGTAAATTTTAATTTATGGAAGTGTTCCTAAATTAAAAGTTGGCCAATTGAATAATGTATTTGAAAATTGTGATTTCCATAAACATTATTATGGACTAAATTAAATTAATTCAAGTGTTGAATTAATTAAACACTAGTGGACCTAGTAGAGTCCAAATAATTAAATTAATTCAAGTGTTGAATTAATTAAATTATATTGAGTCTTGTAGAGCTCAATTTAAATTTTTGAGATAATTAAATTTAGTCCATGGTTTTTTAATTTGTTAAAAACCATATAATATTTGCATGCATGGGAGGTGAAGAGTTGGAGACAACTTTTTCAAATATCAAGGCTTGGCATGCTACTTTTGTCTCTACTTTTTGCAAGTCCAAGACAAGTCTCCCTTCCCCCTCATTCAAGAAAGATGGCTGAATTCTCCAAGGACCATTCTCTCAAGTTTTCTCTCAATTTTTCTCTTCAAGTGTTGAGGAAGAAAAATACTTCTCTTTGAAAAATCCTTTTATTTTTCTAGTGCAAAATAAGAGGGGTTCTAGTTTGCTAGTGGTGGGCCTAATTTTGAAGGAAAGAAAGGAGTCCAAGGAAGCTTGTAGATCTTCATTCCATTCAAGAGCCAAGTTGTTCACAACTTGGTTGGAGCCATCATCAACCTTAAGAGGTTGATAGGTAACTATTTCTAAACACACTATGAATGTCATTTTGGTGTTTTATTGTATTTCCTACACAAATCTTGAGGTGGCCGAAATTTATATGCTAAAATCGAAAATTTTTGTGCTTCCGTTGCGTTTCCGGCCACCGTAACCGATCTCCTTTCAAGTGGTATCCGAGCTATGGTTACGTTTTTTTGTAGCAAATACAAGATATTATGTTGAGATCGATTTCTAACCGCATGAGTGTATTTTTTTTGCAACAAAATACCAAGACTTTTTGGGGAAATTTCGGGCAGCTCGGGCTGCCCGTTTCGGGCAGCAAGGGCAGCCCGAAGGGCTGCCCGAACGCCCCTCTTTTAAAAATAAAAAAAAAAATTTTTGTTGCCGGAATCCAGCGACGGAGCTCCGGCGACGGCGATGACGACTAGGGTTTCCAAAAGTGTTTTGGAATATCCAAGTGTCATGGGCCTTGAGTTGTTGGGCCATTGGATGGCTAACATATTTGTGAATTTTAAATGGGCCAAAACGTTTTTGGTGAAAAATGAGTTTTTGGGCCCTTAAGTTTAAAATTACAAAAGTTGCAAATATTTTCTCATGAAATAAATAATTTAAGTTGGACTTTAATTATTTATAGTAAATGGTGATTTACAAGAAATTCGGTTATAAATGAATTAATTGGAAAGTAGACAAAGGTGTTTGTATACTTTGTTAATTTAGTTTATAAACGAGGCGGTTAGTGATTGGATCAAGATATATAATATTGGATCAATTAATTATTGTGATAATTAATTGATGGTGTATGATATGTGATATTATGCATGAAGGATGATCAAAAGCCCAAGCCCAATTTGCTAGGTGTATGCTAGGATATTTTGTGTTGAATGATTGTAATAATTATCAATTTATAAAGTGGGCTTGGTTTATGGCCCGTTCCCACCCCCTTGAGATGTATCCCTATTTGCCATGGATATTTATTTGTAAATATTAGTATAGTGGATGATCAAGATTGGAAGATGGTGGCCATGATGATTATGAAGATCGAAGACATGTAAATATTGGAAGCTTATGTAATAGTTGCATTTGCATCCCGTGCATTTCCCTAGGATTGGACCTAGGCCCGTGTTTAGCTCACACGGTCCGTTAGTATTGGGGCGATTGATCATCCTTGTTTGTTTACTGTTTATAATATATGCATGATATGTTATAAATAATGAGTATGTGCGTTATTATTATGATAATAACAAAGTTGCATGAATCCGGCAAACATACGATCAAACATGGCGAGATTTTAAATAAAATTAATGATGAGACCTTTTTCAAAATTAAAAACCCTCGTTTTGAATTAGATTCAAAATTAATATCAAGCCCGAAAAGGGGAATTATAAATTTGTTTATAATTTCCTTGTCTTCCATCGATAAATGGGTGCATGACCAATCGCTACCCGTACTCGGGGCTCGGCTCATATTATTGGGGGGCCCTTAGTACCGGAAAGCTGTGACATCCATTTGACATGGTGATGTGAACTACGTGGAACTCCCATGACTTCGGCTCATATTATTGAGGGAACTCTTGGCGACCGTCCATTAAGGTTCAACATCGATGGGTAAAGTTTGACACGTAAAGATGAACGACGTCATATTATTGGGTCCTAATCAAACGTGAGACAAAAGTTTACGTAGAGGGTTGCATTGTGATGCAATTGGAAACTATCTTTTAGGAATTGTGATTGGCTGATATTATTCGGGATCATAATTCGCTAATTGGACCTTACGTACCTACTGAGGAAAGGAGTTTTCCGTTTTCACTAGAGGGTAGTGAAAGATGTCAAAACAGTGGGAGTAAACATTTATAAAGTTAAAGTCCATACTTTATATCTTACTAAATATTTTAAAATAGTCATTAACATTTATCTGTTTACTTTTCAGTACTATTTGACAATGTCTTCAATTCGCAATCCGCTTTCTGCCATACTCGAAAAACATGTGTTAACCGGACCTAACTACCTCACTTGGCTAAGAAACCTGAAAATCGTCTTGAACTCGGAAAAGATTGCATATACACTGACTGAGTCGCCCTCTGATAAGGCTCCGACTGACTGCACTCCTGAGGAATTGCAGACCTACAAGGATTGGTGTGACCATGACTTGAAGACCAAGTGTTATATGCAGGCTTCTATGAATGATGAGCTGCAGAGGCGTTTTGAGGGTGCAAAGAGTGCTGCTGACATTCATTTGCACCTCAAGGAGCTCTTTGGTGAGCAGACTCGGCCTCTTAGGCATGCTACCGTCAAGGAGCTAATCACTTTGCGAATGCGAGATGGGGCCTCGGTCCATGAGCATGGCCTAAAGATGATTGGACTCGTGGACAAGCTTGTTGGCATGGATTTGATATTGCCTTCGGAGTTGACCACCGACGTGTTGCTGTTATCGCTGCCTAGCTCATTTGATCCTTTTGTGGTGAATTTCAATATGAACAAGATGGAGCCGACCCTTGAGGAGTTGGTGAACATGCTTGTGACTTTTGAGTCCACTATCAAGAAAGAGAAGTCGGTTCTTTATGTGGGTTCCTCATCTGGTACGAAGACCGATCCACGTGGGAAGAGAAAGAAGCGTTCTTTCCAACGTCCCAAGAAGAACGTGCCCTTGAAGAGGCAAGCTCCGAGTCTCGTTGTGGTAGCCACACCAGTGAAGGCTAACAAGACTGTTGACGTTTGTCATTACTGCAAGAAGCCTGGACATTGGAGGCGTAACTGCAGGGAATATCTTGCCCAGAAGGGTTCTGGAAACGGTATGTTCTATATTGAAGTAAACATTTCAATTAACTCTACTTCTTGGGTACTGGATACCGGCTGTGGCTCACATCTCTGTAATGATTTGCAGGTGATGGGAAGAAGTATAAGGCTTAGAAAAGGTGAGACCTTTTTGAGGATGGGCAATGGAGCAAGGGTTGCTGCCAAGGCCGTAGGAGATGTTTACTTGCTTTTGAACAATGATTTTAAGTTAATTTTGAGAGATGTTTTGTTTGTACCCGACTTGGTGAAAAACATTATTTCCATTTCTATGTTGGACAAAGATGGATTTTCTTGTTTATTTAGCAAAGGTGTTTGCAACATTTACAAGAATGAATGTTTAGTTGATACCGGGGAACTTGAAAACGATCTCTATAACTTAAAATTGAAAGATATTCCACTAAACAATGTCCAAGCGATAACAACAACAAACAAGAGAAAACAAGATACTCTAAATTCGGCACAATTATGGCATGCTCGATTAGGACATATTTCCTTAAGAAGGATGAACAAGCTAGTGGGAGTTGGCATGTTTGATATGTCTGATATTAATGCTCTCACGACTTGTGAATCCTGTCTGAAAGGAAAGATGACCAAAATTCCCTTTAAGGGCCATGTGGAGCGAGCCAAAGGGTTATTGGATTTGATCCATACCGATGTGTTCGGTCCGCTTAGCATCACCACTAAGCATGGACATGCCTACTTCATCACCTTTACCGATGATTTCCCAAGGTATGGGTATGTGTATTTGATGAAATACAAATCTGAAGCTTTTGAAAGGTTCAAAGAATTCAGAAGTGAAGTAGAGAATCAGTTGGGACGAAGCATCAAGACACTTCGATCGAATCGAGGTGGTGAGTACTTGAGTGCCGAGTTCCAAGAGTATCTAAGGGAGAGTGGGATTCTCTCGCAGTGGACTCCGCCCGCTACACCACAGTTGTATGGTGTTTCGGAGCGTCGTAACCGGACTTTGATGGACATGGTTCGGTCTATGATGGGGTTCACGGAGTTGCCGCCATCCTTTTGGGGATATGCGCTTGAGACAGCGGCACTGTTGTTGAACAATGTCCATACAAAAGCAGTTGATAAGACACCGTATGAGATATGGATGGGTAAGCCACTCAAATATTCATATTTTAGAATATGGGGGTGCCCTGCTTATGTGAAGCAGGTAGTGGGAGATAAATTGGATAGTCGATCCATTTTATGTTACTTTGTGGGATATCCAAAGAATTCTGTTGGATATTACTTCTATCATCCCCAAGAAACAAAGGTATTTGTTTCTAGGAATGCAACCTTTTTGGAAAGGGAATTTCTATTGAATAGAAAAGGAGAGATGATAGAAATCGAAGAAGTTCGAGAGACACCCACAATTGTAGAACCCACACCCGAAGAGCCAAGGGAGGAGATACAAGCTCCTAGAAGATCCGAGAGAGTCTCGAGACCACCTATGAGGTATGGTCTGCTTCTTGAAGAGGGCCGTGATGAGCCTAACCTTGGATGTGATCCAAGGACCTTCAAGGAAGCGTTATCTGATGCCGATTCATCCAAGTGGCTTGAAGCAATGGAATATGAGATGAATTCCATGCATTCCAACCAAGTGGAATCTTGTGGATCCACCTGAGGGAACTGTTCCCATAGGGTGTAAATGGATTTACAAGAGGAAACTTGGGGCGGATGGGAAGGTATTGACCTTCAAAGCGCGATTGGTAGCAAAAGGATATACTCAAAGACAAGGAGTTGACTTTGAAGAAACCTTTTCTCCAGTCGCAATGTTCAAGTCCATAAGGATTTTGCTAGCCATAGCTGCATGGTATGACTATGAGATATGGCAGATGGATGTTAAGACAACCTTTCTTAATGGGGATATTAAGGAAGAAATTTACATGTCTCAACCCGTAGGGTTTACATCTGTCGGAAGTGAGCATATGGTATGCAAACTTCAGAGATCTATTTATGGTCTAAAATAGGCATCTAGGAGCTGGAACCTCAGATTCGATAGTACAATCAAAGAGTTTGATTTTACTAAGAATCCTGAGGAACCCTGTGTGTATAAGAAGGTCAGTGGGAGTGCTGTGACATTCTTGATACTGTATGTTGATGACATTCTACTCATTGGGAATGATGTAGGAATGTTGCAATCAACCAAGATATGGTTAGCAAGCAAGTTCTCGATGCAAGACTTGGGTGAAGCATCTTTTGTATTGGGAATACAGATCTATAGAGATAGATCAAAGAGATTGCTTGGTCTCACCCAGTCTACATACATTGATACCATCCTGAAGCGATTCTCGATGGATGAGTCCAAGAGAGGACATCTACCAATGTGTCATGGCGTGACCCTATCCAAGTCTATGTCTCCCAAGACTGATGCGGAGATAGCGGCGATGACACACATTCCGTATGCTTCGGAAATTGGTAGCATCATGTATGGAATGATATCCACACGTCCTGACGTGGCTTTTGCACTAAGTGTAGTGAGTAGATATCAATCGAACCCTGGTCTTCCACATTGGAAAGCTGTGAAAGACATCCTCAAGTACTTGAGGAGGACCAATAAATTGTTCTTGGTCTATGGGGGTGGAGAACTAAAATTAGAAGGCTATACCGACTCTAGCTTCCAAAGCGATATTGATGACTCAAAGTCAACCTCTGGATTCATATTCATGCTCAATGGTGCTGCTATCTCTTGGAAGAGTTCCAAGCAAGACAGTACAGCGGATTCCACCACTGAGGCAGAATACATTGCTGCATCAGCTGCAGCAAAGGAGGCAGTTTGGATAAGGAATTTCGTCCAAGAGTTGAGCGTCATTCCTAATGGAGTTGCTCCTGTCCCGGTGTTTTGTGACAACACGGGAGCCATTGCTCAAGCAAAGGAGCCGAGGTCTCATCAGAAGTCCAAACACGTATTGAGAAACTACCACATCCTCAGAGAGATCGTGGAAAGAGGAGATGTCATGATTGACAAAGTCGACTCCGCAGATAATGTTGCTGATCCACTAACTAAGCCTTTACCTGGACCATTATTCGAGAAGCATCACGAATCAATGGGTTTGAAGCATATGGGTAGTTGGCTCTAGTGCAAGTGTGAGATTGTTAGAGTAGGTGCCCGTCGAGCCAAGTGTTGGCCGAGTGTTCACAATGAAACTCTATGTATAAACGATCTTTATTTTAATTATATTTGAAATTATTATTTTGGCACATCTTTATCTGTATACCCATGCTAGTTGCATAGATAAAGTCCTTGAATATACAAATAGTAGAAAGAATATGAGATGCTCATATGATGAGTATCATGAAACTCATACTTGGAATACTGTATATTCTAAACAGTTCCTAGTCGATTCAGCCGCCGCTAAGAAGGATATAGGCCGCTCGAGTTAGAGACTAGTATCTGCGATGTGAGTACCATGTTTCATTGGTAGGGGACATTGTTATGTCCAAGCATGCAGATAGGTGCTCCTGGAAGAGTGCACTGAACAACCCTCCATTAAAGGACTTTCCAAGTGGTTCTCACTTATCGAGTGGAAACGTCCTAGTTTATGGTTGTACACCATTAGTCCTTATGACCCGGGACAACACTGAGACTCTATGTGCTAGCATTGCACTTTGACTTGTTTACCGACTCTCAAGGGGTCATCAGGTGGCAAGGTTGGGTGTTCTGTCGAAACATATAGGAGTCGATGCATTGTAGTCGGGGATTCACCGCTTACCTTCGGGTATGGATATCCTATGTGTTTTCATGTATATGTAGTGTGAAATCTCTGATCAGAGTATGGTGGTAATTATGAAAGGAGTTTCATAGATTACACCATCGATGCAACTACGGCATGACACATAGTATCGATTCATTGACAACTCTCGATAAACCAATGGTTGTCGAATCGGTCGGGATATATGAGTTGAAGGGATCGTACTGTACGCTAACCATAATTGAATGGTTCTTGCAGGCACTATCATTTGATACCTAGGGAATAATGTAAGCGATGCTGCTAGGCGTTTAACATGATTGGTTGGGTACTATCAGACTTGAGTTCTGACGTTCTTGTTATCAAGGAGTTGATAAGTAAGAATGGAGCAATTGGGGTATGCTCATATAAGGACATGTTTAGTCCGAATCACATGGAGATGTGAACCCACGGCTAGTTGTATCAATGAACCATTGAGGGCCACACAAGTGCTGGCTTTCTAGATCCCGTTGAGAAGTAAAAATAGTTCAATGTGTTGAACGACTTATAAATGAGTTTATAAGTGTAAAGAAAAATAGAAGTATGACTTCTATGAGAGAAATGTAAATTTTAATTTATGGAAGTGTTCCTAAATTAAAAGTTGGCCAATTGAATAATGTATTTGAAAATTGTGATTTTCATAAACATTATTATGGACTAAATTAAATTAATTCAAGTGTTGAATTAATTAAACACTAGTGGACCTAGTAGAGTCCAAATAATTAAATTAATTCAAGTGTTGAATTAATTAAATTATATTGAGTCTTGTAGAGCTCAATTTAAATTAATTATTTAACTATTGGGACTTGGGTAAATTCAAGTAATGTTTAATTAGTCTCAAATATGTTTGAGATAATTAAATTTAGTCCATGGTTTTTTAATTTGTTAAAAACCATATAATATTTGCATGCATGGGAGGTGAAGAGTTGGAGACAACTTTTTCAAATATCAAGGCTTGGCATGCTACTTTTGTCTCTACTTTTTGCAAGTCCAAGACAAGTCTCCCTTCCCCCTCATTCAAGCAAGATGGCCGAATTCTCCAAGGACCATTCTCTCAAGTTTTCTCTCAATTTTTCTCTTCAAGTGTTGAGGAAGAAAAATACTTCTCTTTGAAAAATCCTTTTATTTTTCTAGTGCAAAATAAGAGGGGTTCTAGTTTGCTAGTGGTGGGCCTAATTTTGAAGGAAAGAAAGGAGTCCAAGGAAGCTTGTAGATCTTCATTCCATTCAAGAGCCAAGTTGTTCACAACTTGGTTGGAGCCATCATCAACCTTAAGAGGTTGATAGGTAACTATTTCTAAACACACTATGAATGTCATTTTGGTGTTTTATTGTATTTCCTACACAATTCTTGAGGTGGCCGAAATTTATATGCTAAAATCGAAAATTTTTGTGCTTCCGTTGCGTTTCCGGCCACCGTAACCGATCTCCTTTCATTTTCTCCCAAAGTCGGCTGCTCTTCTCAGAATTTCAACAACCCTTGTTTTGTCTCGTTTCTTTCCTTTTATTCCTTTCCAGATCACGAGCAAATCTTCAACAAAATCTCGATCCGATATTGAGTACACGGACCCCGTGCTTGCATCCGGGAAAGGGTCCGTGAGACTCTGCCTCAAAATTCTTCCGGAACACTGGACACGGACCCCGTGTAGAGGTCTGTCCTGGGGTCCGTCAACATACTGTAAATTGGATTCTCGGATGATGAGGGACACGGACCCCGTGTATGGGTCCGTCAACAGGTCCGTGTAGCCTCGGTTTTTGTCTTCTTTGGGGTTGATGTACACGGTCCCTTTGCCGGGGTCTGTCCTCTGGGTCCGGGTGCTCTCTTGTGAAGTTTTCCTATTTTCCGGGTATTTCGTGACATGGCACTGCGAGCTTGACTTTTCTTTCATTCCTTTGGCTTTCACCACCTTTTGGTCAAACCTGCAAATAGCAATAATGAGACGAATTAAGCGAGAAACTCGGAATAAAAATGCCAAATAAGCACGAATACGACAAAATAAAATCCCTAAAATGCTATATAATTCGTGCTTATCAACTCCCCCACACTTAACCCTTGTTCGTCCTCGAACAAATCAGACAAAAATAAAGATGAGAAATATCTCAGATTCAGAACTCAAGTAGCAAAATCAAACCTTCTCAATTTGTCAAACTCTTTCACCCCCGGTCAAAAGATCACATTTCGCATATCACAAGATTTGTTTTCGTTGCAATTCAAGATTCAAACATTTACCCAGTCAAGCTCAACAGAACAAAATGTGTGTAGTGTGTAGGTCATACTCGTACTCATCTCCAGCTACTTGGTTTCATGATCACTTATTATCATTTGTTATCGAAACGCCCCATATGCTTGAATTTCATATCCCTCTCTACTAAATGTTGAACGATAGTGACTTGGTTAATAGGTCTTTTTAAGCTTATAACGTAAGGCCAAGGCTCACGCCAACAATAAAACACATGGGAATCAAAAGTGGGAGACAATAAAAATTATTCTTGTAGCACATTCATTCAACTTTCGACTCGTCAACAGTTACTGTCTTTTCATCATTTTCAGAGCTCTAGCGTCTCCTTTTCTTTCTCATTGTCCACCGACTTTCACCCACAGATTTTTTTCGGGTGTTTTCAACACTATACATTTTCCTCCTTTTTCCTTTTCTTTTCGCTTTTTTTTTATTAAAAATTCATAGACTCCTTCTTACATATTTCTTCAATCTACTGGAGTAATTCAAACATTTCAATGCGCACAAGAGTTTTATTTCTCTCACATGTAGGTAGGGGAAAGTGTATAGGCTAAGATTCAGGTAGTTGATATGGGACATTGAATAATTGACGAATGGGGGCTAACTGTGTGTCATTGACACACACCATTCGATTTTTTCAGGCTCAAAAGGGGTTACTAGGGGCAATGAATGATATATCGGTCAGGCTTGAAAGACTCAAACGGTCCAAAGATCGCCTAAATCATCCCTAAGTCACCATCGTTCGTATTTTCGCTTCGAAGGCTAATCAGACAAGTTCTAGGGCTCGTTGTTCGATTTTTTTTTTTTAAGTTCACAATTCACCAATTCACGGTCAACGAGTAAAAGTTGACCACGTGCAATGAACAAAATGTTGATACAGAAATGGTTCATGTTAGACTCTCTCCTTGAAACTACGACTCCTCTCACTCAATAATAGGCATGAAACAATTTTCCGGGTGATCCAAATCTAACAAATTAATCCGATTATCAAGTGAAACAAGAGTTCTTAGTCTAAAAATAGTTCCATCCTACGTGAAAAGTGTGTTAAGTGTGTGTGCAACGACGTGAAACAAAACTGACCCACCCCCACACTTTGATAACGACACTGCCCTCAGTGTAAAGCAATATAAAAAGAACGATAAAGATAGTTATATCAAATGAAAGAAAACACTTCCCTGGACAAATGTCGAGTCGGTGGTGAAAATGTGAGACAAATCAGCAACTCCTGAAAAGCACGACATCGAATACACAAGGAAACGTAAAAAGGAAAAGACAATAACACACAATCGCTCCAATAAAGTCCAAAAGATAATAAACATAAATAGCATGTCCCAAAACATCAATAACAACGAACGAAATGTCTAAGTGAAACAAAACGAATACAATCCTCCACATAGTCCAAAATAAATCTACTCCTCATCGTCTGACCCCAGCTCTAAGTCATCTAAGGCATCCAGTGTAGATCTGTCCCAAGGTGGTGCATAAGCGTCGGGAGACTGTTGCTCGAGTCGAGCTAAGCGGGTGCGAATGTCGTCCATACAATCAAAAATGGCCGAGAAGACCTGACGGGTACCTCTCGGCGCGCTCTGTCGTGGTGGCACATGAAGCTGAGGGCTCTGGCATCCATAGCTGCTTCTTCTCCAACTCTATCTTCTCGGATGCGCTCATCTGCTGTAGGTGGGGGCACCGGTGGGTCACGGGGATGGTGGTCGATATGTCGACTCTCAGGGTTCCGATACCAAGCGCCCTGCCTGAAAATGAAATACATCCCCTGCATGGCCTGAGGGGTGAGCATCTATGTAGAAGTGGGGACGAGGGACGTCTCGCCGGTGAGATCGACGGCGTGGGCCGCTAAAATCCTGGAGATGATGATCGGAAAGGGGGCATATGGGCGCTTGTTCTTGGTGGGGTTAATATGTGCGACAGAGCGCATATGTGCGAGGATGATCAAAGCCACCGGAATCCCAGGAATAGCCCCCAACCCATTCAACATTTTATCGATAATGTATAAATCTATAATTCTGACCTCGTTGTTCCCAGGTTTTCTTGGTACAATGTTAGCTACCGTGAAATAACAGATTAAGCGATCAAGCAACGGGAGGGAAGTGGGCAGGACGCTCGAGCGAGACCCGGTCTGGGAAGTGAAGTACTGCAGACGATGGCGGGCCTCGGGAATCCGAAAGGTGATGTCAGAGAAGAACATATCTAGCTGATTATGACTCACGGGGGGCCCTCATATGGTACATTCAACAGAGCGGCTAGATAGGCAGTATGAAACTCGATAGGTACCCCCTTGACGAAAGTGCGGATGTGTTGCATCCAAGTAGTACTCTTGTCGTCAAAGTTGGCATAAAATTGCCATACCAACTCGGGGAATTAGGGACCGGTGATGTCCAACAGTGATCCCCAACCAAACTTCTTGAATTCAGCCCGTATTGGTACCTCGTGATCAATCCGGGGGTGGATAGATTTTTCAACAATCATTGCGTTCTCGTGCAGGGCCGAGTACCAGTCAGAGTTCTCGAGGGATGTGAATCTATAGGAATCAAACTCAATTCTGGCATGTCGAGATGAGGATGAAGCCTCGCTTCGTGCACGCTTACTAACCAGTCGACGAGGGGGCATTTCGATTCAAACGGCTAGACTCACAGAGGCAATCAGAGAAGCACAACAATCCCAACTTAGAAACACAATTCAATTGATCCCGAGCAATCAAAATAACGCACAACTTAACACCAACTCAAGAAGTAGGAAACACACCCTCAATTCACGATCAATGGCTTCCAATAACAATGCACTCCCAAAACTAAATCAACATGAAGATATAACAGGCCTCAAGTAAAGTCCAACAAGCCAACTCACGAGGGACGAAACCCAAGCAATAATCGGACCAATTCGCAATAGATTATCTCTTCTACAGTAGCATAAATTTCTCAACACTGATAATTGCTAATTTGAGAAGAGGGGTAGCCACTCTTACCATAAACTCGAAGATGAAGATGGAAACACGATGAAGGAGTGTGGTCCGACGGTGGTCGGCGACGGGAGACGGCGGCGTGAGGAGCGGCGGTGGTGCGAGAGTTGGGAGTGCGGTGAGAGGCGGGGAGGTGATTTGGGGAATTAGGGATTGTGAGGGAAGTCGCGATTCAGATCTGATTTTGTCAAAAAATTAGAGGGCACGGACCCCGTGCAGGGGTCCGTGTCAAGGTCCGTGTACATACTGGACGACAGAATTTTTGAAAAGGCTTGACACGGACCCCATGAATGGGTCCGTGTCAAGGTCCGTCTACACTCGGGTTGCTGGCATCTTTGAAGGTTAAATACACGGACCCCGTGTAGGGATCCGGGAGCGGGTCCGGATAGACTCGGATTCAGAAAACGAAATTTTCCCCATTTTTTTTATATATATATATACTCGAACCAACCCAAATGTGATGCCATAAATATACAATTCTTAAATTCTAGACATCAAAGTCGAAACTCAATCAAGCACACAAGATTCAAGAATTGTACAGAAACTTCTCTGGTCTGTTCGAGATTTTGAAACCGATCGCCCTGATAAATTCTCCCACACTTGATAACTTCCACCGCCAGTAGATAAATTACCCTGCACCACCAATCACTGAGATTAACTCATCAACTAAATACATAAAACAAAAATAAATAAAATTAAAATAAAACATGAACCAAAACTAAAAATAAACACTGGGTTGCCTCCCAGTAAGCGCTAAATTTAGAGTCGATAGCCTGACTGTACTCCCTTGATTTAGTTTGGATCCTGCAGATCCACTGTGGTCGGCTCATCGGGTATGGCACCACCATGATAAACTTTCAGCCTATGCCCATTTACTTTGAAAGGTCCAGTCGCGTCACTAGTGATCTCCACTGTCCCGTAGGGGAAAACTTGCGTGATGGTATATGGCCCTGACCACCGTGAACGCAACTTACCTGGCATCAATTTCAAACGAGAATTATATAGCAGGACCAGTTGTCCTACCACAAATTCTCGATGGAAGATGTTTTGATCATGCCAGCGTTTGGTTTTCTCTTTGTAAAGCTTGGCATTCTCGTAGGCCTCGAACCTAAACTCATCCAATTCGTTAAGCTGCAGCACTCTCTCGTCACCTGTGGCTTTAGCATCAAAATTTAGAAATTTAGTAGCCCAATAAGTCTTATGTTCAAGTTCTACAGGTAGGTGACACGACTTTCCATACAATAATTTGAAAGGGGACATGCCAATGGGGGTTTTAAAAGCAGTGTGGTATGCCCAGAGTGCATCGTCGAGTTTTCTAGAGCATTCTTTCCTTGAAGCACCAACAGTCTTCTCAAGAATGCGTTTAAGTTCTCTGTTCGAAACCTCGACTTGGCCACTAGTTTGGGGGTGATAAGGTGTTGCCACCTTATGTCGGACCCCATATTTAGCCAACAAACTGTCAAATTGATGATTACAAAAATGAGTACCCCCATCGCTAATGATGGCTCTAGGTGTGCCAAAACGTGAGAAAATATTTTTCATAAGAAATTGAACGACAACCCTAGAGTCATTAGTTTTGCATGCAACCGCCTCAACCCACTTAGATACATAATCTACAGCCACCAAAATATACTTGTTCCCAAAAGAAACCGGGAACGGACCCATGAAATCGATACCCCACACATCAAATAGTTCACAAACGAGAATATTATTGAGAGGTAATTCATGTCTCTTGGATATATTACCTGTTCGCTGACAATCTGGACATTTTGTGACAAATTCATGCGCATCCTTAAACAAAGTAGGCCAATAAAAACAAGACTGGAGGACTTTGGACGCAGTTCTAGTTGCCCCAAAGTGGCCTCCAGCCAGACCAGCATGACAATGAAACAAAATTTCACTTACCTCTTCCTGGGGCACACATCTACGTATTATACCGTCTGCGCATATTCTAAACAAGTAAGGGTCCTCCCACAAATAATATTTCAAATCGGAGAAAAATTTCTTCTTTTGCTGATAAGTAAAGTGGGGAGGAATGAACTTACTTGACAGATAATTAACAAAATCAGCATACCACGGTAAATTGGTGATCTCAAAGAGTTGCTCATCTAGAAAATCGTCTCGAATAATGTCATTGCTTTGAACCGGGTTTTCCAAACGAGAAAGATGGTCTACAACTTGATTTTTTGTGCTCTTCCTAGCGATTATCGTCAAGTCAAATTCCTGCAGAAGAAGAATCCAACGAATTAGCCTTGGTTTTGCATCTTTTTTAGACATTAAGTATTTCAAGGCTGAATGGTTGGTGTGCACGACAACTTTACTCCCTATCAAATACGATCTAAACTTATCCAGAGCAAAAACTACAGCAAGAAGCTCCTTCTCTGTAGTGGCATAGTTCAGTTGGGCGGCTGACAATGTCATACTAGCATAGTAGATGACATGAATGCACTTGTCTCTCTTATGTCCCAACACTGCCCCTAGCGCTGTGTCGCTTGCATCACACATCACCTCAAATGGCGACCCCCAGTCAGGTGCTATCATCACAGGTGCTGTGATCAATTTCTCTTTCAAAACCTGAAATGCCTGTACACACTCAGCAGAAAAATCAAAAGGCACATCTTTTATCAATAAATTAGTCATAGGCTTGGCAATGCTAGAAAAATCTTTTATAAAACGTCTGTAAAATCCCGCATGCCCAAGAAAACTACGCACTCCTCTAATGTTGGTTGGGGTTGGGAGTTTCTCAATCACTTCGATCTTTGCCTTATCAACCTCAATCCCATTTTCAGAAATTTTATGCCCCAAAACTATGCCCTCTCTCACCATAAAATGACATTTTTCCCAATTTAAGACCAAATTCGACTCCTCACATCTCTCCAAAACTTTAGACAAGTTAACTAAACAAGTATCGAACGAGGAGCCAAATACAGAAAAATCATCCATAAATTTTTCAATGAACTCCTCAATCATATCATGGAAAATTGCCATCATGCATCGTTGGAAATTCGCTGGTGCATTACATAGGCCGAATGGCATCCGTTTATATGCAAATGTCCCATATGGGCAAGTAAAAGTGGTTTTCTCCTGATCTTCAGGGTCGAAAGGAATTTGCATATAACCCGAATAACCATCCAGAAAACAATAAAAAGAATGGCCAGCTAGCCTTTCCAACATTTGATCAATAAACGGGAGGGGGAAATGATCTTTACGGGAGGCATCGTTAAGTTTTCTATAATCGATGCAAACACGCCACCCTGTAACAGTTCTTGTGGGAATCAATTCATTATTATCATTTTTCACAACAGTGATCCCACCTTTCTTTGGAACAACCTGTACTGGACTGACCCACCTACTATCAGAAATCGGATAAATAATACCTGCGTCCAGTAGCTTAATCACCTCTTTCTTTACCACCTCTTGCATGGCTGGGTTTAGACGCCTTTGGGGTTGAGTAGACGTCTTGTGATCGGCCTCCATCAGAATCTTGTGCATACACATAGAGGAGCTGATCCCCTTAATGTCTGCAATGCTTCAACCTATTGCTTTGATGTTATCCCTCAAGACTCGCAACAGCTTCTCTTCCTCCATACCTGTCAAAGTAGATGAAACAATTACTGGCAATTTATCATTATCAAGCAAATACAGATATTTTAAGTGCGAAAGAAGAGGTTTCATCTCTAGGATTGGGGGTTCTTCGATGGATGATTTTAAAGGTCTTGGGACATGCCCAAGCTCCCCAATCCTAGAGTTTACCGTTTTCGACAGTGGTCTGCCTGCCTCCAAATAGGAGATACATTCATCAAGCTCTTGATTTCCCAATTCTTGTGGAGATGAATGAGTTAAGCAAACTTCCAAAGGGTCCTCTCCTATCAATCCCTGTAAATCACACTCAACAAAATCATCAGTAGCATCAATTCGAAAACAGTCAGAAGTATCATTAGGATATTTGATGGACTGAAAAACATTGAATATGACACTCTCTTCATTAAACCTTAGGACTAATTCACCCTTTTGCACATCTATCAAAGCTTTCTCGGTGGCTAAGAATGGTCTCCCTAAAATAAGAGGGATCTCTCGATCCTCCTCCATGTCTAGCACAACAAAATCCACCGGAAAAATAAACTTATCAACTTTTACCAACACATCCTCTACAACACCCCTAGGATATTTAATTGATCTATCAGCTAACTGTAGGGAAATTGTAGTTGGTTTCACCTCACCTATCTCTAACTTCTCAAAACAAGAGTTTGGCATTAAGTTGATGCTTGCACCTAAATCACACAAAGCTTTATTAAAATTTGAATTTCCAATAGTGCAAGGGATAGAGAAACTACCTGGATCCTTAAGCTTCGGAGGGAGTTTATTTTGTAAGATTGCAGAACATTCCTCCGAAAGTTTAACTGTCTCAAAGTCTACCAATTTCCTTTTGTTCGATAAAATCTCCTTAAGAAATTTAGCATATGAGGGCATTTGAGCTAAAGCCTCTGCAAATGGGATATTTATGTGCAGGTTTTTGAAAATCTCAAGAAATTTTGAAAATTGGGTATCCAGTTGCAGTTGCTTTGCTCTTGGGGAAATGGGAGTGACTTAATATCAATATGAGAGTTCGGATTTAGAGACTTACCTTTCTCCCTTGCGTCGTTGGACTCTTGCTTGGATAATTTCTCCTCCTTCTCATCTCCTTCAACATCGATCACTTTCTGGTTTATGGGAGACGTCACCGTGACTGCATTAACACCTTTTGGATTCTTTTCCGTGTCACTAGGTAGTGTACCCGGAGCTCGTGTAGCCATTTGTGTCGCTAACTGTCCTAGTTGCGTCTCCACTCTTTGCATCATGGCATCATGGTTTTGCCATCTCATCACATTTCCAGCTATGTACTTGGCAAGCATGTCCTCAAGGTTCGACTTACTATCCTGCGGCTTGAAACCGGGTGGCATAGAAGGTCCAGCACCTTGTGGAGGTTTAGGTGGTTGTTGAGGAGGCCTTTGCTATGTAGGATGCTGTGGCGGATTAAACTGTAGTGGCTCAACAGCAGTTTCAGGTTGCCTCCATCCAAAATTCGGATGATTCCTCCAGCCCGGATTATATGAGAAACTGTATGGGTTGTACTGTGGACGGCCTTGGTTTCCCACATAATTAACTGAGTCTCCTCCAAAACACGGTATCCCCTCATAAGAAATATCCGGAATGAATGGCATATCACTAGATGAACCACCAACCATTTCAGCACTTCCTTGAATCTGATTCACTGACTTGACTGGTGTTGACTTCTGTTCTTGTAACTGTGCCATCTGATGCGTCAACCCATCAAGTTTCGCTGTAATCGCTGTCAACGCATCCATCTCAAGGAATCCGACTTTCTTTTCTCTCCGATTTTCTTGCCAACCCACGTTGCTCTCTGCCATATTGGATATGATTTCAAGCGCTGCGGTTGGTGTTTTCCTGTATAAGCTTCCGTTTGCTGCCGCATCGAGCATAGATCTCACAGAAGGATCTACCCCATAGTAGAATGTCTCAACCTGCTGGCCTACTGAAAAACCATGTCTTGGGCACATCCTCAACAACTTCTTAAACCTCGCCCATGCTGAATTCAGTGATTCCCCATCTCTCTGCCTGAAGGATGTCATCTCATTCCGCAATTGTGTAATCTTAGTTGGGGGAAAGTACCTGTGTAGGAATACCTCAACTAGTCCGTCCCATGTAGTGATTGAACCGGCTGGTAGATCACGAAGCCACTCCATAGCGTCTCCTTGCAGGGAGAATGTAAATAATCTGAGTCGAATGGCGTCAGTACTCACCCCATTGCACTTGATTGTATCACAGATCGACAGAAAGTTTTCCAGATGTGCATTGGGATCTTCAGATGGTGATCCCCCGAATTTAACTTGTAACTGAATCATCTGGATGATGCCTGGCTTGAGTTCGAATGTGTCCATCAGAGTGCGATTATCCTCTTCTCCGGCCATTTCCTCAACTTCTGGTTTATGGTCTAAATCAGATTCTGTTTCAGATTCAAATTCCAGAGTCAAGTTGTTATTCCTACGAGCTCTGCGGATACTGCGGAGAGTACTTTCAATCTCAAGATCAAGTCGCACTAGATTCCTGACGTCTTGGGCACGGCTCATATAACACGAGCTAACCCCTGAAATCAAAAATTTAAGTGCGCAAATTTAAGCTCCAAAAGAGTGCAAGAGTTCTGAAATAATATTTAATAAGTAAAATACTAAAGATTAAAAATTAAACGAAAGAGTTAAAAAAAACTAAGAATAAAAGCCTAGTCTCAAACAAATAATTTACCCTAATATCAAATAAATAGTCCTCGACAACGGTGCCAAAAACTTGACCGACTGTTTCGGTTGGGATTACTTCTAGCAAGCGGACTAGGTCAAGTTATAGTAAATGGACGAACGGTCCAAGTATCGATCCCACAGAGACTATTATTTAATTACTAAGATTTAATTATTTTATTTAATCTAGGCAAACAATAATGAGTGATTTGATTATTATTTCAACTACGTGAATTTTACACTAAATTATGCTAATTTACTGACTAAATCAAATATCGGAGAAGCTTGGAACTTGGGATTTTCAAATTTAAATAGAATGACCGGGAACACACGACGGTAACAAACTTTGATTAATATCATGCACTCGAATTATTTAACCACAGATTATTTCAATGTCACGATGCAATTCCCTAAATTAATTATAAATCTATTTCTAGAATTTATAATCCTATTTTATTTAACAGTCCAATTATTTCTAATTGAATTTAATTAAACAAAAACGCATTTATCAATGGTCGAATCACAGCTGTCACCTAAAATCGCACACTGAAACCGAATACTATTTCTAGTCGGTTTAACCGTGTGTTGATTAAATTTTTCGAAGCTAAATTCAATCTATTCTCTTTCGAGTCAATATTGAACAACAAACATGAAAATAATTGGCCAGATTAAAAGCACGAAATTTATGCAAACAATAATCAATAACAGGAAATAATTTCATAAATCAAACAATCCAACAAATAAACAAAATCAATCGTTTGTTCCTATCGTGGTCCCGATCACAAAAGAAAACTACTCCATAAATTCAAAACTAAAAACAAATTTAATGTTTGAATTCATGTTTGAAAATAAGAAAATAAAAGAGAAGAGAATCTCAGTGATGGCGCGCTGATCTTGCGTGTAACAGCGCTGTCTTTCTCTTGTTTCTCCCAAGCCGTCGCCGTCTTCAAGAGTCGCCAAGCTTTCGCTTTTTTTCTCCCAAAGTAGGCTGCTCTTCTCAGAATTTCAACAACCCTTGTTTTGTCTCGTTTCTTTCCTTTTATTCCTTTCCAGATCACGAGCAAATCTTCAACAAAATCTCGATCCGATATTGAGTACACGGACCCTGTGCTTGCATCCGGGAAAGGGTCCGTGTAGACTCTGCCTCAAAATTCTTCCGGAACACTGGACACGGACCCCGTGTAGAGGTCCGTCCTGGGGTCCTTCAACATACTGTAAATTGGATTATCGGATGATGAGGGACAGGACCCCGTGTATGGGTCCGTCAACAGGTCCGTGTAGCCTCGGTTTTTGTCTTCTTTGGGGTTGATGTACACGGACCCTTTGCCGGGGTCCGTCCTCTGGGTCCGGGTGCTCTCTTGTGAAGTTTTCCTATTTTTCCGGGTATTTCGTGACATGGCACTGCGAGCTTGACTTTTCTTTCATTCCTTTGGCTTTCACCACCTTTTGGTCAAACCTGCAAATAGCAATAATGAGACGAATTAAGCGAGAAACTCGGAATAAAAATGCCAAATAAGCACGAATACGACAAAATAAAATCCCTAAAATGCTATATAATTCGTGCTTATCAACGACGTTGCAAAGAACTGGTGGATTACGACTAAGAGATCATTGGAGCATCGAGGTACAAATATTACTTGGAATGTCTTTAAAACTGAATTTTATCAAAGATTCTTCCCAGTGTCGTACAGGAAGGACAGATTTTTGTAAATCTGAGACAGGGTCAGCTGAACATCAAAGAGTATGTGGCCAAGTTCTCTACCTTGTTGCGTTTTGCTCCACACGTGGCTGAAAATGATGAAGCGGTTGCTGATCAGTTCATCAATGGGTTGAATCCTGAGATTTTTACACTGGTGAACACAGGGCGACCGAATAATTTTTCTGTTGCCCTGAACAGAGCCAAAGTAGCTGAAGCTGGTCTGATGAGACAGAAAAGAGCTTCCTATGTTCCTTCAGCACCGAGACCACAGCAACCACCTCCCAGATTTGAGAGTGGCAGGAGCAGTGGTGGGAAGAAAGATTTTCTGAAAGCCAGAGGAAAGCAGTTTAAGAAGTCTGACAGTAGTTCTTCTAGCTCTAGAGGTTCTCGACAAAGCCAGAGTTATACCGGGGCTTATTGCAGAACTTGCGGAGGGAGACATCCGACTGAGCAATGACAAGGAGTGATTGGTAGTTGCCGTATTTGCAGACAGCAGGGAGACTTTGCTAGAGTATGTCTACAGAGAGGTTCCAAGGGATCCCAAGGAGCAGAATCAGTTGGATCAGTGGCTCAGACTGATACACGATCATCAGATGTTCATTCTTTCCAGCCCCCACCGACTACTCCTCAGTCACAGCAAAGGCCAGGAGGAAGCCAGACTGGGAGCCAGCCTCCGAGACAGCATGCCAGAGTATTTGCTTTGACTGAAGAGCAAGCCCAAGAAGCACCAAATGATGTTGTTGCAGGTAACTGTTCTTTATGTGGTTACCCTGCTTATGTATTGATAGATACGGGTGCTTCTCATACATTTATTTCTGAGCGATTTTCTTTGATGCATGATTTGCCTGTTGAGTCATTATCTGCTGGGGACAGGTTTGATTTCAGTGAATTCTGTGAAACATTGTATGCTACAGTATGACGGGCATGAGATTGAGTTAGATTGTATTGTACCTGGGTTGTCTGATTTTGACTGTATTATCGGTATTGATATGCTGACCAAGTACAGAGCTACCGTTGAGTGTTTCCATAAGATTGTACGATTCAGACCTGAGATGTCTGATGAATGGAAATTCTACGTTAAGGGTTCTAGATCTAGAATTCCTTTGATATCTGCATTATCTATGACTCGATTATTACAGAAAGGAGCAGAAGGGTTACTTATATATTCAGTTGACGTACTGAAATCGAGTCCATCATTGGCGTATTTGCCAGTGGTATGTGAGTTTGCTGACGTCTTCCCAGATGAGATTCCGGGTTTGCCTCTGATTCGAGAAATAGACTCCAGCATTGAATTGGTACCAGGTACAGTTCCGATTTCTAGAGCTCCATAGAGAATGGCACCGATAGAATTGAAAGAATTAAAAGATCAGTTGGAGGATTTACTGGCCAAGGGGTATATCAGACCGAGTGTTTCTCCTTGAGGTGCTCCAGTGTTGTTTGTGAGAAAGAAGGACGGTTTAATGAGACTCTGCATTGACTACCGGCAACTGAACAAGGCTACGGTAAAGAACAAATACCCTTTGCCTCGTATTGATGATTTATTTGATCAGTTGCAGGGTTCTTCTTTTTATTCCAAAATAGATTTGAGATCTAGATATCATCAGCCGAGAGTCAGATATTCTGATATCTCGAAGACAGCGTTCAGAACAAGGTATGGCCATTATGAGTTTATAGTCATGCCGTTCAGTTTGACAAATGCTCCAGCTGTATTTATGGGTCTGATGAATCGTGTGTTTCAGAAGTATCTTGATGATTTCGTGATTATTTTTATTGATGATATTTTGATTTATTCCAAGAATATGATTGACCATGCTGAACATCTGAGAATTGTGTTGAGAACTCAAAGGGCTGAGAAATTGTATGCCAAACTTTCGAAATGTGAGTTTTGGCTGAAACATGTTGTATTTCTGGGTCACATCATATATGGAGATGGGAATTCTGTTGATCCTAGCAAAGTATAGGACGTGATCAGTTGGCCGAGACCGACATCTGTAGCAGAGATACGCAGCTTTATGGGTTTAGTAGGATATTACCAACGATTTATTAAAGATTTCTCTAGCATTGCTAAGCCGATTACGCAGCTGACTCAGAAGAATGCACCGTTTTTGTGGTCAGAGGAGTGTGAATCCAGTTTCTTAGAGTTGAAGAAGAGATTAGCCCGTGCTCCGGTGTTAACTATCCCGTCAGGTACTTGTGATTTTGTTGTGTATTGTGATGCTTCTCACAGACGATTGGGTTTTGTTTTAATGCAGCGGGGACATGTGATTGCTTATGCCTCCAGACAGTTGAAGCCACATGAGACTCGCTACCCAATTCATGATCTTGAATTGGCAGACATTGTTTATGCATTGAAGATATGGCGACATTACCTATACGGTGAGAAGTTTGAGATTTATTCTGATCGCAAGAGCCTGAAATATCTATTTTCACAGTCTGAATTGAATATGAGACAGCGAAGATGGCTTGATTTAATGAAAGATTTTGATTGTGAAATCAAGTACTATCCGGGAAAGTCCAATGCAGCAACTGATGCACTAAGTCGAAAGGTATGTTCTTTATCCTTATCGATGATTGGTGTTTCGAATTTGATTGAAGATTGTTGTTTGTCTGGATTATTATTTGAGATAGATTGTAAACCGTTGAGATTATATGATGTTCAAGTCGAACCATAGCTGATTTTGAGAATTAAAGCAGCTCAGAAAGTTGATCAGAATGTTCAGAATTCGATATCGATGGTCAGATCAGGGCATCGATCAGAATATCAGGTTCGTGACAGTGTTTTATATGTGAATAATCGTCTTGTTGTGGCAGATGTTTCGGATTTGAAACGACAGATATTGTCAGAAGCACACAGCATTCGATTCAATATTCATCCTGGCGGCAGAAAAATGTATAATGATTTCAACAGACAGTTTTGGTGGAAATAGATGAAAGCTGATATTGTAGAGTTTGTATCAAAATTTCTGAATTGCCAACAGGTGAAAGCCGAAAGAAAAAAACCTGGAGGACTGTTACAGAGTTTGTCCATTCCTGAATGAAAATGGGATCACATTTCCATGAATTTTGTGACGAAGTTACCGCGGTCCTCCCGAGGTTGTGATGCGATTTGGGTTGTGATTGACATATTGACCAAATCAGCATGCTTTATTCCGTACAAAATGACGTACAGACATGAACAAATGGCAGAGATTTATGTCAGAGAAGTGGTCAGATTGCACGGAGTGCCAAAGTCGATTGTATCAGACCGTGATCCTTGGTTTGCTTCACACTTTTGGCAGAGTTTACAGCAGGCTCTAAGTACAAAGTTACATTTGAGTACCGCATATTATCCTCAGACCGACGGACAGTCAGAGCGGACTATCCAGAAATTGGAGGATATGCTTAGAGCTGTAGTGCTTGATTTTGGCACTAGTTGGCAAGATTCTTTGCCACTTTGTGAGTTTTCGTACAACAACAGCTATCATACGAGTATTGAGATGGCACCGTTTGAAGCGTTGTACGGAGATTGGGCCTGATATGATTCGAGATATGACAGAGAAAGTGAATCTAATTCAGAAGAGAATGAAGACAGCTCAAGACAGACATGCCAAATATGCCAATGTTCGTTGTCGACCGTTGGTATTTGAGGCAGGAGACCGAGTATTCTTGAAAATTTCTCCTTTTAGAGGCGTTGCCAGATTTTGCAAGAAAGGAAAGTTGTCTCCACGATACATTGGGCCGTACGAGATTCTCGAGAAGATAGGAGATCGTGCCTATCGACTCGCATTACCGTCTTCTTTATCTGGAATACATGATGTCTTTCATGTATCGTTATTGAGAAATATCTTCCTGATGCTTCACATATTATTCAGCCAGACGAGGCCGAACTGGATGAGACACTGAGTTACTTTGAGAAGCCGATCCAGATTCTCGATCGTAAGGAAAGGCAGCTCAGAAAAAAAAACTATTCCACTTGTGAAGATTCAGTGGAGTTGTCATGGAATTGAAGAAACTACCTGGGAGAATAAATCAGATATAAGACAGAGATTCCCAGAGTTATTTCACAGATGTGAGTTTTCTATCCAGATTCTATTATAAATTTCTTTCTGATATGATTTAATGTCTGTGATTTCGGGGACTAAATCGTATCTTGGGGGAGAGAAATGTAATGCCCGAGAAATTTGCTATTGTAAGTTGAAATGATTTATTGATAATTGATGTGATTATAGACGGAAAGGATCAGACCGGAAAAGACGAGAAAAGACACGAGATATGTGCGAGGACAGTACCCCTCGCGCATATGCGCGGCACTGATGCGCACATATGCGCGAGATGGGCAGAGGACCTCGCGCATATGCGCGAAGGAGGTGCACGCATATGCGCGAGCTGTGTGGGAAGATTTGTGCCGAGTCCAGAGAATCTCGCGCATATGCACGGCGATGGTGAGCGCATATGCGTGAGCTGCCGAGAAGAAATGTGTCGAGACAGAGTGTCTCGTACATATGCGTCGAGGAGGGTCGCGCATATGCGCGAGACGTACTGCACATAGAGAGAGTCACCTATCCTTGCCATGCATGATATATATATATATATATATATATATATATATATATATATATATATATATATATATATATATATATATATATATATATATATATATATATATATATAACAATCCTTCAATTGAATGTAATATATATAACAATCCTTCAATTCTCATTCAGCTGCTACGGAAGAAGAACCAAAACTCCAGGAATCTTCGTGTACTAAAATTTGATTTACGGAAAATCCGTCCGTCTGATTTTGAATTCATCTTCAGTATTGTGTTTCTATCGATGAGAGCTTCAACTGGACGTAAGTTTTACTGTGTTTTGATATGATTTGAAAATATGATATTGAAGGAATCAGATATCATTCATATATGGTGTTCTTGACATAGTAAACATCGTATAATCGAAACCGGATTGAAGAACAGATATCATATGAAATTGTTATGATTTTCAGAATGGATTTGATTGAGTTTTGATATCATATTTGGGTTGTTATCGATTATGAGTTGTGGGAATTAATATCTATTGATTGGTATTGTTGAGTATATTGAGATTGTTCAGTTATGCCGTTGAAACAGAATTTGATTTAGTTCTGATTATATCCATTATTGATTAGTGGTGTATTAATATTATACTCCTCGATATTGTCATTGTCAGATTGAGTATTGACAGGCTTCGAATTCGAGATATCGACTTCGTCAGATCGATAGAAAGAAAGGTATAAATCAATGTTAACCGGGAGATAGACCTGAGTCAGATTGGACTTGGGTTTCCCAAAAATCACATACTTTACTTTATCGCATTGATGTTTGCAATTGAATGAAATCAATATGCTTAGTCTATTGATTTATAGCAAAGCGTGTATTGAGTCATGGGCGGAGATGCCTAGTCATTGACGGATATGCCAAGTCTGTGGCGGATATGCCAAGACACTGGATGATTGAATTATATCGATGTTGCTTAGGAGTAGATCGACTCTTATCGCTGATAATCGATATATGAGACAATGTCCAGGAACCGAGATCCCTAGATTAGAGATGAGTTGAGTCTGAGATAACGAGTCATTAGTTGATTTACAGATTTATCGATTCATGTTTTTCTGATTTGATACATGTTATTGATGACTATTTATGCTTTTATATATGTTTTTATATGATTTCATTTATTCATTGTTTATACTGGGATTATATTCTCACCGGAGTTATCCAGCTGTTGTCTTGTTTGTATGTGTGCATGACAACAGGTGGGACATGATCAGGGTCAAGAAGAGGATGAGAGAGGACAAGTTAGCGTGGAGATCCGGATCAGAAGTAGATAGGCTTCAGCACTTGATATATAGTAGTTGAACCCTAGTTTGATTTAAATATAATTATACAAGACTTGTACTTTTATGTGAATGTTTATATTAGATGAATTCCATTACGTTCCGCATTTGTATTTTTAAAAAAAAATTAGACCCTGTTTATTATAATTGATCAAATTATTCCCAAAGATGATTAAGAAATGAATTAACGTCCGGGTCTCCACATCTGTATACTATATCCAAGTGTAAATTGACAACAACATTATCATTTATCTCATCCTACTTTTTATCATCGCTCATTTCCCTCTGTCTATTTTCAATAGCCGCCAAGCAATTCTTATTTCTCAAAAAATTTCGTATCTTTATTTTTCACAGCATAAAATTGCTATAATTGAACTTTGTTATTTTATAACTGTCATTCATTATGTTTACAACAATTTAGTAGGCTGGACAAAATAATTTTGTCTTAATAAAAATTCTCAAAAAATATTTTCGGATGCGGAAAATCAGTATAGGCTGCAACCGCAGAGCTGCAAAGCATACTCAGAATTTTAAGAAATTTTAAACCAAGACCTTTGATAGGATCGGTTGTCGTAACAAGAGTGTTTAGAAGGGGGGTTGAATAAACACTTACACTTAAATTGTTCTTTAACAATATTTGAGTTCAATTTAGTGATAAACTGAATCTCGGAATCTTGTTGGTTAATAACAATCAGTTAAACTAGAGTAGTTGCGGAAAGTAACTGACGGAAAGATAGAATACGAAACTGAAAGAAATATGCAAGAGTTGTTTCTGGATGTTCGGAGAATTTAATTACTCCTACGTCACCCCTTCTATCACAAGGATAGGATATTCACTAAAATACTTTGATCAAGTACAACACTTGTACAGACCCACTTCAGTTTGGACTTACAACTGCCAAAACTGAAACTCTTAGTTCTACACAATATTCTCAGTTCGTAACTGATATTAGCACAATTGAATCTAACAGCTTTTAGAGAGTGCTAATAAGCTCAGATTGTAGCCTTGATTGCTACGAGTAATTCAAATGAAAATGAGCTAAGATTTTGACAGAGTAACAGCCAGCTTAAGATTGAGTAATCGTCTCTATTTTTTTTCAGATGTTCTTCAGTCATATTTATATACTTCTCTTTCAACGGTAACTTTGAGATGTATTTGAATTCTTGTATCCGTTGATTGCCACTTCATCATTTGTTGGGCAATGTTCTCTTCATTGATTGTCATACGGCGTCTTAATTGCAATATCCGAAATACGTTGTTCTATGCTGTAATGATTGAGGTGCGGCTTTCCATATTCATTTGTTGTTTACTATGTCCTTTTGTCGGTTGAATGTTCTTTCCCGAGAAGCATTCAGTTGAGATATGTTTTAACTGAAACTTATGCGGCTGAGTATATTAACTGATCGGTTTCCAACCGATCAGTTTTCTTCATTTGTTCAGCTGGTTTCAGTTGTTAAATATTCAGTTGTCTCATAATTCAGTTAGTTTCTTCAGTTTGTTAAACACCGAAATTTGATTTCCAACAATTTCTCCCTTTTTGGTGTTTGACAAAACTAAGCATATATTAACTGAAGGATTGAACTCTTATAGACTGCTTCTTAACAAAAACTGTCTCAAAATAAACTGCTAACTGCTCTTCAATGCTTTTTCTGAGTCATACTAAACTTCCCCCTTTTTGTCAAACTGAGCCATGTGGAGAGATAATTGTCGAACTTCAGTAGATAAGATGCCGACATCGGCTGAAATACTGGAGATGGCAGTAAGAACTGAGGTTTGCAGTGAGTCTATTTTGTTTGCAACAGATGTTTCTAGTCTTTCAATTCGTTGGTTGATCACATCTTGAGTAACAAAAAGAGCAGCAGTTGTGGCTTTGTTCTGCTTGTGTTCTATGGCAACTGAGAGTTCAGTTACAACTTCTTGAATATTCTTCAGCTTTGCAAAAACAAAATCTTCGGATCCATTCAGCTTTACAGAATGATAGTATTGGGTTGACTGAATGGATTTGATGGCATCCATTATTTGATTCATATTTGTCTTGATGGTGTTGATTTCATCGAACAATGCTTCTGAATTTGAGATTTCAGGAGACATGACTCCTATATCTTCCTGATGTGGCACTTGTTCTGGTGGAGTGAAAATTATCATAGTGCGATCAACTGTCTCTTCTTGACCTTGAGATGAAGAAGGTTGCTTCTGAGCATCAGAAACACTTTGTTCTAGAATAACAGGGTTATCTGTGGTAATTGCTATTGGAGAATCATGGGCTTGTTCTTCTGTTCGATCAACAGCTGAAACTTGGGGTGGTTCTTCAGTTTGAAGATTTCCAACATTAGGCAACTGCTCTTCCACGGATTTAGTGAGTGTTTCCTCTTGGTTCTGAGTGAGCACTTCAGTTTGCTCTTCAGTTTCAGATGTTACTTGCTGAACTGTTTCTGGAGCAACAAAAAATTGAGCTTGTTCTGCATTATCAGAGAATTGAACATGTTCTTCAGCAACTGGAGATTGAAAAATTTTTTCAGCAATAAAAGTTTGAACTGGGTCTTCAGATGTAACCAGAACTTCTTGTTCTGTTTGTTCAGTCAGAGGATCAACTGATTCAAGATTATGTGCTTCAGTTTGAGCTTCCTGAGCAACTGACTGAATGATTTCATCCATATTGGCGAAGGTCAGTTCGGTCTCAGAGTATAGATGTCGATTCCCGGCTGTTGTTTGTGGAACCTCCTGGGCTGATTTTTCAGCAATGAGTTCTTCAGAAGATTCATTCTGCTGAGGTGATGAAGATTTGTATTCCTCTGTTCCTGAAGATTTTTCTGGAAGAACAAGTTCTTGATCTTGTTCCCAAAACCTTATTTCTCTCTGTAGGCCACTAAGATCTGCATCCAGTTGAGTGAACACAGCTCTATCTTGATATGCAGTTGGCCCTGTGGGGTTGTAGTTTTCTTTTAACTTTCTAACCATCTTAGTAAGTTGATTAGCCCGTATTTGATCAAAGAAATATTGTTTCCTTTCCAGTGCTTGAATAATGGTAGCAGCTTTAACTACCTTCAAAACTATCTTTTCTAGTTTAATAAACGTCTTCAGTTGGGATTTGTGCTTCAGTTTCTTGGCAAAAATTTCGGTCCTGAAGCTTTTCCAACGGTCAAAAGCTGTGAGTTTTGATGTGGCAAATGTATTTACCTCTTCCCAAATTAGATCGATATGAGTTTGAATGGTGTGAGATGGCCTTGGCTCCTCCTCAAGCTTGCCTTTTCCCTTTTCCGTGGTTAGAATATGAGGAATTTGTACGCCAGATTTTGTAGACTCCGCTGGTTCATTCAATGTGATGCCTTTCGGTCTAGCCTGAGGTAAAATAGTGGGTTGATATACACGAGTGAAGGGGACTTTTACTCTAGTGGGTATCTTTTCAGTTGGAACTGTATCATCAGAAGGGATACCTGCAATGGAATAGCCTGAATAGGCTTTTCAGCAGCTGACTGAGACAGTTTCTCAGTAATGGTTGGTTCCACTGCTGGTATTGGTTTGGTTCTTTGTGTCCTTGGTTTCTTGATAAGTTTGGGAGATGGAGTTTTCTCAGAATCTGATTCACTGAGAATCAGTTTTCGCTTTGTAGCCTTCAGTTGGGCCAGCGTCTTGGCTTTCTTGACTGATTTAGGAGCAGCTTGCTGCATCCAATCTCCTTCTTGACTTTTACGAATTGTTTAGGCGAGAGATCCATCTTGATTTTTGGTGGCAATATATTCTTGGCAGTGAATATCTTAAATTTTGAGAATTTTTCGGCATTGTTAGCTACCACTCCTTTGAGTTTCAGAATATAACTGATTGGAATAGCAAACCCCCTGGACTGTTTTGTTTATTGAAGCATATTATTTAGAATGCTGAAAATAATGTACCTCCAGTTGGCTTTCTTCTCACCCATGATGATTGTCATCACCTGGAATTTCTCAAGAGTGAGAGCTGCATATAAGCCAGCTTTAGCTAAAATTCCCTTTGCTACAATATCAGCAACAACTGAATTTCTGGTTTCAGTTCTTTCTTTGGGTCGGAGACTTTGATTTTCCGCCCATCAGCAGATAATGAGGATTGCATTTCCTCAATATCTAATGTTTTAACTTCAGAGAAACTGACATATCCATCAGTCGGCAAGGAAAACATTTCTCCAAAGTTTTCTTCAGATAAGATCAGCAACTGATCATTGATAGTGACAGCGATGTTTCCTTCAACAGTAACATACCCTTTCATATAGAATTCATTCACTTCCTTCGAGTATATTTCTTGTGAAGATTGTCCCAAGAACATTCTGAGCCCAGCAGATTCAATCTTCAGAAAGACATTTTTGATATCAGCTTCTTGAATTGATAAAACTGAGTCAAAATCGATTGCCATGGCATTCATCACGTGAGCAGGGATCTGATTAGCCATTTCGGAAGGTAAGATGATCTGAAATTCGTAGAAAATAAGCTTTGGAAATTAGTATGCTCTTAGAACTGATTGTATGCGTGAAGGAGAAGAACTGAATTGAAGCGGGTATAGTACATTTGAGCGTGACTGTTCAAATTCTGGACACGTGTCAGTCCATGAAAATTTTGAATAAAAAATAAGTGTACGTGTGATGTAATCGTGTGTATAAAGGTTAGCGGTTTTAAAGTAAGCCACATCGTCAATCTGCAGTCACGTCAATTGATTTAGAATATAATAAATTTTAATTAGTTAACGTATGTGAGAAGATTTGTAAACAATCCAACTGAACGATCAGTTGGGAAACTGATTCATTTCAGTTGAGAAGTTACAAACAACTGTCTTCTCAGTTAACCTTTTAAAATTAATATTCCCCCTAAATTGGTGCATAAAATAATTAAAGTAGTGCTACAAAATAATTTTAAGAGTGCGAGAAGTTATTGGTCTTGCTGAACCGTTGACAACTCTTCAGCTTTCTTGATATTCTCCTATAAATAGAAATAACTCAATTAGTTTTAGACATATCATCCAAAATATTCAAAAATGTCTGATACGGGTGACTCAAGTCTTTCTCCCTTTCTGTAGAGGCCAGGAAGGCTGAGATTGAAGACGAAATCTTCTATGAAAGTCTGCATTACTGGGAGCGATTGCAGGAGCTTGAGCTCTTGTACAATTCTGGGGAGGCCACCACTCCTGAATTGGTGGCAGAACTGAATCAAGTGCGAGAGCACTTGAATATTGCTGTGTGGGTGGACGTCTTCAAGGATGGTCACATGTATCAGCTGATGCTCCGCAAGGAATTGAAGATCCTGAGGCGCATAGCTCATTCTCACAGCTTTCTCATGACTGCTCCTTCTTCTTTATGTGTTTGGCTGAAATTTTGGATAATTGTTGTGGAGAAGAAGTATGATGATGTAATCCAGACCAACATTTATAAGTAATGAAATATTTATCTGATTTTAACTCTGTTTTTCTGCAAGTGATATATTTCATCAGTTGTGACATAAACTGATGAGAAACTAACTGTCATATGTTGATCATGAACTGGGACTATTTAAACAATTATTAACAGAATTCAAACTGGTGTCAGTTGACTATGAACAACTGACAACTTAAAGTCCTTGGTAAATGTGAAAGACGCATTAATTGTCGTGAGACTCTTCAGCTTCTCCAATGTCATTTTCCTATAAATAAGATGATAGTAATAAAAATGTGATGCAATTTCAGTTCAAAAATATTTCAATATGTCTGATTCTGATGCATGCAGCAGCACTCATGTTCATGTTACTGAGCAGTCAACCCCTCGTTTAACAAATATCAAGAGAAAGATGGAGATATATGTCTTTCAGAAGGTGATGTCAACATGGGAAAAGATTCATGAGTTGAAGAGGGTGAGTGGCAGTGGTGCTATTCCTACTCGTGCTCAGGAGGCAAGAGCACTGAAGTACCTTGAACGCTTTGAAGTTAGACATGTTAGGGATTTGGTTGAAGACAAATGTCTTTTGGAGGCGATGCTATGGAAGGAGTGGCATGTTGTTGATAAGATTTCGAAATCTAGGGCATTTGCTAGAGTTCGAATTTATGAGTTAAATGATTGGGTTAGGGCGTGGCTAGATTCAGTTGATTCCATGATATCTTCTGTAAAATGGGAACGTTGGTATTCTTAATGAAGTGTTATTTTTAATTTGTTGTATTCTTATTTTCTTCGTATAATTCTGTTAGTGAAGCAATATTACTAATAATTTCTAAGATAAATCAATTAAACCAAGAATATTTCGAAAATAAGAAAACTTAGCCTCAGGTAATGGTTTTGTGAAGATGTCAGCTGCTTGCTGTTCAGTTGAAATATATTCTAGTCGAATATCCTTCTTTAACGCATTATCCTTGATGAAGTGATGCCTAAAATCTATATGCTTGGTCCTTGAGTGAAGAACTGGATTGTAAGTGATGGCAATTGTGCTGGTATTATCACAAAATATGGGCGATTCAGTTGATGTTACTCCATAATCCTTCAGTTGTTGCTGAATCCAGATCAGTTGTGAACAACAGCTACCAGCAGCAAGATATTCTGCTTCTGTTGTTGAGGTAGCTATGGATGTCTGCTTCTTGTTGAACCAAGAGATCAGTCTGTCTCCTAAGAACTGACAAGATCCACTTGTACTTTTGCGATCAAGCTTACATCCTGCATAATCTGCATCTGAGTATCCAACTAAATTGAAGGTGGAGTCTTTGGAATACCATAGCCCAACATTTTGCATGGTCTTAAGATATCTCAGAATTCTTTTAGCAGCTGAGAAATGTGATTTCTTAGGGTTTGCTTGAAATCTGGCACACATACAGACAGCAAAAACATTATCAGGACGACTGGCTGTCAGGTATAACAATGAACCTATTAACCCTCTATATAATGTCGCCTCCACTGATATTCCCCCTTCGTCAGTGTCTAGTTTAACTGAAGAGCTCATGGGAGTTGTTGCAGCTGAACATGATTCCATACCAAATTTCTTTAGCAACTCCTTTGTATATTTTGTTTGACTAATGAATATACCAGTTTCTAGTTGCTTCACTTGCAGTCCAAGAAATAATGTCAGTTCACCCATCATGCTCATTTCAAACTTATCCTGCATTAACTTAGCAAACTTTTCGCACAATTTGGGGTTAGTTGACCCAAAAATTATATCATCAACATAAATTTGAACTAGTAGAATATGATTACTTTTAGTAAATTTAAACAGGGACTTATCAACTGATCCGACTGTAAAATCATGATCAGTTAGGAATTTTGAAAGAGTTTCATACCAAGCCCTGGGAGCTTGTTTAAGACCATATAATGCTTTGTTCAAATAGTATACATGATCAGGAAGTTTGTGGTTTACAAAACCTGGAGGTTGTTCGACATATACTTCTTCTTGTAACTGACCATTTAGGAATGCACTCTTCACATCCATCTGGTAAACTTTGAAGTTTTTGTGAGATGCATAAGCAAGAAATATTCTGATTGCTTCCAATCTTGCAACTGGAGCATGCGTCTCATCGTAGTCAATTCCTTCTTCTTGCCTATATCCTTGTGCTACTAGTCTTGCTTTGTTGCGTATAACTGAACCGTCCTCGTTTAGTTTATTCTAGTACACCCATTTTGTACCGATAATGGTTTTTGAAGTTGGTCTTGGAACTAAGTTCCAGACGTTATTGTGAGTGAACTGATTCAGCTCTTCTTGCATAGCATTTACCCAACTAGGATCAGCAAGAGCTTCATCAGTTTTCTTTGGTTCCAGTTGTGAAACAAAGGCTGAATGAATAAATAAATTTAAAATTTGATTGCGAGTTCTTACTGGATCAGATGGATTTCCTATTACCAGATGTGGTGGATGTGATTTTATCCATCTGTACTCTGCATTTGTTGCATCAGCAACTTCTTCAGTTGGTAACTGAGTGCAATTTTCAGCTTCAGTTGATGGCTCGTCAGCTGGTATTTGAATGTTATCAGTTTGCTTTAATAAATGATTGTCATCATTGACTTCCTGCTCATTTAATTGATCCAATATTTCTGGTTCTGGTGTTTGAAAGATGTCTTGATTGTTATGACTTTCTTCTTTGTCATCATCTTCCAAACTGATATCTGTAAATCGATCAGCTAGCTCAACTTGATCAGTTGGCTTATCAGTTAGTACAGTTTCATCAAAATCAACGTGTGCAGATTCTTCAACATTTAAAGTTTTCTTATTAAAGACTCTATAAGCTATACTACCTGATGAATATCCAAGGAATATTCCTTCTGCAGATTTGGCATCAAATGCTTTTAAGTAATTTTTACCATTATCATGAATGAAGCATCTACAGCCGAATATTTTGAAATAAGTGATTATACTTTTTCTTCCATGCCAGATCTCATATGGTGTTTTCATATGATTCTTATTAATCATTGATCTGTTCTGAGTATAACATGCAGTGTTTACTGCCTCTGCCCAAAATCTTTGAGAAATTCCAGAATCAGCAAGCATTGTTCTAGCAGCTTCTTTAAGGGTCCGATTTCTTCTCTCAGCTACACCGTTTTGCTGAGGAGTTCTTGCTGCTGAGAGCTCATGCTTGATTCCAGCATTTTCTAGAAAACTTCAAAGTGTTTGATTGATGAATTCAGTTCCTCGATCAGATCTGATTCGATCAATCCCAACTGATTTTTCATTTAAAAGTCTTTTGAAGAGTTTAATCAGTTGTGCAGCCGTATGGTCTTTGGATTTGAGAAATATAACCCAAGTAAATCTTGAAAAATCATCTACGACCACCAAGGTGTATTTCATTCCCCCTAAGCACATGACTGGTATTGGACCGAAGAGATCCATGTGCAATAGTTCTAAGCATCGGGATGAAGATTTACAGCCCTTGTTTTTGAAAGAAGATCGTACTTGTTTTCCATACTGACATGCTTAGCAAAGTTTTTCTTTTGAAAATTTTATTTTGGGCAAACCAGTTACAAGTTCATGTTTACTCAGATAAGCAATGGATTTAAAGCTTAAATGATTTAACCTTTTATGTCACAACCAGTTTTGAGATGATTTTGAAGCAATGAAGCAGACTGGTGCATGAGGCTGTTCATTCCAACTTACTTTATATGTGTTTCCACATCGTTTGCCAGTTAGTATGATTTCATAAATTGATGTTTTAACTAAGCATGAGTTTTTATCAAATTGTACCGAGAATCCCTTGTCGCATAATTGACTGATACTAATCAAGTTATACTTCAGATTCTCTACTAATAAAACATCTTTAATAGTAAAGTTACCATGGATAATCTTACCCTTACCCACGGTTTTACCTTTGGAATTATCTCCGAAACTGATGTTTGGACCACTATATTTGATTAGTTGAGATAGCATACTTGCATCTCCTGTCATATGTCGTGAGCAACCGCTGTCCAAATACCATATTGAAATTTTATTTTTACCTGTTACCTGCAAACACACACATAATATAATTTGGTACCCATATCTATTTGGGTCCAAAGCTTATTAGTCCCTTTGGAACCCATACTTGGATTAGTCTAACTGACTTTCCAGTAGCTGTATTCCAAATGGTTTTTCTCGGTTTTTGTGTGCTTGGTGAATAGTGTACAGATGATACAGTATGTATTTTAGCTTGGTTCAACTGATTGTTTAGTCTGTATCTTTTCTGGACTGGTTTGCAGTTATAATAATTTGAATAATTCTTGCTAAATCTTTTTTATGAATGATTTTCTGAGTCAGTAGAGATTTTTGGACTGTAACCAACTCCATGTCTTCTGGCCTTATACATATTCTCAATAGGTTTTTCATTCAGTTTGCTGGGCTCAAATTTCTCTTGTTCTACTATTGATCTGACAAATTGAATGTACTTCCCTTTGTTCATTGTCAGCTTTGGTTGAGTATCATTTGAAAACGTTTCTCCTTGATTACTGAACCCTAAACCAGTTTTATCATAAACTGATTTTTGTGAATTATGCATCTCATTCAATGTAGTAGACGACTTATTCGAAGATTGAATGAGTTCAGTCTGTTTTGAATTTTCAAGGATCAATTTCTGGATCAGTGACTAATCTTTCTTTCTCTCTGCTTTTAGCTCAGCAATTTCCCCTTTTAAACTCAACATATCAACTGATTCATCAATTTTGGTTTTGTTGTCCATGGGATCATTTTGCTTTGACTTTATTTCCTCAAATGATGATGCAAGTTTCCGGTACTCATTTACCATTTCATGCAATGTTAAAATGAGTTCTTCTCGTGTAAAATCAGTTGAACTAAAATCAAATACCTGTTGACTTGTAGATTCTGCTTCAGTATCATTTGCCATTAGACATTTGACTTCCTCTTCATCACTCGAGCTATATGAGCTTTCTGGTTTTGATTCGTCACTATCAGTTTCTGCCCATTTTAATTTTTTTCTCTTCAGCTAATAGAACTTCGTGTTTCTTTCTGTAGGTTTTCTTATCATCTCTGGGTCTTCTCTTATGCTCATATGGTTTCTTTCTTCTGTCAGTTGATCCTTTACTGTCCTTTTTAGGTTTAGGACAGTCAGCAATGTAATGACCTGTTTTGCCACAATTGTAGCAAGCATTTGTTTCTTCTTTGGAATTATTTCTCTGGTATTGCTTCTGAAATTTTCCTTGGTTATTTCTCATGAACCTCCCAAACTTTTTGATGAATAATGACATAGCATCATTGCTTAACTGATCAGCAGATTTCTCGGCTGAACTAGTTGGTTCAGTTTTGACAGCTGCTAAAGCAGTTGTAGTTGTAGGAGTAGATGGTTCTCCTTCTCTGTTATGCAATTCAAATTCATAAGCTTTTAAATCAGCAAATAGTTCATGAAGTTCGATCTGGTTTAAGTCTTTAGATTCTCTCATAGCCATAGTTTTGACATCCCATTCCTTTGGAAGACCTCTCATCACTTTTAGTGTAACCTCTTTGTCGGTATACACTTTTCCGAGTGCATTTAATTCATTTACAATACTGCTCACCCTTTCATCATACTCATTCATTGATTCTCCAACCTTCATTTTGATATTGTCAAATTTCTGAACAGCAACTGAGAGTTTATTTTCTTTTATTTGGTCATTTTCTTCATATAACTGAATCAACTTCTCCCAAATTTCTTTTGCTGTTTTGCACATCTTTATTTTGTTGAAGGTTGCTTTGTCCAGTGTTTTGTATAGAGTATCTTTGGCCACATTGTCAAGATTAGCTTTCCTTTTGTCCTCTGTTGTCCACTCTTCTCTGGCTTTTGAATTCTCTGTGGTGCCCTTTCAGTTATGGCAATTGTTGTGTTTGCTTTTAGAATCTTCATGGGTCCGTCTGTTATGACATACCACATATCATCATCTTGTGCAGCTAAGTGAGCCTGCATTCTGATTTTCCAGTCATCGAAATCTTCTCTTGAGAACATAGGAATTTTATTGAATGAAGTCATGCTAGTAGATTTATAGATCAGAAGTATTCAAGAACAAGATTCAACTGCTCTGATACCACTTGATAGGATAGGTTGTCGTAACAAGAGTGTTTAGCGGGGGGGGGGGGGGGGGGGGGGGGGTTTGAATAAACACTTACACTTAAAATTGTTCTTTAACAATATTTGAGTTCAATTTAGTGATAAAATGAATCTCGGAATCTTGTTGGTCAATAACAATCGGTTAAACTAGAGTAGTTGCAGAAAGTAACTGACTGAAAGATAGAATACGAAACAGAAAGAAATATGCAAGAGTTGTTTCTGGATGTTCGGAGAATTTAATTACTCCTACGTCACCCCTTCTATCACAAGGATAGGATATTCACTAAAAGACTTTGATCAAGTACAACACTTGTACAGACCCACTTCAGTTTGGACTTACAACTGCCAAAACTGAAACTCTTAGTTCTACACAATATTCTCAGTACGTAACTGATATTAGCACAATTGAATCTAACAGCTTTTAGAGAGTGCTAATAAACTCAGATTGTAGCCTTGATTGCTACGAGTAATTCAAATGAAAATGAGCTAAGATTTTGACAGAGTAACAGCAAGCTTAAGATTGAGTAATCGTCTCTATATTTTTTCAGATGTTCTTCAGTCATATTTATATACTTCTCTTTCAACGGTAATTTTGAGATGTATTTGAATTCTTTTATCCGTTGATTGCCACTTCATCATTTGTTGGGCAATGTTCTCTTCATTGATTGTCATACGGCGTCTTAATTGCAATAGCCGAAATACGTTGTTCTATGCTGTAATGATTGAGGTGCGGCTTTACATATTCATTTGTTGTTTACTATGTCCTTTTGTCGGTTGAATGTTCTTTCCCGCGAAGCATTCAGTTGAGATATGTTTTAACTGAAACTTATGCGGCTGAGTATATTAACTGATCGGTTTCCAACTGATCAGTTTTCTTCATTTTTTCAGCTGGTTTCAGTTGTTAAATATTCAGTTGTCTCATGATTCAGTTAGTTTCTTCAGTTTGTCAAACTCCGAATTTGATTTCCAACAACCTTGATACCACTTTTGGGTCACAAGTACGGCAGCTTGAGATAATAATATGAAAATAAAGTATAAAACTGGACACCGAGTGAAACGTCCTGCCCTTTTTATTGCTTTAAAAGTACTAGAATTTTTTTTTAACACTCAATTTTCGGGCATATACATTTTCCACATGAAAATATTTTTACAAAATATTTTACCCTTTTAAAATAAAATACCAACCATCTAGCATTTTAAAAATCAAGTGTAATAGCCATAAAATGAAATCGTCAACTGTTGTACCAAACCCAAAAAGCAATAGTTTGAAAAGAATAGCCCATACTAAACATCTCAAAAACCTCTCAAAAAACATAAATAAATAGTCTTAAAAATCTTTATCTTAAATCAGTAAACATAAAACATAATGCGGAAAATAGTAGCACTGGTCCTCGGGTTGTGTGCACCGACAGTCCAGTAGGATCATCCGTCAAGGCTTCTCTCAACCTCACCTGTATCCATCACACCTAGTGAGTCTAAAGACTCAACACATCATAATCTTGATAACAAGTAATACATAATATAGTCAACATATAACAGTGAAAAATACTTGTACTTAAAATATCGTTTTCATGAAGATGCATAAACTTAAACATAAACGTTTTCATGACATGAATTTCATAAACCTTAACATTTTTCATTTTTCCTCAACATGACATGACATAAAACATTTTTCATGATCATAAACATTTTTCCTTTACCTTTTCTTTTTCCTTTGTTGAATTCAGATCGTTAATTGTGACTTTCTTGATCATGATCATAAATCGATGGATCCATCTACATGTAACCACAGTACTGGGCGGCGGGGGACACCAGCAACACTCTCACCGGTCAACTGGGCCCTGGCCTATCATTTTCGAATATAAATACGATCATCGGGGCTCCCTCTGGGGCATTTTCCCATAAATGGGCTCCCTCTGGGGCCTTTTCCCCGCACGATATTCCCATTATTACCGTTACCACAAAACCGTTACCACATATTCGTAATGATAAAAACACGATCGTCGGGTTCCCACTAGGACCATAACCATCACGACGTCGCCAACATTAACGAATTAGTCACAATCACTTCACTTCCTTCAACATTTACATTCTCATCACTTTAAAAAAATCATGCATAACATAACATTTTGTTTTTTAAACCAAGCATGCAACATGTCTTTTAAATGTCTTCCTTAAATCATAAAAATCCTTTAGACATTTAAAAACCATAACTTAATCATGAACATTTCATAAACATTTAAAAATAATCATAATATCATAAAAATAGCATTTAGGGCACTGCCATGATGTTTACAAATTTTTAGATGTAAAAAGATCGTTTTACCCCTGGACTCGACATTTTAGGATTTTTACCTTTTCCTTGATTTATTGACTCTAACATGTCCCAAATAATTATTTAAGCTTAATGAATTTTTCCATAATTTTATTTAGCTTAAATATTAAACTTTTTCCATTTATCTTTAATTAACTGTTTTGACGGTGTTTTAATCCCGAAAAATCCCAAACTTTAATATAAAATTCCTAAATTCTAAATTTAGTCTTTTTATATTATTTTAGCCCTTATGGACCATGACTCGCCCCCCGTGAGTCGTTTCCAATTTTTCTTTATTTAAAAACCCTAATTGACACCTAAACTTCGACCCCGAGCCAACTTTCGATTTTTACGAGTTACTCCCGAACCATGTCCATCCAAAACTTGACCAACATCCTAAAGTACCCTACGGGACCCTAAGTTAATTAAGAAACCCTTCCCAAACCCAGAAACGTGAGCCCCTCGCTTGCCCCTAAGCTGGCCGAGAGTTTCCTTTAGCATGGACTCTAAGTTTGTGAAGCTATGGGCCAAGCCGTCGCTCCAGCGCCCAAACTGTAGAACCCGTAAATTAGACTACGTATATAAGTCATGCATAAATATTAGTATTTAAATTAAAATGATTTTATTGCATGAGTATTTAAATTTTTTTCTTTAAATTTAATTATTTTAATGCAGTAGTTTAGTTGTTATCTTTTCAGTTAAATAAGTGAGACCGGACTGGAGTTGGAGTTTTGAGATAAAATCTAATATTAAGAAACCATTCCTAGAACTTATTCAAGATAAAAAAATAAGTTAATTTAATGTAAAAGAATGTTTAAAGAAAGTTGAAGAATTTAATTAATTATAAGGTAAGTAGTAAATAAATTCTTTTAGGTTCAATAATTAATTTAAAAGCCTAAATTAAATACATGACCAATTAAGATAAATTAATCTAGGCTTATTTTATATATAAAAAAAATGTAACTTAACATGTTAGTAATTTCTTTTAAGAATTTAACCATGCATGCAAGATAATGTCTATCCTAAACTAATTTATTAATTCACTAAAATACTTAATGAGTAGATAAAACTTTAAATATTTAAAATACAAGATTTTAGCAATATTCCTACTTAATTTAGTGTCTAAATTTCGGCCCCCTCATTATCTAATCAAATCATGCTCATTTTGGCAACTCTCCATTTGATATCTTTCCCTAAACCTTTCTTGGTACACTTAATTCCTACACTTTTAAATCCCCAATAAATAATAATTAAGCACTTTCTTGCACCTCATTAAACCATTTTATCAGCCTAGAAAATTCCATATTTTCGAGAGTCAAAAGGAAGGAAGGAAAATCATTCTTTGTATCATTCCATTTCCTTGATATTGCAACTTCCCTCCAAAGCATTTTTTACTCCTTTACTTTCCCAGCAGCCCCCTTCATTCCATAACAATCTTTCTCCCTCCCCCACAATCGAAAATTCTGAAGAAATATCAGAAAAAATCGCCCTTTCAGTAGCTATAAATCATGAGTAACTAGAGAGAAAACAAAAGAAGACAACTCCGTCTCCTCCGTGCCGCATCGTCACTCGTTTGGGTTTTCTTTCAAAAACAAAAATATCCAGGCATGCATATACCATCCCTTGCTCTTCAATAAAGTTGTATTTATATTTTTATAAACCATTATGGGTGCATGAATAAGGAAAAATGAATTATTGATAGCAACCTTTGTAAAAACAATTCTGCACAGATTTTTATCCCCTTTGTGCTTCACGTTTCTGTTGTTTCTGATGGTTCAGGGTTCGGCTCGTATCCAAGCTCCCAAGGCTTCTTATGGTCATGTTCTAGGGTGTGATTGGGTCAAGTTTGATCAAGGGTTCAATCCTCAAAACCGTGAGTTAGATGCTCCAAACAACAAGCAAGAAACAAGTGTCATAGTTAGGTTTCATTTACTGTCATTGGCTGGTTTGGGGTAGAGTTCGAGTCATGGCTGGCCTAGGGCCATTAGCCATGGCTAGGACCCTTCCCTAGCAAGCATAGGACGTGGTCAAGTCGCCCTAAGTGTCTTGAGCTATGTCCCAAGTTGTTTGGACAGAAACAACACAAGTGTCCCTCGGTTTCATTTTTCTGTTTTCTTTCATGTGAGTTGGGTTCGGTTTTTATGAGGTTGGGTGGATCTTGGTTGGCTCTTAGCCCTTAGCCACGGTCCATACCATGCCCCTTGATGTCTAGATCATGACATGGTCAACCAAATGTGTCACGCCCCGTGACCAGGGTTAGCTGACACCGGCGTTATTCAACAATCACTTAATTGCTAAACAACAAGCCTCGTAGTATAGTATAAACCAAAGCTAGTTTATATATCATAAATACCATAAAAATGTAATCGTCTTTACAATAGTAACTCTGGAAACGATAAAAATCTGCGGAAGCGTTTATAACTTGAATTAAGAACTCACAAGAACCTATTCTTAATTAAAATTCTTCATGCGTCCACTATCAGTCCAAAAACTGGTGTCTGATTCTTCTTTCTCTATTTCTTCTTTTGATTTATCTGAGGAAGGTAGAGTAAGGGGTGAGTATTTTGGGAAATACTCAGCAAGTGGAGGGCCGTATCGAGCACAATATAACAACATGCATAAAATTTTGAAATCACATGACTTGCATAACATCCTTCATAGCAAATGCATAACATCCTTCATAACAAATGCATAACATTGACCAGCACTGAGATTCATCTACTTTCTATGGTTTACTGATATCAGTCCCTAATTTTTACTCCTCTAAGAGACGAGGCCATATAGCGGTTATATCCCCCACCGCGTAAGGGTGCGTCATGGTTGGGATTCCCACCCATATACAGTCGACTCCTCACAGTGCTCAAAGCCGTATGACAAAACAAGAAAGGAGTGGAAGAAGAATTGTACTCGACTATTTTCGAAAACAACATATGCATAAATTCGAAATTTCAACTTTAAAACAAGTCCACTTACCTTATACTGGAAGAGAATGTGAAAAACTCAGAAACCAGAGAAGAATGATACTTCGAAAACGCAACAGCACATCTACCGAAAAATCGTCCATCTTGTAAAATTCACAGCGCCTTACTGCAACGTTGGATCGGACTCAAAATTTTACAGTACGTTAAATAAATTATGAACGGTGGAGATCGGGTTTGAAGTCGTTTAGGACTGTTCATACAGAAAAAACCGTTGGTATGCTGAATTCTCGCCTAAAATCTGAGCAGTTTTCTTTCAAATGCTATAAACGAAAACTAACCGTTGGATTTTGCTGAAATTTGGATATGTTATGCGAAACATATGGAAGAATATTCTGAACGGTGGAGATCGGATTTCGAACCCCCGAGCGAGATAAACGAATTTTTGAACTTTGACAGACATTTGATGACTCGTGCAAAATTTTGGAGAGAAATTTCGAAAATTTGGAGCAAAAGCTCGAAAATTAATGTGTGATATTTGAATGAGAGCTTCTCCTATTTATAGGGGTGAGGTGAAAATCTTACCACAATTCGATTGATACTCTTTCCAAAATTTGGAGTTGCTCATTCCATAAATTCGAGATAATCATTCCATAAATATTGATATGCTTCCTTGTTGAGAAAATCTACCTTGTATGTAATATTTCCTTTCAAATTTTATTGATATCCAGCCTTATTTCGAAATTAATACATGATTTGTACTGAATTTTGAATTTCAATACCATGTATTATTTAATATTTTCGAATTTATTATAACTCGAAAATAAATTCTTATACATGTCTATATTTAATTAATTACATGCCCAAAAATTTGGGTTCTCACATCCCTCCTTCCTTATTGGAAGTTTCGTCCTCGAAACTTGAGTCGGCTTGATCTTGGAAAGGTATGGATATTGCTTGCAGATTTTCTCTTCAAACTCCCAAGTAGTTTTCTCGTTCTGTGTAGTTTTAACCATTGCACCTTGACGTAGGGAATGATACGTCGTCTCAGTACTTGGTCTTTGGTGTCTACAATATGTGTAAAGACATCTTCATATTTCAGCTCTTTCCCCAAGTTACCTTTGATCATGAGCGGTTTAATTCTCACAACATGGCTTGAGTTCAAGATGTATTTCCTTATTTGGACTTGTGGAATACATTATGGATTCTAGACATATCTGGTGGCAATGTTATTGTGTAAGCCAATATGTCAATTTCTCCAGAATTTTGAATTGTCCTACGTACCGAGGTTTCACTTTTTCAGCTTTACTGAATCTAATGATTCTTTCATTAGTGAGACTCGTATATAAGTTTTTTTTTTTCACCTAATGTGAATTCCATTGGTCTATTTTTAAGATTAGACTAACTCTTTTGCTGGTCTTATGCAGCCTTGAGTCTGTCTCTGATGATGGCCACCTTTCCATTGTCTCTTGGATTAGTTCTAGCCCAGTTATGACCGTCTCTTCTGTTTTGTCCTAGTACAGTGGTGATCGATGCTTTCGTCCGTAAAAGCTTCAAATATATTTATTCCAATATTTCCGTGATAACTGTTATTGTAGGATAATTCTATCAGGAATATATCTTCACTTCAATTACTACTGAAGTCTGTGGCACATGCCCTTATCAAACCCTCAAGGGTTTGAATCATTCTCTCTGTTTTGCCATCAGTTTGAGGGTGATAAGTCGTACTAAGAGTAACTTTTGTTTTCATGGCTTTTTGAAAGCTCTACCACAAACGTGACACAAATCTTGGGTCTCTATCCGACATTATGATTGTAGGCACTTTATGTAGCCGTATAATGTTATCCATGTATAGAGTAGCCAACTTGTCAATATTATAATTTCTTTGGACGAGTACAAAGTACGCAGATTTTATGAGTTTATCTACGATTATACGTACCATGTCGTGACTCTGTATTGACTTTGAGAATTATACAACGAAATCCATGGAAATATGTTCTCATTTCCATTCTAGGATTCTAAGGATTGCAGTAGTCCTTCTAGTCGTTGATACTTGACTTTCACTTATTGGCATACTTGTCACTTAAATATAACCTCGACGACATCTATATTCATTCTGTTTCGCCAGAAACTTTCTTTCAAATCTTTATACATCCTTGTACTGACTGTGTAGATCTGGAATGTTGACTTATGAGCCTCTTACATCAATTCTTATCGAATATTGTCGATTTCTGGCACACACAATCGTCCTCTCATCCCTAGGATTCCGTTTGGATCCACTTGAAAATCTGACTACTTTATTTCCTTGACTTGTTCTTTGAACTTCTCTAGTGTTATGTCTCGACTCTTATTAAACTTGACTGCTTTCTGAAGGCATGGTTGCATGGAGAGTGATGTTAGGGTTATCTTACCCATGTTTTTCCGACTTAAAGCATCGACAACCTTATTTGCCTTGGCAGGGTAGTTGTTTATTGTCAAGTCATAGTCCTTAAGTAACTCCATCCACCTTCTTTGCCTCATTTTAAAAAAAATTTTTAACAAATACGCGAGGCTTGGTGGTCTGTGAATATTTAACACTTGGCATCGTAGAGATAGCGTCTTTGAATTTTCGAAGCAAAGATCACTGCCACCAACTCGAGATCGTGAGTAGCTTAGGTTTGTTCATTCGGCTTCAGTTGACTCGCCTGTCTCGCATGAGTACGCATCTGATATCTTTCTTTGATGCTTTACTGTAGATGGTAAAATCTTGTCCTCAGTAGATAATACCAACATTGGTGTAGATGCTATATTCTCTTTTAATGTTTGAAAACTATTTTCACATCTTTCTCTTCAGTTGAATTAATAGTTCTTTTGTACGAGTCTTGTCAGGGACACGACTACTGAAGAGAAGCCCTCAACAAATTTTTGCTAATAGCCTGATAATCCAAAGAAGCTTTTAATTTTGGTTGCAGTCTTTTGTCTCGGCTAATCTAGATTTGCCTATACTTTCTTTGGGTCCACTGATATTCTTGATTTCGATCTTACATGACCTTATTCCGAATGCCTGGCATTGGGGTGTCTTCTGTTCTGACCTTTAGCTAATGATAGCATGTCCTCAGGTCAAGCTTGGAGAAGATTGTAGCTCCTTTAGGTTGATTGAAAAGACCGTCTATTAATGGAAGAATATATTTATTCTTGATTGTGATCTTAAAGAGTTTTCTATAATCTATACACAATATCATACTTTCATCTTTCTTCCTTACAAATAAGATTGTAGCTCCCCAAAGGGATGTACTTGCCCTTATTCGTTTTTTTTTTTTTGTCTGAAAACTTTTGGAGTTATTCTTTTAGCTCCTTAAGTTCATCTGGATCAAGTACCAAATTTATCTGGAAATATATTTCATAGTCTGAGACCATTCCCCGAAAAATTTATAGAAAAACGTCCGAAAATTTTCATATTATTGGAATATCTTCCAACTTCAGCTCATCTCCTTCTTTCACTTTGTTCACCATTGCTAGGTAAACTTCTTCTTCCGATATTCTGGCTTTCCAAGTCTGGGTAACAGAAAAATGTATTTATGTTCCTTGGCATTGCCATGGTACCTGATTTCTTCTTGATTCGGGGTTCAAAGTCTGACATTCTTACTCCGGCCATCTACCGTTGATCTTTTATAATCAGTTCATCCTTAGGATGACGTCGAAATCTACCGGAGTGAGTCGAATCAAGTCGGCACTAAACATATGCGAATTGATTCTAATTTTATCTTATCTTGAAATTATCCCAATTACTATCTCAAAACTTAAAACCCATATAGAATATTGAAACTTAACTCAATATCGATCTATAGCTTAAATCCTGAAAATTATAACCTAGTCGTTACCTCAAATAATTTTTTATTTTTTTTTTACTAAATCTTACTTTAATCAAGATCATGAGCATATCACACTCTAATACAAAAGAGTTCATTGAATGTCATTCTCTTTGAATCATTCTTATTACCATAAAAATCAAAACTTATTGTACTATACTTTCCTTGATACCCATCAATATCTCATAACTTACTTTATTTACGTAATGTCATAGCCTACTTATTATCCCAAAAATAATATAAATTTCTTAACCTGATGATATTTTCTCACAAGATATTCCAATGTCCTACATATTTAAAGTTAGCGTTTAACATTCTTAATGACCCAACCATATTGCTTACACAATTAACTATCGACACAAAATCAACTTCTGTAGTACAATACCCAAAACTTATGATATAATTCTTATATCAACTTTTCTCATATTAGTATTCATAAAAACTTATCATCCTCGAATCAAATTTTCATCTTAAGTCAAAAGCTTAACTCAACTTATCTCTGATAGATATATTCCCAAAAATATAGACAAATACTAAATGTCCCCCTAATACAATTCCATAAAATTCGACAAGTAATCCCAAAAACGCGTTGAACGGGAATTTTCCAGAATTTTTTCAAAAATAGAAAGTTTGGACATTCGCCCATGGATAGAAAGATTAATACGTCGAGAGGATTCTAGAACAGTTGGCGGAATTAAATTCTGAATTTCCTACGAAAAGCCATAAGTTCTACGAAACTTTCCTAAAATAGCAAAAATACGATTTTGGAGGTCCAGATGAAGGTATTAATCGTTGGTCGTTCCGAAGGGGACTGCATCAGCATTTCGCCATAATCTGATAAATTTTTTTCTTCTCAACTGGATTATGAACCTGGCGGCTCTGATACCACTTAAATGTCACTGCCCCGTGACCAGGGTTAGCTGACACCGGCGTTATTCAACAATCACATAATTGCTAAACAAAAAGCCTCGTAGTATAGTATAAACCAAAACCAGTTTATATATCATAAATACCATAAAAATGGAATCGTCTTTACAATAGTAACTCTGGAAACGATAAAAATCTGCGGAAGCGTTTATAACTTGAATTAAGAACTCATAAGAACCTATTCTTAATTAAAATTCTTCATGCGTCCACTATCAGTCGAAAAACTGGATGTCCGATTCTTCTTTCTCTATTTCTTCTTTTGATTTATCTGGGGAGGGTAGAGTAAGGGGTGAGTATTTTGGGAAATACTCAGCAAGTGGGGGGCCGTATCGAGCACAATATAACAACATGCATAAAATTTTGAAATCACATTACTTGCATAACATCCTTCATAACAAATGTATAACATTGACCAGCACTGAGATTCATCTACTTTCTATGGTTTACTGATATCAGTCCCTAATTTTTACTCATCTAAGGTGACGAGGCCATATAGCGGTTATATCCCCCACCGCGTAAGGGTGCGTCATGGTTGGGATTCCCACCCATATACAGTCGACTCCTCACAGTGCTCAAAGCCGCATGACAAACACAAGAAATGAGTAGAAGAAGAATTGTACTCGACTATTTTTGAAAACAACATATGCATAAATTCGAAATTTCAACTTTAAAACAAGCCCACTTACCTTATACTGGAAGAGAACGTGAAGAACTCAGAAACCAGAGAAGAATCATACTTCGAAAACGCAACAACACATCTACCGAAAAATCATTCATCTTGTAAAATTCACAGCGCCTACTGCACCGTTGGATCGGACTCAAATTTTATAGTATGTTCACAAGTCCGTTAAATAAATTATGAACGGTGTAGATCGGGTTTGAAGTCGTTTAGGACTGTTCATACAGAAAAACCGTTGGTATGCTGAATTCTCGCCTAAAATCTGAGCAGTTTTCTTTCAAAGGCTATAAACGAAAAACTAATCGTTGGAGTTCGCTGAAATTTGGATATGTTATGCGAAACATATGGAAGAATATTCTGAACGGTGGAGATCGGATTCCGAGCCCCCGAGCGAGATAAACGAATTTTTGAACATGACAGAACTTTGATGACTCGTGCAGAATTTTGGAGAGAAATTTCGAAAATTTGGAGCAAAAGCTCGAAAATTAATGTTCCATATTTGAATGAGAGCTTCTCCTATTTATAGGGGTGAGGTGAAAATCTTACCATAATTCAATTGATACTCTTTCCAAAATTTGGAGATGCTCCTTCCATAAATTCGAGATAATCATTCCATAAATATTGATATGATTCCTTGTTGAGAAAATCTACTTTGTATGTAATATTTCCTTCCAAATTTTATTGATATCCAGCCTTATTTCGAAATTAATACATGATTTGTACTGAATTTTGAATTTCATGTATTTACTAGCTTGGAATTTCAATACAATGTATTATTTAATATTTTCAATTTATTATAACTCGAAAATAAATTCTTATGCATGTCTATATTTAATTAATTACATGCCCAAAAATTTGGGTTCTCACAAAATGGCCACTGGAATGATCCATGACAACTAACAACAGCAAAGTCCCACGCGTGCAGAATTGTGCTCTCGGGTGGGCGTACTGTTAGGGGTGCAAACGAACCGAATCGAGCCGAATAATACTAAAAAAGTCAGGCTCGAATTCGGCTCGAAATAGGTATATTCGAGTTCGAGCTCGATTCGAAGTTCGATAATTTCAAATATTTGGGCTCGAGCTCGGCTCGAAATGAAGTTTGAGTTCGAGTTCGGCTCGAAATATTCGAATATATTCGTGAACTATTCGAATTATTGCTCGGATATTAAGGTTTGAAAGCTCGAAATGCTCGAAATATTCGAAATGTATATATATATATATATATAGATATATATAATTATATTATATTAATAAAATATTAAGGCTCGCGAACTATTCGCGAGCTATCGAACAAAATAATTTGGGCTCGAGTTCGGCTCGAAAAAAATTTCGAACGTGTTCGAGTTCGGCTCAAATTCGATAAGTTCGAATACGAATCGAATTATCGAGCCGGCTCGAAAAAATCGCGAACATGTTCGGTTCGTTTGCAGCCCTACGTACTATCATGTTTCGAGTGTGGGCTGGATTATGGCTGGCCTAGGGCCCCTAGCCATGGTTCAAACCATTCCCTAGGACGTTGGTGAGAGGTTTTGGTCGGTGGTTCAAGCCCCAATGGCCATTACCCTCACAAACGACGCAAGGAAACGCACTCACAGCTGCTGTATTTTTTACAGCAAGTGTGTTGTGGTTCAGAGGTTGAATTTCGGGTTCTTGGTTAGCCTATGGCCTTGTACTGGACAGTACCTCATCGAGTTAGGAAGACCATGTTTTTGACTGTTTATGATTCGGTTAAGTTTAGAGGTCGTACGAGAATTTACAGTGCAATGTGTCAAAGTGACTCTCGAAAGAGCGTTTCATATTTTTGGCCTCCATTCACTAAAATTCGAAGTACTGAAATTTTCAGAGTATTATTTCATCATTTTAGGTGTATTTTAATCATGACTAAACGATGGTTCGGTGTTGGTTCGGGTTGGTACGGAGTCATGATTAAATACTAAGTCATTGGGCGTAATTGTCTCGTTTTTGGATTCAATTACAAAATTTGATCAAATAAATCATTTGCATATTTTTCATGTTAGATTTAAGTCGCAGCGAAACGATCCAACCCATCTGGTAAAATTTATACAGGATGTTTAATTATGTTATTTAATTATATTACGTGCATAAAATGTAAAATATTCATTTTTGAGATTTATGCAATATTGCTTGTGGCCACTGTACTTCATGGGATAACAGCTTATTATGGGATTATTACTTCACCAGGTCGTCAGTTACCGGTCATGTTCATTTATTGGTACGGATATCCAGTCCAAGGGCTGTGATGATCCCTACCGTCCAGTATACTGTGGTTTAGCCTGATCAGGCGATTGAGTTCAGTTCAGTTCAGTTCAGTTCATGGGCCACTAGCGTAGAACATATTCTCAACAAAATTATGACATGTTATCTTATTTCAGGGCTCTATTGAGCCAACAGATCACTTATGATTTTCAGTTCAGTTATGCACGTATTATAATTATTCATGACACGATATTTTACGTTATGCGTCACGACATGATATTTTCACTTTGCATGCGATTTTATTATTTATTTACTTTTATGTACGATATATGCATGCTGAGTCTTTAGACTCACTAGACTTGATTGTTGTAGGTACTGATGAGGTCGGGACCGAAGGCGAGGACTAGTGAGCTAGCTTGGGTCGACAGTAGTGGAACCTGAGGACCTCATTTTCAGCATTTAGCATTTTTATGATCAAACATTTTTATCGTTGTTGGATTATTTCGAATTGTTATTTTGAAAACAATAGTTTCTCCCGCTACTATTTTGAACATTAAACTTGATTTATCAATTTAGTTTATGAATGCGGTATTTTCATTATTTTAAAAAAAAAAATTTAAATTTTTCCGTAAATTTTAAAACAAGAATTTTCGGGCCATTATACAAACCACCCTCTAGAACACCTTCCTAGGACTCTAGTGCTGCAACACCTTAGCCCGGCCCTTGAACCACCGACCGAGCCCCAAGCCCCTGGAAGCTGCGCGAACCCTGCACAATTCTGTGCATGTTCTCGGGTATGCTAGGACTCTTTCCCCAGCTGCTAACTCGAGTCCTAGCCTTGCTAGGACCCTCCCTTCGACTGACCCAACCCCTGACCGAGCCCTGGGCCCAAGCCGTGACTCCCTTGCCCTCACAACAAGGAACCCGATCACCCCAAACCCCTTGACGGTAGAAATCGGTTCCTTGCTTCGTTGCTTGTTTCCTCCGCCCTTGGTGTTTAAGGTGAGCGTGTCAAGACTTTAAATCATGTATAGACACCACTTGTTCCAACCTAAGTTCATGGTAGCCCCTTTACATAATAAAATCATGAATTTGCATCAAAAACTCAAGTTCCCCCATGTGTGCATGAAATATTCCCAAAATAATGAAAAATAATTCCATGATCTTTATGCATACAATATTTAAACAATATTATGATATGATTGATGAGAAAAGGAGATGTATGGCGTGCCTTTGCGTAATTTACGCACGAATATACGTTGACAACGAAGAACGGAGGGACACCTTGGCTAGCTTTTTTTTTTTCCTTCAAAGGGACCGAACCTTTCCTCCACAAAGTGACGTGTGTGCGTATGTATTGCTGGTGGGGAGAGTTTCAGATTTTTGGAAGAGGTGGCCGATTTTTTATGGTGTGGAGTATAGGGTTTAATACATAATATATACTAATTAGTTACTAACTAGGCCTGAGGCCTATTAAGCCATTAAATTAGGCCCATTAGTCTAATTAGATTATAATTAAAATATTAACAAAGTTTTTGTTTAATTAAATATGTGAATTTATTAGCCGGATTTCCAAGAAGCTCGTATCTTAGTTGGAAAACCAACACCGATAAAATTTACGTCCCGGCGTATAAAATCACCTCAAAACTCTTTATTTTCAAAAATACTAAAAAGCATCGACCATATTTTTAAATAATTAAAAATAATCATTTAATAAAAACATTTTACGCTTTTCAACCCTCGGTCCCCTTTCCTCGATCGTCACTAGAATAATCCTTGAAAATACAATTTTATACATGATGACAATAAAAATCTCATTTACATATAAACAAGTATGTCACATAATTAATTAGCAATTAAAATCAATTATTACTTATTTTTTTCATTATTTCCTAGATTCGCATGCAGTTGGATTACGTCGTCTTAATTTTGGACCTTATACCGAGATTTATGTGAAAAACCCCTAAAAATTATTAGTGTTAAAATCACGGGTAAAATGAAAATAAATTCACTATAATATTTTAAATTGTTCAACCATTCACTGTGTATCAAAAGAAAACGCACACTCTCTTAATACAGGAGTACAAACACCTCACAAATAGTATAAAATTAAGCACTCAAATGCTATGAGATGAAAGAAAAACTCAAATAGGATGATTGGTTTTGTGAGAATGATCAACATATGACGTTTGAACCGTTAGACAATTTAAAAAACTTAATATATATCATTATAAACAGATATAACTTTTCGTATGATGACAATTGTTCTATCCCACCTACTTATTTTACAAATATGTTTATTTAAAAAAAAAACGCACTTATTTAGTTCTTGAATTTATTAGGAAAACAAGTAGATGTAATATTTTTTACATTATTTTATTTATTTTTTGTTAAGAAATAAATCAAACCCAACTCAATCGGCACTGAGCTGCTAAGTTATTTCAAATGCGTATGAAACAGTCCGTCCGAAAAATTTACCCACAGTTGCTATTAATCAAAAATAGTAAACGGCGGCGCTATTCGGGGAAACAAAAAATCGGATTTAATGAGTATTATTATCATGTTCAAATATACAATTTTATTATATTATATAGTTCATTTTTGTAATTTCTTTATTTTTAGTTAAAATATATTTCAAGAAAGTAAACAACCCATGAATCCCGTGGCAGCCGTAGGCTTCGCATTAATTATTCGCCCTGGCTTTGAAAAACTCTTCGACCAACCAAATATAGAATATGCATAATTTGAAGTTGTTCTTTAATAATATATATTTCAATGAAAATAGAACTCGTAGTTGACATATTGCATTCCCAAAATTACGGATGAAACATGGTTTACGTAAAAAAAATTGATTTAAAAAAAATTTTGAATATCATCATGCTTAAAACCAATGGGCGGTCAGTTTCAAAAAATTATATATATATATATATATATATATATATATATATATATATATATATATATATATATATATATATATATATATATATATATATATATATATATATATAAAGCCAAATGATGGTGACAGCAATAGTCTTTAAAAATAAAGAATAATTATGAAGAATGCTAATTCTTAATTTTTTTAATAATAATTTGGGGATGTGTTTCTTTATCACAAATCTCATACACTCACCAGCATGAACACAATGCAAAAATGTTGTGGAGTAGAAGCGTTAATGAATACTTGAGTCATCTTTTGAACTTGTTGGACAAAGTATTGTATCAATATAGCTATCTATTCAACATATAATAGTCACCTCTAAATTTTCAGTATCGGTGGATCAAGGTATAAACCTTTGACCAGAGGCGGAGCCAAGATTCATGAGTACTTCTTCTATTTTTAATATGGACTGAAAAAATTTAAAATTTAAAAATACTAAATTTAAAAAAAAAATAGGTGGAGCCCACCCTAGCTTATGGGTGACTCCGTTCCCTGACTATGACGTCGTAGTGTTCTGAATGAGAGTGACTGTGATAACTCTATCACACATTACTACAATGGAGACCTAACAATTTTTGTAAGACGAGGATTAATAAGTAGTACGATTAGACTTGCAAGGAGCCTAAACATGATGCGTGGCGCATTAGGATTTTAAGTGTTCGAGTACTCGAGATATTCCTCTCCATTGGGAGAATGGAAGGAGAATGGAAGTGTGCGGTTGCTGTTAGAGTAGATGCCCTGCAAGCCAATGGTTGGCTAGGGAATTTATTGACTCAAGTGAAATAAACAATCTTTATTTTAATATAATTTAACTTTTTAATGGTTTCGTTATACTTTATATGTATACACATGCAATCAGTATAGATAAAGTCCTTGATTATGCTTTAATACAAATGAATCGTAATTCGATGTTGAAACTCATTTGTAAACACTGCATATTCTAAATTTGTTCCTAGTCGATTCAGCCGCCTAAAACATGGATAAAGGTCGCTTGAGCTCGAGACTAGCATCTGTGATGTTGTGTACTGCATTTCTTGGTAAATGCATGGAGATGTCCAAGCATGCAGATGGGTAGTCATACGATGATTATACCGAACAACTCTCCCTCGAACTTTCCGAGTAGTTATCATTCATCGAGAGGATAAGTCCATGGTTATGATCGTACACCATTAGTCCTTACGAACCGAGACAACTCTGAGGCTCTATATGCTAAGGTTGTACTTTGACTCGTTTACCGGCTCCAAGAGAGTCATCAGGTGACGAGATTGGGTACAGTTGCGACACATATAGGAGCCAGTGCATTGTAGTTGGAGATTCACCGCTCACCTACGGGTGTGGATATGAGATAATAGTCCATGGAATCTCTGGCCAGGGTATGAGATGTACGTTAGAGAAGGAGTTCTCCAACCGTACATGCGATGCCACTATTTATAGTTATCACATAGTTATCGAAGTATTATGCAACCCTCGATGAACCAATGGTTGTAGATTCGATCGGGATATATGAGATGAAGGGACCGTACTGTACGTTAATCATAATCGAGTGGTTCTTGCAGACACTATCAGTGATACCTAGGGGATCATGGGGCGATGCTACTAGACGCTCTTACCATGATCCGATGTGTGCAATCAGAAATGAGTTCTGACATTCTTAATCAAGGTGTTGATGAAAAGAATGGGGCTAACTAGGGTAAGCCCGAATAAGAATAAATATTATTCTGAATCACAAAGAGTTGTGAACCCACGGCTAGCTGTATCCCTGAACCATTGAGGGTCATACAAGGACTGGATCATTTGTTCTCGTTGAGAGAATAAATTCAAAGAGTTGAATTTATATTATGATATAGTAAATTCAATGAGTTGAATTTATGATAATTAAATTTTGAGAAATAAATTCAAGGAGATAAATTTATAAGATAGTAAATTCAAAAAGTTGAATTTATGAAATTTAGAGAGAATAAATTCAAGTAGTTGAATTTATAAAATTTGATGATTTAATTTATTATGCTCAAAAGTTGAGTTTATTAAATATTAAATTTTGGAGGTAATAAATTCAAGGAGTTGAATTTATAATTTAAATATTAAATTCAAATGTTGAATTTATAATTGATTTAATTTATTAAGCTCAAAATTTGAGTTTATTAAATATTAAATTAAATAAATTTGGAGTATGTTTAATGGGCTTGTAGAAGTAAAAGTCCAACATATTAAATAATTAAAGTTATTAATGAACTTTGATTAATTAATTAAACTAGTTGGACTAGCCCAATTAATTAATCAAGCTCGCTAATGTTAATTATGAAATTTAGGTCAAAACTATTGTTTTTAAGGGAATAAAAAGAAAATTGACCTAGCCTCCACTACTATTCCACAATTGTGTTCTTCGAGAATCACATATCAAAATCCTCCAAATTATTTTGGCCATTTTTCCAAGGAAAAGAATTTTGAGTCCTCTCTCAAATTTTTGATCTTAACGTAAAACTTCTTTCAAATATTCTAGTGCTATTTGAAAAAAGATCAAACCATCTAGTCGTGGACCTAATCAGAAGAATAAACAAAGAAAAGATTTTTTGAAGAAAGTTCATAGGAATTTCATCAAGAGCTAGATCCGTCATACCGGATTAGTTGGAGCCAATTGATTTAATTCACTAAAGGTATATGATTAAACTCCCTATGAATGTTTGATTATAAAATCATACGAGCGCCCAAAGCAAAACATATTTTGATTGTCAAAATAAAATAAAATTTTTAAAACTTCCACTGTATTTGGGCGCATAGAAAACCCAGATCCAACCGTTGCTACATTGAACCACATGGGACAAAGTCTGACTCGTTAGCCTTGTCTCGACGATAACTTGGATAGTATTTATTTAGCCAAAAAATATATAGTTTCGAATGCCCATTGATTAATTATGAAAACTGATTTACAAAACATATAGGTATAGTTTGGTACATGGGATAAGAGATGGATTGATAAATAATCCTCCTTATCTCATGTTTGGTACCTTTTTAAAAAGCTCATGATAATATCATGGGCCCTTGATAAATAATTTTTTAGTAGGATAAAATATCCCTAATAGAATGTGTGATAATTTTAATCAAATGATAAAATACACTACAAATGACTTAATTACCCTCAATTTATAAATGATTTTTTATAAATCTATGCTAGTAGGTAGAAATTAAAATCAAATAAATATTTTATTTATTTTTATATATTATATAATAAGATAATTATATAAATGATTTTGAGATGATTATATAAATAATTTTTATAAATCTCAATAAAATTATTATTATCACTCGATTAACCTTAAAAATTGATATTTGACTTGACTCAAAAAATCAAGGGCTCAATTATCATATTATATAATATATAAAATTAGGTAAAAATAAATAAATCATGCAAGTTGTAATGCCCGGAAATTTAATTACCGTAATCTGAAATGATTTGGATATGATTACTGTAATCGGAGATTAATCCGGAATGATTTACTGAATTAATCAAGATGATTATAGACGGAATGGATCGGACTAGAATACATGAGAAAGGTGTAAATGTGTGTGCCAAGAAAAAGCCCCGCGCACATGCGCTGTATGGATTGGCGCACATGCGCGGAGCTGGCCGAGGCTTGCGCGCACATGCGCGAGATAATGCGCGCACATGCGCGGCAAGGCCAGAACCAGTGGCGCATATGCGCGAGTAGAGTGGCGCATATGCGCGGGAGGGCCAGAAGGGGTGGCGCATATGCGCGGAATTAATGGCGCATATGCGCGAGTAGCATTTTCGCCGAGACAGTAGGTCTCGCGCATATGCGCGAGTGTGGCCGCGCATATGCGCGAGACGTGTTGCGTGAAGAAGTATGCCACGTTTTCTACATGCATGGAGTATATATATATATACATATAACAAGCGTCTCTCATTCAGAATAAGCAAAGGAAATCGACAAGTTTGAGGGAAAAAGCTTCGTTCTTATTTTCTTAAATTGATTTGCGAGCAAACCGTCTATCTGAATTGAAATCCGACTTCGGTACTGTGTTACTATCAACACAGGCTACACAAGGACGTAAGTTTTATTACGTTTAGACAAGATTTGAATTTATGATGTTGTTAGAATTGAAGATGATTCAGATATGGTGTTTCTACTACCGTAGATATTGTAGAATCAAAGTCAGATTTAGAAATAGACTAGTTATGGCATTGTTATGAATTTTAGAGTTGATTTGATTGAGATTGCTATCAGAATTATGCTGTTATTCATTTTAAAGTGTACAGGTACTGAAGTTAGAGAATGTACTGAGATTTATTAGGAATTCTGGTTGTGTAATTGTGATGTTAAGACTGACGGGATTACAAGACTGTAGTGTTATGCCGTCTAAACATCAGTTGGTACAGATTGATCAGATTCAGTATTGGTTTCTGTTATCTGGTGATATGGTGGATATGAATCAGATTGTAGCTTATTCAGATATTGACCAGACAGATTTTGAATGGGATTATACATTGATACAGTGTATTGATTATTGTCATTTCAGATCAGATATGGAAAATTCGACTCCGAGACTTCGTCTTCATCGGACGGGGAAGATAAAGGTATAATTCATGTGATATTCGGGAAGAACAACTCAATTGAGATCGCGTTGAGTTGCCCACTAAATCACATACTATACTCTTGTTATGTTTTTATATGATTATGCTATGATTATAGATTGTTATTCATGCATTAAGATAGGACAGTCTGGAGATCAGGCAGACTCTAGACGTTCGGCGATATCTCAGCTCTGGGGAAGATCACCGCCCCTTTGTAGATGTGGATACAGATCAGGCCGAAGTCTAGGAATAAGACGTACAGCACCACGATTGGTTGGGTAGGTGACAGCCAGTGACGTCTTATTCACCCCGGGATCCCTAGAGTTATAGTTGAGTCGAGTCTAGACATGATTTGATTAGGACTGCATGCTCATATGGATGTGGCTCCTAGATCATGGGACCCATCGTTATTGCTTTCAGTTATGATAGCATGTTTGTATGATTTAGATTGTTTATGTGTGCATATTTATTGATTTAAATTGCATGCGAGTTTAAATGGATTTCGTAGATTAGGAAATCTATTATTTTGATTCTAATCATGAATTATTTTGAATATATACATGCTTACCATGTTTTATACTGGGATTTATTCTCACCGGAGTTATCCGGCTGTTGTCTTGTTTTGTATGTGTGCATGACAACAGGTGGGGCTGGATCAGGGTCAAGATGATGATGAGAAAAGACGAGTGTAGCGTGGTGATTCCGGACTTACAGTAGACTTGGTTTTATTACTGGACTTTAGTAGTTGAACCTTAAATTAGCTTGTTGTACTTTAATACTGAAATGTATTTTATACAGACATGTATAGTATTTAGATTCCATTACCTTCCGCAGTTATATCTTCAAACGAAAAATTTTTAGACCCTGTTTTATCTTAATTGATAATTAAATCCCAAAGATGATTAGCGTCCAGGTCCCCACAACAGGTGGTATCAGAGCAGAGATCCTTTAGAGATAGATCTTTAGATTGAGATAGTCAGAACTGATAGATTTTTTTTTTGATTGACTTAGATTGAGATAGAAGAGATTGAGCGGGGTAGATGAATTTTCTTTCCTTGCATGTGTGTGCTAGCATGAGATTGATTCTAATGTTGATTGACATTGTGTGCTAGCATGAGACTATGTGTTACTGCTTTAAGATATATGGCTGCCTGACTATTTGATTTAAATTGGTATCCTGTATTCTTGAGTATGAATCAGATCGGATTCATGATCAGCAGTAAGATGATCATGATCAGAAAGGATTGGCACAGCATTGTATTATTGGGTTATTAATGTTTGGTGGTAATCAGATGTACCTCCCCGAAGGATTTTGGAAACAGGCAGTACATCGTATGAGCAGCCATATATACCAAAACCGCAGATAGATGTGTCAGCGACTCCGATGGAAACCAAGTTGGCAGAATTTCAGTTATTTCAGCCGCCGATTCTGAGTGGTACAGAGACGCCTGAAACGTGTCAGCACTGGGTTGAGGACATAGAGATATTGTTTGATCTACTGGATTGTACAGATGACCAAAGAGTTAAATTGGTATTTCACCAATTACAAGAGGCTGCCAGAAGTTGGTGGATTACAATCAAAAGAGTATTAGCACTACGTGGTACTGTGATCACGTGGGAAGTCTTCAAGACTGAATTCTATCAAGGATTTTTCTCCGCCTCGTACCGAGAAGACAAGAAAGCAGAATTTGAGAATTTAAGTCAAGGTCAATTGAATATTGATGATTATGCTGCTAAATTTTCTACTCTGTTGCGTTTTGCTCCTCATATGGCTAGGGATGATGAAGCTGTAGTGAATCAATTCATTAGAGGATTGAATTCGGAGATAGTTGCATTCATGAATCTACAGCGACCCTATCACTTTGCTGATGTCTTGAGTAAAGCAAAGAGAGCAGAAGAGAGTCTGATTCGACAATTAACGAGGTTGTGTGTGAAGCAACCCCAGACACCACAATCCCCTTCGAGACTTGAACGTGGCAGCACGAGTGGAAAGCAAGATTTGCTGAAAGCTCGAAAGAAACAGTTCAAGAAGTTAGGCAGTGGTTCCTCCAATTCCAGTGATTCCAGTCCGAGTTATACTGGAGTCTATTGCGCTAGGTGTGGAGGGAGACATCCCACCGAACAATGCCAGGGAGTAACTGGTAGATGCAATATCTGCGGACAGCATGGGCATTTTGCTAGAGTGTGTCCTCAGAAGGGTTCCCAAAGATTCTGGGGAGCAGGACCATCGGGTGGCAATGCGTGAAAAAGACCCAGTAGTTACAACAGGTACCATTCTTTATGATTATATTGCATACGTATTGATATATACTAATGCATTCGTTATGAGTATCTGTGAAGTAGTAGTATGGAGATATGCTGTATCTGTTGGGTCTGTGTATACTGTAGTATTGATTCCTTGGCTGTTGAGGAATATGTTGATATCAGAAATTTCTGTGACATATTATATACTACAGTTAGATGAGGATGGGACTGGATTAGATTATGATGTACTTGTAACTATCTGATTTGGATTGCATTATTGACATGAATATGCTGAACAAGTACCGAAATATTGTAGCATGTGTTCCAGAAATAGTAAGATTAAGACCAGATCTAGGTGATAAATGAGGATTTTCGATCCAGAAGTCCTTAGAAAATTTTAGGGTTTAGGACTCGATTATTACAGAAAGGAACAGATGGTATCCTTATGTATCCAGTAGATCCACTGAAATCGAGTCTAAAATTTGATAGTAAGATAATAGTTAACTGGTGTTTGCTTAGATAAGATGTCAGATGGGTTCTCTATCAGAGAGAATTGAAAGAATTGACAGATTAAAGTATGGGCTAAAGAATCCAGTTGATTGTGTATTTCTCTTGAAGACATTTTAGTTCTGTTTCTAGATTGACAGATTATGTGTTCAGGGGTATTTTGAAGAATTATGCTTGTTATATCTATGATTCCGGGATATATCCACAGCATCTGATTGTTTATATTGAATATTTGAAGACTGGTTAAATATTCCGAGAACTGTGATTATGGTATACAGCAATGGGTCAGGTAGGAATCCGGTATACAGTTATTGATACAGGTTTATATTCAGACTATGCGGTATCAGGAATGTCAAAATTAGCAAAATGTCAAAGATGTCAGAACTTTATTAGCTGGTTTGAGCAGATTGTCTTCTTCTGATTTTCTTATTCTTGTATTGCTGTATATCTGCTGAGTATTGTTATTGTTCTAAATCAGTATTTGAGACATTTTATATTGGTTGGGAGTATATTCTATTTGCAGATGAGATATAGCAGTTGATCTGGGCAGTATGAAGATTTGGTCAGCCAGCCAGAATTTATTATGTTATGAGTTTCTTAAACTCACTAGATCTGTATAAGTTTTTCTATTCAGAATTCGATGTGATATTACCGTTATTGTGAATCAGTGTAATACAGTTTATTGTAAACAGTTGAAATCAGAGCAGAGTATCGTTTACAGTAACATATATGTGACTTTGTGTTTGTGTCAGACAGACTACTTCTATTGTGTGATGTCAGAATGTTTCAGAATTATTTATAACTTTTGATATGGGTAGTGTCAGAGCCGAATGCCAGGTAGGTATTTTATAACTGATTGTTTATACCGGATAGTTCGAATCTGAAGTCACAAGTAGTGTCAGAAATGCACCGCAGGGGATTCAGTTTTCATTCAGATATTTCAGAATGTATGATACTCGAACAAATAGTGTTGGTATAGACAGATTTGATCAGTTATAACAGAATTTGTACCGAAAGGTTGGTAAAAATGGTACTGATATGTCTGGATCGTTAACAAAAGAAGCCAGAAAGCTAGGAATCAGAAGATTATTACCGACTTAGTATAATCCTGAATAGAAATGGAAGTACATTTCTAGGACTGATGTAATGATATTACCCCATTTTCTTCAGACTGGGATATGGTATGATCGTAATTGATAGATTGTTCAATCTATATCTAGTAGTTTGTAAAGATGATGTACAAACAGAACTAGGTGACAGAGATTCCTGTCAAAGAAATAGTCAGATTGACTAGAATGATGATTTCGAGTAGAGTATATCAGACTATGATTACGATTAAGTGTGTACTTGTGATAGATTATATCATCAGCTCTCTCTGGCAGATTGTTCACAAATTGACAGGTAGTCGGAGTGTCTTGTTCAGATATTGAAAGATATGGGTAGAACTCTAGTGCTGAATGTTAGCACTAGTTATCAAGATAATTCAGAATGGATAGATGTAGGAAACCAATGTCGGATGATGACGATTGGTATTTGAAACCGAAGATGGAATAGGTCCTTGATTTGGGATAAAAAGATGGAATAGCAACTACAGGTGGTATTGCTTTGTTATGGATTGCAATTGGCGTATATGGATGTTAATATGGGATTGAGTTGGCTAGTGAAATGAGTTTGGATGTGAAACTCTGTCATACAGATTTTCGGATAGATGTGGTTTGATGATTGGTGAGTTCGAGGACGAACTCAGATGTAAGAGGGGGAGAAATGTAATGCCCGGAAATTTAATTACCGTAATCTGAAATGATTTGGATATGATTACTGTAATCGGAGATTAATCCGGAATAATTTATTGAATTAATCAAGATGATTATAGACGGAACGGATCGGACTAGAACACATGAGAAAGGTGTAAATGTGTGTGCCAAGAAAGAGCCCCGCGCACATGCACTGTATGGATTGGCGCACATGCGCGGAGCTGGCCGAGGCTTGCGCGCACATGCGCGAGATAATGCGCACACATGCGCGGCAAGGCCAGAACCAGTGGTGCATATGCACGAGTAGAGTGGCGCATATGCGCGGGAGGGCCAGAAGGGGTGGCGCATATGCGCGGAATTAATGGCGCATATGCGCGAGTAGCATTTTCGCCGAGACAGTAGGTCTCGCGCATATGCGCGAGTGTGGCCGCGCATATGCGCGAGACGTGCTGCGTGAAGAAGTATGCCATGTTTTCTACATGCATGGAGTATATATATATATACATATATTAAGCGTCTCTCATTCAGAATAAGCAAAGGAAATCGACAAGTTTGAGGGAAAAAGCTTCGTTCTTATTTTCTTAAATTGATTTGCGAGCAAACCGTCTATCTGAATTGAAATCCGACTTCGGTACTGTGTTACTATCAACGCAGGCTACACAAGGACGTAAGTTTTATTACGTTTAGACAAGATTTGAATTTATGATGTTGTTAGAATTGAAGATGATTCAGATATGGTGTTTCTACTACCGTAGATATTGTAGAATCAAAGTCAGATTTAGAAATAGACTAGTTATGGCATTGTTATGACTTTTAGAGTTGATTTGATTGAGATTGCTATCAGAATTATGCTGTTATTCATTTTAAAGTGTACAGGTACTGAAGTTAGAGAATGTACTGAGATTTATTAGGAATTCTGGTAGTGTAATTGTGATGTTAAGACTGACGGGATTACAAGACTGTAGTGTTATGCCGTCTAAACATCAGTTGGTACAGATTGATCAGATTCAGTATTGGTTTCTGTTATCTGGTGATATGGTTGATATGAATCAGATTGTAGCTTATTCAGATATTGACCAGACAGATTTTGAATGGGATTATACATTGATACAGTGTATTGATTATTGTCATTTCAGATCAGATATGGACAAATTCGACTTCGAGACTTCGTCTTCATCGGACGGGGAAGATAAAGGTATAATTCATGTGATATTCGGGAAGAACAACTCAATTGAGATCGCGTTGAGTTGCCCACTAAATCACATACTATACTCTTGTTATGTTTTTATATGATTATGCTATGATTATAGATTGTTATTCTTGCATTAAGATAGGACAGTCTGGAGATCAGACAGACTCTAGACGTTCGGCGATATCTCAGCTCTGGGGAAGATCACCGCCCCTTTGTAGATGTGGATACAGATCAGGCCGAAGTCTAGGAATAAGACGTACAGCACCACGATTGGTTGGGTAGGTGACAGCCAGTGACGTCTTATTCACCCCGGGATCCCTAGAGTTATAGTTGAGTCGAGTCTAGACATGAATTGATTAGGACTGCATGCTCATATGGATGTGGCTCCTAGATCATGGGACCCATCGTTATTGCTTTCAGTTATGATAGCATGTTTGTATGATTTAGATTGTTTATGTGTGCATATTTATTGATTTAAATTGCATGCGAGTTTAAATGGATTTCGTAGATTAGGAAATCTATTATTTTGATTCTAATCATGAATTATTTTGAATATATACATGCTTACCATGTTTTATACTGGGATTTATTCTCACCGGAGTTATCCGGCTGTTGTCTTGTTTTGTATGTGTGCATGACAACAGGTGGGGCTGGATCAGGGTCAAGATGATGATGAGAAAAGACGAGTGTAGCGTGGTGATTCCGGACTTACAGTAGACTTGGTTTTATTACTGGACTTTAGTAGTTGAACCTTAAATTAGCTTGTTGTACTTTAATACTGAAATGTATTTTATACAGACATGTATAGTATTTAGATTCCATTACCTTCCGCAGTTATATCTTCAAACGAAAAATTTTTAGACCCTGTTTTATCTTAATTGATAATTAAATCCCAAAGATGATTAGCGTCCGGGTCCCCACACAAGTACTATCGGCACATGTACAGATAAAAAATATGAACTCAAGCAACAATTTTGAAATTATAAAATTTATTATGATAAGGTTAATTTTGTCATTACAATCTAATATATAAATTTAATCACTCTTATTAAAATTATACCAAACATTAAATATAATATCCTACATCTTATTTATCCTTAACTTATCCTTATATTATATATCACATGTTTATCCTATCATGTGTACCAAACTATGCCATATAGTAATGGGTTTTGATTGTTATTTGGGAATAAAAAAAAAACTGCAAGAAAGTGGAGAAAACTGTCACCCCGTGTGTTGGTAGTGGGATGCAATATTCCTGCTAGAAACCTTTCTGTTAAAATAGCAAAAACTTAATAGAAACAGTTACAGACAACTCTTATTAATCAACAGCAAATCTCTGCAACTTTATGCAAGCTTTAGTCGAAATCTGACTTTTCCTTGCAATGTATAGATTGAACATCATATTTGTAGTCATATTTCTGTGGTTTCCTTAAAGTTTCAAATTTTATCTCATTCTAGTTGTATATATAAGTGAATATTGTTGCGTGTTTTCTTGATTGCTCGCAAGCGCACGACGTCAAGTTATAGTAAAATGTAATTTTGAGTACAAATCTCGATCCCACGAGGAATGTCTTTCTAAATTTATATTAATGCTTGTAATTAAAATAGTCTCGATTTTATTTAGAATAATCAATTGACAGATTTGTTTATACCAATAACTAGATTGAAAATAAATTTAATTGTAGTACCAAACAAAGTTGAACAATGGAATAAAAGATCTAGAGGTCTGACTTCACGCAACTATCCACCATGTGCTATTTTGTGTAGCTATATTATAATTGTCCTTCTTATTCATTAACCAAGAATTCTATAATTATTTACTCCCTCTCCCGAGTGCTAAGTAGATACTAATTATCTAACAAAAGATTGTAACATCCCTGTCAACAATCTATAATTAAATAACACAATAAGCACTAAATTTTTTCAATGGATTCAATAGCAATATATGTCCTCCCGAACTATATAAATACCATCGATGTATTTTTCCCTTTCTTGTTTATAAATTCCCTTTTCCAAGTGATAATTTATAAAAATACAAATCATTCAAGATATGGCCAATAAAATGAAAGTATTAAGATTGGAAAAATACAAATGAACAAGAAAGGAAACTTATATAGCATAAATTATAAATTTCAACACATGGTTTCTAGTTTTGTTCCATCATTCCTCTAGAATTAATATTTAGTTCATAATAATACAAATAACACAACAACACATAAATCTTAAACAAGACATATCAAATAAAAGTAAAAATAAAGAAAGAAGAACTTAGAACAAGAGTTTTGGAGTGTATGAAGTTTTTGTCCAAAAGTGTGCAAGAACTTTGTTGAAGAAGATGAGCTTGATCTTCAATCCTTTCCTTGTAGCCTCCACCCTTTTTCTTGCTCCTCAATATGACCTAGATGATGAATAAGAGCATCCTTTATAGTCCAGACAAGATTCCCCACGTAGCACACCATTTTCCTCTACTTTTATTCAAAGTCCACAAAGTTTCAGAATTTCCGGAATGCTGTTGGTGCACGACCACGGGTGCTGTAAGAGTAGGACCGCGGGTGCGATGTACGTTCGGCAGAATTCCTCCTTTCCAGCGTGTGAGACCGCGGGTGCGGTCCTAGCATGACCGCGGGTGCGGTCATGCTTCGGCTTTGCATCGCAGGTGCGGTGTGCTAGGGGCTGCGGGTGCGGTCCTGCTTCGTCAAATTTTGTCCTTTGCACCTTCTAATTTATCACTATACTACTCCAAACTCTCATGTCTAAGCTTCCAAACTACAATAACAAAAACAACAACAAATCAAATAAAACCTGCTCAAGAGTCACAAAATTCCAAGTTAAAAACAAGTAATAAAAGTACAATAAATTGCACTTATCAAACTCCCCCAAACTTAAGATTTTGCTAGTCCCGAGCAAAACAAAACAACAAAAACAACCAAACAAATCATGGAATATTTTATAGAACTTGGCCTCAAGATAAATTTAAAACCTTTCATGCATTCACAATTCACATCAATTCAAACACTTGTTCATCCGGATAAAATCATGTGATCGGTTAATTCTCTTAACTTCTAATCTCTTCAACCATGTTTCAAATCATTTTCAATTGATTTCAAATTTTTACAAACACACATCACAAGGTCTTTTTCGGTAAAGATTGGGTTCAAAGCAATATTCATTCAAGAAATGGATACCCAATAAATATTTGATGCAATGAGGTGTGTGTAAAATTGATCAAGATTCTTACTCAATGAAAGTGTTTATCGATTGTCCATAGGCTAGATCCTCCCAATCACTCTCCACTAATATATTGGACAACTATGACTAGGTTAATAGGATTTTAAATGGTTGTAATGTTAGGCCTTGGTTCATGGCTACAAATAAAGATTAGGAGTTCAAATAAGGGAGTAAATTGAATTTCATTTCTTTTTGCAAACTCCACTATTTCTTTTATCTCCATTTTTTATTCATTTCATCTCTTTTTCTCCCCTTTTTCTCCAACTTCATCAATGTATAATCATTCATTTTTTTTCTTTTGTAGGAGAATATCACTTTCTTTAATCTTTTGAATTCTTACTCCCTTGAGAAGGTAGGAAATAATTGTACAAGATATTCAAAAGGTTGGTAATTGTGGGATACTTGAAAAAATATTCGAATGAGGGTCTTTTACACATATTTACGTGTGTCATTCAAATGCATATAAGCTCAAAGAGGTGACAAATGATAAATTAATTTTATTTGGTAGCTTGAAAGGCTCAATCGATCCAAAAATCACCTAAATCATTCCTAAATCATAAGTTGTCCGTATTTCGCCTCGAATGATGTTTGGATAGTTCTAGACAAAATCTCAATTCACCAACACATAGTAGAATCTAATCATCGTGAAAATAGTGTCTCAATGCATCAACCAAATACATATATATTCAAAAAGAAAAGTGCTTGGCTTCCAAGAAATTTAAAAAAAAAAACACAATTCTTTTCTCATATAGGTTCAAAAGGGCTTCAAATGAATGTTTATGAACAATATAATTGGCCCAAATAAATTTAAAGATTGCCTCAATCATCTATGTGTTTGCAAAAAAAAAAATTTATTTCAATGTCCAATGAACATCACAAAGTTTTATAGAAATTATAAGTCTCAAACCTACCAAGTGTCATGATTATTTTCTAAAATTTTCAAATTTATCGATTAACATGAATGTAATGCATGACCTTTCTTTTCAATACAAAAAAAAAATTTCATCATTGGCCATTTCGAAATAAAAAATTTCATGACTAAAATACTACAAACACACAAAATAACCCAAAAATTATCACACAAAAAGAAAAATAAACACACCAAATAAAATAACACAAAAATAAAATAAAATAAACCAAATCTCCCCCAAACTTAAACATGTGCATCGTCCTCGATGTAAATAAGCATGATAAATAGGGGAATACACATACACTGGGCAACGACCGTCAGTGGTCATTGCCATCATCCTCATCTTCGTCGTCATGGGGTAGTTGGAACTCCGGCGGGTGGTAAACGGGTGGCCACTGTGGAGGAGGTGGAAATGGATGGCCAGAAGTGGAAGCAGATGGAAATTGCTGAGCCAAGACCGATGTGAAATCCATCATATACCCCATGAATGTATCGGTCCTATACCGAAAAGCATCCATCTCTTGGCGTTGAACTCGCATATCCTCTTCCAACTGAGTCAATTTATCTCTCCTCTGCCTGTGTTGCGGTGGTGGTTCTTGAGCCTGAGCTTGGGCACGTCTCTCTGCAGCTCTCTTATTGAATTACCTTTCAGCTCTACGTGCTGCAGCTTGATCACCTCTGACTCCCACAAATGGTTGAATAACCAAAATTTCATTCTTTGGCTTCAACAATTCTTCGTTCGCTGCCCAAGTCACTCCCGCATGTTGGCATAAAACAGTGATGAGAGAGGGATGGAGAAGTCCACTCGGAGAGTTACCTCTTGCATAATCAAGTATCGAATGCTGAAGCAATTGACCTAAATCAATTGCCTTCCCTGTCATAATGCAAAATGTGAGGATAGCCCTCTCCTTGATTACGGTAGTGGTGTGTTCGGTAGGCTTGATCCTAGCAGAAATGAATGAATACCAATGTTTCACAACAGTCTTCAGATCAGACTTCGCTAGGCTGATGTGCACATCGTCCCTCATTCTCCACTCAGCTCCCTGTATACAAATTGTTTGAAGAATACTATTATAATCAACATGCTCGTTCCTGTATTCTTCATATTCGTCGTGCATGATTGCAGGGATACCATATAGTGTGTTAATTGTATGTGCATCAAAGGCTACCCATTTTCCTCGCACAAACACCGTCAACCGATCATACCTAACCTTGAGGTTAGCATAGAACTCTCTCACCAATGAAATGACAGCGTCCTGTGGCTGCCTGCCAAACTCCTCCCACTGCCGAGCCCTAAGCATTTGTCCAATTTCCGTATGAGGGGCACTAAGATCAAATCCCCTTTCTTTTATAATGCTTCTATTCAAAATCTTGCCATATTGCTCATCCGCCCTCTCATCATAAAACCGACTTGCATCGTAATTCACAGTTGATGAGGAAGATGCACCCTTAGATTGTTTTCTTCTTGGAGGCATTGTGTCGAACACCTTTCAAACACCAAATTTACTTCAATCCAATTCTCAAACTTCAATGATTCTAGCACTCCCCCAAACTCAATACAAACAATATCCACACCTCAACAATTTACCCAACAATCAATCAACAATATCCACAATACTAAGATTGTATTTCACCAAATTTAAATTCCTTCCATAACAACTAACACCAATAATTTCAATTCTTCAACAAATATGCAATGAATTTGCTCACCTTGAGTGTGTTGAATTGTTTCTTGATGAACAAATCAAAACTCCAACCAAATTTTGAAGAAATTTTCGATCCCCTTTTCAAACCCTAGGTTTGTTGTTGATTCTTGTGGAAAGAAAGTGATATTTGAGGAAATGAATGAAGCAATTTAGGTTGTAGTGGTAAATTTGTTGAAGGAATGACAAAAATTTAGTGGGAAAATTGTCTTCTTGAGTAGGGATTTCGAAATGGAAGAGGGTGTTCTTGAGTGGTGTTCTTCGATAATGGTTAAGAATGCCCGATTCTGTTTTAAAAAGGCACGACCGCGGGTGCGGTGTTATAAGCACCGCGGGTGCGGTTCGTCTTCGGATGTTCAGCGCGGGTGCGGTGTGATGAAGACCGCGGGTGCGGTGTTTGTTCGGCAGCTCTTGCAATTTTCTGTATGAAACGACCGCGGGTGCGGTATGCATGGTACCGCGGGTGCGGTGTATGTTCGGCTGCTCAGCGTGGGTGCGCTCCAGTTATCACCGCGGGTGCGGTGATGCTTCGGCACTCCTGAGCGCGGCTGCGGTGTGCTTGTACCGCGGGTGCACTCCTGTTTCGTCAAAAATATTTTTTTCTCAAATTTTCAGTCCTGAAAAGAAAACAATTGGGATTCATTAAATTTTGGGAAGATATAAGCACACATTATATCAAAAATACACTACAAAAAATAACATGATACAAAAATAAAATCAACACCGAAATCAAAATGCAAAAGAAAAACAAAAATTTGGGTTGCCTCACAATAAGCGCTTGGTTTAACGTCATCAGCCTGACTACCATCAGTCTATATCAAGTTGATCCGCCCAAAGGAATGTTGTCAAGGTGCCTTACTTCATTTCCATAGTATGGCTTAACTCTTTGCCCGTTCACCTTGAAAGTCCTCCCATCACTGCATTTTAGCTCGATCGCTCCATGAGGATACACTGACTCCACCAAAAATGGACCTGACCAACGCGATTTCAACTTACCAGGAAACAACTTTAGACGGGAATTGAACAAGAGTACTTGTTGTCCTGGTTTTAGTTCCTTTCGTACAATGAGCTTATCGTGCCACTTTTTGGTCTTTTCTTTATAAATCTTGGCATTTTCATAAGCATCATTGCGGAACTCCTCCATTTCATTTAACTGTAGTTTTCTTTCATCGCCGGCTGCTTTCAAGTCAAAGTTCAACTTCTTAACTGCCCAGAATGCTCGATGCTCCAATTCCAGCGGCAAGTGACAGGCTTTACCAAAAACCAACCTATAGGGAGACATCCCTATAGGCGTCTTGAACGCTGTCCTATAAGCCCACAATGCATCATCCAATTTTATAGCCCAATCCTTCCGGTTTGTATTGACAGTCTTTTCTAAGATTTGTTTGATTTCCCAGTTGGATATTTCAGCTTGTCCGTTCGACTGAGGATGATATGCCAATGCCACTCTGTGCTTCACATTGTATTTAGCCATCAGTGAGTTAAAAATTCTATTGCAAAAATACGTACCTTCGTCACTTATGATGGCTCTCGGTGTTCCAAACCTGGTGAAAATGTTCTTGTGCACAAATTTAACTACAACACGAGCATCGTTAGTACTGGTGGCGATTGCTTCCACCCATTTCGAAACATAATCTACAGCTAATAATATGTAAGATTGACCAAAAGAAAGGGGAAAAGGTCCCATGAAATCTATGCCCCAGACATCAAAAAGTTCAACTTCCAAAATATTTGTCAGTGGCAATTCGTGACGCCTAGAAATGTTTCCTAACCTTTGGCATCTATCACATGATTTCACTAAGGTATAGCTATCCTTAAACAAAGTAGGCCAGAAAAAACCTCATTGCAATACCTTAGCTGCTGTTCGTGTTGCTCCAAAATGTCCACCATAAGGTGATGAATGACATTGTTCCAGAATTTTGTGTGCATCTTCTCCATCAACACATCTCCTAATCACTTGGTCAGCACATCTCTTATACACACAAGGATCATCCCAGAAGAAAAATTTAATATCATGGAAAAACTTCTTTTTCTGGTGATGATTCAGATCTGGAGGAAAAGTACCACAAGACAAGAAATTAGCTATATCAGCAAACCAAGGGAGTTTAGAATTTACCTCAAACAGTTGTTCGTCTGGGAACAACTCATTAATGACTCCACCATCAGTTCTTTCTTCAAGCTCTAGTCGTGACAAATGATCTGCCACCTGGTTCTCACAACCTTTCTTGTCTTTGACTTCAAAATCAAATTCTTGAAGTAGGAGTATCCATCGTATCAACCTGGGCTTGGCATCTTTTTTGGCAAACAAATAACGAAGAGCTGCATGGTCAGTGAAAACAGTTACCTTGGTGCCAATGAGATATGTTCTGAACTTGTCAAATGCAAACAGCTGCATTAAGTGTACGACTTGCATAGTATATAGCCTTGAACATCTTGTCTCGTCTCTGTCCCAATGCTGCTCCCACAGCATAGTTGCTAGCATCGCACATGAGCTCAAATGGCTCATTCCAATCAGGCACTATCATAATGGGAGCAGAAATCAGTGCTTTCTTGATCCTGTTAAACGCCTGCAAACAATCATCATAAAAAATAAATGTCGAATCTTTCTCTAACAAATTACATAAAGGTCTAGTAATTTTAGAGAAATCTTTGATATAACGACGGTAAAACCCGGCATGTCCCAAGAAGCTTCTGATCCCTTTCACATTCTTTGGCTCTGTCAACTTCTATTCCTTTAGCCGAAATTTTATGCCCAAGCACAATACCTTCTGGAACCATGAAGTGACATTTTTCCCAATTCAAAACTAAATTCTTCGCCTGACATCTCTGCAAAACAAGCATTAAATTTTACAAACAGTGATCAAAAGATGAACCAAACACAGAGATATCATCCATAAAAACCTCCATTATTTCCTCGACCATGTCAGAAAATATGGCCATCATACACCTCTGAAAAGTAGCAGGTGCATTGCACAGACCAAATGGCATTCTCCTGAAAGCAAATGTACCGTAGGGACAAGTGAAGGTAGTCTTCTCCTGATCCTCCGGTGCTATGACAATCTGATTGTAACCTGAATAACCATCTAGAAAGCAATAATAATGATAACCACCTACTCTATCAAGCATCTGGTCAATAAAGGGAAGAGGGAAGTGATCTTTCCTAGTAGCATCATTCAATTTCCTGTAGTCTATGCATACTCGCCAACCAGTCACTGGACGAGTTGAAATCAATTCATTATTCTCATTTCTCACTACAGTTATTCCCCCCTTCTTAGGCACTACTTGTACTGGTGAAACCCACGAGCTATCAGATATAGCATAAATAACACCAGCATTTAACAATTTTAATACCTCAGCCCTCACAACTTCTTTCATTGCTGGATTAAGTCTTCTCTGATGATCAACATAGGGCGAATATGATTCCTGCATCAAGATTTTATGCATACAAACAGTAGGACTAATCCCCTTTATATCAGCAATTGTCCATCCCAAAGCAGATTTAAATTCTCTCAACACTCTCAACAATTTCTCTTTTTCAGTACAAGTAAGAAAAGAAGAGATGATTACCGGATATGTTGAATTTTCACCTAGAAATGCATAACAAAGTTGACTTGGAAGTTCCTTCAATTCAGGGGATACTTTTGGTACCTCTATACTTGCATCTTCAAGTAGCTGTACATGATGCACATCAATCTTTTCTTTAGGTAATGTATCGAGAGCAAGTAACTCCTCTTGCACGTCCCAATCATCTTCATCCACTGTAGATGTCGATTCCAACAAGCTTCTCTCCAAGGAATCTTTCGTCAATCTACCTGCACCAACATGAGATACACATGAATCAATTAGATCAATACTATTACAAGTACTTACCTCATTTGGTTCTTTGATTGTGTTGTAGATGTTGAACATAACTTCTTCTCCACCTACTCTCAATGTAACCTCACCCTTGTGTACATCAATCAAAGCTTTTCCGGTGGCCAAGAATGGCCTTCCAAAGATAAGCGGAGTGTCCTGATCTTCTTCCATATCTAGAATGACAAAATCAGCAGGAAATATAAATTTGTCTACCTTTACCAGAACATCCTCCACTATACCCCGTGGATATGTAAGTGATCTGTCCGCCAGCTGCAGGGTAATAGTGCTAGGCTTCACATCGCCAAGCTCTAAAGTCCTGTAAATAGAAAAAGACATTAAATTAATACTGGCACCTAAATCACATAAAGCTTTATTTATTCTAGAACCACCAATAACACAAGGAATAGTAAAACTCCCTGGATCTTTGAGTTTCTGTGGTAGTTTCCTTTGGAGTATGGCGCTACACTCTTCTGTCAACTTCACTGTCTCAAACTCATGCAACTTCCTCTTCTTTGACATCACATCTTTGATGAACTTTGCATAGTTTGGCATTTGCTCTAAAGCATCAGCAAATGGAATGTTGATGTGAATCTTCTTGAAAATTTCCAAAAATTTGGCAAATTGATCATCCAATTTCTTCTTTTTGAACCTCTGCGGATATGGAAGAATTGGCTTAAATACCGGAGGTTGTTAAACTTCAACTTCAGCTTTGGAAACCTCAGTTTCAACTTCTTCAACAGTCACCTCATTTTCATCCTTCTCATTGGAATTTTTACCCTCAAGTTCTCTTCCACTTCTCAAAGTTACAGCTTTGCATTGCTCCTTTGGATTCACTTCAGTGTTACTTGGGAACTGACCTTTATTTTGATCTTTCAATGCATTAGCCAATTGACCAATCTGCGTCTCGAATGATTTCATTGTGGCTCCCATATTTCCCATGTGAGTTTCCATGCCATCAAGACGAGATTCAGTCCTAGCCATCCTTTTACTCGATTCAACAACAAATGTCCCAACAAGATCCTCAAGTGAAGGTTTTCCTTCCCCCTTTGATGCACTGAACCCCGGTGGAGGATTCAACACATTCTTATTATTAGCATATGAAAAATTCTCATGATTTCTCAAACCAGGATGATAAGTGTTAGGGGGAGGGTTACCTCGATATCCTCCATAACCACCAAAATTCCTATTGTTGATATAATGAGCCTCATCAGGAATATGTGGTTCTTCAGTAACAACAGATGAATTTTCGACTTCTGATGTACTAGCCTTGTTCATTGCTGCAATTTGAGTTGTTAAAGCTGAAACTTGAGCGGTGAGTGATGTAATAGGATCTATGGCATAAATTCCAGCTTGCTTCTTTACTCCTGACCTTTCAGACGGCCACTGATAACTGTTAATGGTCATCTGTTCAAGCAAATCATATGCTTGATCGGGTGATTTGGCAAATATTGTGCCACCAGCTGCTGCATCAACAGTGCCTCTTGTTTGTCCATTCAAACCATTGTAAAATTATTCAATCTGTACCCAATCTTCAAAACCATGGTTTGGACATCTCCTCAACAACTCCTTATACCGTTCCCATGCCTCATATAGTTGCTCAAAATCAGTCTGCCTAAAAGTACTGATCTCAATTTTCAACTGTGCAGACTTTGCAGGTGGGAAATATTTTGCAAGAAACTTGGTTGCTAAATCCTGCCATGTAGTAATACTCCCCAAAGGAAGCGATTGGAGCCATCCTCTTGCTTGGTCCCTAAGAGAAAAAGGAAACAAACGCAATCGAATTATATCATCAGAAACACCATTTATTTTTACTGTGTCAGTAATTTCAAGGAATGTTCTGAGATGTAAATGAGGATCTGCAGTAGCGGCTCCCCCAAACTGATTCTGTTGAACCATGTTTATCAATGCAGGCTTGAGCTCAAAGTTGTTTGCATTAATAGTTCCTCGTGCTATACCCGAATAATGAGCATTCAATACCGGCCTAAAATGATCTCTGATGGGTATTGCAGGGGGTGGATTTTCATTGTCTCTATTTTCAGCCATTGCTCGAATCTCTTCTCTTCTTGCCTTTCTTAATCTTCTTGCGGTTCTTTCGATCTCAGGATCGAAGATAAGCAAATCAAGATTTTGCGATCTTCGCATGCACTGTCAAAGAAAGACAATAAACAAATAAATGTTCAATGTAATACAATAAAAACAGCTCTAAATTAAAATCTAGACTAATTGGTAACAATACTAACATAAATTCAAATTTGACACTCCCCGGCAATGGCGCCAAAAACTTGTTGCGTGTTTTCTTGATTGCTCGCAAGCGCACGACGTCAAGTTATAGTAAAATGTAATTTTGAGTACAAGTGTCGATCCCACGAGGAATGTCTTTCTAAATTTATATTAATGCTTGTAATTAAAATAGTCTCGATTTTATTTAGAATAATCAATTGACAGATTTGTTTATACCAATAACTAGATTGAAAATAAATTTAATTGTAGTACCAAACAAAGTTGAACAATGGAATAAAAGATCTAGAGGTCTGACTTCACGCAACTATCCACCATGTGCTATTTTGTGTAGCTATATTATAATTGTCCTTCTTATTCATTAACCAAGAATTCTATAATTATTTACTCCCTCTCCCGAGTGCTAAGTAGATACTAATTATCTAACAAAAGATTGTAACATCCCTGTCAACAATCTATAATTAAATAACACAATAAGCACTAAATTCTTTCAATGGCTTCAATAGCAAGATATGTCCTCCCGAACTATATAAATACCATCGATGTATTTTTCCCTTTCTTGTTTATAAATTCTCTTTTCCAAGTGATAATTTATAAACATACAAATCATTCAAGATATGGCCAATAAAATGAAAGCATTAAGATTGGAAAAATACAAATGAACAAGAAAGGAAACTTATATAGCATAAATTATAAATTTCAACACATGGTTTTTAGTTTTGTTCCATCATTCCTCTAGAATTAATATTTAGTTCATAATAATACAAATAACACAACAACACATAAATCTTAAACAAGACATATCAAATAAAAGTAAAAATAAAGAAAGAAGAACTTAGAACAAGAGTTTTGGAGTGTATGAAGTTTTTGTCCAAAAGTGTGCAAGAACTTTGTTGAAGAAGATGAGCTTGATCTTCAATCCTTTCCTTGTAGCCTCCACCCTTTTTCTTGCTCCTCAATATGACCTAGATGATGAATAAGAGCATCCTTTTATAGTCCAGACAAGATTCCCCACATAGCACACCATTTTCCTCTACTTTTATTCAAAGTCCACAAAGTTTCAGAATTTCCGGAATGCTGTTGGTGCACGACCGCGGGTGCTGTAAGAGTAGGACCGCGGGTGCGGTGTACGTTCGGCAGAATTCCTCCTTTCCAGCGTGTGAGACCGCGGGTGCGGTCATGCTTCGGCTTTGCATCGCAGGTGCGGTGTGCTAGGGGCTGCGGGTGCGGTCCTGCTTCGTCAAATTTTGTCCTTTGCACCTTCTAATTTATCACTATACTACTCCAAACTCTCATGTCTAAGCTTCCAAACTACAATAACAAAAACAACAACAAATCAAATAAAACCTGCTCAAGAATCACAAAATTCCAAGTTAAAAACAAGTAATAAAAGTACAATAAATTGCACTTATCAAACTCCCCCAAACTTAAGATTTTGCTAGTCCTGAGCAAAACAAAACAACAAAAACAACCAAACAAATCATGAATATTTTATAGAACTTGGCCTCAAGATAAATTTAAAACCTTTCATGCATTCACAATTCACATCAATTCAACCACTTGTTCATCCGGATAAAATCATGTGATCGGTTAATTCTCTTAACTTCTAATCTCTTCAACCATGTTTCAAATCATTTTCAATTGATTTCAAATTTTTACAAACACACATCACAAGGTCTTTTTCGGTAAAGATTGGGTTCAAAGCAATATTCATTCAAGAAATGGATACCCAATAAATATTTGATGCAATGAGGTGTGTGTAAAATTGATCAAGATTCTTACTCAATGAAAGTGTTTATCGATTGTCCATAGGCTAGATCCTCCCAATCACTCTCCACTAATATATTGGACAACTATGACTAGGTTAATAGGATTTTAAATGGTTGTAATGTTAGGCCTTGGTTCATGGCTACAAATAAAGATTAGGAGTTCAAATAAGGGAGTAAATTGAATTTCATTTCTTTTTGCAAACTCCACTATTTCTTTTATCTCTATTTTTTATTCATTTCATCTCTTTTTCTCCCCTTTTTCTCCAACTTCATCAATGTATAATCATTCTTTTTTTTTCTTTTTTTTTCTTTTGTAGGAGAATATCACTTTCTTTAATCTTTTGAATTCTTACTCCCTTGAGAAGGTAGGAAATAATTGTACAAGATATTCAAAAGGTTGGTAATTGTGGGATACTTGAAAAAATATTCGAATGGGGGTCTTTTACACATATTTACGTGTGCCATTCAAATTCATATAAGCTCAAAGAGGTGACAAATGATAAAGTAATTTTATTTGGTAGCTTGAAAGGCTCAATCGATCCAAAAATCACCTAAATCATTCCTAAATCATAAGTTGTCCGTATTTCGCCTCGAATGATGTTTGGATAGTTCTAGACAAAATCTCAATTCACCAACACAGAGTAGAATCTAATCATCGTGAAAATGGTGTCTCACTGCATCAACCAAATACATATATATTCAAAAAGAAAAGTGCTTGGCTTCCAAGAAATTTCAAAAAAAAAACACAATTCTTTTCTCATATAGGTTCAAAAGAGCTTCAAATGAATGTTTATGAACAATATAATTGGCCCAAATAAATTTAAAGATTGCCTCAATCATCTATGTGTTTGCAAAAAAAAATTTATTTCAATGTCCAATGAACATCACAAAGTTTTATAGAAATTATAAGTCTCAAACTTAACGAGTGTCATGATTATTTTCTAAAATTTTCAAATTTATCGATTAACATGAATGTAATGCATGACCTTTCTTTTCAATACAAAAAAAAAAATTCATCATTGGCCATTTCGAAATAAAAAATTTCATGACTAAAATACTACAAACACACAAAATAACCCAAAAATTATCACACAAAAAGAAAAATAAACACACCAAATAAAATAACACAAAAATAAAATAAAATAAACCAAATCTCCCCCAAACTTAAACATGTGCATCGTCCTCGATGTAAATAAGCATGATAAATAGAAGAATACACATACACTGGGCAACGACCGTCAGTGGTCATTGCCATCATCCTCATCTTCGTCGTCATGGGGTAGTTGGAACTCCGGCGGGTGGTAAACGGGTGGCCACTGTGGAGGAGGTGGAAATGGATGGCCAGAAGTGGAAGCAGATGGAAATTGCTGAGCCAAGACCGATGTGAAATCCATCATATACCCCATGAATGTATCGGTCCTATACCGAAAAGCATCCATCTCTTGGCGTTGAACTCGCATATCCTCTTCCAACTGAGTCAATTTATCTCTCCTCTGCCTGTGTTGCGGTGGTGGTTCTTGAGCCTGAGCTTGGGCACGTCTCTCTGCAGCTCTCCTATTGAATTCCCTTTCAGCTCTACGTGCTGCAGCTTGATCACCTCTGACTCCCACAAATGGTTGAATAACCAAAATTTCATTCTTTGGCTTCAACAATTCTTCGTTCGCTGCCCAAGTCACTCCCGCATGTTGGCATAAAACAGTGATGAGAGAGGGATGGAGAAGTCCACTCGGAGAGTTACCTCTTGCATAATCAAGTATCGAATGCTGAAGCAATTGACCTAAATCAATTGCCTTCCCTGTCATAATGCAAAATGTGAGGATAGCCCTCTCCTTGATGACGGTAGTGGTGTGTTCGGTAGGCTTGATCCTAGCAGAAATGAATGAATACCAATGTTTCACAACAGTCTTCAGATCAGACTTCGCTAGGCTGATGTGCACATCGTCCCTCATTCTCCACTCAGCTCCCTGTATACAAATTGTTTGAAGAATACTATTATAATCAACATGCTCGTTCCTGTATTCTTCATATTCGTCGTGCATGATTGCAGGGATACCATATAGTGTGTTAATTGTATGTGCATCAAAGGCTACCCATTTTCCTCGCACAAACACCGTCAACCGATCATACCTAACCTTGAGGTTAGCATAGAACTCTCTCACCAATGAAATGACAGCGTCCTGTGGCTGCCTGCCAAACTCCTCCCACTGCCGAGCCCTAAGCATTTGTCCAATTTCCGTATGAGGGGCACTAAGATCAAATCCCCTTTCTTTTATAATGCTTCTATTCAAAATCTTGCCATATTGCTCATCCGCCCTCTCATCATAAAACCGACTTGCATCGTAATTCACAGTTGATGAGGAAGATGCACCCTTAGATTGTTTTCTTCTTGGAGGCATTGTGTCGAACACCTTTCAAACACCAAATTTACTTCAATCCAATTCTCAAACTTCAATGATTCTAGCACTCCCCCAAACTCAATACAAACAATATCCACACCTCAACAATTTACCCAACAATCAATCAACAATATCCACAATACTAAGATTGTATTTCACCAAATTTAAATTCCTTCCATAACAACTAACACCAATAATTTCAATTACTTCAACAAATATGCAATGAATTTGCTCACCTTGAGTGTGTTGAATTGTTTCTTGAAGAACAAATCAAAACTCCAACCAAATTTTGAAGAAATTTTCGATCCCCTTTTCAAACCCTAGGTTTGTTGTTGATTCTTGTGGAAAGAAAGTGATATTTGAGGAAATGAATGAAGCAATTTAGGTTGTAGTGGTAAATTTGTTGAAGGAATGACAAAAATTTAGTGGGAAAATTGTCTTCTTGAGTAGGGATTTCGAAATGGAAGAGGGTGTTCTTGAGTGGTGTTCTTCGATAATGGTTAAGAATGCCCGATTCTGTTTTAAAAAGGCACGACCGCGGGTGCGGTGTTATAAGCACCGCGGGTGCGGTTCGTCTTCGGATGTTCAGCGCGGGTGCGGTGTGATGAAGACCGCGGGTGCGGTGTTTGTTCGGCAGCTCTTGCAATTTTCTGTATGAAACGACCGCGGGTGCGGTATGCATGGTACCGCGGGTGCGGTGTATGTTCGGCTGCTCAGCGTGGGTGCGCTCCAGTTATCACCGCGGGTGCGGTGATGCTTCGGCACTCCTGAGCGCGGCTGCGGTGTGCTTGTACCGCGGGTGCACTCCTGTTTCGTCAAAAATATTTTTTTCTCAAATTTTCAGTCCTGAAAAGAAAACAATTGGGATTCATTAAATTTTGGGAAGATATAAGCACACATTATATCAAAAATACACTACAAAAAATAACATGATACAAAAATAAAATCAACACCGAAATCAAAATGCAAAAGAAAAACAAAAATTTGGGTTGCCTCACAATAAGCGCTTGGTTTAACGTCATCAGCCTGACTACCATCAGTCTATATCAAGTTGATCCGCCCAAAGGAATGTTGTCAAGGTGCCTTACTTCATTTCCATAGTATGGCTTAACTCTTTGCCCGTTCACCTTGAAAGTCCTCCCATCACTGCATTTTAGCTCGATCGCTCCATGAGGATACACTGACTCCACCAAAAATGGACCTGACCAACGCGATTTCAACTTACCAGGAAACAACTTTAGACGGGAATTGAACAAGAGTACTTGTTGTCCTGGTTTTAGTTCCTTTCGTACAATGAGCTTATCGTGCCACTTTTTGGTCTTTTCTTTATAAATCTTGGCATTTTCATAAGCATCATTGCGGAACTCCTCCATTTCATTTAACTGTAGTTTTCTTTCATCGCCGGCTGCTTTCAAGTCAAAGTTCAACTTCTTAACTGCCCAGAATGCTCGATGCTCCAATTCCAGCGGCAAGTGACAGGCTTTACCAAAAACCAACCTATAGGGAGACATCCCTATAGGCGTCTTGAACGCTGTCCTATAAGCCCACAATGCATCATCCAATTTTATAGCCCAATCCTTCTGGTTTGTATTGACAGTCTTTTCTAAGATTTGTTTGATTTCCCAGTTGGATATTTCAGCTTGTCCGTTCGACTGAGGATGATATGCCAATGCCACTCTGTGCTTCACATTGTATTTAGCCATCAGTGAGTTAAAAATTCTATTGCAAAAATGCGTACCTTCGTCACTTATGATGGCTCTCGGTGTTCCAAACCTGGTGAAAATGTTCTTGTGCACAAATTTAACTACAACACGAGCATCGTTAGTACTGGTGGCGATTGCTTCCACCCATTTCGAAACATAATCTACAGCTAATAATATGTAAGATTGACCAAAAGAAAGGGGAAAAGGTCCCATGAAATCTATGCCCCAGACATCAAAAAGTTCAACTTCCAAAATATTTGTCAGTGGCAATTCGTGACGCCTAGAAATGTTTCCTAACCTTTGGCATCTATCACATGATTTCACTAAGGTATAGCTATCCTTAAACAAAGTAGGCCAGAAAAAACCTCATTGCAATACCTTAGCTGCTGTTCGTGTTGCTCCAAAATGTCCACCATAAGGTGATGAATGACATTGTTCCAGAATTTTGTGTGCATCTTCTCCATCAACACATCTCCTAATCACTTGGTCAGCACATCTCTTATACACACAAGGATCATCCCAGAAGAAAAATTTAATATCATGGAAGAACTTCTTTTTCTGGTGATGATTCAGATCTGGAGGAAAAGTACCACAAGACAAGAAATTAGCTATATCAGCAAACCAAGGGATTTTAGAATTTACCTCAAACAGTTGTTCGTCTGGGAACAACTCATTAATGACTCCACCATCAGTTCTTTCTTCAAGCTCTAGTCGTGACAAATGATCTGCCACCTGGTTCTCACAACCTTTCTTGTCTTTGACTTCAAAATCAAATTCTTGAAGTAGGAGTATCCATCGTATCAACCTGGGCTTGGCATCTTTTTTGGCAAACAAATAACGAAGAGCTGCATGGTCAGTGAAAACAGTTACCTTGGTGCCAATGAGATATGTTCTGAACTTGTCAAATGCAAACAGCTGCATTAAGTGTACGACTTGCATAGTATATAGCCTTGAACATCTTGTCTCGTCTCTGTCCCAATGCTGCTCCCACAGCATAGTTGCTAGCATCGCACATGAGCTCAAATGGCTCATTCCAATGAGGCACTATCATAATGGGAGCAGAAATCAGTGCTTTCTTGATCCTGTTAAACGCCTGCAAACAATCATCATCAAAAATAAATGTCGAATCTTTCTCTAACAAATTACATAAAGGTCTAGTAATTTTAGAGAAATCTTTGATATAACGACGGTAAAACCCGGCATGTCCCAAGAAGCTTCTGATCCCTTTCACATTCTTTGGCTCTGTCAACTTCTATTCCTTTAGCCGAAATTTTATGCCCAAGCACAATACCTTCTGGAACCATGAAGTGACATTTTTCCCAATTCAAAACTAAATTCTTCGCCTGACATCTCTGCAAAACAAGCATTAAATTTTACAAACAGTGATCAAAAGATGAACCAAACACAGAGATATCATCCATAAAAACCTCCATTATTTCCTCGACCATGTCAGAAAATATGGCCATCATACACCTCTGAAAAGTAGCAGGTGCATTGCACAGACCAAATGGCATTCTCCTGAAAGCAAATGTACCGTAGGGACAAGTGAAGGTAGTCTTCTCCTGATCCTCCGGTGCTATGACAATCTGATTGTAACCTGAATAACCATCTAGAAAGCAATAATAATGATAACCACCTACTCTATCAAGCATCTGGTCAATAAAGGGAAGAGGGAAGTGATCTTTCCTAGTAGCATCATTCAATTTCCTGTAGTCTATGCATACTCGCCAACCAGTCACTGGACGAGTTGAAATCAATTCATTATTCTCATTTCTCACTACAGTTATTCCCCCCTTCTTAGGCACTACTTGTACTGGTGAAACCCACGAGCTATCAGATATAGCATAAATAACACCAGCATTTAACAATTTTAATACCTCAGCCCTCACAACTTCTTTCATTGCTGGATTAAGTCTTCTCTGATGATCAACATAGGGCGAATATGATTCCTGCATCAAGATTTTATGCATACAAACAGTAGGACTAATCCCCTTTATATCAGCAATTGTCCATCCCAAAGCAGATTTAAATTCTCTCAACACTCTCAACAATTTCTCTTTTTCAGTACAAGTAAGAAAAGAAGAGATGATTACCGGATATGTTGAATTTTCACCTAGAAATGCATAACAAAGGTGACTTGGAAGTTCCTTCAATTCAGGGGATACTTTTGGTACCTCTATACTTGCATCTTCAAGTAGCTGTACATGATGCACATCAATCTTTTCTTTAGGTAATGTATCGAGAGCAAGTAACTCCTCTTGCACGTCCCAATCATCTTCATCCACTGTAGATGTCGATTCCAACAAGCTTCTCTCCAAGGAATCTTTCGTCAATCTACCTGCACCAACATGAGATACACATGAATCAATTAGATCAATACTATTACAAGTACTTACCTCATTTGGTTCTTTGATTGTGTTGTAGATGTTGAACATAACTTCTTCTCCACCTACTCTCAATGTAAGCTCACCCTTGTGTACATCAATCAAAGCTTTTCCGGTGGCCAAGAATGGCCTTCCAAAGATAAGCGGAGTGTCCTGATCTTCTTCCATATCTAGAATGACAAAATCAGCAGGAAATATAAATTTGTCTACCTTTACCAGAACATCCTCCACTATACCCCGTGGATATGTAAGTGATCTGTCCGCCAGCTGCAGGGTAATAGTGCTAGGCTTCACCTCGCCAAGCTCTAAAGTCCTGTAAATAGAAAAAGACATTAAATTAATACTGGCACCTAAATCACATAAAGCTTTATTTATTCTAGAACCACCAATAACACAAGGAATAGTAAAACTCCCTGGATCTTTGAGTTTCTGTGGTAGTTTCCTTTGGAGTATGGCGCTACACTCTTCTGTCAACTTCACTGTCTCAAACTCATGCAACTTCCTCTTCTTTGACATCACATCTTTGATGAACTTTGCATAGTTTGGCATTTGCTCTAAAGCATCAGCAAATGGAATGTTGATGTGAATCTTCTTGAAAATTCCAAAAATTTGGCAAATTGATCATCCAATTTCTTCTTTTTGAACCTCTGCGGATATGGAAGAATTGGCTTAAATACCGGAGGTTGTTAAACTTCAACTTCAGCTTTGGAAACCTCAGTTTCAACTTCTTCAACAGTCACCTCATTTTCATCCTTCTCATTGGAATTTTTACCCTCAAGTTCTCTTCCACTTCTCAAAGTTACAGCTTTGCATTGCTCCTTTGGATTCACTTCAGTGTTACTTGGGAACTAACCTTTATTTTGATCTTTCAATGCATTAGCCAATTGACCAATCTGTGTCTCCAATGATTTCATTGTGGCTCCCATATTTCCCATGTGAGTTTCCATGCCATCAAGACGAGATTCAGTCCTAGCCATCCTTTTACTCGATTCAACAACAAATGTCCCAACAAGATCCTCAAGTGAAGGTTTTCCTTCCCCCTTTGATGTATTGAACCCCGGTGGAGGATTCAACACATTCTTATTATTAGCATATGAAAAATTCTCATGATTTCTCAAACCAGGATGATAAGTGTTAGGGGGAGGGTTACCTCGATATCCTCCATAACCACCAAAATTCCTATTGTTGATATAATGAGCCTCATCAGGAATATGTGGTTCTTCAGTAACAACAGATGAATTTTCGACTTCTGATGTACTAGCCTTGTTCATTGCTACAATTTGAGTTGTTAAAGCTGAAACTTGAGCGGTGAGTGATGTAATAGGATCTATGGCATAAATTCCAGCTTGCTTCTTTACTCCTGACCTTTCAGACGGCCACTGATAACTGTTAATGGTCATCTGTTCAAGCAAATCATATGCTTGATCGGGTGATTTGGCAAATATTGTGCCACCAGCTGCTGCATCAACAGTGCCTCTTGTTTGTCCATTCAAACCATTGTAAAATAATTCAATCTGTACCCAATCTTCAAAACCATGGTTTGGACATCTCCTCAACAACTCCTTATACCGTTCCCATGCCTCATATAGTTGCTCAAAATCAGTCTGCCTAAAAGTACTGATCTCAATTTTCAACTGTGCAGACTTTGCAAGTGGGAAATATTTTGCAAGAAACTTGGTTGCTAAATCCTGCCATGTAGTAATACTCCCCAAAGGAAGCGATTGGAGCCATCCTCTTGCTTGGTCCCTAAGAGAAAAAGGAAACAAACGCAAGTCGAATTATATCATCAGAAACACCATTTATTTTTACTGTGTCAGTAATTTCAAGGAATGTTCTGAGATGTAAATGAGGATCTGCAGTAGCGGCTCCCCCAAACTGATTCTGTTGAACCATGTTTATCAATGCAGGCTTGAGCTCAAAGTTGTTTGCATTAATAGTTCCTCGTGCTATACCCGAATAATGAGCATTCAATACCGGCCTAAAATGATCTCTGATGGGTATTGCAGGGGGTGGATTTTCATTGTCTCTATTTTGAGCCATTGCTCGAATCTCTTCTCTTCTTGCCTTTCTTAATCTTCTTGCGGTTCTTTCGATCTCAGGATCAAAGATAAGCAAATTAAGATTTTGCGATATTCGCATGCACTGTCAAACAAAGACAATAAACAAATAAATGTTCAATGTAATACAATAAAAACAGCTCTAAATTAAAATCTAGACTAATTGGTAACAATACTAATATAAATTCAAATTTGACACTCCCCTGCAATGGCGCCAAAAACTTGTTGCGTGTTTTCTTGATTGCTCGCAAGCGCACGACGTCAAGTTATAGTAAAATGTAATTTTGAGTACAAGTGTCGATCCCACGAGGAATGTCTTTCTAAATTTATATCAATGCTTGTAATTAAAATAGTCTCGATTTTATTTAGAATAATCAATTGACAGATTTGTTTATACCAATAACTAGATTGAAAATAAATTTACTTGTAGTACCAAACAAAGTTGAACAATGGAATAAAAGATCTAGAGGTCTGACTTCACGCAACTATCCACCATGTGCTATTTTGTGTAGCTATATTATAATTGTCCTTCTTATTCATTAACCAAGAATTCTATAATTATTTACTCCATCTCCCGAGTGCTAAGTAGATACTAATTATCTAACAAAAGATTGTAACATCCATGTCAACAATCTATAATTAAATAACACAATAAGCACTAAATTCTTTCAATGGCTTCAATAGCAAGATATGTCCTCCCGAACTATATAAATACCATCGATGTATTTTTCCCTTTCTTGTTTATAAATTCCCTTTTCCAAGTGATAATTTATAAACATACAAATCATTCAAGATATGGCCAATAAAATGAAAGCATTAAGATTGGAAAAATACAAATGAACAAGAAAGGAAACTTATATAGCATAAATTATAAATTTCAACACATGGTTTCTAGTTTTGTTCCATCATTCCTCTAGAATTAATATTTAGTTCATAATAATACAAATAACACAACAACACATAAATCTTAAACAAGACATATCAAATAAAGTAAAAATAAAGAAAGAAGAACTTAGAACAAGAGTTTTGGAGTGTATGAAGTTTTTGTCCAAAAGTGTGCAAGAACTTTGTTGAAGAAGATGAGCTTGATCTTCAATCCTTTCCTTGTAGCCTCCACCCTTTTTCTTGCTCCTCAATATGACCTAGATGATTAATAAAAGCATCCTTTTATAGTCCAGACAAGATTCCCCACGTAGCACACCATTTTCCTCTACTTTTATTCAAAGTCCACAAAGTTTCAGAATTTCCAGAATGCTGTTGGTGCACGCCCGCGGGTGCGGTAAGAGTAGGACCGCTGGTGCGCTGTACGTTCAGCAGAATTCCTCCTTTCCAGCGTGTGAGACCGCGGGTGCGGTCCTAGCATGACCGCGGGTGCGGTCATGCTTCGGCTTTGCATCGCAGGTGCGGTGTGCTAGGGGCTGCGGGTGCGGTCCTGCTTCGTCAAATTTTGTCCTTTGCACATTCTAATTTATCACTATACTACTCCAAACTCTCATGTCTAAGCTTCCAAACTACAATAACAAAAACAACAACAAATCAAATAAAATCTGCTCAAGAATCACAAAATTCCAAGTTAAAAACAAGTAATAAAAGTACAATAAATTGCACTTATCAAATATATTATGAAAAAACGGTCAAATCAAGTCTCAAAATCTTGCTGCAAAATTTATTTTTTTTGCATCTTTTTCACATTTTGGCTAGTACTGATTCCTGGCACGCTATGCAACAAAAATTCTTATCAAATATTATGATCAGGGACGGAGCCAGCAAATTCACTTGAGGCGAAAATTAATTTTTTTTAAAACTATATATATATATATATATATATATATATATATATATATATTCATGCGGCCACGCTGAAATGGAATGAGCTGGGTCAAAAACTCCAACGGGCCAAATCAATAATTTATAGTGTTTGGGAACTTGAGTGTGGACAATGGCTCTTTCAACACCTGCAAATAAGAAAAGAACTCGTGAATGGGCGCCGGAAGGGTGTCCGGCGTGACCACTCCGATGCTTAAGTCAGCAGGCTTATCAAGGAATAAACTTAGAGCGATATGTATGAATGCTTGAGGAAGAAGAATTTTTCAGACCCCGTAAATGACAACTATACCTGCAATTTATAGGAAGGAAAACTAGAGTTACCTCGATACGCGGGCGTACCTACCACTTGTACCCTTGAACGTTGACTGCCTGTCCAGTCCCTTTCTTCCCGATAGCTTCGCGGACACTCCAAGGAGAAGGGATGTTGACTTCCTGTCCAGTCCCTTTCTTCCCAATAGCTTTGCGGACACTCCAAGGAGAAGGGATGTTGACTTCCTGTCCAGTCCCTTTCTCGGACCTCCCAACGATGTTACTTGGGTATTGAACCCTCGGATCTGACATGAGAACCCGGGCCCCTAGTTAATCATTTCACTCGACGGTTATGTAGAAAATACCCGGCCTCTCGGTTTTCATACGGGCCATGCAACGAAACTTCCCGGGTCAACCATGACCCGGGCCCTTTCAAGGGTATCACCACCAATGATGCGGCCACGCTGAAATGGAATGAGCTGGGTCAAAAACTCCAACGGGCCAAATCAATAATTTATAGTGTTTGGGAACTTGAGTGTGGACAATGGCTCTTTCAACACCTGCAAATAAGAAAAGAACTCATGAATGGGCGCCGGAAGGGTGTCCGGCGTGACCACTCCGATGCTTAAGTCAGCAGGCTTATCAAGGAATAAACTTAGAGCGATATGTATGAATGCTTGAGGAAGAAGAATTTTTCAGACCCCGTAAATGACAACTATACCTGCTATTTATAGGAAGGGAAACTAGAGTTACCTCGATACGCGGGCATACTTACCACTTGTACCCTTGAACGTTGACTACCTGTCCAGTCCCTTTCTTCCCGATAGCTTCGCGGACACTCCAAGGAGAAGGGATGTTGACTTCCTGTCCAGTCCCTTTCTTCCCAATAGCTTTAGCAGACACTCCAAGGAGAAGGGATGTTGACTTCCTGTCCAGTCCCTTTCTCGGACCTCCCAACGATGTTACTTGGGTATTGAGCCCTCGGCTCTGACATGAGAACCCAGGCCCTAGTTAATCATTTCACTCGACGGTTATGTAGGAAATACCCGGCCTCTCGGTTTTCATACGGGCCATGCAACGAAACTTCCCGGGTCAACCATGACCCGTGCCCTTTCAAGGGTATCACCACCAATGATGCGGCCACGCTGAAATGGAATGAGCTGGGTCAAAAACTCCAACGGGCCAAATCAATAATTTATAGTGTTTGGGAACTTGAGTGTGGACAATGGCTCTTTCAACACCTGCAAATAAGAAAAGAACTCGTGAATGAGCGCCGGATGGGTGTCCGGCGTGACCACTCCGATGCTTAAGTCAGCAGACTTATCAAGGAATAAACTTAGAGCGATATGTATGAATGCTTGAGGAAGAAGAATTTTTCAGACCCCGTAAATGACAACTATACCTGCTATTTATAGGAAGGAAAACTAGAGTTACCTCGATACGCGGGCGTACCTACCACTTGTACCCTTGAACGTTGACTGCCTGTCCAGTCCCTTTCTTCCCGCTAGCTTCGCGGACACTCCAAGGAGAAGGGATGTTGACTTCCTGTCCAGTCCCTTTCTTCCCAATAGCTTTGCGGACACTCCAAGGAGAAGGGATGTTGACTTCCTGTCCAGTCCCTTTCTCGGACCTCCCAACGATGTTACTTGGGTATTGAGCCCTCGGCTCTGACATGAGAACCCGGGCCCTAGTTAATCATTTCACTCGACGGTTATGTAGGAAATACCCGGCCTCTCGGTTTTCATACGGGCCATGCAACGAAACTTCTCGGGTCAACCATGACCCGGGCCCTTTCAAGGGTATCACCACCCATCCCTAAAATAGTCGGGCTAGAGTCTCACTCGCTGTCCCAATTAGTCTAAAATAATTTGCAGCGGATAATAGCATCGGAGCCTTCAAGTGTCCTATATATGAGATGTCACGTCGAAATGGTGTGTCTCCCGGACCCGAATAAATTGTTATCCAGCTTCCCTGGATGTCACGATCATTATGATGAAAGGTGTCAGCATTAATTCCTGCCTGCAAATGCTTCGTATTTCAGGAAATGAATAAGTCTGACACCTCGATAATTGCGCACGTCTTTTCATCTTCCGGCACAATTTCCGAATATGCATCCTAACCCTTTACAAATTCATAGATCAACGGTGGTTTTTATCCCCTTGCCTCTATAAATAATCATCCGCTTTCCTTGCAATCATTCCAACAACAACTATCATCCAAAATGAAAAGTAATGGCCGATGCAAGCAGTTCAAGAGTTCCAGATATGTCCGAGGAATTCATGGACATGGCTGCGGAAAAACATAAGGCCGCAATAGAAGATGAGGTCTTCGAAAAGATCCTTGTCTTCTGGGAGGCATTGCAAGGATTACAACTGCTCTACAACTGGGGCGAAGCTACCACTCCCGAGCTGGCGGCGAAGTTGGAGAAATACCGGGAATACCTAAACATTCCCAAGACATCGGATCCTTTAGAAGAGGATCGTATCTACGAACTGATGCTTCGTAAGGAGAGGAGCATTTTGAATAACATCACTAACACCGAGAGCTACGCAAGGGGGGCTACCAGAGAAGTAAGACGCTGTATGCATCTGTGGAAAGCCCGTGTAGAGGAGGAGTATTTTGCTGTAATGCGCAATAATTCCTTCAAATAAAATCTTATTTGAATTTACTGTCTCTGTATTACTTTATTTAATGCCTATTCCCCGAGCTGCATAACTCAACTAACAAGATTAACTAACAATACGTAACAACCGGGGACGTAAGAGTTTCGTATCTCCAACAAAAAGGATGCCCGAGCTTCGCATTTCCTGGGTTTCGGATGGAATAACGGGGCATCATCCTTTCAAGTCTTGTCAAAAAGACCGGGGGGTGCGACATCTCGGGTGTAAAAAGCGTTGCTCCGTATTAATTAATGCATTAATGATACACATCTCTTCCATTCAACTGTCACCATCGTTTAATCATTTTGAGAATGATTATTTATGATACCTTAATATGTTCGACTCAAGTATATCCGTCGGGCTTAAAAATAACATGCCGGGGCGTTGTGTCTCCCGGGCTTAAAATAACTTGCCGGGGTCTAAAACCTCCCGGGCTGCCAACAACATGCCTGAGTCCCGAACTTGTAATCCTAGAAAAGGAATAAGCCGGGAATGAAAATCTTTCGGTTTGCTGACGTGGTGTCATGATGATATGCACTTTATTAAACTCCTGTCAAACGCAAACGTTCCGTGTTCCAAGATACATCAGATTTGACGCTTGGGTAACTGTACAGACCCTCCACCTGCCCGGCACAATTTACGGAGGGCATCCTGATCGTACACACGTCTAGATTCGACGGTTCTGATCAACTTTTACCTTTGAATCATAGAGGGGATGATTCGGCTGGCTGAGACTCTTGGACTCCCTCCATATTTTAAGGACGTTCACCTATAAATAAGAGGGGATAGATGCAAAGTGACCCTCAATCCAAAATGTCGAGTTCAAGTGGTTCCAGTGCCTGCAGCAGTACACATGTTCTAGTGACTCCGGAGATGCATCCTCATGTGGAGGAACTGAAGAGGAAAATTGAGAAACGCATATGGGCGAAGGTCATGGCCGTGCGGGACAAGGTTCATGACTTGGATTATGCCTACCGCAATCGTCTCGCCACTACTCGAGCACAAAGAGCAAGAGCAAGGAAGTATATCCGAGAATTTGTAGTAGACCGGGTGACAGATCTGGTTGATGATGAAGTTCTGCTACATATGATGCTGTGGAAAGAGTGGCATGCCCTGAACAATATAATGGAGAATGAATCCTTCGTCAACCTCCGCATTCACGAATTAACTAATTGGATAACGGAGTGGCAGGATTCTGTATCTAACATAATGGATCCCATAACTTTTCGCCGCTATTTTATGTAATGGAAATTTTATCGACTTCTATTGCTTCATTACTCTTCTGCAAATAAATCTTGTGCGAATTTATGCGGACCGAAACAATAGACTTACAGTTATTCGTAATAACCCGATCTTTTAAAACTGAAACGGCCCTTGTGACATACCAGATTAAAATACGATTCCAGGCTCTGGCACCCCCCGAACTTAGAATATAATCCCGGGCTATCAAATCTTGTGACTGTAACAAGATGCCGGGGTCTCGGACTACTCGGTCTTGGAAATCCCCATCTCGGGTCTCTAGGTTTTCCGAGCTATGAAACAAACCTGCCGGGTTCTCCCAAACCTCCCGGCTTACCCACACAGCATTATAATGACAAGTGTTCATCTATCCTAACGGTCAGTAATGTTTCGTATTCCGAGGAGATTAAGCCATCCTGACGTCTCGATCTGTGTAACTGTCTTTTCATTCTGCCCGTCGCGACTTTCGAGGCGCATCGAAACCGCACACGTGTTCAATCAGTCGACGGTTCAAATCGTCCTTCATCCCTTATATATAGCAACCCCAGGTTTTTCCCAAAAATCACTTTCAAATCACCATTGTCGGCGAAGCCCTTGCAAATTCTTCTCTCACAGTTTCCGGCGTTCGAAGTCTCCCTATTCCGACGATCTTCCACCATCTCCGCCCTAAATACTCGTAAGTTTTCTCTTCTCATTATGTCTAATTCTACTTCTTCCACTTCCGGGGCCAATGCACGAGGCTCAGTCAGGATATGAATCCGCTGCACTTCGTTCTGATTCGTCTCCTTCTCCCACCTCTCGCCGCCCTTCTACCCAGACTGTCAGAAAACCCATAAGCTTTAAACCCCCATCTTCTTCCAGACCTTCTAAACCCTCTTCTTCGGGCCTTTACCGGATCCCTAAAAAAGATAAGGGTAAGGGCAAGGTCCATGCTTCCGACCGCCCTCTAACCGAGGTCCTCGAGGTTCCATGGTTCTCCTCTTTGAGCAGCTCCTTGCGCCCCGGGGCAGAGAAGGAACTTCGAACCCTAGGGGTCATTCCCCCTACCTATCCTATTCTCATACCCGGACCTTCTGACCGGGCGGATCAACACCCCTCTGGTTATATTACCTTTTTTCGGGACCAGCTTCGAAATGGTCTTCGATTTCCCATTGCCCCGTTCTATATCGAGGTTGCCAAATTCTTTGGTGTACCTATTAATCAATTTCACCCCAACTCCTTCCGGATCATGGCTTCGGTTTTTGTTCTCTTCCATATGCATGATCTGGTAATAAATTCCAAAGTTCTGCATTACTTTTTTATTTGTAGATTAGGAGATAATGCCTTTTCCCTTTATGCCCGGCTTAATGCCCGCTTTCTTGATGACATCCCTTCCTCTCAAAAGGGGTGGAAAGGAAGGTATTTTTTTATTCGTCTCCCGGGTTCTCTTGATTGTCCGACCGGATTCCTCTCTTCTCTTCCCGCTCAGCCAGAACTTCCTCGGGCGTATAAGTCTGAAGAATTTTATATCCGAAGCCTCGCCTTGGTAGAGGGTAAAAAGTTTTCTTCCTCCGCCCTTATTGCCCAAGAGCACCTGGCTACCCATCATTTAAGTGCCCGGGTTGAAGATCCGATTGACCAAGTGATTGATGAAGTTGCTGGCTCGGGCCTTCAATCCGGTAACTTCCCTTTACCTGTTATGCGATTGCTCCCTTGCTTTATATTTGCACTTGGATTTTACCCTTTCTTGCTTTTTATGCAGATTTAATGGAAGAGTCTTTTGCCAAAAGATGGGCAGCCGAGAAGGCATGCCAAGGAGAAGAAGAGGGCAGCCCGGAAGGCTGCTGCCGAAAAGAGAGCGGAGGATGTGGCTGCCCGGGCAAAGGAGACGGCCCGGGTACAATTTGAACTTAAGAGAGCGGCGCCTGAATCCAGGGAGGATGAAGAAGACCTCCTCCCCCTTAGCCAAAGGCAACGAAGAGTCATGACCATCCCGGTGCTGACTCTTAGTGAAGATGACCAAGCGGGAGGCCAGGCTTCCTCTCAAGGGTATCAGTCAGACACGCCTCCTCTTCCGCGCGATAACCAGGCGCCCCTCCAAGAACCTTCCCAGGAATCTCTCCAAGGGCCTCTCCAAGAGCCCTTGCAAGGGCCTCTCCTCTCTGTGCCATCTGCTCGGGCTAGTTTCTTCACTGAAAAAGATTCCCGAGTCGTGGCAAACCTCTTCAAGCAGATGCTCCTTCCTATTGATGAGGCCTTCCTCCAGAGTGTACCGCCGACCCCTCGATACCAGGAGGGCGTAAACAAGCTCCTGGCTGTAAGCTTCTTTTTTCCTTATTTATTATTTTTATTTATTTATTTATTTTGATCCGCCTTCTCTTTTAAATAGGGTGCTCACATGATAATGTCTGTCCACGAAGAAGTGACCTTCTTGACCAATCGGCAAGCCCCCCAACTCCAAGCCCTTAGGGAAGCACATGAGCGCCTCCAGGAGGAACTTTCCCGATTGAGGGGACTCCATGCAGAAGAGGTGGCTGCTCTTCGGGGTTCTATAGAGTCTGCCCAGGCGGAACTGGCCAAAGCCCGGAATGAAATAAATGAAGGTCACATCAGGGAAGAAACTCTCCAAGGACATAATTCGGTTCTTGAAGGCAAGAACCTCTCCCTGATGGACACCATAGAACAGCAGATGTCACGGGCTGAGAAAGCGGAGATGGCCCTGGCCGAGTCTGAGAGCCAAAAAGAGCAACTGAGGACTTCCTTCCTGGAATCCCCAGAATTCAAGGCCGCAGTTGAGCATAGAGCCTATCCTTTCTTTAAAGTCGGCTTCAACAGATGTCGTCAACAATTTAAAGAAGCTGGGCTTATACCCGAGGATAGGGCCAACTTTCCAGACTTCGGGCTAGCCATTGCGTCCCTTGCAGGAGCCAGGGCGGAAGACAAAGAAGAAGAATCCGGAGAGGAGGAAGGAGGAGAGGAACCTGTAGAGGAGGAAGGAGAAGAAAAAAAGCGGCCGACGGAGGAGGAGAAAAAGCCAGGCACCGACCCTGTTGATATAGAATAGGATTGTAATCTCTTTCTTATTTTTAAATTCACTTCCTGCCTTCGGGCTTATTAGTAATGTAATACTTCCTTTCCTTCTATCCTTCTTCGCAATCTGCATAAAAATTTAGTCATCCGATCTCAACAGGACTAGGATACTCCTGATTTAACAAGTCTTAGAAATCTTTCGGGTGTTAAAAACTTAACCGAGATAGAAAACTAGGCACCGGTCTCCTATATACTAACTGAACATTTGTGATGCAATTATCTGAAACAAACAAAAGCTTAGGCCGGGGAACAGGTCCCAGGACTTTGGAATGGTCGAGGTACGGAGCCCCGAGCCCGGGTGTAATGCCCTGGGCTTATGTAGAGCTAAGGTACGGAACCTTAGGCCGGGGAACAGGTCCCGGGACTTTGGAATGGTCGAGGTACGGAGCCCCGAGCTAGGGTGTAATGCCCTGGGCTTATGTAGAGCTAAGGTACGAACCTTAGGCCGGGGAACAGGTCCCGGGACTTTGGAATGGTCGAGGTACGGAGCCCCGAGCCAGTGTGTAATGCCCTGGGCTTAGTTTCTCTCGGTCTGATGTATCAATAACTTAAAGTAGACAGAAATATGAGGAAAGCGATCCTTTATTATTTCTTGAAAAGAGAAAATTACATCTGTGCATTGGCTAAGGGTAATATTTCTTTAAATGAAGTACATTCCAAGGTCTCTTAAGAAGTTTCCCCTGAGCATCTTCCAGATAAAAAGATCCGGAACTAACTCTTCTAATGATTTTGTAAGGCCCCTCCCATCGAGCTTCAAGTTTGCCCACATCCCCAGCCGGATTAACCTTCTTCATAACCAAGTCCCCTATCTGCAGATCTCGAACTCGGACCTTTTTGTTGTAGGATTTCATGACTCGGCCTCGATATGCTTCCATCCGAATCATGGCTTGATCCCTCTTTTCGTCTAATAGATCCAGTTCTACTACACGGTTGTCCTCATTATTGCTCGGGTAAGATTCTACCCGGGCAGATGTTTGCCCAATCTCAACAGGAAGGACGGCCTCGGATCCGTATACCAAGCTGAACGGAGTTTCTTGAGTCGGTGCCCGGGGGGTAGTCCTGTATGCCCATAGTACACTGGGCAATTCTTCTACCCAGTCCTTCCCTTTGCCTTGCAGTCTGGTCTTTAAGGCTTGCACAATAATTTTGTTTACAACTTCTGTTTGACCATTGGCCTGAGGGTAAACCACAGAAGTAAAGGACTGGGTGATCTTCATTTCCCGGCACCAAGATGTTATCTCCTTTCCCTGAAATTGTCTTCCATTATCTGAGATCAATCGCCGGGGTACGCCGAAACGACAGACTATATTCTTCCATAGGAACTTTAGAACCTCTTGCTCGGTGATTTTGGCCAAGGCCTCAGCTTCTACCCACTTAGAGAAATAATCAACAGCCACCAGCAAGAATTTTTTCTGAGCCCGGGCGACCGGAAATGGACCCACTATATCCATACCCCATTGATCAAAGGGACAAGATGCCCAAATAGGCTTCATAGGAGTGGCTGGGCTGTGTTGAAAGTTTGAATGATGTTGACATCCCTCACAAGTCCGGACCACTCGGGCGGAGTCATGGTGAAGAGTCGGCCACCAGAATCCGGCTAGCATCGCTTTGCGAGCCAGAGATGTTCCTCCCAAATGCTCACCACAACATCCTTCATGAATCTCTTGAAGAACATAAATTACTTCCTTCCCGCTCAGACACTTCAATAATGGTCCCTGGAATGATCCCCAGTACAGAACATTATTTAAGAGAACAAACCTGGGAGCTTGTCTTTTTATCTTCTGTGCTCGAGCTTTCTCCTCGGGCAGTTCACTGTCCCGGATGAATTTTATCAGAGGAATCATCCACGAATCTTCTGGTACTGTCAACATTTCCTCCTCTTCAGTAGCTAAAATTACTCGGGAGACAAACAAAACTTCCCGGGTGCTGTCTTCTGACAAAGAGGCGGCCATTTTTGCTAAGGCATCTGCTTCTCCATTCTCCTCTCGGGGTATCTGCTCAATGCTCCAATCCATGAATACTTCTGCCTGGGCTTTGATGAGATGCAAATATTTGAGCATCCTGTCATCCTTAACTTCATACGCACCTTTTATCTGCTGAGTGATCAACTGTGAATCGGAGTACAATATAATTCTGGCCGCTCCAATCTCCCGGGTAGCTCGGATGCCGGCTAGAACAGCCTCATATTCTGCTTCATTATTCGTCACCCGGGAATCAATTTTTACTGCCAACTTAATCTTCTCTCCCGCCGGGGATATTATCACAACTCCGACTCCGCATCCTGCCAGGCAAGAAGCCCCATCCACAAACACTCTCCATCTTTCCTCCTCAGCAGGTTGAATCATCTCAGATAGGAAATCGGATAAAGCATGCGCTTTTATGACCACCCGGGGTTTGTACTCGATATCGTATTCCCCCAATTCCACATTCCATTTAATCATCCGCCGGACACTTCTGAATGAGTTATAATTCTTCCCAGCGGGCTGTTAGTAAGGACGATAATGGGATGTGACAGAAAATAAGGCCGCAACTTCCGGGCAGTCACAACTAAAGCCAAGGCCATCTTCTCCACTTCACTGTACCGTAGCTCGGGACCTCTCAGGGCATGACTGACATAGTAGACAGGCTTCTGATCAGAATCCTCTTCCTTTATCAACACTGAGCTAACGGCATACTCTGTGGTGGACAAATACACAAATAATTTGTCCCCGAGCTCGGGTTTTACCAGCACTGGGAGCTCAGCCAAATGATTTTTTAGATCCTGGAAAGCCTGCTCATACCTATCATCCCATCCGAACTTCTGGGCCTTTCCTGAGAACCTGAAAGAAAGGATAACTCCTGTGGGCTGACCGAGATATAAACCAAGATAAAGAGGCAATCCTCCCGGTCAACTTCTGCACTTCTTTGACAGATCTGGGAGAAGGCATACATAGCACGGTTTTTACTTTTTCTTGATTGACCTCGATCCCCCGCTCTGTCACTATAAAGCCCAAGAACTTACCACTCCTGACCCCGAAAATACATTTAGCAGGATTGAGTTTGATTCCATAAGATGTCAAAGTGGCAAAGGTCTCTTCCAAATCAACAATAAAATCCGCCAGCTCCTTTGATTTTCCCAGAATGTCATCCACATAAACCTCCAGATTTCTTCCCAGCTGCTTCTCAAAGACTTTATTCATTAAACGTTGATACATGGCCCCTGCATTTTTCAACCCGAAAGGCATTACAACATAACAAAATGTACCTCCCGAGGTGATAAAGCTGGCCTTTTCTTGATCATTTTTTGCCAAAGGAATTTGATGATATCCCTGATAGGCATCCATGAAACTGAGCAGCTCGAAACCTGAGGTGGAATCCACCAACTGATCAATCCGGGGCAATGGTAATGATCTTTTGGACAGGCTTTATTGAGGTCCCGGAAATCAACACACATCCTCCATTTCCCAGTGGCTTTGGGTACCAGCACCACATTCGAGAGCCATGTAGGAAATTGTACCTCCCGAATGTGGCCGGCTTGCAGCAACTCTTTCACCTGTTCATCGATAACTTTGTCCTTTTCGGGACCAAAGTGTCTCTTCTTCTGCTTGATCGGGTGAGCTCCCGGGAGAATGTTTAATCGATGCTCAGATATCAGGGGTGAAATCCCTGTTAGTTCTTGCTGGGACCAGGCAAACACATGAATATTAGTCTTTAGACATTTAAGTAAACTGACCCGGGTGGATACATTGAGGTCCCGAGCTACCCGGATCTGTTGGCCTGGTCCTATCTCCACAGTCTCCTGCTCCTCTTCTGCCACAAAGTGTACTTCCCCCTTTTCCACCACTCTCCCCCTGACTTCCTCCATCTTGGCTTTCTTCCCCTCCTTTCTAGACTTGCCTTGATCTGCCCGGATACCCTCCACATAACATTTCCGGGAAGAAGGCTGATCTCCACGGACCTCTCCTACTTGACTTCCCACTGGAAATTTGATCTTTTGATGGTAAGTAGATGCTACTGCCCTCAACTCATTCATGGCCGGCCTCCCCAGAATGATATTGTAAGATGAGGAGGAATTCACCACTGTGAAGGTGGTCATGACTGTTTTCTTGACATCCCGGGAGCCTAGAGTGAGTGGCAGAACAATTTTTCCCTCCGGATAAACCGCATGTCAGGCGAAACCAAATAGGGCAGTCTCCACAATCTCCAACTTAAACCCTTGCAGATCCATCTGCACTAAGGCATCTTTAAAAATCACATTGACTGAACTGCCTGAATCCACAAAGACTCAAAATGTCGTAGTTGGCTACCCGGGCTTGGATGACCAGAGCATCGTTGTGTGGCATGTTTATTCCCTTTAGATCTTCCGGACCAAAACTGATCACGGCCTCGTTTCTCCTAGATCCTTCCACCTCCATACACTCCCGCCTACTTCTCGACTTCCTGGCTCGATTTGAATCTCCATCAGTAGATCCTCCCGAGATCATTTTGATCAATCCCGCCGCAGGGGATGAAGATCTCTTCTTCTCGGGCTCCGGCTCCCTCCTCCTACCCACATCGTTCCTCGGGCCACTCCTTCCGTTTATCCGAGTGTTAGGCACTGGTGGCCGGGGTGTCCAGAGTGGACCTCTCGACCTCTTGACCGATTGATTATATCCCTGACTGGTGGGTGGAACATAATTTCTCTTTAAAGCATTACAATTCTCAGTACTGTGCTGACATATCCCGTGCCGAGTACAAAATCCACTTCTCTCGGGTTGAGACAGCGGGAGATCGGGAACTGGATCCCTACTGCATTCATGTACCTCTCTCTCCCGGGTAATTTTCAGTGGCACGTGCTGGGAGAAGTGCCCTGGATTACCCCGCCTTGGTCCTCTCTCCTCGGGCTTAAATGCCCGGTCCCCTCTCTCCTTTCTGATGGCTTCCCTCTTTTGTCTCTGGGCTTCCTCCATATTAATGTATTTCTCTGCCCGAGATAGCAAATCTTCAAAGTCCTCAGGCACTTTCTTTGTTAACGATTTGAAAAACTCACTCTCTTTCAAACATTGAGTGAAAGCAGTAGTTTTTGTCTCCGCAGCGCAAGTAGGCACATCCAAAGCCACTTTATTAAACCTCTTAATATACATCCTCAGACTCTCCTCCGGGCCTTGCCTTACTTCGAACAAACTGAAAGCAGTTTTCTTATACTTTTTGCTGCTACTGAAATGATGCAAGAAGATTTTCTGAAAATCATCAAACGATTTAATACTCAATGGAGCCAACCCATCAAACCATCTTTGAGCTGAATCTACCAGCGTAGTCAAAAACACTTTACACTTGATCCTATCGGTGTAGCAATGCAACATAGCCATATTCTCGAATCTGGCCAAATGTTCCTCTGGATCTTCGTTTCCATCATACGTTCCTATTTTGGCAGACTTAAAGTTCCCAGGAAGAGGTTCCCGAATAATTGCCTCAGCAAACGGGCGTCCTTTGACAGACGCTCGAGAAGTTCCACGATTTTCCAGCTGTCCTTCCAATACTTTCATTTTCTGCTTTAACTCCAACATCTCCTCGACCATCGTTGGTGACTTAGATCCAGCAGAGGATTCCTCACCTTCTCCCCTCTTCTCCTCCTCCCTCAACTCCTGCTGCTGCTCTTGCTCTTTCTCTGGTTCCTCCTCGAGTGGTATATCATGGTGGGAAGCTTCTCGCCTAGCCATAGCTTTCTCCACGGCTTCAGTAATACGCTTATCCAACTCCTCTGGAGTCATGGTAATAAGATCAGGAGGAGCATCCTCTTGTCTTGAGTGATTTGCGTCGACTCCCTGAACCCGGGAAGTATTCTAGTTAGTTTTCTTCGTGTGAGCCATATCAACGCCTTAGTCTCAAATTTCCCACAGACAGCGCCAATGATACGGCCACGCTGAAATGGAATGAGCTGGGTCAAAAACTCCAACAGGCCAAATCAATAATTTATAGTGTTTGGAAACTTGAGTGTGGACAATGGCTCTTTCAACACCTGCAAATAAGAAAAGAACTCGTGAATGGGCGTCGGAAGGGTGTCCGGCGTGACCACTCCGATGCTTAAGTCAGCAGGCTTATCAAGGAATAAACTTAGAGCGATATGTATGAATGCTTGAGGAAGAAGAATTTTTCAGACCCCGTAAATGACAACTATACCTGCTATTTATAGGAAGGAAAACTAGAGTTACCTCGATACGCGGGCGTACCTACCACTTGTACCCTTGAACGTTGACTGCCTGTCCAGTCCCTTTCTTCCCGATAGCTTCGCGGACACTCCAAGGAGAAGGGATGTTGACTTCCTGTCCAGTCCCTTTCTTCTCAATAGCTTTGCGGACACTCCAAGGAGAAGGGATGTTGACTTCCTGTCCAGTCCCTTTCTCGGACCTCCCAACGATGTTACTTGGGTATTGAGCCCTCGGCTCTGACATGAGAACCCGGGCCCTAGTTAATCATTTCACTCGACGGTTATGTAGGAAATACCCGGCCTCTCGGTTTTCATACGGGCCATGCAACGAAACTTCCCGGGTCAACCATGACCCGGGCCCTTTCAAGGGTATCATATATATAAATGACTGATTTTAAATAAATTATCTACAAAAAGAAGAAATAAGATACAATATCAAAAAGTTTTCAGTTTTTCATCTGTGACATGTTTTACAAAAATCAAGTTGCAAAACAATAAATTAATAATAAAATTAATTTCAATAATAAGTTGAGTATGATAATTTAAAAAAATTAAACATAAAATAATAAATTTTGAAAGGCGGGAATCAAAAAATGGTTCCATAGTGGAGAAAAGCGGACAATTAGAGAAATAATATAAATGTGGGAATTGAGTAAATTTTCATTCTTTTGTTCTTAAATCGTGAAGGTTCTACTCCAAATTTCTTATCTCGTGGTTTCAATTTTTCTTATTTCTTATCTTGTGGTTTCAATTTTTCTTATTTCTTAGTCATTTTTATACGGATTATAAAGCTTTGATTTTAAGAATATATAGGTTATCTTTATGATACATATATATTTTTTTGTTTTTGTTTTGTGGAATGTAGTGTGATTTTATGATCTTCGTAATTTTCTAATTTTATCGGTGTAATGCTTAATAACTTGTTAGCCATATGAATAAATAATGGAAATAATAAATATTTTTTACGTAGTTGTGTCTCAGTATTGTCGTACCGATTTTGTCATTTTTACCTCTGTAAATAATAAAAATAATAATAATAATAATAATAATAAAACTGATTTTTATTTGGGGAAGTTGGTGAAAAATCCTCAATCAAAACATTTATTTGAGTTCACTCCCTACCAACAAAATTGTGGTACTATGTCATACAAAATGTGGTACACTTCATGTGGAAATGTGGTACTAAAAAAGTACCCAGGGACTGAACACAAAAAAAATCGACGGCCGGAGACTGAAGGACAATTTCCCGTTTTTATTTCAGGAAATGATCTTATGAAGATAGTCCATGTGCTACTTCCTTGTTTCCTCAGACTGTAAATTAAGTTTTAATATATTTTTTTAAAGCATTTATACTGCAATACAATTTGTTAGTTTTCGAAATTTTTGAGATTTTATTTACGTCTAGTGTTTGGATAATTTAATTTGATTTAATACTTAAAATAAAATTATGTTGTCTAATCAAATAATTTGATAATATATATTATAGCTAAGTTAATATCAGTCTCTTATATATTACTTTTATAAGAAGTGAGACGACTGATAATAACTAGTGTTCAAAACAAAACACGTGTACGTTTCAACCATTTGGTCCATTACTTGACAATTACAAGCTCGTGGAGTAAAGCGATTTCACAATACTTGAACGAATTATGGCTGTAATGCATTTGGTCCTATGTGTCGGTCACTTATTGTCCAGGATATCAAAACACGAAAAAAAAAATTTATTTTACAAAAGAAATCTTAATGTTGTATAAATGGAAAATAAAAAAGATCACTATAATTATGTATATGTATCTCTCAATGTATATTTCTGTAAACATGGTTAACATGAATATAGAGGTGTATATTTTACACAAGTTTGTTGTCATTTCGGTTAGCTGTCCCGTGTGTTTCACGTGCTATTGTTTGACCGACAGGTCCTCTTGTTAATCTATATATATATATATATATATATATATATATATATATATATATATATATGCATGAAATAAACCCACACCACATACAAAGAGTAATCGATTGTAGCAATGGATATTGTACGGTCCCATACAGTTACTCCATTTCTCGTTCTTTCTCTTATCTGCTGTTTGTTAACAACGCATGCATCGCATTTCGGTCGCAGTAGCTTTCCTTCTGATTTTGCTTTCGGAGCTGCGTCGGCTGCCTATCAGGTACTACTACTACTCATTCACCATGTATATGTATTTTCGAATACTTTGGTAGTTGCATTTATTATTATTATTAGAAGGTGTCGCAGATCTATATATGTGAGTTATGTCGACGCATTCCGTACATACAATGAAAAGTTTATATTTTTAAATAAAAAGTAATATTTTTTATGAGTTGAGTCGGATTGGAAACACGTCTCACAAAATTGATCTTTGAGACAATGCCAAGAGGAGTTATAATTGTGATGTTGAAATAATAATATATTTTTTATGACTCAAAGAGCTTACACAATGATTTGGACTGAATGATTTGAAATCCAAAAATTTTAATTATATGGATATTTTATAATGGTTTTATATTTTTGAGTTCCATAAGTTTGAAATTAATTTCTCCTTCTGCTTTTGGTTTAATATGATGCTTTCAAATTTTTTATATACATAAATAGAGCTACTTGAAATCTATTTTCCCGAATATTCAAAATATTATCTTACATAAGAATCGAATAAAAAAGGAAGATGATTTGACGAGGTGTGTATTTTGAGAAAGACAAAAAAAAAAAATACTCAAGCAATGGTTAATGCGTTAGTTTTTCCAAGATAATGAGTTTTATATTATACAATTAGTTAATGAATTATATCAATACCACCTTGATAATATATAATATACTTACTATGATAATTATTAACAAGTGCATGTGTGTGTATACATACATAATTTGATTATATATATATATATATATATATATATATATATATATATATATATATTAATTAACAAATTTCTAATTGTTGGGTAAACTCATTTATTGTTAGTACGAAGGTGCTGCGTTTGAAGATGGTAAAGGACTAAGCATATGGGATAACTTCACCCACCAATATCCAGGTCTCTATATTGCTCTTTACAAATTGTATTATTTCTCATTTATGTCACATATTTGTGTCTTTGAAATTTTATTTTAAATCACTCAAAACATATATAAAAAAATTAGATGGTCTCGTACTTTTGAGACGGTCTCACGAATCTTTATCTGTGAGACGGGTCAACCATATCGATATTCACAATAAAAAGTAATATTTTTTCATGGATGACCTAAATAAGAGACTCGTCTCACAAAATACGACCCATGAGACCGTCTCACACAAATTTTTTCAAATTAAAAAATTAAACATGTACGAAAAATATAACTCATGATATAAAAAACTATTTATTAAAACCCATCTTTAAATTTAATATAATCTATAAAAACAAATTTACCAAAAAAAATTAATACTTAAGTAAATATCGCGTGCTACAGATCACTGATTATTTTTAAGGTTGAGATCGTAGTATGTTTTTGATAAACTAAAAATACTCATTTTTAAATTACAGAAATATTATATTATATGTAATTAAAAATATCATCAAAAACTATTTTATTAAATTTGTGTATCTATAACTACCATATCGTATTATTTTATATAATTTTGAATTTTTTACTTTATCATATCATCAATAACATAAAAATTAATTTTTAAAAAACCTTTTAAATTTTTTAACTTTTAATATATTCTATTAGATTTTGTTTGAGATTTTTCACACAAAATATTAGTAATATATATCCTCCCGTCAGGAGTCAAGGATCACCAAACTAGTATTACACAAAGTTGTCGATATACAATAAGTTCACTTATAATAATTTTTTTTAGTGAATGACAATAATTGTCGGTGGTAATTTTATATCTACCAAATTGTGTATGATTTTTATTTTGTCATGGTTTTTCTTTTTCTTAAATAAAATTAATATTCGTATAATTTTCCTTTCTTTTATAAGTAAAAAATATTACATAAAAAAGGGGAAAATTGTTTAATTAAATGTATTTTATTAGTTTTATTTTTAACTGAAAATTTATTTTTTGTTATTAAATATTTTGTAAAGTCTTGTTTTCAAGAATATAAAATATATTTTTTATTTTTTATTCTATTTATTATTATTATTATTTTCAATTTGAATTTGCGACAAGAGAATCCAAGGAAATCTTATCCTGTTCAATTATTTGTCATATGGCTCGTCTCACTAATAATTGATGCAGGCACAAATGGTGCAAAAAAACAGAAATAGTCTCTTGTATTGTCTATTTGAGATGGCCTCACATGTCGCCCGTACGGATTAATTTTTACATTTAAAAAAAAATATTTTTTGGTTGTATATATTAAATAATAATTGCAATATTGCAACTCATATTTTTAAGATACAAAATTATAAATTTGATCGAATAATTTATATATTTTCAATCAAATATTTATTTCAAGTTATAGTCGTATAGTAAATTGATATTTGTTATAACTTTCATTTATCTATTTTATTTGCATAATAATACTGGTGTAACGTGGAAAATTAATTGTGTGGCACATGGAATTTATTTTAATTATTTCAAGTTATAGTTGTAGTATAGTAAATTGATTATTATGTAATAACTAGTTTTTTTTCTTTTTAATAAAAAACACTCCCCTACACTATTATGATTTTAAAAGAGGGATTATACTTTAAATAAAATTTTAATATAAACTAGCAAATCTGAGCGCACATTGGATGCACATAAAAAAATATTAATGATTTTAGAATATTTTTTACTCCAAAGATTTTTTTTAATTTTTTGTCTTTTAAGAAATTAAAATATTTTGGAGAATGAGTAATTCGAGGAAAAATTTTGTTATGTCAATATCAAGAGACAAGAACCAGTAGAAATAATGTCTCATAACTTTAATAATCAATCGAGAAAAAAAAGTGTCATCACGTCAATACTCACGTTGACCAATAATAACAATGAGTACTATTAAATCGACATATCAACTATGTATATCGTCGTGGGACCGATATCTGATGTCACATCAATAATTTATGATATCACGTCAATATTCACGTTAAATAAAAATATAAAGAAAAAAAGTGAAATTAATTATAAGATCAAACTTTGATCACACAATAAGAATCAAAAACATAACGTACGATATACTTATTTTAGCTTTCATAATGGTTATTTTGAACTTGGGGCTTCAAAGTTATTGATTAACTTTTAAATTTTGCAGAAAAAATTTTGGATGGAAGCAATGGAGATGTTGCAGTAGATTTTTACAATCGGTATAAGGTTGGTTTGTTTAAAGCATTTTATATTTATATTTATCTTTTGTGTAACTCTATATAATATATGATATTTTGGTGCAACTATATATATGAAATATCTATCGGCAAAAACTTGTGTGAGATGGTTTCACGGATCCTATTTGTGAGACGGATATTTTATTTGGGTTATCAATGAAAAAATATTATTTTTTATGCTAAGAGTATTACTTTTTATTATGAATATGGGTAGGGTTGACCCGTCTCACAGATTAAGATCTGTGAGACGGTCTCACATGAGATCCACTAATATCTATCATAAACAAAATCCCTTCAGTGTTAATATTTTGCAACTTGTTTTTTTTTTTTTAATATGAGAGATAATTTTTTTTGTAAATGTGCTGAAAATATTTTGGTTAATTTTTTAAAAAATAAAATAAAATAATTCATTTTAAATTTCTCAAAAACTTGCACAATTTAATACTGATTAAAGTAAATTCCATACGGATTATATTATTCAGCACCCCATCATCTAATAATTATTATCTTGAAAATATACATATGAAACAAATAATAATCCAAATTTATTATCATATAATCATAAAGGAATATATATATATATATATATATATATATATATATATATATTATATATATATATATATATATATATATATATTCCAGAAATGTTTGCGATCGAGTAAATGCTTCTACGAACAAATAGATCGTATCGACTTGGAAAATGGAAAAATTTGTACAAATTATACGTTCCGTCACCACTTTATGGAAAATTGTTAGATATGAATATGTTATATATATATATATATATATTTATATATATATATATATATATATATATATATATATATATTATTTCAGTTCGCGGGTTAATTTAAATTTATAATATTGTTCTCTAATGGAAGACATAACATGCAGGATGATGTGAAATTGGTAAAAATTACAGGGCTCAATGCTTTTAGAATGTCAATTTCCTGGCCTCGAATATTACCAAGTAACGAATATTTCATATTCTCTCGTTATTTAATTTATTTTTATTAACATATTAATTGCTAACCTATGAATTTTAATATATCTCAGATGGAAAGCTAAGCGGAGGAATAAACAAGGAAGGAGTTGCCTTTTATAATAATGTCTTCAATGAGCTCCTCGCAAATGGTAATTAATATTTCAGCATATTATAAAAATTTTAAAATTATTTCTCTGCTTATTATATGATAATGTTTAAGTGAATTATATTAAAGGTATTACTCCATTTGTCACACTCTTCCATTGGGATCTTCCTCAACCTCTAGAAGACGAATATAATGGCCATGGCTTCTTAAGTCGCCAAATAATGTAAGTACACATCTTCGCAAATGCCAAAATATATATAAATATATTAGATATTGACACTCACACTCACACTCACACTCACACTCACACTCACTATATATATATATATATATATATATATATATATATATATATATATATATATATGATTAAAACCCATACACGATGAGTGTCAATATCTAAGAAATTTTCTTTGTGTATGTTTATTTGTTTTTTTTTTTGTCACATATTTTGTCAAAATTAGATTTTAGTCATATATTTTTCAATTTTATTGTAAATGTCACATCGGCATGAAATCGACGTCACATTAGAAAAATTATAAAAAAAAATAGTATATGTATGAAAAAAAATAAATATACGGGAACAAAATTACATTTCTTACAAGAATAAAAAATAATAATAATTGAGATGTACCCTATTCTTCCGGATAGCAAAAAAATAGTATTTTAATTAGTTGTATGTGCAATGTGGTGGTGCAGAGATGATTACAGGGACTTTGTTGGTGTTTGCTTCAAGGAGTTTGGTGACCGTGTAAAGCATTGGATCACTATAAATGAGCCATATATCTTCATCGAAGGCGGTTACGACGGCGGCGCCGTCGGAATCTTCGCGCCAGGGAGGTGCTCCGACCGAGCCAGGTGTGCCCAAGGAAATTCGGCCACCGAACCTTATATTGCGGGCCATAATCTACTCCTTTCCCATGCTGCTGCTGTCAAATTATACAAGGAGAAATTCCAGGTCAATATTCCTGTTCTATTTAAATATATCATCTATCTTGCTTCGATAAAATTATTTCAAATTGTAAATTATTTTGTATATAATTAAAATAGTTTGCTATTATTATTATTATGTCCCTTGTCCAGTTGTTCGAAATAGATACAAATTCATCAAGAATATACAAATTATCCGTTCTGATTTTAAAATATACTCTCACGATTTTATATTAAAAATTTGAATGTGATAATGATTTAAATTGAAACTAATCAAATATCTCTATCATAACCTTGTTTTATACATTTTTTTTAATGGAGTGAAAACTCACAGTAGTTATCTTTCAGTGTGCATTGGGTAAACCTCCGAACTAACTCGTATATTACAAACTATGTTAGTTGGACAAATTACACTGGGCAAGTCATGTGTGATACATCCAAAAATGTGTTGGTATGGAGAATCAAACTCTTTATCAATGATACTCTACCAACTCGGATACACTTGAAGCTGTTTACATTTTTTTTTTCATTCTTATGACTAAATCAGAACACCTACATCTTTCACCTAAATTCAATGGATTTCCTAAAAATTTAAAATGAAACTAGTTAGTTAGATGTTGTTTGACTTGAATAGATTCAAAAAATTTGTATAAAAATTTCGAATTTTCTACTGAAATTATTAACAATTTTATGGAAATGTTATTGAATTTATGGCAAAATAATAACGATAAAATTGTGTGATTAACACTTTTAGGGAAAGATTATTTAAATTATGACTAATTTGTGGGGCAGGCAACTCAAAAGGGTGTGATTGGGATAACTCTAGTCTCTCAATGGATGGTTCCATTTTCCCAGAGTAACCCCGATATTAAAGCTGCCAGACGAGCCCTTGAGTTTGCCTTGGGATGGTAAGTTGTTGCGTGTTTGTACCGTCTTTTATTTTTTTTTGAATTTTTTTTGGAGTTTAATCATTTTTTAATTAGTGCTATTTATATTTAAATAAGAGTTATATTGAAACGTCTACTATTCGTTTTACTTTAAAATATATTAGAAAATTTTTTCCCCATCATCTCGGTCGAAATATTTTTATAAATCTTTTGCACTATTTAAAATAAAATCAACCTATTTAATATTTGAAAATTCAAAAGAATGTGATTCAAAACATGAAATCGTATATCGTCATAAATTAATCTAAAATTATACAATTTTGGAAAATAACTATTAAATACATAATCTATTAAATAATTAAAAATAATTAATTAATAAGATTGTTTTTTTATACTGTCCATGATTTAAACATGCATTTAATGAAATAAAATAAATAAGGAATTTGATAACTTGCATGCATGTGGTTCATGTAGATCTTCAAATTTTTAGGATGTTACGAATACCACACTTGTAAAATTTGATAAGGGACATTATGGTTTATATGTGAACTTGACCATACCAACGTGACCAATTGTCTGTCTCATAGGGGGGTGAGAATTCGATCAAAACAAAACTGAACTACTTAAACCAAAATTAAAGGAATTTTTTTGTCAACAGATACTACTAAAACAGAACAAACCTAACTTTTAGAAATTTTGTTTTAGAAAATCAATTTCCAATTAAAAATTGTAATTTTAAATGTTATTTTATAAAAGTTCGATATATACGTTCGATTTAACCAAAATTTTATACCAAAAACCAAATTAATGGAACATTGCATATTCATTTTACAAAAAGTTATACATACATACCATACCAGTAAATATTGCATCTGATACGTGCTAAGTACATAAATTTTATATTTTAAATGTAATTTCAAGTATATAATGAAGTATGATAGTGTTGAAGTAATTTTTTTCTCATCAAATGTTACATTTTAATTTTTATCCCATAATATTTTAATTTTTATAAAAATAAGAGTGTTATGAAGATATGTACTTCGGGCAGGCCAAATAGTACCTAGTTACTCTGATTAATAATATAATATAGTATGTGTGTGGATCGATCTCTACTCTCTGGACTTAAGTTGTTTTTTTTTTTTTTTAAAAAAAGGTTTGGTGCTCCTTTAGTTCATGGAGAGTATCCAAAAATAATGCAATCTATAGTTGGGAATCGACTCCCGAAATTCAGCAAGGAGGAGAGTGAATTGGTGAAAGGATCCTTCGATTTTTTGGGACTAAACTACTACACAGCCATTTATGTTGCTCATCTTTCATCTCCAAATACCGTCAATCTTAGCAGTTCAACCGATAGTATGGTTCAATTTTCAAGTAAGTATATATTTTACTAGAATATTTTTTTTATGAAACTCGAATATTTTCATTTGAAGGAAATTATGAAATGGAATTTAAGGGAAATTGGAAAAATTAAGTCATATAAGTAGAACCTTTAGAATCGATTAGCGTTGTGGGTTAGCCCGCAAAATACCATTATAAATGATCGGAAATTTTCAATTCAGCCCACCTATTTAATGTGGTGGTCTGGGCCTATCCGATTTCGACACATCTAAATGTCAGATTATGGGGGGCAACTTTCCCATCTATTTTATGTAGCAGGACGGGTAAGCTTTCTGTTTTGACAGTTGTATCTCTAACTTAATCTATATAAGTTTTTTTGTCATTTGACTGATCAAAATTTGGTCCATCCCATTGTAATTTTATGATATAACTGACTAAATTTGGGAGACAGCTTTTATCAGTAATTTCGATTTTTTTTTCTTCATTGTTGTTTATTATTCAAAATTTTGTTGAACAAATACAAGTAATTTATTTAAAAACAAAAAATGGGAATAGTTTGCGAGGAATTAGTAGTACCAGTCCCAATTAATTAATACTTAGGCACTTTTGAATTTAATTTCGTTTACTTATAAAGCTCCTAATATTTACTTGTATTTTGTTGTTTATTGAATATTTTGCAGCGGCAAAAAATGGCGTACCAATTGGCGAACCGGTATGTTACTCAAAAATTGCAAAAACATTCATGTGTTATTTGAAAGTAGCTTAAATTCGTCCATCCATCGGAATACAACATTAGCAGTTCCCAAATCAAATTTCCTTTAATTATCCATATTCTTAGAACTAGTTGTTATGATTTTCAGACCGGAGCAAACGGCTTCTTTTCCTATCCGAAAGGCTTCTACGAAATGCTCAAGTATGTCAAGAAGAAATACAACAATCCGACCATCTATATAACTGAAAATGGTATGGGATAAAAAACCTTTTACTTTTAAAATAATTAGTTCATTTTCTAATTGCTTTTTTTCCTTTGGTTATAATCAGGTTATGGATCACAAAACAATGGTACATTAAAAGATGGTATTAATGATCCGCAGAGAGTTAAGTTTTTCAGACGCCATCTTGCAGCCCTCCGACGAGCAATTGAGTAAGCTTTATTTCTTTTAGCAAACAATTTTGGTCATGTGATTTGATCATTTACATTCCTTTTGTTTGGGGATCAGTTTTTATGACACGAGGACGGAAATAATGAACTCGATCGACATTGTTATTACATGAAAAGTGAAATATGAATTGTGAACAATATCGGTTGAACCAAACATAACATCATCCCATTACAACTTGCAGCGACGGTGTGAATGTCAAAGGTTTCTTTCTATGGTCGTTTCTGGATAATTTCGAGTGGGCGTCGGGTTACACCGTTCGGTTCGGGATTTACTATGTGGACTACAAGAATGGGCTCAAAAGAATTCCCAAGTTGTCGGCTGTTTGGTTCAAGAAATTCCTTCGAAAGACTTAGGAGGCCTTCACCAGTACCCCCCCACCTTTCGTTTTTGAATAAATCAGCCCAATCTGTTTGAAGGCGCAGTTCGGTTTATTGAAATAATAAATATCTTATTATGTGCTCTAAATAAGCCAACCGTTTGGTAATTGTGATTAGCAGTTTGAATCTTAGTTCATATTAGACATCTGAATTGCCGAGAATCATTGCAGATCCGATTATTATCATTAGCGGTTTCTTGAAAAAACAAAATTTGAGTCAATTGTATTAATTAGATCTACTTTGGGATAATGTTCTCGGGGTAACAAGAACCCAATCCCCCTCCTCGGACCTGATTCTTGAACTGGTTCTCCGACCGGTCAGCATTTTGTCGGTCCAACTGATTCAGTTGAACTGGTCAGTTGGGTTTTTCATCATTTGAATTCTTCATCAGCTCGTTGGGCTTCTGCTGAATCACCTATCAGTTGGACAATCAGTTGAACTTGTCTTTGATATATCAGTTGGACTTGTTCAGTTTGGGCAATCAGTCATCACTCTTCAGTTTGAGTCTTGATAGCTTCAGTTTTGGTTCGGAAACTGAGCATTTCGAAGCCTGATCAGTTTCATCTTTCTACGTATTTAGGTAAACTTGTAAGAGACAAAATAACTTTTTTTGTTAATATCGAAATTAAGATTGCAAACATTAAATGTTCCAACAACAACGGACATAGTGGGTCGATCAACAACCACTTGTTCTTGACAGTTGATTGCCCACAACCACGTTGAACGTGTCCCTATATTTAAAAATAATAAAAACCGACCCATCGAGTTGAACAGGTCCGGTCGGACTCAGCGGGTCAACGAGTTCTTAACCTTAAATTGTAACCGAACTACCTTGGTCGATTACGGTCACGGTCACGGTTTCGAGTCACACACGTTGACCCTATTACCCCGGCCCGTGGTCAGTTCTTGTCGATTGCCAATGTATGTTTTTACAGCACTGGTTCGTTGGTTGTAGCAGTGACCATCAGCGGACTGTTGGAAGCGTACACAACACAATCCGATAATTAATTGACATAAACGGGCTTATTTCATGATGTGCCCCCAGAAAATAAAATAAAAATAAAAATAAAAATAAAAATAAAAAATTTACAAAAAGGGCTCTTTCTAAAACTGTAATTATCTCAAGCAAGCAAAGGCTTTCACAGATTAATTATTTTTTTATTGGATCGATCAGTAAATTGATGGGGATTCTCATGTTCCACTTGAACTTTTATCAAGAGCTTTGACCATGTTGCATAATGGAAAGCATGATGTTTAAGGTAAAAATTTGTGTGAGACAATCTCATATGTTATATTTGTGAGACGGATATTTTATTTGGATCATAGATGAAAAAATATTATTTTTTATTCTAAGAGTATTATTTTTTATTGTGAATATGGGTAGGGTTGACCCGTCCAACATATTAAGATCCGTGAAACGGTCTCACATGAGACTCATTCGATGTTTAAATTAATGTCAATCCACGTCCTTGTGCTGTTTTGAATCATAAAAATGCGCCTAGGAAATTTACAATCAATTTTAGAGTGAGTCTCATGTGAGACCGTCTCACGGATCATAATCTGTGAGACGAGTCAACCCTACCCATATTCACAATAAAAAATAATACTCTTAGCATAAAAAGTGATACTTTTTCATGGGTGACCCAAATAAGAGATCCGTCTCACAAATAATACTTGTGAGACCGTCTCACACAAGTTTTTCCCTTAATTTTATATTAAATTTATTCGTTTTTTTAATAATTTGTTATGATAATCTTTTTTATGGTATACATTATTTTGTGGAGTTTATTTCAAATTTCATCCGGTCGAGTGTTAAAGGTAATTTATAAAAATTAGTTTATTTATTAATTTTATCATTTTGTAAACCAGAATAGTTAATTAGTAAAAATTTTATCAACAGTAAGTAAATATAGAAGACAACACTAATAAAAATAATAACAATGATAATTAATGTAATATGATGTTAATTATGACTCTAATTACTAATATTTAGATTTATAGTCGTTAAATGATAATAATATTTTTTAAGAAGGCGTGGCTAAATTGTAACGTACCGTACTTTTACTACTAAAATTTGCGGAAGAATTAAAAATTTTCTTGAATAAAAAGTGAACCTTCAAAATTTGATAAAACAAATAAACTGTACGCATCACAAGTTGTTGCAACAACAGATTTGAAAGTTAAAGTTTGATGAAAGTATTCAATATTTTCGTAAAGCTTAAAACATGGCGGTCCTGCGTTTAGCCTCCCGCTCAGTCCAAGCCTGCTCCTTAGTCCCTACCTCCTGTCTCCTCATAAACATCCTCACCTGCATCGATCAAGTCTAGTGAGTCTAAAGACTCAACACGTATAAATTGGAAGTAACAAGTACTACATAATAAAATCACATGCAACTTTAAAATAGGACATACATACTAAAACTTGAACTTACATATCAAAACCTGAACGTACGTACATACATACTTAGACATGCCATAAAATTTTCTTAAACATGCTTGCATACTTGAACATAATTAAACATACATAACATCATCATTTTGCGTAGAGGCATGTTTCAAAGCAAGTGACCCATAACATAATTGCCTAATCAGACTAAACCACAGTACTGGGATGACATGGACGTATCCACTGCCACATACATGATATCCCCGTTCATAATTTAACGGGCGGATTTTTTCCCGTTCATAATTTAACGCTTTCCAATCTTGATCTAAACTCGTTCATAATTTAACGGGTTGGGTTGGTCTCCGTTCATGATTTAACGCTTTCCAACCCCATACATACATTGGTCACAAGATATTTAGCATACCTCTAAAACTTTAGAATGTTTTCTTTGCACGTCGAACATACTTACTTGGCGTTGAGAGATTCATTGGGTTTCGTTTGGGGTCGCTGCTGCACATACTAAATGAATTTAAATACTTAACTTGCATTGCTTAGACATCGGTACACATGCTTACCACCAAACTCCATAAATAACTTAAGATGTTCAAAAACACTCGGGAATTGACCTCATTTAAATCAACGTGCTAAACCATCACATGAAACCCCAAAGCAAACATTAAATTTTTCCCAAAACATGAAGTACACGGACCCCGTGCCTGGGTCCGTGTAGGTACGCAAAGGGGATGCCAACAAGAAAAAAGGGACACGGACCCCGTGCCCTGGTCCGGCTCCGAGTCTGTGTAGGTGTGCAAAAAGGGATACTCAGCAATTGAAGGGACACGGACCCCGTGCCCAGGTCCTGCTCTGGGTCCGTGTTGGGTCGTAAAAATGACACCAATAAGAAATAAAGGCACGGACCCTGTGTTAGAGTAGGTGCCCGTCGAGCCAAGTGTTGGCCGAGTGTTCACAATGAAACTCTATCTATAAACAGTTTTTATTTTAATAATATTTGAAATTATTATTTTGGCACATCTTTATCTGTATACCCATGCTAGTTGCATAGATAAAGCCCTTGAATATAAAAATTGTAGAAAGAATATGAGATGCTCATATGATGAGTATCATGAAACTCATATTTGGAATACTGTATATTCTAAACAGTTCCTAGTCGATTCAGCCGCCGCTAAGAAGGATATAGGCCGCTCGAGTTCGAGACTAGTATCTGCGATGTGAGTACCATGTTTCATTGGTAGGGGACATTGTGATGTCCGAGCATGCAGATAGGTGCTCCTGGTAGAGTGCACTGAACAACCCTCCATAGGACTTTCCAAGTGGTTCTCACTTATCGAGTGGAAACATCCTAGTTTATGGTTGTACACAATTAGTCCTTATGACCCGGGACAACATTGAGACTCTATGTGCTAGCATTACACTTTGACTTGTTTACCGACTCTCAAGGGGTCATCAGGTGGCAAGTTGGGTGTTTTGTCGAAACATATAGGAGTCGATACATTGTAGTCGGGGATTCACCGCTTACCTTCGGGTATGGATATCCTCTGTGTATGTAGTATGAAATCTCTGATCAGAGTATGATGGTAATTATGAAAGGGGTTTCATAGAACACCATCGATGCAACTACAACATGACACATAGTATCGATTCATTGACAACTCTCGATATACCAATGGTTGTCGAATCGATCGGGATATATGAGTTGAAGGGACCGTACTGTACGCTAACCATAATTGAATGGTTCTTGCAGGCACTATCATTTGATACCGAGGAATCATGTAAGTGATGCTGCTAGACGTTTAACATGATTGGTTGGGTACTATCAGACTTGAGTTCTGACATTCTTGTTATCAAGGAGTTGATAAGTAAGAATGGAGCAATTGGGATATGCTTATATAAGGACATGTTTAGTCCGAATCACATGGAGATGTGAACCCACGACTAGTTGTATCAATGAACCATTGAGGGCCACACAAGTACTAGCTTTCTAGATCCCGTTGAGAAGTAAAATAGTTCAATGTGTTGAACGGCTTATAAAGGAGTTTATAAGCGTAAAATAAAATAGAAGTATGACTTCTATGAGGGAAATGTAACTTTTAATTTGTGGAAGTGTTCCTAAATTAAAAGTTGGCCAAATAAATAATGTATTTGAAAATTGTGATTTTCATAAACATTATTATGGACTAAATTAAATTAATTCAAGGGTTGAATTAATTAAACACTAGTGGGCCTAGTAGAGTCCAAATAATTAAATTAATTCAAGTGTTGAATTAATTAAATCATATTGGGTCTAGTAGAGCCCAATAGTAAAATAATTCAACTAGTGACTTGAGTAAATTCAAGTAATGTTTAATTAGTCTCAAATTTGTTTGAGATAATTAAATTAAGTCCATGAATTTTTTAATTGTTAAAAAATCAAATAACATTGCATGCATTGGATGTGAAGGGTTGGAGACTATTTTTCAATCTCCAAGGCTTGGCATGCTAAAAGGTGTTTTAGCTTTTTACACTACCAAGACAAGTCTCCCTCCCCTTCACTCCATACATGCCTTGGCCGAAATTTTCTAGCCTTTTCTCCCTCATTTTTCTCCATTTTTTTCTTCAATTGTTGAGGAAGCAATACACTTCTCTTTGAAAAATCCTCTTATTTTTCTAGTGCAAAATAAGAGGGGTTCTAGCTAGTTGGTGGTGGGCCTAATTTTGGAGCAAGGAGAGCTTGAAGATTATCTTGCCATCAAGAGCTTAGTTGTATATCAACTAAGTTGGAGCCAACATCAATCTCAAGAGATTGATAGGTAACGATTTCTCAACACCCTATGAATGTCATAGTTGTGTTTTTGTATATGTTACATGCTAGTACATGAGGTGTTCAAGAAATTTTTCCTTTAAAATTTCGGTTTTCATGCCTTGAAAACATTTTGAACTTCCGTTGCGCATTTGAGCACCTAAAATCGATCCCTTTCATCCTGTGCCAGTGTCCGGGTCCGTGTACCTGCGCAAGTTTGAAATCCACGAAAATTTAATACACGTATTCCTTAACACTCTAAACTCAATCGTACGGACTATGAGCCGACACCTCGAGACCCATCCTAAAGCGATACCACATTGATACAACCTGTGCAAACACCTCAAAACAACGGTGCCCATCCTAAAACAATATAGTCTCATAAACACGGAATTTGACACCCATCGTTTCTTACGACTTCTAATGAGTTCAAGTGCCTATCGACACTAACCGGCAAACAAAATACCAACCCATCATCATACTAATCATACCTAGACGCATCAACGATCACCCGTCGATCTCCAACGAAGCCTGCAATAATAAAACTCCAAGAACACATCAATACATAATTTTTTGAAAAACGCAGTTTGAGCAGTCCCACACGCCATAACTCACTCAATTTTTATCCAAATATTTCTCATTTACTGTCAAATCTAAGGTATCGAAAAGTTCTACAATTTTTGTGTTGAAAGTTTTCTCAGAATCACGACCGAAAAATCGCAGTATTTAAAAAGACAGTAAAAACGAGTTTTCAGATCTAAAATTATTTCAAAACTGATCCAAACCATTTTCCGCTAAAACAACGAACGTCACACATGAAGTTTTACGTATAAAAATAACACAACACATAATATGACGAGATCGATGCAAAAATGATAGAATATACGTGCCTTTTGATGATTAGAAATATCGATATGACGACACCGACGCGGGAAGGATGCGAGAGGCGATCCGGGAAGCTTGTGGCGCTAAAATCCTTGAAGAAAACACACGAAAATTTGCTGGAAGATGGAGAGGGAAGGGGGCGGCTGCAAGGACTCCTAGAACCCTAGGTTTTCTCCTCTCCAAAATGATAAAAATCTGAATTGGAGTGTGTGTTTAGCGTTATTTAGTGTGTGTAAAAGTGTGTGTGCGTGTGGTGAGTGTGAAAACGTGTGTGTGTTTAATTAGGGGAGTATGATTTGCTTAATGACGATTTAAAAAAAATTATTTAAAATTTAATCCCCTAATTACAAAATAAAATACACCATGTTAACTTTAAAAGTTTTAAAAATTCTAAAATCGCTAAATGCATAATTTAGGCTTTTAAAATGCTAAACTAAATAAATTATTTAAAATTCCCTAATCTTAACTTAAAATAAAATATCACATTTAAAAGCGCAAAAAATCGTCACCGGTCACTTTTCCTTGATCCTGCCTCGAGTAATCGCCTGAAACATGAAACTTGAAAAATATTTTAACGTGCATCACATAAACATTAAAATAATGAAATTTATATAAATCATGCATCACTAAATCATTTTAAACTTTAAATAAAATATTTATCAATTAAATAAATGCATAGGTTATACGTGTACTGAATTTGGGCTCTACAAGTCCTCCGCCACTTATAAAAATTTCGTCCTTGAAATTAAGTCTTACCGAACAACTCCGGGTAGCGAATCCTCGTATCTGCTTCTGCTTCCCAAGTGGCTTCCTCCACTGATTAATTTAGCCATCAGACCTTGACCAACTTGGTCACTCTGTTTCGTTGTCTCCGCTCATGTTTGTCTAGGATTTGGACAGGTCTTTCCTCATAAGACAGGTCTGGAGCCAACTGCAACAGCTCGTAGCTCAGAACATGCGAAGGATTAGCTAGATACTTCCTCAACATCAAGACATGGAACACATTTTGTACCCCGACCAGATTCGACGGAAGGGCAACACGATAAGCTAGTGTCCCAACTCTGTCAAGAATCTCAAACGGCCCAATAAATCTCAGACTGAGCTTGCCTCTCTTCCCAAATCTCATAACACCCTTCATGGTTGCTATCTTCACGAAAACGTGGTCACCTAAGGCAAACTCTAGATCTCTTCTTCTCTTATCGGCATAGCTCTTTTGACGACTCTGGGCGGTCTTCATTCTGTCTCGAATTCTGACCACCACATCTGCAGTCTGCTAAACTATCTCCGGACCAAGATCTGCTCTTTCACCGACTTCACCCTAATGAATCGGCGATCTGCACTTCCTTCCATACAATGCCTTGTAGGGAGCCATACCTATAGATGATTGGAAACTGTTGTTGTAGGTAAACTCCACTAGAGGTATCTTCGATTCCCAAGTCCCTCGGAAATCGATCATACAAGCTCGCAGTAAATCCTCCAAGATCCGAATTAGTCGCTCAGACTGGCCATATGTCTGCGGGTGAAAAGCTGTATTGAATAGCAACTTCGTCCCCATGGCTGCGTGCAAGCTCTTCCAAAAGGATGATGTAAGGATCCCTGTCGGACACAATAGAGACTAGGATCCCGTGCAATCGAACAATCTCCCTGATATAAAGCTCCGCATATTGCGTCATGGAGAAAGTCGTCTTCACTGGCAAGAAGCGCGCTGACTTTGTGAGTCGATCCACTATAACCCAAATGAAATTCGATCCTCTGACTGATCTCGGCAAACCAACCACAAAGTCCATTGTAACATTCTCCCATTTCCACTCTGGGATGGGGAGTGGCTTAAGAAATCCTGCTGGCCTCTGACACTCTGCCTTCACCTACTGAAAAATGAGGCTTTCAGACACAAATCTGCGGATATCTCTCTTCATCCCTGGCCACCAATACAAAATCTGTAGGTCCATATACATCTTGGTACCTCATGGGTGAATAGAATACGGAGATGCGTGTGCCTTTGTCAGAATATCCTCTCTGATCGAATCAACACTAGGCACCCACATTCTACCTCTGTATCTCACAATACCATCTGACACTGTGTAGAATACACTGCCCTTGGCATCATCTTTCAGTCTCCATTTCTGTAACTGGTCATCTGAAGACTGACCTGCGCGAATGCGGTCTAGTAAGGAAGACTGGACTGTCAGATTAGACAGCCTCGGAGCTCTGTCCTTGCGATAAACTTCTAACTCAAACATCTGAATCTCAGACTGAAGAGGTCTCTGCGCTGACAACTGAGCTACAACTGCCACTTTCCTGCTCAAGGCGTCTGCGACAACATTATCCTTTCACGAATGGTAGCTAATCTCGCAGTCGTAGTCTTTCACCAACTCTAACCACCGTCTCTGTCTCATGTTCAGTACCTTCTGCGTGAAGAAATACTTGAGACTCTTGTGATCGGTAAATATCTGACATTTCTCGCCGTACAAGTAATGTCTCCAAATTTTCAATGCAAAGACAATAACGGCTAATTCTAAGTCATGTGTCGGGTAATTATTCTCATGCACCTTCAACTGCCTGGAACCATAAGCTATAACCCGACCCTGCTGCATCAACACTGCGCCTAACCCGAGCTTAGATGCATCGGTGTATAGCACAAAATCACCTTGCCCTGTCGGCATGGCTAACACTGGTGCTGAAATAAGAGCTTGCTTCAAAGTATCGAAGCTCTTCTGGCACTCGCCACTCCACACGAACTTAGAATTCTTCTTGGTCAGTGAAGTGAGTGGCACTGCTGTGGACGAAAACCCCTGAATAAACTTACGGTAGTAACCGGCTAAACCCAAAAAAACTCAATCTCTAACCGCTGTCACCTTGGCTGGATCCACTTCAATCCCACTGCTAGATATGATATCACCAAAAAACCCTACTGTGACATTTCGACCCAATTTAATTAAAATACAGCGGAATTTAAAATTTTCTTACAACTGGAAGGAGTTTCAAAATTACATTTCCAAATATCATCAAAAGTATTAACATGATCAACAAAATGATACATCAAAATACAAAACATCATTTTAATGATCATGTCCAAAAATATTCCTTGCAAAACAAACTTCTTCCTTCCAATCTTCGTATGCATATGACTCCAATCCACAGTCAACGTCCTGACCCATCACTCTTATCTGCATCACATGAAATAACTGAAATGAGTATAAAATGTTAGAGTAGGTGCCCGTCGAGCCAAGTGTTGGCCGAGTGTTCACGATGAAACTCTATGTATAAACGATCTTTATTTTAATAATATTTGAATTTATTATATTGGCGCATCTTTATCTGTATACCCATGCTAGTTGCATAGATAAAGTCCTTGAATATACAAATAGTAGAAAGAATATGAGATGCTCATATGATGAGTATCATGAAACTCATATTTGGAATACTGTATATTCTAAACGGTTCCTAGTCGATTCAGCCGCCACTAAGAAGGATATAGGCCGCTCGAGTTAGAGACTAGTATCTGCGATGTGAGTACCATGTTTCATTGGTAGGGGACATTGTGATGTCCGAACATGCAGATAGGTGCTCCTTGTAGAGTGCACTGAACAACCCTCCATAAAAGGACTTTCCAAGTGGTTCTCACTTATCGAGTGGAATAGTCCTAGTTTATGGTTGTACACCATTAGTCCTTATGACTCGGGACAACATTGAGACTCTATGTGCTAGAATTACACTTTGGCTTGTTTACCGACTCTCATGGGGTCATCAGGTGGCAAGGTTGGGTGTTCTGTCGAAACATATAGGAGTCGATGCATTGTAGTCGGGGATTCACCGCTTACCTTCGGGTATGGATATCCTATGTGTTCTCATGTGTATGTAGATTGAAATCTCTGATCAGAGTATGGTGGTAATTATGAAAGGGGTTTCATAGATTACACCATCGATGCAACTACAACATGACACATAGTATCGATTCATTGACAACTCTCGATAAACCAATGGTTGTCGAATCGGTCGGGATATATGAGTTGAAGGGACCGTACTGTACGCTAACCATAATTGAATGGTTCTTGCAGGCACTATCATTTGATACCTAGGGAATCATGTAAACGATGTTGCTAGGCGTTTAACATGATTCGTTGGGTGCTATCAGACTTGAGTTCTGACGTTCTTGTTATCAAAGAGTTGATAAGTAAGAATGGAGCAATTGGGGTATGCTCATATAAGGACATGTTTAGTCCGAATCACATGGAGATGTGAACCCACGGCTAGTTGTATCAATGAACCATTGAGGGCCACACAAGTGCTGGCTTTCTAGATCCCGTTGAGAAGTAAAAAATAGTTCAATGTGTTGAACGACTTATAAATGAGTTTATAAGTGTAAGGAAAAATAGAAGTATGACTTCTATGAGAGAAATGTAAATTTTAATTTATGGAAGTGTTCCCATATTAAAATTTGGCCAATTGAATAATGTATTTGAAAATTGTGATTTTCATAAACATTATTATGGACTAAATTAAATTAATTCAAGTGTTGAATTAATTAAACACTAGTGGACCTAGTAGAGTCCAAATAATTAAATTAATTCAAGTGTTGAATTAATTAAATTATATTGAGTCTTGTAGAGCTCAATTTAAATTAATTATTTAACTAGTGGGACTTGGGTAAATTCAAGTAATGTTTAATTAGTCTCAAATATGTTTGAGATAATTAAATTTAGTCCATGGTTTTTATTTTGATAATAAACCATATAATATGCATGCATGGGAGGTGAAGGGTTGGAGACAACTTTTGCAACTATCAAGGCTTGGCATGCTACTTTTGTCTCTACTTTTTGCAAGTCCAAGAAAAGTCTCCCTTCCCCCATTCAAGACATGCAATGGCCGAAATTCATATAACAATTCTCTCAAGTTTTCTCTCAATTTTTCCCTTCAAGTGTTGAGGAAGAAAAATACTTCTCCTTGAAAAATCCTTTTATTTTTATAGTGCAAAATAAAGGGGGTTCTAGTTTGATAGTGGTGGGCCTAATTTTGAAGGAAAGATTCAAGAACAAGGTGAAGCTTGTAGATTGTCTTGCCATCAAGAGCTTAGTTGTATATCAACTAAGTTGGAGCCATCATCAACCTCAAGAGGTTGATAGGTAACTATTTCTAAACACACTATGAATGTCATTTTGGTGTTTTATTGTATTTCCTACACAAATCTATGGTGGCCGAAATATATATGCTAAAATCGAAATTTTTTGTGCTTCCGTTGCGTTTCCGGCCACCGTAACCGATCCCCTTTCAAGTAGTATCCGAGCTATGGTTACGTTTTTGTGTAGCAAATACAAGATATTATGTTGAGATCGATTTCTAACCGCATGAGTGTATTTTTTGCAACAAAATACCAAGGCCTTTTTGGGGACATTTCGGGCAGCATGTTGCTGCCCGTGTCGGGCAGCTCGGGCTGCCCGAACCCCCCTCTTTTAAAAATAAAAAAAAAAAAATTTTTGTTGCCGGAATCCGGCGACGGAGCTCCGGCGACGGCGATGACGACTAGGGTTTTCCAAAAGTGTTTTGGATTATCAAAGTGTCATGGGCCTTGAGTTGTTGGGCCATAAGATGGCTAACATGTTTGTGATTTTAAATGGGCCAAAACGGTTTTTGGTGAAAAATAATTTTAGGGTCCTTAAGTTTAAAATAACAAGTTGCAAATATTTTCTCATGAAATAAATATTTTAAGTTGGACTTTAAATATTTATAGTAAATGGTGATTTGTAAGAATTCGGTTATAAATAAATTAATTTGAAAGTAGACAAAGGTGTTTGTATACTTTGTTAATTTAGTTTATAATCGTGGCGGTTAGTGATTGGATCAAGATATATAATATTGGATCAATTAATTATTGTGATAATTAATTGATGGTGTATGATATGTGATATTATGCATGAAGGATGATCAAAAGCCCAAGCCCAATTTGCTAGGTGTATGCTAGGATATTTTGTATTGAATGATTGTAATAATTATAAATTTATAAAGTGGGCTTGGTTTATGGCCCGTTCCCACCCCATGAGATGTATCCCTATTTGCCATGGATATTTATTTGTAAATATTAGTATAGTAGATGATCAAGATTGGAAGATGGTGGCCATGATGATTATGAAAATCGAAGACATGTAAATATTGGAAGCTAATGTAATAGTTGCATTGCATCCCGTGCATTTACCCTAGGATTGGACCTAGGCCCGTGTTTAGCTCACACGGTCCGTTAGTATTGGGGCGATTGATCATCCTTGTTTTGTTTACTATTTATAATATATGCATGATATGTTATAAATAATGAGTATGTGCGTTATTATTATGATAATAACAAAGTTGCATGAATCCGGCAAACATACAATCAAACATGGCGAGCTTTTAAATAAAATTAATGATGAGACCTTTCAAAATTAAAAACCCTCATTTTGAATAAGATTCAAAATTAATATCAAGCCCGAAAAGAGGAATTATAAATTTGTTTATAATTTCCTTGTCTTCTATCGACAATGGGTGCATGATGAACGCTACCCGTACTCGGGGCTCGGCTCATATTATTGGGGGAGCTTTGGGTGCCGGAAAGCTGTGACATCCATTGACATGGTGATGTGAACTACGTGGAACTCCCATGATTTCGGCTCATATTATTGGGGGAACTCATGGCGACCGTCCATTAAGGTTCAACATCGATGGGTAAGGCTTGACACGTTAAGATGAACGACGTCATATTATTGGGTCCTAATCAAACGTGAGACAAAAGTTTACGTAGAGGGTTGCATTGTGATGCAATTGGAAACTACCTTTTAGGAATTGTGATTGGCTGATATTATTCGAGATCATGATTCGCTAATTGGACCTTACGTACCTACTGAGGAAAGGAGTTTCCCGTTTTCACTAGAGGGTAGTGAAAGATGTCAAAACAGTAGGAGTAAACATTTATAAAGTTAAAGTCCATACTTTATATCTTACTAAATATTTTAAAATAGTCATTAACATTTATCTGTTTACTTTTCAGTACTATTTGACAATGTCTTCAATTCGCAATCCGCTTTCTGCCATACTCGAAAAACATGTGTTAACCGGACCTAACTACCTCACTTGGCTAAGAAATCTGAAAATCGTCTTGAACTCGGAAAAGATTGCATATACACTGAGTGAGTCGCCCCCTGATAAGGCTCCGACTGACTGCACTCCTGAGGAATTGCAGACCTACAAAAATTGGTGTGACCATGACTTGAAGGCCAAGTGTTATATGCAGGCTTCTATGAATGATGAGCTGCAGAGGCGTTTTGAGGGTGCAAAGAGTGCTGCTGACATTCATTTGCACCTCAAGGAGCTCTTTGGTGAGCAGACTCGGCCTCTTAGGCATGCTACCGTCAAGGAGCTAATCACTTTGCGCATGCGAGATGGGGCCTCGGTCCATGAGCATGGCCTAAAGTTGATTGGACTCGTGGACAAGCTTGTTGGCATGGATTTGATGTTGCCTTCGGAGTTGACCACCGACGTGTTGCTGTTATCGCTGCCTAGCTCGTTTGATCCTTTTGTGGTGAATTTCAATATGAACAAGATGGAACCGACCCTTGAAGAGTTGGTGAACATGCTTGTAACTTTTGAGTCCACCATCAAGAAAGAGAAGTCGGTTCTTTATGTGGATTCTTCATCTGGTACGAAGACCGATCCACGTGGGAAGAGGAAGAAGCGTTCTTTCCAACGTCCCAAGAAGAACGTGCCCTTGAAGAGGCAAGCTCCGAGTCCCGTTGTGGTAGCTACACCAGATAAAGCTAACAAGACTGTTGATATTTGTCATCACTGCAAGAAGCCTGGACATTGGAGGCGTAATTGCAAGGAATATCTTGCCCAGAAGAGTTCTGGAAAGGGTATGTTCTATATTGAAGTAAACATTTCAATTAACTCTACTTCTTGGGTATTGGATACCGGCTGTGGCTCACATCTCTGTAATGATTTGCAGGTGATGGGAAGAAGTAGGAGGCTCCGGGAAGGTGAGACCTTCTTAAGGATGGGCAATGGGGCAAGGGTTGCTGCCAAGGCTGTAGGAGATGTTTACTTGCATCTGAACAATGATTTTAAGTTTGTTTTGAGAGATGTTTTGTTTGTACCAGATTTGGTGAAAAACATTATTTCCATTTCTATGTTGGACAAAGATGGATTTTCTTGTTTATTTAGCAAAGGTGTTTGCAACATTTACAAGAACGAATGTTTAATTGGTACCGGAGAACTTGAAAACGATCTCTACACCTTAAAATTGAAAGATATCCCACTTAACAATGTCCAAGCTGTAACAACAACAAACAAGCGCAAACAAGATACTCTTAATTCGGCACAATTATGGCATGCTCGATTAGGACATATTTCCCTAAGAAGGATGAACAAGCTAGTGGGAGTGGGCGTGTTTGATATGTCCGATATTAATGCTCTCACGACTTGTGAATCCTGTCTAAAAGGAAAGATGACCAAGATTCCCTTTAAGGGCCATGTGGAGCGAGCCAAAGGGTTATTGGATTTGATCCATACCGATGTGTGCGGTCCGCTTAGCATCACTACTAAGCATGGACATGCCTACTTCATCACCTTTACCGATGACTTTTCGAGGTATGGGTATGTGTATTTGATGAAATACAAGTCTGAAGCCTTTGAAAGGTTCAAAGAATTCAGAAGTGAAGTAGAGAAGCAATTGGAACGAAGCATCAAGACACTTCGATCGGATCGAGGTGGTGAGTACTTGAGTGCCGAATTCCAAGAGTATCTTAGGGAGAATGGGATTCTCTCGCAGTGGACTCCGCCTGCTACACCGCAGTTGAATGGTGTTTCGGAGCGTCATAACCGGACTTTGATGGACATGGTTCGGTCTATGATGGGGTTCACAGAGTTGCCGCCATCATTTTGGGGATATGCGCTTGAGACAGCGGCACTGTTGTTGAACAATGTCCATTCAAAAGCAGTTGACAAGACTCCATATGAGATATGAATGGGTAAGCCACCCAATTATTCTTATCTTAGAATATGGGGGTGCCCTGCTTATGTGAAGCAGGTAGTGGGAGATAAATTGGATAGTCGATCCATTTTATGTTACTTTGTGGGATATCCAAAGAATTCGGTTGGATACTACTTCTATCATCCCCAAGAAACAAAAGTGTTTGTTTCTAGGAATGCAACCTTTTTGGAAAAGGAATTTCTATTGGATAGAAAAGGGGAGATGATAGAACTCGAAGAAGTTCGAGAGACACCCACAATTATAGAACCCACACCCGAAGAGCCAAGAGAGGAGATACAAGCTCCTAGGAGATCCGAGAGAGTCTCGAGACCACCTATGAGGTATGGTCTACTTCTTGAAAAGGACCATGATGAGCCTAACCTAGGATGTGATCCAAGGACCTTCAAGGAAGCATTATCTGATGCCGATTCATCCAAGTGGCTTGAAGCAATGGAATCTGAGATGAATTCCATGCATTCGAACCAAGTGTGGAATCTCGTGGATCCACCTGAGGGAATTGTTCCCATAGGGTGTAAATGGATTTACAAGAGGAAACTTGGGGCGGATGGGAAGGTATTGACCTTCAAAGCGCGATTGGTAGCAAAAGGATATACTCAAAGACAAGGAGTTGACTTTGAAGAAACCTTTTCTCCAGTCGCAATGTTCAAGTCCATAAGGATTTTGCTAGCCATAGCTGCATGGTATGACTATGAGATATGGCAGATGAATGTTAAGACAACCTTTCTTAATGGGGATATTAAGGAAGAGATTTACATGTCTCAACCCGAAGGGTTTACATCTGTCGGAAGTGAGCATATGGTATGCAAACTTCAAAGATCTATTTATGGTCTAAAACAGGCATCTAGGAGTTGGAACCTTAAATTCGATAGTACAATCAAAGAGTTTGATTTTACTAAGAATCCTGAGGAACCCTGTGTGTATAAGAAGGTCAGTGGGAGTGCTGTGACATTCCTGGTGCTGTATGTTGATGACATTCTACTCATTGGGAATGATGTAGGAATGTTGCAATCAACTAAGATATGGTTAGCAAGCAAGTTCTCAATGCAAGACTTGGGTGAAGCATCTTTTGTATTGGGAATACAGATCTATAGAGATAGATAAAAAAGATTGCTTGGTCTCACCCAGTCCACATACATTGATACCATCCTGAAGCGGTTCTGGATGGATGAGTCCAAGAGAGGACATCTACCAATGTGTCATGGCGTGTCCCTATCCAAGTACATGTCTCCCAAGACTGATGAAGAGATAGTGGCGATGACACGCATTCCATATGCATCTGCAATTGGTAGCATCATGTATGGGATGATATCTACACGTCCTGACGTGGCCTTCGCACTAAGTGTAGTGAGTAGATATCAATCGAACCCTGGTCTTCCACATTGGAAAGCTGTGAAAGACATACTCAAGTACTTGAGGAGGACCAATAAATTGTTCTTGGTCTATGGGGGTGGAGAACTAAAATTGGAAGGCTATACCGACTCTAGCTTCCAAAGCGATATTGATGACTCAAAGTCATCCTCTGGATTCATATTCATGCTCAATGGTGATGCTGTCTCTTGGAAGAGTTCCAAGCAAGACAGTACAACGGATTCCACCACTGAGGCAGAATACATTGCTGCATCAGCTGCAGCAAAGGAGGCAGTTTGGATAAGGAATTTCGTCCAAGAGTTGGGCGTCATTCCTAATGGAGTTGCTCCTGTCCCTGTGTTTTGTGACAACAGGGGAGCGATTGCTCAAGCAAAGGAGCCGAGGTCTCATCAGAAGTCCAAACACGTATTGAGAAAGTACCACATCCTCAGAGAGATCGTGGAAAGAGGAGATGCCATGATTGACAAAGTCGACTCCGCAGATAATGTTGCTGATCCACTAACTAAGCCTTTACCAGGACCATCATTCGAGAAGCATCGCGAATCAATGGGTCTGAAGTATATGGGTAGTTGGCTCTAGTGCAAGTGGGAGATTGTTAGAGTAGGTGCCCGTCGAGCCAAGTGTTGGTCGAGTGTTCACGATGAAACTCTATGTATAAACGATCTTTATTTTAATAATATTTGAATTTATTATATTGGCGCATCTTTATCTGTATACCCATGCTAGTTGCATAGATAAAGTCCTTGAATATACAAATAGTAGAAAGAATATGAGATGCTCATATGATGAGTATCATGAAACTCATATTTGGAATACTGTATATTCTAAACGGTTCCTAGTCGATTCAGCCGCCACTAAGAAGGATATAGGCCGCTCGAGTTAGAGACTAGTATCTGCGATGTGAGTACCATGTTTCATTGGTAGGGGACATTGTGATGTCCGAACATGCAGATAGGTGCTCCTTGTAGAGTGCACTGAACAACCCTCCATAAAAGGACTTTCCAAGTGGTTCTCACTTATCGAGTGGAATAGTCCTAGTTTATGGTTGTACACCATTAGTCCTTATGACCCGGGACAACATTGAGACTCTATGTGCTAGAATTACACTTTGCCTTGTTTACCGACTCTCATGGGGTCATCAGGTGGCAAGGTTGGGTGTTCTGTCGAAACATATAGGAGTCGATGCATTGTAGTCGAGGATTCACCGCTTAGCTTCGGGTATGGATATCCTATGTGTTCTCATGTGTATGTAGATTGAAATCTCTGATCAGAGTATGGTGGTAATTATGAAAGGGGTTTCATAGATTACACCATCGATGCAACTACAACATGACACATAGTATCGATTCATTGACAACTCTCGATAAACCAATGGTTGTCGAATCGGTCGGGATATATGAGTTGAAGGGACCGTACTGTACGCTAACCATAATTGAATGGTTCTTGCAGGCACTATCATTTGATACCTAGGGAATCATGTAAGCGATGTTGCTAGGCGTTTAACATGATTCGTTGGGTGCTATCAGACTTGAGTTCTGACGTTCTTGTTATCAAAGAGTTGATAAGTAAGAATGGAGCAATTGGGGTATGCTCATATAAGGACATGTTTAGTCCGAATCACATGGAGATGTGAACCCACGGCTAGTTGTATCAATGAACCATTGAGGGCCACACAAGTGCTGGCTTTCTAGATCCCGTTGAGAAGTAAAAAATAGTTCAATGTGTTGAACGACTTATAAATGAGTTTATAAGTGTAAGGAAAAATAGAAGTATGACTTCTATGAGAGAAATGTAAATTTTAATTTATGGAAGTGTTCCTAAATTAAAATTTGGCCAATTGAATAATGTATTTGAAAATTGTGATTTTCATAAACATTATTATGGACTAAATTAAATTAATTCAAGTGTTGAATTAATTAAACACTAGTGGACCTAGTAGAGTCCAAATAATTAAATTAATTCAAGTGTTGAATTAATTAAATTATATTGAGTCTTGTAGAGCTCAATTTAAATTAATTATTTAACTAGTGGGACTTGGGTAAATTCAAGTAATGTTTAATTAGTCTCAAATATGTTTGAGATAATTAAATTTAGTCCATGGTTTTTATTTTGATAATAAACCATATAATATGCATGCATGGGAGGTGAAGTGTTGGAGACATCTTTTGCAACTATCAAGGCTTGGCATGCTACTTTTGTCTCTACTTTTTGCAAGTCCAAGACAAGTCTCCCTTCCCCCATTCAAGACATGCAATGGCCGAAATTCATATAACAATTCTCTCAAGTTTTCTCTCAATTTTTCCCTTCAAGTGTTGAGGAAGAAAAATACTTCTCCTTGAAAAATCCTTTTATTTTTCTAGTGCAAAATAAAAGGGGTTCTAGTTTGCTAGTGGTGGGCCTAATTTTGAAGCAAAGATTCAAGAACAAGGTGAAGCTTGTAGATTGTCTTGCCATCGAGAGCTTAGTTGTATATCAACTAAGTTGGAGCCATCATCAACCTCAAGAGGTTGATAGGTAACTATTTCTAAACACACTATGAATGTCATTTTGGTGTTTTATTGTATTTCCTACACAAATCTATGGTGGCCGAAATATATATGCAAAAATCGAAATTTTTTGTGCTTCCGTTGCGTTTCCGGCCACCGTAACCGATCCCCTTTCAAGACTCATCAAGTGGAACTCTTACATAGCAATGAACATAGCATACTCTGAAAATCATAGCTTTAAAAACATAAATACCATCAACTCTGAAATAAATATCATAGCAATATAGCATAGCAATAGGATGGTATTTCTCTTTGCTCTGGTTGGATTGATATCAATAGTAACTCTGTCTGTGGTGCTCGTATCCCATCGATATAAATCGACAACTCTGAGGGATATAAGCCTATGGTCGTTGATCAACTAATTGCATGCAATCTCTGACTATGTATCTATCAATCCATAAAACATTTAAACTCTTTCTTTGGGACATTTCATCAAACACTTTGATATTCTTTCTCTTTTGTATTCCCTTCTCATAATTGAGACATTAAATTGTCTCCAATATACATAACAATGAAATCAATACATACTCAAGGATCAAATGAAGGGAATAGCATAATAAAACCTTTGGAATACCATACATATATTATCATGTGAGCACAAGAATGAAATTCCACTTACAAACCACAAGAACACCTTGAATCTAACTCCTTGGTTGAAATCCTACAACAATAATCCATAAATAACACCATCATCAACTCAATAATCAAGAACCCATGCCAGTTAATCCATAAATGCAACAAATACAACAAACCCATATCATCTCTCCTCCAAAACCAAGAAATAATACAACCAAAAGCTTACCTTAGCTTCCTAGCACCAAGAAGAACTTCGATCTCAACTCAAATCACCAACTAGAAGCTTGAATCGAAGATAGGAAGTCAAAGAAATGAGAGAAACCCTAGCCTAAGGAGAGAAATATCGAAAAGGAAGAGGAAAGAATGAGTAAAGTGAAGCCAACTACCCACTTAAAATCTCGAACAGTAACCCGAAATGCGCGACCGCGGGTTCGCTACTCTTGTACCACGGGTGCGGTAAGCTCACGTCACTCCACCAATTTTCTGAAATCGACGACCGCGGGTGCGGTCCTGCAATCACCGCGGGTGCGGTGCCAACTCTACCGCGGGTGCGGTGTATCCACGGCAAAACCAACAAAATCCAAGAATTACGACCGCGGGTGCGGTCCTTACACTGAGCGCGGGTGCGGTCTGGTCACGGCCAAGACAAAATATAAGGTAACTAAAATCGAACCAAAACACTGAAACGACGCAACTACCATCAACTAACAATATCAACCACACCTCAAGACAATAATAACCAACAATACTATGGCCCATAATCACAACTCTTAGCATCACAACTAAACTTAAACTTAACCAATAAATCCATAACATACGAAAACTTAAACCGTACCGTTCACCAGGCTCGGCTATTACAATCTCCCCTCCTTAGAGGAATTTCATCCTCGAAATTGACGTCACTGCACGAACAACTCAGGATACTTTTCTCTCATCTCATCCTCCGGTTCCCACGTGGCCTCTTCGATCAAATGATTCCTCCAAAGAACTTTAACGATGCCGATCTCTTTGTTCCTAAAAACTTTAACTTTGCGGTCCAGAATCTGAACCGGAATCTCTTGGTACGTCAAATTCGGCGTCAAGTCCAATGGCTCGTGGTGAAGAACATGGGAAGGATTCGCAACATACTTCCTGAGCATCGAAACATGAAAAACATTATGAACTCTGTCAAGATCTGGCGGTAGGGCTAACCTGTAAGCTCGATCACCAACTCTATCCAAGATCTCAAATGGGCCAATAAATCTCGGACTCAACTTGCCCTTCTTGCCATACCGCATCACACCCTTGAGAGGTGCTATCTTCAGAAACACGTGATCGCCAACCTCAAACTGTAAAGGCCTACGACGAACATCTGCATAGCTCTTCTGTCTCGACTGCGCTGTCTTCATCCTCTCTCGAATAACAGCAACAACATCCGCAGTCTGTTGGACCAACTCTGGACCCAACATCTTCCTTTCACCAACCTCATCCCAATACAAGGGAGATCTACACTTCCGGCCATAAAGTGCCTCATACGGTGCCATCCCAATCGTCGCTTGGTAGCTATTGTTGTACGTGAACTCAACAAGAGGCAATTTAGAATCCCAGCTACCAGAATAATCAATAGTGCAAGCTCTGAGCATATCCTCTAGAATCTGAATGACTCTCTCTGATTGACCGTCGCTCTGAGGGTGATATGCTGTACTGAAAGCTAACCGTGAACCCAAAGCTCTGTGAAAACTCTTCCAAAACTCTGAAGTAAATCTAGGGTCACGTTCAGACACAATCGACACAGGACACCGTGTGTGGGGACCGTATGCTAATCAAGTTCTTAATCATAATTGGGACTAATTAATCAATTAAAACAGGGTCTAAATTTTTTTTTTAAAATGCGGAACGTAGTGACATCAAACTCATATACATATCAGTATAAAATACAATACAAGTCCTGTACTGCATGCATTCAAAATAAACTAAGGTTTAACAACTAATGTCAAGTGTTCAACCCTATCTCTAATCCAAGTCCGGAGCCTCCACTCTAATCACGATCTCTCCTCATCTCCTGGACCCTGATCCTGTCCCACCTGTTGTCATGTACACATACAGACAAGACAACAGCCGGATATACCGGTGAGAATATAATCCCTAGTATAAATCAATGAAACATGCAATCATATAAACAAATATAAAGCATGTAATCAGGTAACATGAATATGTATCAAAATCTGAAACATAAACAATATCAAATCAAACTGTCGACATTACTCATAATTCAGACTAGACTCAATCCTAGTCTAGGGATCCCGATTTCCAGATGTGGTATTCCTATATCGAATTCCGTAATAGAAGGAACTGTATTCCTATTACTCGATATAACCAATATCCTGGTATTCCTATATCGAATTCCGTAATAGACGAATTCCCATTTCCTATTACTCGATATAACCAAACATCCGGTGTCCTGACCTATCCGTCATGGACTGCAGTTCTATCTTTAATATCCTATCTTGAGACATCGTGCAATGTGCCGTGGCGATACCACCACTATCCGGCACTTCTGTCACAAGATAAATCGTCTAATACCTGTCATCTAAAATCAAGAGAACAAGTATATCATCAATTCAATGCAAATATCAATGCAATAAAGTAAAGTATGTGATTTAGGGAAACCCAAGTCCAAGCCGACTCAAGTCCATCTCCCAATACCACATTGACTTATACCTTTCTTTCGTCGGTTTCTGGCTCGGTCGATGTCCTGAACTCACAGCCTGTCTGGCAATGACAATATCAATAATCTCATATCAATATACCGTCCAAATCAATAACAATCTGATCAATCTGGACTTAATTCAAAATCAACGGTATAACGGTACAATTTCAGTATTCCCGTCAATACGACATTACTAGATAACATTTACAATCCATAACTCATATCTGATACAATCTGTAATCCAATCACAATTCAGATCTGTCTGGTATAAATCAATATACCCTAAAAATTCATAACAATTCCATAATCAGTCCGTTTCTAAATCTGACTTCGATTCTATGATGTCTAACATGTCAAGAACATCATATATGAATTCCATTCAATTCTGACAACAGCATAATTTCAAAGCATGTCAAAACGTAGCAAAACTTACGTCAAGTTGTAGCCTACGTCGCTAGGAACTCGATACCGAAGTCGGAATCAAAATCAGACGGACGGATTTTACACAGTCGGAATTGGAATCACAAGAGGCTAAACTTCTCTCGGCTTTCCCTTTTCTTTTCCCGGAAAATGAAATGCATGTGTATATATATATATACACAACTCACGCATGCATCTTGGCACTTGGCGCGTCCTTGGCCAAACACGTCTCGCGCTCGAGCGGTGGAAATCTACCGCTCGGGCGCGAGCTCGGCGCTCGGGCGGTTAAAACCTACCGCCCGGGCGCGGGAGGTTCTGTCTCGCACCAACATTCTTAGCGCTCGGGCGGTCAAAAACTACCGCCCGGGCGCCACCTTCTCTGCCCGAACAATACCTTTTTGAACATTGGCGCTCGAGCGGTCATTTTCTACCGCTCGGGCGCCACTAGTTCTGTCCAAGCATTACACCCGTCGCGTAAAATCTCATTTCGTGTCCCGATTAATCCTTTCGTAATCATATCAAATTATAAATCAATAATTACAGATTACTCGGATTAAATTTCCGGGACCGCTCGGGCGCCACTAGTTCTGTCCAAGCATTACACCCGTCGCGTAAAATCTCATTTCGTGTCCCGATTAATCCTTTCGTAATCATATCAAATTATAAATCAATAATTACAGATTACTCGGATTAAATTTCCGGGCATTACATTCCTCCCCCCCTAAGATACGATTTCGTCCTCGAAATCACAATCAATCTATCATATCAATAAGGAGTATATACAGACTGTAAGAGAAATTTACATCAGTGAAACAATGCTGGGAATTCCTGTCTCATATCAGATTCAGTCTCCCAAGTGGCTTCTTCAACGCCATGACGAGTCCATTGAACTTTCACCAGAGGAATCGTCTTTGTTCTGAGCTGTTTATCTTTACGATCGATAATCCGAATCGGTTTCTCGACATAACTCAATGTCTCATCCAGCTCGGTCTCGTCTGGCTGAATCACGTGAGAATCATCGGGGAGATATTTCCGCAGCATAGATACATGAAAGACATCATGTATTCCAGATAATGAAGGCGGCAATGCAAGTCGATAGGCACGATCTCCTATCTTTTCGAGAATCTCATAAGGACCAACATATCGAGGAGACAATTTCCCTTTCTTGCCAAATCTGACAACACCTCTGAAAGGAGAAATCTTCAGGAATACTCGATCTCCAGCCTCAAATACCAACGGTCGTCGTCTGAGGTTGGCATATTTGGCTTGTCGGTCTTGTGCTGCCTTCATTTTCCTCTGAATCAATTTCACTTTCTCAGTCATATCTCTGATCATATCAGGTCCAGTCTCAGGAACTTCAGAGATATCATCCCAATAAAGTGGAGATCGACACTTCTTTCCGTACAACGCTTCGAATGGAGCCATCTCAATACTCGTTTGATAGCTGTTGTTGTACGAAAACTCACACAGAGGCAATGCATCTTGCCAATTAGTACTAAAATCCAGTACCACAGCTCTCAGCATATCTTCCAATGTCTGGATAGTCCGCTCTGACTGTCCATCGGTCTGTGGATGATATGCGGTACTCAGATGTAACTTTGTACCGAGAGCTTGCTGCAGACTCTGCCAGAAGTGCGAAGTGAATCGAGGATCACGGTCTGAAACAATTGATTTCGGCACTCCGTGAAATCTAACCACTTCTCGAACATAAACATCGGCCATCTGGTCATACCTGTAGGTCATTTTGTATGGAATAAAACATGCAGATTTGGTCAGTCGATCAATCACGACCCAAATCGCATCATAACCTCGGGAGGATCTCGGTAATTGTGTCACAAAATCCATGGAAATGTGATCCCATTTCCATTCAGGAATGGACAAACTCTGTAACAATCCTCCTGGTTTCTTCCTCTCAGCTTTCACCTGTTGGCAATTCAGACACTTGGTTACAAATTCAGTCACATCAGATTTCATTTGTTTCCACCAATACTGTGTCTTTAAATCATTATACATTTTCCTGCCACCAGGATGAATGCTCAAACGACTGTTGTGCGCTTCTGTTAATATCTGCTGCCTCAAATCTGATACATTTGGCACAACAATCCGATTATTCACATACAAAACACCATTTCGAACCTGGTATTCCGATCGATGTCCCGATCTGACCATAGCAATCGAATTCTGTACGTTCTGATCACTTTTCTGTGCCTCTTTGATTCTTACTATCAATTCTGGTTCAGCTCGAATCGCATATAATCTCAGAGGCTGACAATCGGTTTCAAAAGCTAATCCAGACAAACAGCAGTCCTCTATCAAATTCGAGACACCTATTGTAGATAAGGATAGTGCACATACCTTTCGACTTAGTGCATATGCTGCTGCATTGGACTTTCCTGGATAGTATTTAATCTCACAATCAAAGTCTTTCAGTAAATCCAGTCATCTCCGCTGTCTCATATTCAGCTCTGATTGCGAAAATAGATATTTCAATTGTCTAGAGGCATAGGCAATGACATGCCCTCGCTGCATCAGTATACATCCCAGTCCTCTATGAGATGCATCACAATAAACCACAAAATCACCAGTACCTGAAGGAATCGTCAACACAGGCGCACTGGTCAATCTCTTTTTCAGTTCACGAAAACTGGTCTCACATTCCTCAGACAATTAAACGGAGCATTCTTCTGAGTCAACTGTGTAATCGGTTTGGCAATACTCGAAAAATCTTGGATAAATCGACGATAATATCCTGCCAAACCCATAAAACTGCGAATCTCGGGTACAGATGTCGGTCTTGGCCAAGAAATCACTTCCTCAACCTTACTGGGATCAACTGATATACCGTCTCTGGATATAATATGACCCAGAAATATCACCTGTTTCAACCAGAACTCGCATTTCGATAATTTAGCATACAACTTCTCAGCCCTCAAAATTCTCAACACAGTCCTCAGATGATTAGCATGCTCAATCATATTCTTTGAATAAATCAATATATCGTCAATGAATATGATAACAAAATCATCCAAATATTTCTGAAAGACGCGGTTCATCAATCCCATAAATACCGCCGGTGCATTCGTCAAACCAAAAGGCATGACAATAAACTCATAATGTCCATACCTGGTTCTGAATGCTGTCTTTGAGATTTCAGAGTCCCTGACTCTCAGATTGATGGTATCCAGATCTCAGATCGATCTTGGAATATACAGATGAACCTTGCAACTGATCAAACAAATCATCAATACGAGGCAAGGGGTATTTATTCTTTACCGTTACCTTGTTCAGCTGCCTGTAGTCGATACAAAGTCTCATCGACCCGTCTTTCTTTCTTACGAACAGTACTGGAGCACCCCAAGGAGAAACACTGGGTCGGATGTATCCCTTGGCCAGTAAATCCTCCAACTGTTCTTTCAATTCTTTTATTTCGATCGGTGCCATCCTGTAAGGAGCCCTCGAGATCGGAACTGTTCCTGACATTAACTCAATGCTGAAGTCTATTTCTCGAATCGGAGGCAATCCAGGAATCTCATCTGGAAAGACATCAGCGAATTCACACACCACTGGCAAGTCCGCCAATGATGGGCTCGACTTCAGTAAATCTACTGAATATACCAGGAATCCATCCGCTCCCTTCTGCAACAATCGAGTCATATTCATTGCAGATATCAAAGGAATTCTAGCTCTAGAACCCTTACCATAAAATTTCCACTCCTCCGCCATTTCAGGTCTAAATCGAACAATCTTGTGGAAACAATCGACTGTAGCTCGGTACTTGGTCAACACGTCGATGCCGACAATACAATCAAAATCAGATAAACCAAGAACAATATAGTCTAAATCAATCGTATGCCCATCGTACTGCAGTATACACGATTTCACAGATTTCACCGATATCAAACCTGTTCCTAACGGAGACGTGACAGATACTACAGTAGCTAAGGACTCAACAGGCAATGAATGCATTAAAGCAAATCGCTCAGACATAAAAGTATGTGATGCACCAGTATCAATCAATACATAAGCAGGATAACCCGAAATAAAACAGTTACCTGCAACTACATCATCAGGTGCATCCTGTGCCTGCTCCTCGGTCAAAGCAAAAACTCTGGCCTGCTGTCTCGGAGGCTGGCTCAATGTCTGGCTACCTCCAGGCCTCTGCGGTGAATGAGTAGGCGGTGCTGGCTGAAAGGAATGAACGGCAGATGGTCGTCTACCTGCCTGAGCCACTAATCCATATGACTCAGCTGCCTGGGATCCCTGGGCACCTCTCTGTGGACACACTCGAGCAAAGTGTCCCTGCTGTCTACAGATACGACAGCTGCCAACAACTCCTCGGCACTGATCTGTGGAATGCCTCCCTCCACAAGTACCACAGTACGGTCCAGTATAACCCTGGCCCTGACCAGTCTGTCTAGAGCCACTCGAACTGGACGAGGTAGCCCTGATTTCTTGAATTGCTTCCCTCTAGCCTTCAAGAAATCCTTCTTCCCGGTGCTGCTGCTGCCACCTTCAAATCTAGGAGGTGGTTGTTGTCCCGGTGCTGGAAGCACAAACGAAGCTTCTCTCTGCCTCATCAGGCCTGCCTCGGCTCCCTTGGCTCTGTTCAGGGCATCGGTGAAATTACTGGGCCTCCCGGTGTTCACCAAAGTAAAAATTTCAGGATTTAGGCCATTTATAAACTGGTCTGCAACGGCCTCATCACTCCCAGCCACATGAGGAGCAAATCGGAGCAATGTCGAAAACTTAGCCACATAGTCCTCAATGTTTAACTGGCCTTGTTTCAAGTTTGCAAATTCCGCTCCTTTGTCCTTCCTATAAGAAACTGGAAAGAACCGTAGATAAAATTCAGTCTTAAACACATTCCAGGTAATGGCCGTACCTCGTTGTTCCAATGCCCTTCTAGTCGTGATCCACCAGTGTTTAGCAACATCATGCAACTGGTGTATTATCAGTTTCACCCTCTTTTCCTCAGCATACTCCAAAGAGTCAAAAAACGATTCAATATCGTCCAACCAACTTTCACATTCCACGGAGTTCTCCGTACCTTTCAAAGTCGGTGGATGAAATGACTGAAATCTTTTCAGCAATTTCTCCATTGCTGTAGGTGTCACATCCATGGAAGGATTCGAGATACTCCCTTGTTCTGGCATTCTTCTCGGAGGCATATCTGAAATCAAAAGGATTAGCAATTCCAACCCAAAGTTCTATTTCAGTCCTCCTCCGATCATCTTACTGCTGATCCAGAAACGGCTCTGATTCGTTCTCAATAATACATGTTTTCAAATCAAATCAGATAAACATGCATTATAAAGCAGTAAATCATGCTAGCAATCAAAAGCAAGGAAAGAAAATCTCATTCTACCCCGCTCACTAGCTCCTATCTCAATCTCAAGGATCTATCGCTCTGATACCACCTGTTGTGGGGACCCGGATGCTAATCAAGTTCTTAATCATAACTGGGACTAATTAATCAATTAAAACAGGGTCTAAATTTTTTTTTTTAAAATGCGGAACGTAGTGACATCAAACTCATATACATATCAGTATAAAATACAATACAAGTCCTGTACTGCATGCATTCAAAATAAACTAAGGTTTAACAACTAATGTCAAGTGTTCAACCCTATCTCTAATCCAAGTCCGGAGCCTCCACTCTAATCACGATCTCTCCTCATCTCCTGGACCCTGATCCTGTCCCACCTGTTGTCATGTACACATACAGACAAGACAACAGCCGGATATACCGGTGAAAATATAATCCCCAGTATAAATCAATGAAACATGCAATCATATAAACAAATATAAAGCATGTAATCAGGTAACATGAATATGTATCAAAATCTGAAACATAAACAATATCAAATCAAACTGTCGACATTACTCATAATTCAGACTAGACTCAATCCTAGTCTAGGGATCCCGATTTCCAGATGTGGTATTCCTATATCGAATTCCGTAATAGAAGGAACTGTATTCCTATTACTCGATATAACCAATATCCTGGTATTCCTATATCGAATTCCGTAATAGACGAATTCCCATTTCCTATTACTCGATATAACCAAACATCCGGTGTCCTGACCTATCCGTCATGGACTGCAGTTCTATCTTTAATATCCTATCTTGAGACATCGTGCAATGTGCCGTGGCGATACCACCACTATCCGGCACTTCTGTCACAAGATAAATCGTCTAATACCTGTAATCTATAATCAAGAGAACAAGTATATCATCAATTCAATGCAAATATCAATGCAATAAAGTAAAGTATGTGATTTAGGGAAACCCAAGTCCAAACCGACTCAAGTCCATCTCCCAATACCACATTGACTTATATCTTTCTTTCGTTGGTTTCTGGCTCGGTCGATGTCCTGAACTCACAGCCTGTCTGGCAATGACAATATCAATAATCTCATATCAATATACCGTCCAAATCAATAACAATCTGATCAATCTGGACTTAATTCAAAATCAACGGTATAACGGTACAATTTTAGTATTCCCGTCAATACGACATTACTAGATAACATTTACAATCCATAACTCATATCTGATACAATCTGTAATCCAATCACAATTCAGATCTGTCTGGTATAAATCAATATACCCTAAAATTCATAACAATTCCATAATCAGTCCGTTTCTAAATCTGACTTCGATTCTATGATGTCTAACATGTCAAGAACATCATATATGAATTCCATTCAATTCTGACAACAGCATAATTTCAAAGCATGTCAAAACGTAGCAAAACTTACGTCAAGTTGTAGCCTACGTCGCTAGGAACTCGATACCGAAGTCGGAATCAAAATCAGACGGACGGATTTTACACAGTCGGAATTGGAATCACAAGAGGCTAAACTTCTCTCGGCTTTCCCTTTTCTTTTCCCGGAAAATGAAATGCATGTGTATATATATATATACACAACTCACGCATGCATCTCGGCACTTGGCGCGTCCTTGGCCAAACACGTCTCGCGCTCGAGCGGTGGAAATCTACCGCTCGGGCGCTCGCTCGGCGCTCGGGCGGTTAAAACCTACCGCCCGGGCGCGGGAGGTTCTGTCTCGCACCAACATTCTTGGCGCTCGGGCGGTCAAAAACTACCGCCCGGGCGCCACCTTCTCTGCCCGAACAATACCTTTTTGAACATTGGCGCTCGAGCGGTCATTTTCTACCGCTCGGGCGCCACTAGTTCTGTCCAAGCATTACACCCGTCGCGTAAAATCTCATTTCGTGTCCCGATTAATCCTTTCGTAATCATATCAAATTATAAATCAATAATTACAGATTACTCGGATTAAATTTCCGGGCATTACACCGTGAAGTCTAACAATCTCTGCTATATAATCCTCGGCATACTGATTCATGGAATACGTCGTCTTGACTGGAAGAAAGTGCGCTGACTTGGTCAATCGATCGACAATAACCCAAATAGAGTTGAAACCTTTCTGCGTCTTGGGAAGACCAGTCACGAAATCCATCGTAATATGCTCCCACTTCCACTGAGGAATCGGCAAAGATAGCAATGTCCCAGCAGGTCTCTGGTGCTCAATCTTCACCTGCTGACAAGTTAGGCACTGAGAAATAAACATGGCAATATCTTTCTTCATACCTGGCCACCAATAGAGTCTACGAAGATCCTGATACATCTTGGTACTACTTGGGTGTATCGAATATGGCGCGGTATGAGCCTCTATCAAGACGTCTCGCCGAATATCATCACTAGCGGGAACACAAATACGGCCTCTGAAGGTCACCAAACCGTCTCCATTCAACCCAAACTCTGAATTACCTCTCTCCTCTGCTCTAGCCCTCAACTCTGTCAACTGAACATCAACAGTCTGCTCTCTACGGATCCGGTCCGTCAAAGTAGCCCGAATGACCAACGCTGAAAAGCGAGCAATGGTTCCAGGGACTACCAAAGAAATCTCCTCTCGCTGCAAGTCCAACAACAACGGCTTCTGAATCATCGAACTCAAGGAAGAACTCAATTTACGGCTCAAAGCGTCTGATACAACATTCGCTTTCTCTGGGTGGTAACTGATAGTCACATCATAATCTTTGACAAGCTCTAACCACCTCCTCTGCCGCATATTGAGCTCTTTCTGGGAAAACAGATACTTCAAACTCTTGTGGTCCGTGAAAATCTCACACTTTTCGCCATACAAATAATGTCTCCAAATATTCAAGGCGAAAATCACAGCTGCTAGCTCCAAATCGTGCGTCGGATAATTCTTCTCATAGTCTTTCAACTAGCGAGAAGCATAGGCTATGACCTTACCTCGCTGCATCAGCACTGCACCAAGACCCTTCTTCGACGCATCGGTATACACAACAAAATCCTCTGAACCACTGGGCAATGAAAGAACAGGAGCTGTCGTCAACTTATCCTTCAACTCTTGGAATGAACCTTGGCAATCAATGGACCACTCGAACTTCACAGTCTTCCTCGTCAGATTGGTTAATGGCAGGGCAATCTTGGAAAAATCTAAAATGAAACGACGATAATAACCCGCCAAACCAAGAAAACTGCGTACCTCTGAAACAGTGGTAGGAATAGGCCACCTCTGTATCGCCTCAATCTTCGCTGGGTCAACAGCTATGCCATCTTTCGAAACGACATGGCCTAAGAAAGAAATCTGATCCAACCAGAACTCACACTTCTTCAGCTTAGCAAACAGCCTCTTCTCTCTCAACAACTGGAGAACAACTCTGAGATGCTCTGAATGAAGCTCTCTGGTCTTGGAATAGATTAAGATGTCGTCGATGAAGACAATGACGAAGCTATCCAAAAACGGCTTGAACACACGGTTCATCAGGTCCATGAAGACTGAAGGAGCATTGGTCAGACCAAAAGACATCACAAGAAACTCATAATGACCGTACTTGGTCCGGAACGCTGTCTTAGGGATATCAGACTCCCTAACCTTCAACTGATAGTAGCCAGTCCGAAGATCAATCTTCGAAAATACAGTGGCACACTGAAGTTGGTCAAATAGATCGTCAATCCGTGGCAACGGATACTTATTCTTGATCGTCACTTTGCTGAGCTCCCTATAGTCGATACACAGCCGCAAAGACCCATCTTTCTTTTTGACGAAAAGAACCGGAGCTCCCCAAGGCGAAGAACTCGGTACGAATAAAACCCTTGTCCAAAAGATCCTGCAACTGCGTCTTCAACTCCTTCATCTCGGTAGGGGCCATTCTATACGGAGCCTTAGAAATAGGAACCGTACCTGGAGCTAGATCAATCACAAACTCAACATCTCTGTGCGGCGGCAAGGCCGGCACATCATCCTCAAACACATCAGCAAACTCCCTCACAACATCGATATCATCAATATTCAACTTAATCATTCTATCCACATCCACAATAGAAGCCAGAAATACATCACAACCTCTACACATCAACTTCTCAGCCTCAAGACAAGATATAAAAGGAAGGACCAGCGAAGTACCTACACTGGCAAGCATACCTTCCCTATTGCCATCATCTGCAAAAGCCACCGTCTTAGCAACGCAATCAATCACTGCACGATAGGTCGATAGCCAATCCATGCCAAGAATAACATCGAATGCAACCATAGGGATAACAATCAAATCAGCAAAAATAACTCGCTCCTCAATACGAACAGGGCACGCATACACAATCGACGTCGGGCACAACACATCCCCCGAAGGCAAAACAACATTGAACTGGAGGGGAATAACAGAAGGAACTATATCCAACGATCTCAAAAACAATTCAGACATAAAAGAATGAGTAGCACCAGTATCAATCAAAGTCGTAGCTACTCTGTCCTGAAATTAAAATAGCGCTAGAGATCACAGAAGAATCATGGTTTATACCTTCCTTGGTCATCGTAAAGATGCGACCCTGAACCTTATCCTTGCTCGCTCCCCTTGGACAATCCTTAGCAATATGGCCAGCCGTGCCACAACGGTAACAAGTATGAGTGCCAAATCTGCACTCTCCTCGGTGATGTCTGCTGCACTTCGGACACAAAGGCTTCTCGGGATCAACTGGAACTGACGGTGGTCTAAGACTCGATTCCACCTTGCCCTTCCCTTTGAAACGATCCTTGCCTCTCTGATTCGATCCCTGGCCTCTCTGAGCAATAGCTTGATGCCTCTCCTGCCTCTCTCTGGCGATATCCTCCTCGTCTTGTTCGGCCAACAACGCCTTAGACACGATCTCTTTGAAAGTCACGGCCTTGGACATGTTGATATCCCTCCTGATCTCTGCACGAAGGCCTCGAATGAAATGAGCGCCTTTGTCCTTGTCGTTTGAAGCAATATACGGAGCAAATAAACAACCCTCCTCGAACTTGAGAATGTACTCATCAACGTTCATGCCTCCCTGTCGAAGCTCCAAGAACTCAGTCACCTTCCTAGCTCGAAGTGCGTCTGGGAAGTACTTGTCATAGAACAGGTCTGTGAACTCTGACCACTTCAAAGCCGGTAGATCAACACCAACCTTGGTCGCATTCCACCAGATACGTGCAGCCTTTACCAACATGAATACTGCACAGCTGATCCTGTCTTTATCCTCATACTGGAGATGGTCGAAGATTGCTTCAAGCGCTTTGACCCACTCGACAGCCACTAACGGATCAGTGCTACCTGCGAATTCCGGTGGATCCATTCTCTTAAAAGCAGAAAAGACGGCATCCGTGCCAACTGCCTGAGCTACTTGGCCTCTCACTTGACCTCTACCCTGTCCTGTTCCTTGCAATCGAAGCAGTTGCTGAATCTGCTCGCTATGGACTTTGGCCTGCTCTTTAAGCAACTTGCCGAACTCGTCGACAACTCTCGAGGAAGAACTATCCTCACCCTCTGACGCCTTACGCTTAGGAGGCATCTATTCCTACAATGTGCTCACACAATACAAATCAATAGATAACAATGAATAGATGTAGAAGAAGACATACCCGGACAGTTGAAAGTAGACGAAGTACATATGCATTGGTCCGAAGAACCGGTGCTCTGATACCACTAAATGTGACATCTCGACCCAATTTAATTAAAATACAGCGGAATTTAAAATTTTCTTACAACTGGAAGGAGTTTCAAAATTACATTTCCAAATATCATCAAAAGTATTAACATGATCAACAAAATGATACATCAAAATACAAAACATCATTTTAATGATCATGTCCAAAAATATTCCTTGCAAAACAAACTTCTTCCTTCCAATCTTCGTATGCATATGACTCCAATCCACAGTCAACGTCCTGGCCCATCACTCTTATCTGCATCACATGAAATAACTGAAATGAGTATAAAACTCAGCAAGTGGAACTCTTACATAGCAATGAACATAGCATACTCTGAAAATCATAGCTTTAAAAACATAAATACCATCAACTCTGAAATAAATATCATAGCAATAGCATAGCAGTAGGATGGTATTTCTCTTTGCTCTGGTTGGATTGATATCAATAGTAACTCTGTCTGTGGTGCTCGTATCCCATCGATATAAATCGACAACTCTGAGGGATATAAGCCTATGGTCGTTGATAAACTAATTGCATGCAATCTCTGACCTATGTATCTATCAATCCATAAAACATTTAAACTCTTTCTTTGGGACATTTCATCAAACACTTTGATTTTCTTTCTCTTTTGTATTCCCTTCTCATAAATGAGACATTAAATTGTCTCCAATATACATAACAATGAAATCAATACATACTCAAGGATCAAATGAAGGGAATAGCATAATAAAACCTTTGGAATATCATACATATATTATCATGTGAGCACAAGAATGAAACTCCACTTACAAACCACAAGAATACCTTGAATCTAACTCCTTGGTTGAAATCCTACAACAATAATCCATAAATAACACCATCATCAACTCAATAATCAAGAACCCATGCCAATTAATCCATAAATCCAACAAATACAACAAACCCATATCATCTCTCCTCCAAAACCAAGTAATAATACAACCAAAAGCTTACCTTAGCTTCCTAGCACCAAGAAGAACTTCGATCTCAACTCAAATCACCAACTAGAAGCTTGAATCGAAGATAGGAAGTCAAAGAAATGAGAGAAACCCTAGCCTAAGGAGAGAAATATCGAAAAGGAAGAGGAAAGAATGAGTAAAGTGAAGCCAACAACCCACTTAAAATCTCGAACAGTAACCCGAAATGCGCGACCGCGGGTGCGGTAAGCTCACGGCACTCCACCAATTTTCTGAAATCGACGACCGCGGGTGCGGTCCTGCAATCACCGCGGGTGCGGTGCTACACCGCGGGTGCGGTGCCAACTCTACCGCGGGTACGGTGTATCCACGGCAAAACCAACAAAATCCAAGAATTACGACCGCGGGTGCGGTCCTTACACTGAGCGCGGGTGCGGTCTGGTCACGGCCAAGACAAAATATAAGGTAACTAAAATCGAACCAAAACACTGAAACGACGCAACTACCATCAACTAACAATATCAACCACACCTCAAGACAATAATAACCAACAATACTATGGCCCATAATCACAACTTTTAGCATCACAACTAAACTTAAACTTAATCAATAAATCCATAACATACGAAAACTTAAACCGTACCGTTCACCAGGCTCGACTATTACACCTACTTTCTCCAACCAAAATTCACACTTACTGAAGTTCGCAAATAACTTGCGGCTCTGCAAGGTCTGCAAAACTGTCTTCAAGTGCTGACTGTGCTCCTCATGGCCCTTCGAGTAAATGAGAATATTGTCAATAAGTTCTATGACGAACTGATCAAGGTAGGGCTGAAGTACTCGGTTCATCAAGTCCATGAAAATTTCTAGAGCATTCGTCAGTCCGAATGTCATCACTAAGAACTCGTAATGCCCATACCTGGTCCTGAAGGCTGTCTTGGGCACATCTGCATCTTTAACCTTCAGCTAGTGATACCCTGATCGAAGATCTATCTTAGAGAACACCGTGGCTCCTTGAAACTGATCAAAAAAGTCTTCGATCCTAGGAAGTGGGTACTTGTTCTTTATTTTTACTTTTTTCAACTCTCGGTAATCGATGCACAGCCTCATACTTCCATCCTTCTTCTTCACAAAAAGTACTGGTGCGCCTCATGGTGAGAAACTGGGGCGGATGAATTCCTTGTCGAGGAGCTCCTGAATCTGTTGCTTGAGTTCTAACAACTCAGCTGAAGCTAATCGGTACGGTGCCTTAGAGATTGGCGATGTGCCTGGCATGAGCTCAATTACAAACTCCACCACTCTCTCTGGTGAAAGACCTGTGACGGCGTCAGGAAAGACGTCTGGGAAGTCTCTGACTACTGGCACATCTGATACCGACGGAGTGGGCACGTCAGATGCAGAAATAACGCTGACCAAGAAGGCCTGACACCCCTTAGAAATAAGTCTCCGAGCCTGCATGCAAGAGATCATGCGAGGGAAACTTCTCCATCCGGCTGGTTCGAACAGAAACTGCTCTATGCCCACCGGTCTAACCAAAACTGATCTCTTCTGAAAATCGATCAAGACCCTGTTCCTCGTCAGCCAGTCCATTCCCAGAATGATATCAAAATCTGGCATTGGTAAGACGATCAAGTCGGCGTACACTACGTGGCCGTGCAATTCCAGATCAATGTCTCTGTCCACGCTAGAAGCTGACAGCTCCTCCCCTGATGTGACTGTTACTGAATAATTCACATCGAGTTCAATGGTCTTTTATATCCAAGTGACTAGCAAATGTTTCTGAAATAAAAGAATGGGTGGCTCCTGAATCTATCAAGGCCTGAGTAGCTATTCTCTTAATGAAAATATTTCCTGAGAGACTGTTAGCACAACACAAACTTACATCCCAAATTACTAACATTAATCTTAAGCATAGAAGAAATCAATACTCCAAGTCACTCAAAAGTATTACTAGCACACTAATAATTCCAAATAAAATTCCACATGTGTGGGGACCCGGACGCTAATCATCTTCTTAATCATCTTTGGGATTTAATTATCAATCAAGATAAACAGGGTCTAAATTTTTTTTTTTAAAAATATAAGTGCGGAACGTAATGAAATTTAACTAATATACATCTCAGTATAAAAGTACAATAATTTACAACAATTATTCAAACTAGTCTAAAGTTCAACTACTAAATTTCAAGTATTAAACCAAGTCTACATCCAAGTCCGGAATCACCACACTACTCTCGATCTCTCATCATCCTCTTGACCCCGATCCTGCCCCACCTGTTGTCATGCACACATACAAACAAGACAACAGCCGGATAAATCCGGTGAGAATAAATCCCAGTATAAAAAATGTATACATGCAATTAACTGAATTAACATAAAAACATGAATTATATCTTCTCACATATATCATAATCGAACAACATGTATCAATGTTAATCTGTAAATAAAACATGAATCGTAATCTACGAAACATAAATCAATACGGATCTGTAAATCAAATTCTAGTCTTAATATCTAAGACTCGACTCACCTCTCATTCTAATCTAGGGATCCCGGTGAATAAGAACGTAACAAGTCTCTCACCTACTACTACCAGTCGCGGTGGCGGTACGTTCTTATTTCTGGACTTTGGTCTAGCTGTATCGAATAATCTACAATAAGAACAATATATGTATCTTAAGCGTATCGATACACCAAACGTCCAGTGCCTTGGCGTATCTACCAAGACTAAGCCTAGTCTGACAATGTGCAATGGGTAAGTGACTATACTGTCAAAATCTAACCCCTCTGTCAGTGACTCTCACTCAATAGCTCTCTGCTTTCTACTTTTAATTCAATAGAATAAACATAATCATAAAAACACAAAGGTACAAAAACTATACCATAAAAGTATGTGGTTTAGGGAAAGTTGAGTAGAATCTAACTCAAGTCGATCTCCCAGTTAACATCGATTTATACCTTTCCCTTCTCGGTCTGATGAAGACGAAGTCTCGTATCCCAATCTGTCCATATCAAATCTGACAATGACGATCGCATAATACAATATCAGTATATAACTCAGTTCAAAACCTGTTCTGATCAATATCAATCAACTGATGTTTCGACGGCATAAAAATACAGTCTCAATATCCCGTCAATTCAACATCACAGATATATTACAAGAATTCATAATCAATACCAGTACAGCTCATACTCTGAATAATAACACAACTATGATATAGAATCTCAACTAATCAACTCCAAAAATCATAACAAATACATAAACAGTCTATTCTTTAATCTAACTTCAGTTATACAATGCCTACTGTAGCAGAAACACCATATCTGATTCGTATTCAATTCTGACAATATCATAAATTCAAATCATGTCTAAACGTAACAAAACTTACGTCCAGTTGTAGCCTGCGTTTATAGGAACACAGTACTGTAATCGGATTCAAAAACAGACAGACGGATTTTGCGTAACATTCAATTTCTGATCTTCGAAGAAACTTGTCTCCCCAAAGTTTCTCTTTCCTCGTTCCTGATCTAAATGATGAGGACTCAATGTTTGTATATATATATATATATATACACGTTGCCTAGTTAACCAAATGGCACTTGTCAAAATGCATGCCGCGCGCATATGCGCGCACAAAGCCGCGCATATGCGCCGGTAGTTCTGCCCGGCTGCCTGCTGCATATATCTTTTCGCGCATATGCGCGCCTCCAGCCACGCATATGCGCCCAAGGTTCTGGACGGGTCGCGCATATGCGTGCCTTATCTCGCACATGTGCGCCGATGCTTCTATAATTTTCGCGCATGTGCGCCGATACCTGTCGCGCATGTGCGCGGGGACTCTTCTTGTACTTCATGTCAAATCTTCTTTCGGTTCTCCCGGTCTGATTCGTTCCGTCTATAATCATCTTGATTAATAAATAAATCATTTCAGATTAATCTCATATTACAGTAATAAAATCTCGGGCCTTACATTTCTCCCCTCTTAGATCTGAGTTCGTCCTCGAACTCGCAGATAATTAATTCAGATATATCAGAAGAATGTATACAGAGTTTAAATCAGAAACTCATCTCAATGAATCCATTCTGAAATCTCAATCTCATATCAGATTCTGTCTTTCAAATAATCTCTTTGCTATTCTGAGAATCTTACTGTGTTTTCAATAACAGAATAATTTTCATTTTCTTCTGAATTAGTTTCATTTTTGTTGCCCTATCTCCGACTGTATCAGATCTTATCTCAGATATCTTTGAGACATTATCCTTATACACAGGAAATCTGCAGTTCTCATTGTACCATGTGTCGTCTGTAGCTATCCCAATACTCATCTGATGTTTCCCATTGTACCAAGTGACAATGAATCATGCTAACTAGTGCTAACATCCAACACTATAGCTCTATACATAATCTCTCAGATCTGGATAGTATGCGAAGGAGTTTGTGGTATATTCTGCCACAAGTACAAAATCAAGAAAAAATCACAATTTGATATAATCTACTGTGGCATTCTGGTTACTCTGACCACTTTTCTGACATCGATCTATGTCATTTGGTCATGTTTGTACGTTATTTGGTACAAACTATTATATATAGATTGAACAATCTGTCAATCATAATCTATACATTCTCAGTCACCACAATGAAAACTGAATCCACTACTGTGTGTTTTCTAACAGTATCTGTTATTTCAGATTCGAACTATTTGGTACAAACAAATCAGTTAATAATATAAATTAAAGAAAAATACCTACTGTGGTATTCGGCTCTGACTATCGATATCAAATTCTGTTGTACAATTCTGAAACATTTGACATCACAAGATAATCATTCTCATACAGTAAAATTCACATATATGTTACTCTGATTGATGCTCTGCTCTGATTATCGAAATTAAGTTCTGAACATTCTGGTTAAATCTCTGAATTCTCGTAATTTTCGAATTCAGTTCTGATTCGGTTTGAATAATCTGTATCAAACACTGACTCAGAATAACGGTACTATCAAATTAGATTCACAATATCAATAATCTATATTGATCTAGTGAGTTCAGTAAACTCATAAAACGACAATTCTGGCAATATTGTCAATTCTGACTAATCAAACACATCTTCATGTCGTTCTGATCCACTGATATATATCATCTGCAAATATAATATGCCCCCAAACAATATAAGCTGTCTAAAATACTGTTTTAGAACAATAACAATACTCAGGCAGATACAAAAAAACAATCGTATAAGATAATCTGCCAACTCAGACAAAAAATAAATTTCTGACAATTTTGACATTTCTGATATTTCTGGTCTTTCTGATATCGGTATCATTCTTAGTCACTGATCATGATCTCAGCTGTGTCAAAATCAATCGGTATACTAACTTCAGATATCGCATATTCTGAATACAATATGTTTCAAGCAGGATTAATATCTGAATAATTTCTGTATACAATAATCACAGTTCTCAGAGTATTCAATACAATCTTCAGATATTTGATTCAATCAATTAGATGCTGCAAGTATATCAAAATATCATAGATACAATGAGCATGCACTCATCAGAATATCTCTGAACATACTGAAACATGCCAAAGAGAAACACTAAATCAGATGTAACTCCTGGTCAGTACTCTGCTACTGATCTTTCAATTCTTTCAATTCACTCTGTCATTCTGTACATTCAATATCATTCTGTACTGAATTCTGAAACAACAAACAATACCTGATATCGATTCAATTCTGAAATTTATCTTTCTGATACAAAGCAAATCTGAAATCTTATCTGGACAAACATCAGCCAACTCGTACATCACTGGCAAATCTGCCAATGCTAGACTCGATTTCAGTATATCTACTGAATACATAAGGATACCATCTGCTCTTTTCTGTATTAATCGAGTCATAGAAAATATAGATATCAAAGGAATTCTAGATCTAGAATCCTTACTGTAGCATTCCTACTCATCAGCCTTATCTGGTCTGAATCTTATATTTTTCTGAAAGAAATCTACAATAGTTCTGTACTTGTTCAGCATATTAATATCAATAATGAGGTCAAATCAGAAAACACAAGTACCTCATAATCTAACTCGGTCTCATTCTCATCTTACTGTAGTATACAATATTTCACAGAAATATCTAATATCAACATTTCCCCCAAAAGGTAAGGAAATCAATACTACAGTACAAACAGACCCAATAGATAACGCATATCTCCATTGCAACTCAGTCAAAAAAATAATCGTAGGAAATGCATTAGTATATATATCAATACATATGCAATATAATCATAAAAGGACAGTACCGGGTCTGTTCCTCGGTCACTACCACCAGATGGTCCAGCTCCCTGAAATCTGCGGGAACCTCTCTGTGGACAGACTCTCGTAAAATGTCCAGACTGTCGACAGATATGGCAACTACCAGTCACTCCTTGGCATTGCTTCGTGGGATGTCTTCCTCCGCACATTCTGCAGTAAACTCCAGTATAACTCGGGCTCGAACAACTGGAACTAGAGGAACCACTCCCTAATTTCTTGAATGGCTTCTTTCGAGCTTTCAGCAAATCTTGCTTTCCACTCGTGCTGCCGCGATCAAATCAGAGAGGGGATTGCTGTATCTGGGGTTGCATCGCACACAACCTTTCTAGTTGTCTAATCAGACTCGCCTCCGCTCTCTTCGCTCTACTCAAGGCATCAACAAAATGGTAAGGTCGCTGTATATTCATCAATGCAACTATCTCCAAATTCAATCCTCTGATGAACTGCTCCGCTACAGCTTCATCATTCCCAACTACATGAGGAGCAAAACGCAGTAGAGTAGAGAATTTAGCAACATATCCTTCAATATTCAGTTGACCTTGTCTCAAATTCTCAAACTCTGCTTTCTTGTCCTCTCGGTACGAAACTGAGAAAAATCTTCGATAAAATTCAGTTCTAAATATTTCCCACGAAATCACTGTACCTCTTTGTTCTAACATTCTTTTGCTTGTAATCCACCAACTCCTGGCGGCTTCTCGTAATTGGTTAGGCACCATTTTAACTCTCTGTTCATCTGTACAACCAAGTAAATCGAACAGTATTTCTATGTCATCAAACCAGTTCTCAGAATCTTCCGACGTCTCGATACCACTCAGAATCGGCGACTGAAATAACTGAAACTCTTTCAACTGTATTTCCATCTGAGTTTCTGATACATCTATCTGATCAACTGAATTACTACCCCTTTCTGGAATTCTTCTAGGAGGTATATCTGATGATCACAAGAGTCGGTAATCACAAAAGATAAATCAATCTCAGTCCTTTTCTGATCAGCTTACCTCTAATCAAGAATTGGTTCTGATTCATTTTCAAATCAAATATATTACCAAATCAATTTAGATACTCAGGTCACATATATTACAAAACAGTAAAACATAATATCATGCTAGTATACATCATGTAATTCAACATGATAATAGACCACATGCTAGCAATCACATGCAAGGAAAGAAAACTCAATATATCTACCCCGCTCATTCTCTTCAATCTCAGTCTAAAGGATCTATCGCTCTGATACCACCTGTTGTGGGGACCCAGACACTAATCATCTTCTTAATCATCTTTGGGATTTAATTATCAATCAAGATAAACATGGTCTAATTTTTTTTTAAAACTATAAGTGCGGAACGTAATGAAATTTAACTAATATACATATCAGTATAAAAGTACAATAATTTACAACAATTATTCAAACTAGTCTAAAGTTCAACTACTAAATTTCAAGTATTAAACCAAGTCTACATCCAAGTCCGGAATCACCACACTACTCTCGATCTCTCATCATCCTCTTGACCCCGATCCTGCCCCACCTGTTGTCATGCACACATACAAACAAGACAACAGTCGGATAACTCCGGTGAGAATAAATCCCAGTATAAACAATGTATACATGCAATTAACTGAATTAACATAAAAACATGAATTATATCTTCTCACATATATCATAATCGAACAACATGTATCAATGTTAATATGTAAATAAAACATGAATCGTAATCTACGAAACATAAATCAATACGGATCTGTAAATCAAATTCTAGTCTTAATATCTAAGACTCGACTCACCTCTCATTCTAATCTAGGGATCCCGGTGAATAAGAACGTAACAAGTCTCTCACCTACTACTACCAGTCGCGGTGGCGGTACGTTCTTATGTCTGGACTTTGGTCTAGCTGTATCGAATAATCTACGATAAGAACAATATCTGTATCTTAAGCATATCGATACACCAAACGTCCAGTGCCTTGGCATATCTACCAAGACTAAGCCTAGTCTGACAATGTGCAATGGGTAAGTGACTATACTGTCAAAATCTAACCCTTCTGTCAGTGACTCTCACTCAATAGCTCTCTGCTTTCTACTTTCTACTTTTAATTCAATGGAATAAACATAATCATCAAAATACAAAGGTACAAAAACAATACCATACAAGTATGTGGTTTAGGGAAAGTTGAGTAGAATCTAACTCAAGTCGATCTCCCAGTTAACATCGATTTATACCTTTCCCTTCTCGGTCTGATGAAGACGAAGTCTCGTATCCCAATCTGTCCATATAAACTCTGACAATGACGATCACATAAATACAATATCAGTATATAACTCAGTTCAAAACCTGTTCTGATCAATATCAATCAACTGATGTTTCGACGGCATAAAAATACAGTCTCAATAATCCCATCAATTCAACATCACAGATATAATACCAAAATTCATAATCAATACCAGTACAGCTCATACTCTGAATAATAACACAACTATCATAATCAATACCAGTACAGCTCATACTCTGAATAATAACACAACTATGATATAGAATCTCAACTAATCAACTCCAAAAATCATAACAAATACATAAACAGTCTATTCTTTAATCTAACTTCAGTTATACAATGCCTACTGTAGCAGAAACACCATATCTGATTCGTATTCAATTCTTACAATATCATAAATTCAAATCATGTCTAAACGTAACAAAACTTACGTCCAGTTGTAGCCTGCGTTTATAGGAACACAGTACTGTAATCGGATTCAAAAACAGACGGACGGATTTTGCGTAACATTCAATTTCTGATCTTCGAAGAAACTTGTCTCCCCAAAGTTTCTCTTTCCTCGTTCCTGATCTAAATGATGAGGACTCAATGTTTGTATATATATATATATATATATATATATATATATATATATATATATATATATATATATATATATATATATATACACGTTGCCTAGTTAACCAAATGGCACTTGTCAAAATGCATGCCGCGCGCATATGCGCGCACAAAGCCGCGCATATGCGCCGGTAGTTCTGCCCGGCTGCCTGCTGCATATATCTTTTCGCGCATATGCTCGCCTCCAGCCGCGCAGATGCGCCCTAGGTTCTGGACGGGTCGCGCATATGCCCGACTTATCTCGCGCATGTGCGCCGATGCTTCTATAATTTTCGCGCATGTGCGCCGATACCTGTCGCGCATGTGTGGGGGGACTCTTCTTGTACTTCATGTCAAATCTTCTTTTGGTTCTCCCGATCTGATCCGTTTCGTCTATAATCATCTTAATTAATAAATAAATCATTTCAGATTAATATCATATTACAGTAATAAAATCTCGGGCCTTACATTTCTCCCCCTCTTAGATCTGAGTTCGTCCTCGAACTCGCAGATAATCAATTCAGATATATCAGAAGAATGTATACAGATTTTAAATCAGAAACTCATCTCAATGAATCTATTCTGAAATCTCAATCTCATATCAGTTTCTGTCTTTCAAATAATCTCTTTGCTATTCTGAGAATCTTACTATGTTTTCAACAACAGAATAATTTTCATTTTCTTCTGAATTAGTTTCATTTTTCTTGCCCTATCTCCGACTGTATCAGATCTTATCTCAGATATCTTTGAGACATTATCCTTATACACAGGAAATCTGCAGTTCTCATTGTACCATGTGTCGTCTGTAGCTATCCCAATACTCATCTGATGTTTCCCTGTTGTACTAAGTGACAATGCATCGTGCTAACTAGTGCTAACATCCAGCACTATAGCTCTATACATAATTTCTCAGATCTGGATAGTATGCGAAGGAGTTTGTGGTATATTCTGCCACAAGTACAAAATCAAGCAAAAATCACAATCTGATATAATCTACTGTGGCATTCTGGTTACTCTGACCACTTTTCTGACATCGATCTGTGTCATTGGTCATGTTTGTACGTTATCTGGTACAAAATATTATATATAGATTGAACAATCTGTCAATCATAATCACATCATTTCACAATCTGGAAAGTAGTGCAGGGGTCTCATTTCGAAATTCGTCCGTCCGATTTTGAATCCGACTTCGGTATTGAGTTCCTATCGACGTAGGCTACAACTGGACGTAAGTTTTGCTACGTTTTGATATGTTTTGAAATTATGGTATTGTCAGAATCTGATATGATTCATATAAGATGTTCTTGGTATGTTAGACATCGTATAATTGAAACTGGATTGAGAAACAGATACCATATGAAATTGTTATAATTTTTAGAGTTGAGTTGAGTAAGAATTGATATCAAGATTTAGTGATTATCGAGTATAAGACGTTAGAATTGATATCTGACTGATATGGTATTGCTTTATATATTGGGATTATGATGTTATGCCGTTGAAACAGAATTGGATTGAATTCTGATTATATCCAGTATTGATTGAGTGGTGTATTGATACCGTGCCCTCGATATTCTTATTGTCAGATTGAGTATTGACAGGCTTTGAGTTCGAAACTTCGACAGAGTCAGAATATCAGAAAGAAAGGTATAAATTAATGTTGAGTTGAGATTGCACAACTCGAATGAGGTTTGACTCGAGTCTCCCTAAATCACATACCTTAGTTTATTACAATGATACTTGTAATTGATGAGATTGATTTGTATGGTCTATTGATTCATAGACATTGTATGTATTGAGTTATTGGCTGATTCGCCTAGTCATTGGCTGATTCGCTTAGTCACTGGTCGATTCGCCTAATTACTGACTGATTCGTCAAGTCATTGGCTGATTCGCCTATTCTCTGACTGATTCGTCAATTCTGCGGCCGATTTGCCCAGACACTGGATTTATGAATTATATCGATGCCTTTTAGGGATTGATTCATTCCTATCGACTGAGATTCGGTATATTTATCATTATTCAGACACCAGGATCCCTAGATTAGAATTGAGTCGAGTCTGAGACGACGCGTCAGTTGAGTTGAGTCTGATACGACATGTTGATTTACATTGGTTATATCATTCATGTTTTTTGAATTGCTACATGTTAATGATACCTTTATTATGCTTTTATACATGTTTTTATATGATTGCATGTTTACATAGTTTATACTGAGATTTATTCTCACCGGAATTATCCGGCTGTTGTCTTGTTTTGTATGTGTGCATGACAACAGGTGGGGCTGGATCAGGGTCAAGAAGAGGATGAGAGAAGACAGATAGCGTGGAGATCCGGACTTAGGAGTATATCTGTGATATCACCTGAGAAGTAGTGAAGAAACAGTAGTTATTATGATTTGTTGTTGTACAGGACTTGTACTTAGACCTGAATAGTGATCTTGTAAATGAGATAAGACTTATTTCATATGCTGCGTACTCTCGTATTTTAAAAAAAAATTTAGACCATGTCTATTTTAATTGATTAATTATTCCCAGAAAGTGATTAAGAGTTGAATTAAGTTCGGGTCCCCACACTGCTGGAAATTGAAATAAACATGCATAGAATTGAGAGAATTCTGCAGAGCTTTTGCTGTAGATTTGTTGGATTTTTTGTCGGGGGGCTTTCTCTAATTCCCTTACCTCTTTTTGTCAAATTCTGCACATCAGTTTCTTTTTCCACGATCACCCCACGATCTTCCACCTTGGGTAATGGTCGTAACTGGCAGCAACGTTCTTTTCCCTGGGCCAACCGCTATTCTCCCGGGCTTTCCTTCGTTGGGCTACTGCTCATGGGCTTCAAAGTGGGCTTCTTGGATTATATTTTAGGCACAACAATTGCCCCTAGCCAATTTGGGCCAATGACCAATTTGGCTCAAATTGGCTAATTTAACAAATTCGGCCCAGTGGGCCAAGGTTGCTATATATTTGCTTTTGTTCGGTCTTCTAACTATTCATATACAGCGTATAATCACATGGTTGAAAGGAATGGTTCTACGGACTTGAATAAGAATTTACAGCTGAAACACATGTTCTTCCCCCAACAGGTTAAATCCGAGTGTGCATTCCCTGAAGCTCATCCTTATCTCTTTCTTCCTCATTTCCTTCCCCCAAATCTCCATCGACTCTCATCGATCTTCCAACAAATCACCAATTACATCGCCTTTGTTATGCCATTCAAGTTTCTGAAAATTGCCATCATTAATCTCCTTTACATCAAGCCACGTCTTCTCAAGGTAGGTATATTTCACCATTTTTTCAATCCTCCATCACAAAAACATTGTAGAATTTGCCACATTTCATGCTTGTACTCAAGGTGTTTGTTCATATGTTTGAATGAGTTTTTTGATAAGCAACACCTTGCAACACCCACTACTTGCACCTCAACAGAGCGGCTTCCTTAGTGTGCATTTCAGAGCTTGGTCTATAGCTTGTGCAACTTATGTAATCTTCCACGTGCTTACAAGAAATGCACAAGCACAAGGAATTGTGATGCTCCACCAAATTCACTGAGAATGAAATCCCATTTTTTGGAATTTTTGCAAGCCATAAACGCAAAGATGGCAAGATCCATTCCATCTCACAAAGAAGTGACGTGTTCCACATCAATGACAGCATATAGCACACACAAAGCATAATTTTGTTGATCAACACTCCATTATTTCTCATGTGATCACATTAATTTCACAAGAACATAGTTGGAGAAGTGTCGTCGGCCAATCCAAAATATATTTCCAAGCTTGGATGAATATCTTTGCAACCGACTGAACATATATGTATGGAGTGTGATACACATTGAAAAGAAATAAAATAAATAGGCTAGGGACATTAGGTGTATGTTTTTACACTTGTTTGCCATGATTTGACAAGTGTCTTTTCTGATGTGTAGATTTGGGAAAGTGGCTTGAAAGCCAAACTTTCTTGTTGAAAACATGTTGTTTACCTTATACATGCTGCCTGGGATTTGTTTACATGTATTTGTATTTTGGGCATTTCACATTTACAAGGGAAACTCTGCCAAAATTTTCTAAAAACTAAACAAACGGCAAAAAACCCGTTTTCTTCAACATTGATGCAAACATGGCGGGTCAACACTTCTGTTACCAATCAACTATGAACAACATTTTTCAAACAATACTCCCCAAGGTTTTAAGATATGTCGTAAACAAACTTCACTTTTTCATCAATTTGGCCAACCAACACAACAAATATTTCTCTCAAAATACATCAGCTTCATCGGATTCCATGAGCAATCAATTTATTTATTCACAATGCTTCATCATTTTTTACAAACAACTTCAGCAAAGAATGGTTTAAAAGTCTATTCCTCGCATATTCATAGAAAACTTCGAGTCAATATGACAAAGCTAACCAAAGTGGCCATCTAGCCTACTTTGTAAAATATTTCTCATCTATTCCATATTTATGAACCATCTGTCTCCGGCTGTCAATCTTTCATCTGAGCCGGAGCTAAGATTAAATCTTCCATTTGTAACCCTTCTTCCTCGCTACCTCCATATTCCTCCTCAAATATTATTTTAGCTCCATCGATATCCCACAACTCCTGAGACTGCACTTAGTTCACCATTTGCTGCATCTTGGCTTTCTAATCGGAAGTTGCAGCGACTTCCATATCTTCTTTAGTGAACTTAGTCATCAACCTCCTTGATAATAGGTCGGACCATAGGTCTAAGAGAGACCATGCAGTAGGTTTGAGAATTTTTTCAAATGTTTATCTCATTTTTTTAGTATCCATGTAGACTATCCCTTGCTATCCATTCACCTTGTAGTCACGAATTTTAATAGGACCGAAAGCTCCACCATATCTAGCCTCTACTGCATTGGAATTAGATTGATACGGCTAGTGAATCATCCTGTACCACTTCCACATCATCCCCTTTCCACATCAACAGTAACTGGTGCATGGATGATGGTACACAATGATTGTTGTGAATTGAATCTCTTCCTAACAAAGCATGGACGCTAGCACTGGAATTGACCACGAAAAAAGCTGACAGCGAGGATCGAGACCCTACAGTAACATTTGCTGGCAATACTCCTAAAGTTTTTGTAGATTCCTCAGTAAAAGCCGCCACAGAGACTTCGGTAGGAATCAAGTCTTCCACATTCTTTTCCAATTTTCGCAGAATTCCGTGGGGTTGAATACTGACAGAAGATCCATTATCTATCAATACTCTAGACACATAGTTTCCATTAACATGTGCTGTGATATAAATTGGTTTGATATGTCTAGTCATTTCATCGGTATGTTTCTATTTTCATCAACAAGAATTCCAGCAAAATCTTTCGAAACATTTTTTTGGACGGAATCTGTAGCAATTTCATTTGCCATAAAACCACCAGACCCAAACAATATTTTGCGTTTGAACTCATCTTGTAACTTTAATGAGCCTGTGGCACACTCAAATGAAACAAGAATTTGCCCCACCTTGAAGGTAGCTTTCTTGACTGGTTCACTGTCTTCCTCTGATAACAAGTCACCATCTTCTTCCTCATTATCTTCAGTAGCCTTCCTCCCAAATTTTTTCTTTTCTTTGAATGACTCCTCCAACCTTGACCTGCGCTCAGCAGCTTTTTCTCTCAATAAACGTCATTTTTGGGTCTTGGAATAGGTTTTGGAAATTTGGACATTGTACCCACTTCCATATACCGTCGGGGGTTGCTATGGGAGGAACAACAAAACGAGGTTTTCTTTCATATTTTTATCAGAGCTTAGAGGTGCTGGCCTCTGTTATATCTTCTGAACCAACTGTGGGTCCCTTCTTCTCTCACCATTTGCCAACCCAGGGAACGAGCTCCTTCTGAGGTACTGGTTCTCTGGCCTTTTGGCAATAGATTCTCTATCATACCTCATATTCCTCCCACTATAATGCACACCACTCCCTCTGTAATAACGGTCTTTTTCATGAAAAATTTCTGTTTTCTTCTCCTTAACCTCAAATCTCATTCTTTAAAGTAAATCTTGGCCCAATGGACCTGTCCTCACCTCCACTCCTTCTCCTTTCATTGATTAAGATACACAAGTCAGTATTGCTCATATTCACATCGGCTACAGGTGGAAAATGGTCTTCATCCACTATCATTGTCTCTTTTCCCTCAGGGAATCTCAGGATTCCCTTGTTGATTCTCTCTTGCAGAACAATTTTTAAAGCCCAACAATCATTAGTATTATGGTTGAAGGAATTATGATACTTACAGTAGTCTCTTCCCTTGATATCCTCTCTGGTTGGTACTTTATGATCTGGGGGGAATGTTACAAATTTTTCCTTAACCAAATAATCAAAAAGTTCTTCTATCTTTGATGCATCAAAGGTATAAGGCGTTTGAACTAGAGAAATTTTTTTTTCTGGGAAATTCTTCATTCTTGTGCTTCAACGGGATTGTACATGATCCAAAATTCACCACTTCATTTAAAGTGACTTCTTCAACTTCTTGGAAGTAAGAGCCAACAGTAGACTTCTTTTTATGACTTTCCTCATGCAATAATGCCTCATACTCTGATACCTTGGCAGCAAGCTCATAAAAATTGCGGAATTCCTTCCCTTGGAATTTCTTTCTCAACTCAAAGCCAAGTCCTCGCTGCGCCATTTTCACATATTCTGAATCTGGAATGAAAACTTTGCACCTACTCCTCACTCTTTTGAATTCGCAAATGAAATCATTAGCAGATTCTCCCGGCTTTTGGACCACTCTCGACAATTCCGCTATAATGATATCAGGTACTGTTCTAAAAATTGTGTATGGAACTGGCGTTCCATGTCATGACAAGTCATAATAGAATTCCGAGGTAGTGTGGCATACCAAGTAAACACAGTACTAGTCAATGAATTGGGAAACAAACGTAGCTTGTAGTTGGAAAAATTATCCAAATTTGCTAGTTCCCCACACTGTATTGTAAACCTCGCCACATGTTCCACGCTAGATTGACCATTTTCCCCGAGTACAAAATAAAGTCTAGAATGCAATATCCTCGTGGGTAAGGATTTTCACGATCAACTATATCGGGGTATGGTTTGTGAAACTCTGGTCGGTTCATTGGCCTCACCCCTGGGCCATACAACTCTTGGATGACATAATGTACAGTCTCGAAGTCCAAGACCGGAGTTCGTCGTAATGTGTATGGGGAATAATTTGCCCCCCGAGTGTTATTCCCCGAACTTGAAACTGAATACACATGCATTCCTCCATCACCATACATCCCCGGATGCATGCTAGGAGAAGTCACATCGGACATATTACCACCTACTAGTTTATTGTTACTGCAATTTTGGAATTTTAACCCCAATTCCTCATCCATTTTGTGCAGAGGAGTATACCTTCCTTCCTTGGCAGATTCGGGAACCAGTGCTTCTCCCAAGCAGCGATTTTCACCTGCTTGAGGAATCCCCGATCCTTGGCCTTGATCTTTAAATAGTTTAGTGTCCACTTCTTGGAGTTTATCATTTTCTGATGTGACAACCTCTCCTTTTGCAGACTTCCTCCATTCCTTCACCTCTGCCACAAATTGCATCATAACAGTAGCGAAAGCTTGGGTCATTTCTCTGAGATCATTGCGGATATTCTTTTCCATAGTGAAGTTTGTTGATGGTCCATCACCACCAGAAACGACAACTTATAACCAAATCCTTTCCCACTCAAAATAAAACATCAAATAGCGTCTGATCACAACACACGACATACCTTATTGCAGCAGTGACAATCCGACGGTTCCCAACGAAGTCTGCAACCGATAAACCTCAAGAAAACATGAAGAACGCATTTTGATAGCATCACAATTTTAGTAGTCACACGAGAATGATCATAACTCACTCGTCTCTTGTCCGAAAATTACGAATTTACTGTCAAATCGAAAATATTAAAAAGTGCTATGTTTTATATGTTGAAAGGTTTTCCAAAAAAACCGATCAAAAATTCACAGGATTCTAAATGACAGCAGATTCAATTTTTGAGATCTAAAAGTTGTTCAAAAGTTGTTCCAAGCATCATCGCTCAAACTTTGCATAAACATATACGGATTTTTACACGCAATATGCATAAAAATATTTACTATGACAAGATCGATGCGGAAAAATTGAAATATTATACATGCCTTGATGATTAATACTCACGATACGACGAATATCGAAGCGAGGAGATGCGAGATCGGATCCAGGACGACTTGTGGCATGCTTCTTGCTACTACTCAAATGTAAGTCTGCTGAAAAAACATAGGAGGAACTTAAGAACCATAGTTTTTCTTTCAAAAAGAAAATCATAAAGAGTGTGTGTGTGTGTGTGTGTATGTGTGCAAGCCGATGAGTGTGTGTGTGTTGTAACATGTGAGTGTGTTAGTGTGTGTGCGTGAGTTTACAGGCTCTCTTTTTCTTCTTTTTTAACTTTTAATTAAATGGCTAAAATACTAATTAGACAAAATAATTAAGCCCAAAAAATTTATAAAATAATAAACCACAAGTTAAAGAATTAACTCCTAATTTTCGTAAAATGAAAATAAAATTCTTAAATATCTTAATTCATCTAATTAAATTAGGCTTTAAAATGCTTAAATTTCATCAATCATTTAAAATACCAATTTTCTCGACTTGAAATAAAATACCACATTATTCGTAAATCGCCTAAATTGTCACCAGTCTCTTTTCCCGATCTAACATCGAATATTTGCCTGAAACATAACATTTAAGAAAACATTTTAACGTGCATCAAATAAATATGTAATAATTTAAAATAATGCAAACCATAAATCACGCATCATTAAAATCATTTTAAAATTAAATAAATACTTTAACAATTTAATAAACTCATGGGTTTACGTGTACTGATTTTGTCCTCTACAATTCCTCTCCCACTTAAATAAATTTCGTCATCAAAATTAAATCTTACCAAACAACTCCGGGTAGTGACTTCTCATATCTGCTTCGGCCTCCCAAGTGGCATCCTCCAATGATTGATTCAGCCACTGGATTTTGACCAACTTGGTCACTTTGTTCCGAAGTCTCCGCTCCGGTCTGTCTAGAATTCGGACAGGTCTTTCTTCATATGACAGATATGGAGCAAGCTACAACGGCTCAAAACTCAAAACATGCGAATGATTTGCCATATACTTCCTCAGCATTGAAACGTGAAACACATTGTGTACTCCGACCAAATTCGGCTGTAATGCTACACGATAAGCAAGTGTCCCAACTACGTCAAGAATTTCGAATGGCCCAATGAATCTCGGACTTAGCTAGCCTCTCTTCACAAACCTCATAACACCCTTCATAGGTGCTATCTTCACGAACACGTGATCTCCCACAACAAATTCGAGATCCCTTCTACTCTTGTCGGCATAACTCTTTTTGCGACTCTAGGCGGTCTTGATTATGTCTCGGATCTTGACCACTACTTCTGCAGTCTGCTGAACAATCTCTGGGCCAAGTTCTGATCTCTCACCGACTTCATCCCAATGAATCGGCGATCTGAACTTCTTTCCATACAGTGCTTCGTATGGTGCCATACCTATAGAAGATTGAAAATTGTTGTTGTAGGTAAACTACACTAGGGGTAGTTTTGATTCCCAATTCCTATGGAAATCGATCACACATGCTCGCAACAAATCTTCCAATATCTGAATCACTCACTCAGACTAGCTATATGTCTGAGGGTGGAATTCCGTACTGAATAGCAACTTCATCCCCATAGATGCATGTAAACTCTTCCAAACGGGCGATGTGAATCTCGGGTTCATGTCAGACACAATAGAAACTGGGATCCCGTGCAATCGGACTACCTCGTGGATATAGAGCTCTGCACACCAAGTCATGGAGAAATTCGTCTTCACGGGTAAGAAGTGTTCCGATTTAGTAAGTCGATCCACTATAACCCAAGTGGCATTAGATCCTCTGACTGACCTTGGAAATCCAACAACAAAATCCATGGTGATATTCTCCCTTTTCCACTCGGTAATAGGGAGCGACTTAAGCATCTCTGCTGGCCTCTGATGCTCTGCTTTCACTCGATGACAAGTGAGACATTTAGATATAAATCGGCGAATGTCCCGCTTCATCCCTGGCCACCAGTACAGCATCTGTAAGTCCTTGTACATATTGGTACCCTCTGGATGGAATACGGAGATGTATGTGTCTCTGTCAAAATATCTCATCTGATCGAATCAACACTAGGTACCCACATCCTTCCTCTGTACCTCACAATACCAACGGACATTGCGTAGAGACACTGCACTTGGCTTCATCCTTAGTATCCATTTCTGTAACTGTTCATCTGAAGGCTGACCTCTATGGATTTGTTCTAGCAAAGAAGACTGGACTGTCAGATTAGACAACTTGGGAGCTCTGCCCTTAGGGTAAACTTCTAGGCCAAAACTCCAAATCTCTGATTGAAGAGATCTCTGTGCTAACAGCTGTGCTACGACTGCTAATTTCCTGCTCAAAGCATCTGCCACATCATTAGATTTCCCTGGATGGTATCTAATTTCACAATCATAGTATTTTACTAACTCCAACCATCGTCTTTGTGTCATGTCCAGCATCTTATTCGTGAAGAATTACTTGAGGCTCTTGTGAACAGTGAATATCTGGAATTTCTCACGGTACGAATAGTGTCTCCATATATTCAACGCAAAGACAACGACAGCTAACTTGAGTTCATGAGTCGGGTAGTTTTTCTTATGCAATTTCAACTGTTGGGAAGCATATGCTATAACCCGACCATGCTGCATCAATACTACGCCTAAACCGAGCTTAGAAGCGTCTATGTATAACAAAAAATTGCCTTGCCCTGATGGCATGACTAAAACTGGAGTTGTGATAAGATCTTGCTTCAAAGTATCGAAGCTCTTTTGACATTCTTCACTACATAAAAATTTACCATTTTTCTTCGTCAATGAAGTGAGTGACACCTCAATCGAGGAAAACCCCTGAATAAATTTCTCGTAGTAGATGCCAAGCCTAGGAAACTATGGATCTCTGACGAGTTCTTTGGCTCAACCCATTCTTTTACTGCTGCCACCTGAGTTGGATCCACCTAAATGCCACTGCTAGATATGATATATCCCAAAAATGTTACTTTCTCCAACCAGAATTCACACTTACTGATTTTGCAAACAACTTGTGATTCTGCAAGACTTGCAAAACTTTACTCAAATGCTGACTGTGTTCCACATGGCTTTTCGAGTATATAAGAATGTCGTCAATGAATAATATGACAAACTGATCTAGGTAGGGATGAAATACTCGATTCATTAGGTCCATAATATTCGCTGGAGTATTTTTCAGTCCAAATGACATCACTAAGAACTGGTAGTGCCCATATCTAATTGTTAAGGCTGTATTATGAACATCTGCATCCTTTACCTTAAGTTGATGATACCCAAAACATAGATCTATCTTATAGAACACTGTAGCTCCCTACAACCGATCGAATAGTCCTCGATCCTTGGTAATGGGTATTTGTTCTTGATCGTTACTTTGTTAAATTCTCGGTAATCAATACACAACCTCATGCTTCCATCTTTCTTCTTTACGAAGAGCACTGGTGCGTCCCATGGTGATAAACTAGGATGGATGAATTCTTTGTCTAGGAGCTCCTGAATTTGCTGCTTGAGCTCTAAGATCTCTGCTGGAGGCAAATTGTACGGTGCCTTAAAGATTGGCACAATTCATGGCATAAAGGTCAATGGCGAACTCCACCTCTCTCTCTAGTGGAAGGCCTGTGACGCTGTCGGGGAAAACATCAGGAAAATCTCTGAAAACTGGTACATCAAATATCGACGGGGTGGGTGCATGAGGTGTTGTTAATACATGACAAGAATTCCTGTCACCCCTTATGTATAATTCTCCGTGCCTGCTACAAGAGATCATGTGAGGGAAACTACTCTACCTGTTTGGCTTAAAAAGAAATTTCTCCATGCTCAACGGTCTTACTAACAGTGATTTTCTCTGAAAGACAATTAGAAATCTGTTCTTCATCAGCCAGTTCATCCACAAGATAATATCAAACTCTAGCATTGGCAACACAACCAGATTGGAGTAAACTAGGTGGCCTTGTAGTTCCAGATCGATATCTCTGACCACGCTAGTAGCTGGTAACTCCTCCCCTGATGGGACTATCACGGAGTAGCTCACTTCGAGTCCAATAGACTTGACATCCAAATAATTAGCGAACGTCTCTGAGATAAAAGAGTGAGTGGCCCCAGAATCTGACAAGGCCTTCGTGGCTACTCTCTTTATGAAGATATTCCTTGAGTGACATTGGCGCCGTTGCCGGGGAATGGTGCAAGGTTATATTCTTTCGATTTTAGTTATTTTATTTTCTTTTTTGCCTCGTTCTTCTCATACAGGTGAACTAGAATATATTCCAGAAATCAAGAAAACAACTAGAAGATTGAGAAAAGAAGCAAGGCTACGGGGTAAACAACCATCAACATTATCATCTCTTGGTTTAAACATAGCATTGGACTCAACTGACAATAAAAGAGAATCCGATCTTGATCTCAACACTAAAAGAAGCGAGAGTGACGAAGAAGCAGAACCGATTCAAAGAACGCTCAGGGAGTTAGCTAATCCTAATGTTATTCAGCAGCCATTATGCATTCAATTCCATACTACTGAATCTACTTTTGAATTAAAATCAGGTTTGATTCATTTATTTCCTAATTTCTATGGTATTGTAGGTGAAGATCCTCACAAACATATGAAAGAGTTTCATATTGTGTGCACTACCATGAAACCACAAGGGATTACTGAGGAACAAATCTCATTGCGAGCTTTTCCATTCTCTTTAGCCGAAAAAGCTAAGGATTGGCTCAATTACTTAACCTCTGGGACGATAACGACTTGGGATAATATGAAACAACAATTTTTGGAGAAGTTCTTCTCAGCTTCGCGAGCAGAAAATATCAGGAATGACTTTTGTGGGAAGGTGAGACTTTATATGAATATTGGGAGAGATTTAAGAAATTATGTGCCAGTTGTCCTCAACATCAGATTCCAGAGCAACTCATAGTTCAATATTTCTATGAGGGTCTCTCACTTTTTGATAAGAACATGATTGACGCTACAAGTGGAGGTGCATTGGTAAACAAAACACCTCAAGAGGCATGAGCTCTAATCTCCAACATGGCTGCCAATGCACAATAGTTTGGGGCTAGGCAAGGTAAACCTACACGACAAGTTAATGAGGTAAGCTCTAATCCTATCGATAAAAAGTTAGATTCTTTGACATCTCTTTTGGGAAAGTTTGTTGTAGGACAGGCACAACGATGGTTGGACATTCGACGAACACCTGCCCTACATTACAGGAAGATCCAACACAACAGGTTAATGCAATCGACGGATTTCCTGGATAGACTCAACGCTGGTATGATCCGTATTCAAATAGCTACAATCGAGGATTGAAAGATCACCCAAATTTCAGCTATAGGAACCAAGGAGGCCAACAAGGATATCCACAACAATATTTTAACAAAAAAACACCACCTGCGCTAGCCTCTAACTCAGGTATGTCCCTAGATGAAATTGTGAATGCCTTAGCTGAAAACACTCAAAAATTTCAACAGGAAACGAGGACCAGCATTCAGAATCTAGGAAACCAAATCACTCAAATCGGTACGTCAGTTAGCAAATTGGAAGTAATGAATTCCGGAAAACTACCGTCACAGACAGTGGTTAATCCAAAGAAAAATGCAAGTGCCATAGTATTAAGGAATGGGAAAGAGATTGAGATTAACTCTACTCCACTTACAAATGACACTAAAGGAAGAGACACAGATGAGGATGTTGAAAGAGTATCTGACAAGCAAACAAAGGTAAATTCTAAATCTCCTTTATTTACTATTTCTATTGCAATTTTTCATCCATTCCCTTTTAGGTGGGAAGAATCCAAAAAGCTTGACAATGAGAAAGAAGTGTTGGAAACATTTAGAAAAGTGGAAGTAAATATTCCTCTGATAGAAGCTATCAAATAGATCCAAGATATGCTAAATTTTTGAAAGAGTTGTGCACTAATAAGAGGAAGTTGAGAGGTGATGAGAAGGTAAGTGTGGGAGAGAATGTGCTTGCGGTTATTAAGAAGTCACTACCAAATAAATGCAAGGACCTGGGTATGTTTACAATGCCTTGTGTTATTGGTAATCTTAAAATTGAGTGTGCCATGCTAGATTTATGTGCATCCATTAATTTCATGCCATATTCAATTTATTGTGCTTTAAATTTGGGTCTTTTGAAGGAGAATAGAGTGGTGATTCAATTAGCGGACCGATCTAATGCTTATCCGGAAGGAGTTTTCGAAGATGTCTTGGTGCAGGTTAAAGAATTGATATTCCCTGCAGTTTTCTATATATTGCAAATGGAAGAGAACTCCACTGCGATGTCAGCTCCAATTCTATTATGGATACCTTTCATGAAAACTTCTAGAACCAAGATTCATGTGGAAGAGGGTACTCTTTCCGTTGAATTCGACGGAGATATTGTAAAATTTAGCATTTTTGACGCTATGAAATACCCAAATGAAAATAACTCAATATGTTTATTGATATTGTTGATTCGATTGTGCAGGGACACTTTCAGGAGGAATACAAATTTGACAAATTTCAGATGCATGAACAGTTGGACGTGGAAGTAGAAGTAGCCGAAACTTGGGAAATTTAATAAGCTGAAATGGAATCACAATCAGTGGTAACAAATTTAGAAGCCAAAATTTTAGTCCCTCATAAGAAGTTGCTACCTTCTGTTTTACAGGCACCCAAATTGGAGTTGCAAATTTTTCCAGAACACTTGAAGTATATATATTTGGGTGATGATGAGACCTTGCCAGTGATCATCTCGAAGGGATTGACCGAAGAACAAGAAGAGCAGTTAGCCACACTCCTTAAAGAGAACAAAACTGCAATTGGTTGGACTCTCGAAGATAGCAAAGGCAAAAGCCCTTCTATTTGCATGCATATAATTCGTTTGGAAAATGATGCCAAACCGGTAAGAGAATTCCAAAGAAAATTGAATCTGGTGATGAAAGAAGTGGTAATGAAAGAAATCCTAAAACTTTTAGAGGAAGGGATAATTTATCCTATCTCTGATAGTAAATGGGTAATTCCAATCCATGTCGTACCAAAGAAACAGGTATCACTGTGATAAGAAATCAAAATGGTGAATTTGTCCCAACGAGGGTTAAAATGGGCGGCGTATCAGACTTTGGAACGACTTGGTGGAAGAACTTATTTTTGTTTTTGTAGAACCCGTAAATCAGTAGACGTATAAGCCATGCATAATTCTAAATTTTTAAATTTAATTAACTTCATTGCATGATTATTTTTTTATGCATTTATTTGAAGTTAATTATTTATTTATTCAGTTCAGTAGTTGATTTTCAGCATTTCAGTTATTTCAGTGAGGCCGGACCGGAGTTGGAGTTTTGAGATAGAATTTAAGATTCGAGAAATATTTCCAGGACTTACTTTAGCTAGCAAGTAATTTAATTTAAGTTAAAAAGAAGGTTTGAGGATCTATTTTAATAACTTGAGGTGAGTAGGAAATTAATTCAATTAAGCTCCATTTATTAAGGGTTTTACTTACTAAATTATTTAAGGGATTAGTAAGGCTTTTAAGGGTTATTAATTATCAACTAGATAACAATATTTCCCCTTTTATTTTATTGCATTTTCGGCCACCATAGTTGATAGGCAATCCATGTCATTGCCAACTCACCTTTGACCTCTTCTTGATGCTTAATTAGTAGGATAATTCTAGGATTTCTTTTAGTCCACCTTAATTAATTAATGGTTGAGCTTATCCTAGTCTACCTTAGCAAGCTAATAATCGGCCCTCACAATTCTAGAAGCACCCAACAATTAGTTGATACCAACAACAATTCAAATTTGAAAAGAAAGGAGACTTGGTCTTGATTTTGTCCCATATATTTTTGCACCCTCTCCCTCACTCCCCTAACCATTTCCCCCTCTCCCTTAGTCTCGAAATCAGTAGCCTTCCAGAGAGAAAAATCGTGAGAAGCATAGCAAGAAATAGGAAAGGAAATCGAGTGCAAGAAAGGTAGAGAAGAAGCGTTCCACTCCTCCGCGCCGCATCGTTCTTCTTTTCGTTTTCTTTCAAACGAAAAATCCAAGGCATGTCTATTACCTTTTTCTAAACCTCAATCAAGTCCTATTATCAAATATTTTTCATTCCATGATCATCACTGCTATGTTAAAACCGAAATCATCAAAGAAATTTTCAGAAAAATAGCATGCAGATTTGTTCGGTTTCTTGATGCTTCACGGGTTGGCTAGTTTTTGTTGTGCAGGTATTGGATCGACTTCCAGGCTCCCCAAGCTGATCCTAGGCATGTACTAGGACATGTTAGGAACACATTTGCTCAGTGGTTTGAGCCCCATGTCAGCCGAGACCAAGGAAAAATGACAGCAACACATTTCTGTCCAAGTGTGTTCGAAAAAAATTTCAGTATGCTGTCATGTAGGGATTGAATCTGATCTTGGCTGCCCTAAAGGCCTATCGCCATGGTTAGATCACTCCCCTATCATGTCTAAGACGTGACTAAGTCGCCCTTTTGGTGGCTTGGTCCATGGCTCCTCGGTTTTTAAGCAAAACAACACAACAATCCCTCCCCTCTCGGCCCCTTCGGTTTTGACAGCAACTGGTGTATTCGGTTTTGGTGGTTGGTATGAATCTTGGTTGGCCTATGGCCCTTAGCCACGGTTCATACCATACCCCAAGATGTCTAGATCGTGACATGGTCAATTAAATGGCCACTGGAACGACAAGGGACATCAAACAAAGTAGTGCATCCCATGCGCGCAGAATTGTGTCTCGGTTGGAATTTCGGGATGGTTTCTGGGATGGTTCAAATTGTGGCTGGCCAAAAGCCCTTAGCCATGGTTAGAATCATTCCTTAGGACGTTGGTAAGGATCTCTGGTCGGTGGTTCACGCCCCAATGGCCGGTAGTCTCGAAAACGACGCAAGAAATGGAAGACACAGCTGCTGTAAATTTTGACAGCAAGCGTGTCGCGGTTCAGAGGCGCGTTCCAGGTTCTCGGTTGGCTTTTAGCCCATGGCCTTGGACTGGACAGTGCCTCATTGAGTTAGGAAGGTCATGTTTTTGACTGTTCGTCATTCGGATCATTTTTGAGGTCGTACGAGAATTTACGGTGCGATGTGCCAAATTGACTCTCGAAAGAGCGTTTCACGTTTTGGCCTCCGTTGCACATGAATTCGACCCTCATCATTTTAGGAGCATAATTTCAGTATGTTTAGTGTATTTTAATCATGACGTGATGACGGTTCAGAGTTGGTTCGGGTTGGTTCGGAGTCATGATTAAAATACGGAGTCGTTAAGCGCAATTGTCAAAATTTTCAAACTTTAGTGCATCATTCATCCAAGTAAAATCTATTGCATATTTTATGGCATATTTAGGTCGCAGCGAGCCTGGGGACGATCCATTCTAGTTGGTAAAAAATTTCAGGATATTTTCATTATCGTCAGTTAATTATTTTACGTGCATGAAAACAGAAAATGATTATTTTTGAGATTTATGCGATATGGCTTGTGGTGCATTCACTATGTGGGAGTATTATTTATACGGTCGCCAGTGACCGCTCAGTTCAGGTTGGTACCACCCGGTCGCCAGTGACCGATCAGTTCAGGATGGTACCATCGGGTCTTCAGTGACCGCCAGCTCAGTTCCAGGCTCCCCGGTAGTCAGTTACCGATCAGTTCAGCTTAGTGCAGTGGCCACAGGCGTAAAACATAATCTCATCAGAAAAATTTTACCAGTTATTTCAGTACAGGCTCCAAGGAGCAAATTTTTTTTTACTGTGATTATCAGTTCAGTTATGCACGTATTATAATTGCTCAGATCAGTTGATTTTCAGCATGAGTACAGATTATTTTCAGCATGCCTCATGACATGATATTTTTATCCCATGCATATTTTACTTCAGATTTTACTCGTTACCTGCGATATATGCATGCTGAGTCTTTAGGCTCACTAGACTTGATTGTTGTAGGTACTGATGAGGCTAGGGCCGAGGGCGGGGACCAGTGATCCAGCTTGGGTCGGCAGTAGTGGCACCCGAGGACCTCAGTCCAGCATTTGTTATTTTATTCCGCAAACAATTTTATCAGTCGTTGGATTTTTTTTAAATTGTCATTTTTGGCAAACTTTATTTTCTTCCCTGCTATATTTTAAACATTGAACTCGATTCATCAGTTGATTTTATGAATGAGGCCATTTAAGTTCTTTTGAAAAGAAAATTTTTAATTTTCCGCAAATTTTAAAGCAAGAAGTTCAGGGGCCGTTACAGTTTTCTTGATGTATTTTCAGGCTATTATCATATAGTCATTGCTCAAGAGGATCAGGAGAAGACAACTTTTACATGTCCTTTCGGAACGTTTGCATACAGAAGAATGGCTTTTGGAATTTTATTGCTCCAGGTACGTTTCAAAGGTGCATGCTTAGTATCTTTTCTGAATATATTGAGAAATTCATTGAAGTATTTATGGATGATTTCACTGTCTATGGGGATTCGTTTGACAACTGTTTGAACCATGTGTCCAAGATTTTGAAAAGGTGCATGGAAACCAATTTGGTTTTGAATTATGAAAAATGCCATTTCATGGTGACTGAAGGAATTGTGTTGGGACATGTTGTCTCCTCTAGGGGAATCAAAGTTGATAAAGCCAAGGTTGAAATAATCACAGACTTACCATTCCCTACTAACGTTAAGGAAGTTCGAGGTTTTCTTGTACATGCAGGTTTTATCGCAGGTTTATTAAGAATTTCTCTAAGATTGCTCTGCCAATGTCCAAGTTACTCCAAAAGGACACACCTTTCAACTTTGGGGAAGATTGGAAGGAGGCTTTTGACAAACTAAAGAACATGTTTACCATAGCGTCCATAATTCAGCCACCTGACTGGAATTTTCCTTTTGAAATCATGTGCGATGCAAGAAATTATGTGGTGGGAGCTGTTCTAGGCCAGCAAATTGACAAGAGGAGTCATGTCATATATTATTCTTTAAAAACATTGGATCATGCACAGTGCAACTATACCACTACGGAAAAAGAGCTCTTAGCTATTTTTTTGCAGTAGATAAATTCCGATCATATTTGCTTGGCTCTAAAGTAGTTGTGTTTTCTGATCATGTAGCATTGAAATATCTACTGGCCAAAAAGGAGTCAAAACTTAGGTTGATAAGATGAATACTCTTATTTCAAGAGTTTGACATCAAAATCAAGGATAAAAAAAGAACTGAAAAACCAGTCGCTGATCATCTGAGCAGACTGACGAAAGAATAAGATGTTTTGCCTATTTCTAAAGTTTTTCCAGATGAGCAATTGTTTGAAATGAAAGGTAAGAATCCTTGGTATGCAGACATTGTTAATTATTTGGTCACCGGAGTTTTACCTAACACTCTTAGTAAATCCCGCAAAGTAAAGATTCGTTGTCAAGCAAAACATTATGCGTGGGATGAACCTAATTTATGGAAGTTTTGTGACGATCAAGTGATAGGAGATGTGCGCCTGAAAATGAACATAAATCAATTTTGGGTTTTTGTCATAATTACCCATGTGGTGGTCTGGTCCAAAACAAACGGCTAGAAAAAATTTTGATAGCGGGATATATTGGGAAACATTGTTTAAAGATGCCTATATGTTCTGTAAAAGCTGTGAGCGATGCCAAAGAACAAGTTCATTGTCCCATAGAAATGAAATGCCCCAGAACTCAATTCTTGTATGCGATGTTTTCAATATTTGGGGTATGGACTTCATGGGAGCGTTCCCTTCATCGAAATGCTATCTCTACATACTGCTGGCTATTGATTATGTTTCTAAGTGTGTGGAAGCAAAACCCAATAGGACTAATGATTCTTAAGTGGTCACAGGTTTTATCAAGTCTAATATTTTCAGCAGGTTTCGAATCCCAAGGGCACTAATAAGTGATCAAGGAACCCATTTTTGCAATCGAACAATTGAATCGTTGTTGAAGAAATATGGGGTGCATCATATAGTTGCCACTACCTATCATTCACAAACGAATGACAAGGACGAAGTTTAAAATCGGGAGATCAAGTCTATCCTAGCAAAAACCGTCAATCCAGGAAGAAAAGATTGGAGCCTTTGTCTAGATGATCTACTTTGGGCTTATCGGACGACATACAAAACTCCAATATGGATATCCCCTTACAGGCCAGTTTTTGGAAAAACGTGTCATTTACTTGTGGAAATTGAACATAAAGATTATTGCGCGGTCAAACACTGTAATATGGAATTGGAAGAAGCAGGCAAGTCGAGAAAGTTGTAACTGCAAGAGTTGGAGGAAATAAGATTGGAAGAATATGAGAATTCAAGAATTCACAAAGAGAAAACAAAGTTGTTTCAAGATAGTTTGATTTTGAGAAAAAAATTTATTGTCGTCCAAAGAGTACTGTTGTACAATTCTCGGCTAAAGCTCATGCCAGGTAAGCTTCGTTCTCAATGGATTGGACCATTTGTTGTTACTCATGAGTTCCCTTATGGTGCAGTGGGAAATCAAGAATTTGGATACTGATAAAATTTTCAAAGTGAATGGACGCCTTACCTAAATATCTTTTCTGATATCAAACAATACAAAAGGGTTGCAAATACAAAGTGAATAAATAAAATTGAACAATTTACAATAGTGCTTACACTTTCCTCACCCTATTTTCGTTTCTCCTTCTCAATTTCTCGCAGGCTTCTTCTTCTTCTCCATCGACCTCCATCTCTCGGCTCTCCACAGCAGTGCACGGCGCACAGATCTCATCTTCACACCAGCCACCTTCGCACGACCATCTTCCCGCTAGTCCACCAGTCTGTAGCGTAGACCACCAACCACACCGCTCGTGCAAGGCCTCCACGCCACTCTAGGTGATTTCTTTCGTACCCCTCTCATATTTTGATTATCGGTGTTTATACGGTGTTTGGTTGAATTATTCGTTTCACTATCAATTGGATATCACTGTGTGTGCCTATTATTACTGGCTGAATTTGTGCTTGTGACCCGTGTCTGTTGTTTGTTGTGGGAGAATCGTGTGGCGTAGTAGAATTTGTAGATACAATGCGTCGGGGTGGTTCTCATGCATCACCTACGTCGGGGTCGGCTCACAATCCTACAATCACACCTTCACCATGGCATAAAAGGGCTAGAATGGGAAAAGGGATGAATGTCTTATAACCACCCGCCGATTCAGATTTGAATGGACATTTTACCTTCACTAGAAAAATGGAAAAGGATAGGTATAAGACTCTATGCCAAAAACAAATCATCCCCTGCAAATATATTCATCACCCGACCTTGGAGGCTTTAAATATTAGAACATATGTGTTTGAGTTAATCAACAATATTGGGTGGGATCCTTCCTTTTCCATCACTTTCCCTGCCTATATTGAACTTGTGCTGAGTTTTATGCTACGTTTTAATTCATAAAACCTGACAATCTCTCCAGCCCAGGGGTAGTCTGATTCAGTTAATGGGTAACACTTTCAAATTCTTGATCACTGAACTTAATCTTGCTTTTGGGTTATCACCGAGGACTTTTCAAACACTGACGATTATTTGACTAGTGCATGTGATTTTCATGATCAATTTATTCCCATTGCCTTCTATCGCGCTTGTTCTACACAAAAAAACTACGACCCAAGTAAATCCAAAGCTTATTATCTACATAATCCAGCATTGAAATATATTCGTAGGTTCTTTGCTTTCACTTTTTTGGTTCGTAATTTTTCTGTGGGTGTGTTGATGAAAGCTGATTTTTTTTCTTGCGGCGTTTGAAAAATTGAATTAAAGTAAACCTTGGCTACTGGTTGGTTTCCCAATTTGCTAGTGTGGTAGCTCATAAGCGTCATCTGATTCTTGGTTCTCTGATCACTGCATTTGCTGTTAACTTGAATTTGATTGATCTCAATAATAATGATCTTCATGTCGCTTGTTCTATGTAGCCTTTGGATTTGCGTTGTTTAGAAAATATGGGACTAATAGAACAATGCCATGGAGTTTTCTCTTTTTGTCCACCAGGTACTGAAGGGGGACTTTCCAGTCATACCCAGTATGAATTTGATGACTCGCCTGAGCCTTTGGATTCACGTGAGCCTCCACCCACTTCGTCCACACCTTCTCGCCAACGTTTTGACGTGGAAATTGATGAGATCACACAGCACTTGAACTGTATGGAACAAAATCAGTTGGAGTTCTACAAACACATGGGATTCGATCCATCATTTCCCCCGCCACAGCAATAGGAAGCTTTTCTCTATGATACCCAACAAAATTTCAGGGGAGTTCTCTGACTTCCTTTGCTTTTTACTGTTTGCATTGTGCATCAACTTTTGGTGTCATTGAGGACATTGCCACATATAGGTGAGTGTGTGTGTGTCTGTGGGGGGGGGGGGGGGGGGAGGGTTATATAGCTTTATTTCTAGTCTCAATTTATTTTTACTGATAAGTGGAAAAAAAAGGAGAGAAAGTACGGTAGAGTGAAGTTGTTTGATCCATAAATCATATTTTTATTCGTTCTCTCTCTCATTTGAATCTTCAATGCCTCTGATGCGAGTGTATGAAAAAACCTTGTGTTTTCTTTGTATGCAACTTATTTTGCATTCTTACTGCTACATTTATGGGTAGATGCTCTGGATGATGTGTTGAAATGATAAATGTATGGGGTCTAGTACACATACCATTTTCTTTGGTGAGCTTTGAGCCTATGAGCAAACATTATATCATGCTCTATTTTTTTGATTGTGTGTTGGTCATGCATTGTTGATATTTCTAGAACTTGCATTGTTATACATGTCTTTGTTGACACATTGTGATTGATTAGAGGCATAAACAAAGTAAAGGGCATTAAGTTTAAACCGTTTTCTTTCGCATCATCAGTGCCATTCTTTTGAGCCTACCCTGATTCATTTACCCATAGTGAGCCAAGTTTGAGCCTGAGCCTATTCGTTGCAAAATAACCACGTTACAAGCCATGATAAATCCTTTTTGTTTGTTATTCCTCTACTTGAACCTTGAATTGGAGAATCAAGCATGGTTTAGGTGTGGGAGATTTGATAGGCTCATAATAGTTTGCATTTTTATTGTCATATCTCTCATTGTTACACTTCCAATGTGTTAATTGACACATTTTTGTGTGATTTTATTGCAAGGGGAAATTTTCTGCTCTTGGGATAAATTTGGGATAAAAAGGGTGATTTTATATCACAATAAAAGTTGCTGATGCGATCTCAGTGGAAGATATGAAGCAGAAAAATTCAGAAGTAGTTTTTGGACAAGGCGTGATTGCGTCTTATGATTACTCTTTGGCTGCCTAGTGAGAATTAAGAATTTTCATATCAAGGAATAAATACAAGATATAATTTTTTTTCTTGATATGAAAATTATTAATTCTCACTAGGCAGCTGAAGAGTAGTCATAATGCGTGATCACGCATTGTCCAAAAACCACTTTTGAATTTTTCTGCTTCATATCTTCCACTAAGATCGTATAAGCAACTTTAATTGTGATATAAAATCACCATTTTTGCCAGATTTATCCCAAGAGCAGAAAACTTCATCCTACAATAAAATCACACAAAAATGTGTAAATTAAGCACGTTGGAAGTAGTAACAATGAGAAAATGCAAACTATTATGAGCCTATCAGACGTTAGCACAACACATAAACTTATACCCCAAAATACTAATCTTAACCACATGCATAGTTGGAAATCTCTTTCCAAAGACTCCAAAATACGAAAAAACTTACTATTATTCATAAGTAAAATTCGAAGCATGAATGGCAAAAATAATATGGTGTTGAATTAATTAGGTTACCAGTCAGTAAAGTCGTGTCTGGGTTCGCCTCCTCAGCATGCATGGCGAACACTCTCCCTTAGGTCGGCTGCCTCCACTGCGGGCAGTCCTTCAGCAGGTGATCACTGGCTCCACACTTGAAGCATTTGCCCGAACCCCATAAACACTGTCCCATATGATGACGGTTGCATTTCGGGCACGCTGGATACTCACCAGGCTTCTGAGGAGCCTTATTTTACGGAATAGGACCCTTGCATTTCGTTGATCCCTGAAATGGCCTCTTTCCCTTCTTTCCCTGGAAAGGTCTCTTAAACTGCTATTGCTGTGAGTGATGCTACTGGGGTGCCTGATAGGGCCTCTTGACCTGCCTGTCATTCTAAATATCCCTCTAGTCCTGCTCTGCCGCCAAGGCTCTCAACACGAGAATAGCATAAGTGGTAGGACCAGCAACTATAACATCACGGCGCAAGATCGGCCGTAATCCATCAATGAAATGCCTCATTTTTTCGTGGGCATCATTCTCAATTAGGGGCACAAAGTGACACCCACTCTCAAACTTCTTTACAAACTCTGCTACACCGTTGTCTCCCTGTCGCAAAGTCATGAACTCCCTGGTCAGGCGGGAGCGTACTTCCTCAACAAAGTACTTGGAATACAATACCTCATTAAAACCAGTACCAAGTCAGGGTCTGCAAATTTACTGACACAGACAGGCTCTCCCATCACATTCTAGCATTCCCTGTCAACAGAAAAGTGCACATCTGACTCTGTCTGCATCCCGCAGCTCCATAAAAGTGAATATCACCTCAATGGACTTAATTCATCCAGCTATCATTGGGTCAGTACTCCCCGAGAACTCCTTTGGATCTATCCTCTTGAGTTTCTCATACACCTCCTCTGGCCCGGGCCTCGCTCCCGTATCTACTCCAGCATTGTTCCCCACAAACTGTGTGAAGAACTGTGTTATCCATGCAAGCATCTGTGCCTGCATATCTGGCGGTGAACAAGGAGGAGTGGCCCTCTCCCCATCCCGAGCCTCTCTATCCTCTTCACCTGCTACACGTGCGATCATATGTCTAGGAGGCATACTGTTCCAAAATTTACCCAACACATAAACCAACGTGCAAGAACATAATATCCATATCATAAGATGAACGTAAATCGAACTTAAACATGTACAAGTTGAATCGTGACCTTGATGCTTACTACATGTAAGAATTTTAAAACTTTAACACTTACAGAGTTGAGGCGTGATTTCGTGAGCTTCTTGCAACGGGCAGTTGGCATAACCCTTTACAAGATCACCGCTCTGATACCAACTGTAATGTACCGCGCTTTAAAACTACGTAAAATTTGCGGAAAATAAATTTTTTTCTTAAATAAGTAATGAACTTTCCAAATGCAATATAAATAAAATTATTGACTAAATATTTGAAAGTTCTTGACTAAATATTTGAAATATAAACGAGTACAAACTATTTACATGCCACAATCAAAACGAGCTTGCAAAAAAGTACTTGTTTAAACAACATGAAGTATTTCATTAAAATCAAAGTAAATGAATTTAACATGCATAAAATTCTTGAAAACGTAAGCGGTCCTCGGGTTAGGCCTCCGCACAGTCCGAGCCAACTCACTGGTCGTCACCTCTCGCCTCCTCGTACTCGTACTCGTCCTACTTGCATCGATCAAGCCTAGTGAGTCTAAAGACTCAACATGTTTAAACTGAGAATAACAAGTAATACACAATAAAACCACATGCATTTTAAGGTAGTACATACATACTTAAACTTTGAACATACTTACATAAACATAGACGTGCCATCATTTCATAAACGTGCTTGCAACATACATACTTAAACATGCATAATCATCATCATTTTGCATAGAGATATGTTTCAAAGAAAGTGACCCATAATATAATGCGCCTGATCAGACTAAACCACAGTAATGGGCTGGCCGGGATCATCACAGCCTTTCGACCGAACTTCCACTCCCACATACATTAGATCTCCTGTCATGCTTTACCGAGTGGATTGGTCCCTGGTCATGCTCTACCGCTTCCCAATCCTGATCAAACCCGATCATGCTTTACCGCGGTGGAGAGGTCCCCATACACGTTCTCCAGGCTTCCAAACCCGTAACATAATGTGGGTCTCGGGTACCGATGTCTAATACTAATAATTATAATTGTAACAAACCAAATGATTGATTAAAATACATAATTTGTGGTTCACAAATATACATAAACATCGTCAAAATAATTTAAATGTCTCAAATGTTTGAAATATAATTTTCAACATGCCAAAATAAACTTGTGAACCAAAGTAATCCCAACATCATAAAATAGCTCCTATGCCCTGAGAATTCCACTCTAACTCGTATCTTCTCGCCTGGAGCTGGACTCTGGCATCCCAAGCCTCGCCTCACCTACCGTCAAGCATATGAAAACAAGATGTAGCCGACGTGCCGGTGAGTATAAACCCAGTATGATACAATCAATAACATATGAGAATAAAAATGACAAATATTTCATATAAAAATCATAAAGATGTAATATAATTCAATGCATGATCAAGCTGTGATCTATCAATAAATCTCAAGATCAAGTGAATCATCTGGTCATAGGGTACCCAAGGGAAGAGAATCCCCCAGCAACATCCGCCGACTCGTTTTCGAGGTGTGGTGCTGTGTTCTACAATCCTAGGACTGTGGTGCGCCTAAAGAGAGTGTTCAGGCCATAGCAGCGACCTTCACACACACTATACCAACTCAACTATAGCTCCATACGTCCAACAAATCAATAAATCAAGGAGACCTCCGCCATATCAAATCTGAATCGATAAGTGGCTCAATATGCAATGTAATGATGCAAATCAATATCATCATCTTGATACCATAAACTCATCTCAAGATAACAATCATCATCAAATCACAAGTAATTCATCGAACCATAGAATTTTCAATTTAAAATAAAATGATACTTTTATCTCGTATGTTACCGACCGTAACATACTTATCGAATATTACCAACAAGAGATCAAAATATATGGTTGAGAAGTCTTGAAACCTCGCAGTCTACTCAATTCGCTTTCAACCAACTTAAAATAAATAATCTTGAGCCAACTCAAGTCAATACTTCAACCGAATCTTCAATACATAAATCAAGAACTCGGATTATTTATCAACAAAGAGCAATTTTTGTACAAAATTCATAATTAATTCTATACTGCTTAAATCGAGATCTATAAATTGGATATGCAAGAAAACTCAATGCTCAACAATTCGTCTTCACAAACCTTTGTCAAATAAAGTCATTTACTCAGTCGTTCATAATCTGAGACATACAACATAATTCCAACGAATTATGCGTCAATACATTTCTGGAAAACTTTAGTATTTTGAGCATAACTTCCTCAATCTCCAATGGAATAAAGCCAATTTGCAATCATTTCGAAGACAAGACAATGTTCTATAACTTTCATTTGAACACTAAATTCCAAATCCCAACCAATAAATCCAAGAAGTCGGATAAACAGAAGGCATGTACACAAATCTGCACTAACTCGGATTTCTAGTCCAGTTTTAGTAAAAATCACATATCTCTCTCATGTCTTCATGTAATTGAGTGATTCAAGAACCAAATCGAAGCTAACTCGATTATCTACAAGGTTGATGAAAACAATAACATCAAAATCCAAATAGAACCGTCCCATATACCCGAACTACAGTAGGCATAAAAATTGATCTTGTACAGAAACAAGAAACCATGCTCATATCCATTTTAAATTCAAACCAACATAACAACATCTGCAACATCTCAATATCTTAAATATCAACTTACATACCAATTCTAAATTTCAACCCATTTCCAAACTTGAATAAAAATGGGAAATAATTACATCCTTGTGAAACCCGTGATGAGAGGATCACAAATACCTTCATTTCATAATTTTCTTGAGCATATCTCTCATAAAATTAGAAAAAAGTTTGAAAATGGAGAGGAAATGGATGAGGGTTTGCATGGAGGAGGAGGGAAATGATTGGTGGAGGTTAAAGTGGACTTAGATATTGATTTTTCACGTCTGTAGCGCCGCAACGCCACTTTTCAGTGCCTCAGCGCCAAATTTGCGCAAAACTAGTGCCTAGGCGCTACTATTTTAGTGCCGCAGCGCTTGAATAGTAACCGATGAACATTTACTTTTTTTCAATTTTTTTAAAATTCTTGCATTAAAATTCCTCCCCTCTAAAAATAAATTTCGTCCTCGAAATAAAATCATCAATTTCAAGTCTACGATGTAATGATCAATACTGAATGTAAGACCGAGAATAGAAGCATACTTCATTTGAATAACTATGGATATTTATGTTTCATTTTTCTTCTAATTCCCAAGTTGCCTCCTCTACACCATGTCTGTTCCAATGTACATTAATTAACGATATCAATTTATTTCTGAGTTGCTTATCTTTTTTCTGTCTAGAATCTGAATCGGTCTCTCAATATAGCTCAAAGTCTGATATAACTCAACCTCATCAGGTGGAATTACATGAGAAGGATCCGGATGATATTTCCTCAACATGGACACAAGAAAAACATTATGAACACCTGATAAAGTAGGAAGAAGAGCTAATCTATAAGCCAAATCACCAACACGTTCCAAAATCTCATACAGACCTATGAATCTCGGTGATAATTTACCCTTCTTTCCAAATCTAACTGTACCACAGAAAGGAGATAATTTCAGAAAAACTATGTCACCTTTCTCAAAAATCAACAGTTGTCTCCTGATGTTCGCATACTTAGCCTGCCTATCTTGAGCAGCTTGCATACGACTATGAATCAATTTCACCTTCTCTGTCATATCTCTTATCATATCAGGTCCTACAATTGGCGCTTCAGATAAATCATCCCAATACAGAGGAGATTGATACTTCCTGCCATATAGTGCTTCAAATGGCGACATTCCAATGCTCACTTGATAACTGTTGTTATAAGAAAACTCTACAAGTGGTAACGAATACTGCCAACCAATACCAAAATCCATCACAACACCTCTCAGCATATCCTCTAATGTCTGAATAGTACGTTTCGACTGTCCGTCTGTCTGAGGATGATATGCTGTACTCAAATGGAAACAAGTACCAACGGTATCTTGTAAACTCTGCCAAAAATGAGAAGAAAATCTGGAATCACGATCTGATACAATGGACTTATTCACACCATGCAATCTCAAAACTTCTCTGATGTACAATTTGGCCATCTGATCATGCCTATATGTCATTTGATAAGGAATGAAACATGAAGACTTGGTTAATCTATCAACGATAACCCAAATTGAATCACAACCACTCGACGACCTCGGCAATTCCGTGACAAATTCCATGGTGATATGGTCCCACTTCCATTATGAAACCTTAAGGCTATGCAAAAGACCTCCTGGTCGCTTCCTTTCTGCTTTCATTTGTTGACAATTCAAACAATGAGATACAAATTTTGCTATGTCAGATTTCGTTCTTTTCCACCAAAATTGTTTCTTCAAATCATTGTACATCTTTATACTTCCAGGGTGTACACTGAATTTACTGCAATGAGCATCACGCAAAATCTGTATCCTCAACTCCGAAATATTAGGAACTACGATACGATCAATCACAAACAAAATACCCTCATTATTGACCTGAAATTCTGATCGATGTCCTGATCTGACGAGTTCAACTGACTTCTGAATGCTTTGCTCTAACCTTTGGGCCTCTCTAATTTTGACAAACAACTCTGGCTCTGCCTGAATCATAAATACTCTTACATGTTGAGTCTACCACAAAATTCAAAACAGAAAGACAACATTCTTCTACTAGATCAAATACACTGCTAGTGATCAAGGACATATTGCATACTTTTCTGCTCAAAGCATCGGCTGCTGCATTAGACTTGCATGTATAATATTTTATTTCACAATCATAGTCTTTCAACAACTCTAACCAATGCCTTTGTATCATGTTCAGCTCCGCTTGTGAAAAGAGATATTTCAAACTCTTATGATCAGTGAATATCACAAATGTCTCCCCATACAAGTAGTGGCACCAAATCTTTAGGGCAAAAACCACTGCTACTAGTTCCAAGTCATGCATTAGGTATCTAGACTCATGTGGCTTCAACTATCGTGAAGCATAGGCAACTACACAACCATGATTCATTAATACACAACCCAGTCCTTGATGTAAAGCATTAGTGTGCACTGTAAATCCTCCAACACCTGATGGGATAGTCAGAACTGGTGCACTAGTCAATCTCTGCTTAAGTTCAACAAAACTAGCTTCACATGCCTGTGACCAAATAAATGGTGCATTCTTTTGTGTCATCTGGGTAATTGGCCTCGCAATATGTGAAAATCCTTCAATAAATCTGCGATAATAGCCTGCCAAACCCATAGAACTACACACTTCAGGAACTGATGTCGGTCTAGACCAATTGATGACTGCCTTAACTTTACTCGGATCAACTGATATACCAGCACTTGAAATCACATGTCCAAGAAAAACCACTCTATCCAACCAAAACTCGCATTTGGATAATTTAGCATACAACTTTTTAGTTCTCAAAATTTTCGAAACAACTCTCAAGTATCGGCATGCTCAAATTCAGGTTTTGAATAAATAAGAATATCATCAATGAATATCACAACAAATTGATCGATATAATTTTGAAAAACACGGTTCATCAAATCCATAAATATGCAGGTGCATTGGTCAACCCAAAAAGTATAACCAAAAATTCAAAATGCCCATACCTGGTACGAAAGTAGTCTTAGGCACATCTGCCTCTCTAACTCTTAACTGATGATATCCTTATCTTAAATCAATATTAGAATATACTGAAGAACCCTGCAAATGGTCAAAGAGATCATCAATCCTTGGCAAATGATACTTATTCTTTAATGTGGCTTTATTCAACTGTCTATAATCGACACAAAGTCTCATAGACCCATCTTTCTTCTTAACGAATAAAACCGGAGCACCCCAAGTGAAACACTTGGTCTTATATATCCTTTAGCCAATAAATCCTCAAGTTTTAACTGAGCCATCATATAAGAAGCTTTAAAAATAGGCTGTGTACCTGGCATCAACTCAATGTTGAACTCAATCTCTCGGACTAGAGGAAATCCTGGAATTTCATCTGGAAATACATCTAAATATTCACTAACAATTGGAATATCTGCCAATGTAGGTACTGACCTTGAAATATCAATTGCATAAACCAAGAAACATTCTGCTCTTTTCTGCAACAAACGAGTCATGGACAAAACAGATATCAAAGGAATCTTTGCTCGAGAACCCTTATCATTGAACGTCCAATGATATGTCATATCAAGCCTAAACTTAACAACCTTCTGAAAACAATCTACAGTAGCCCTGTATCTTGTCAATATGTCAATGCCAACTATGCAGTCAAAATCAGACATCTCCAATACTATACAATCAAGTTCAATGACATTATCCTCATAACAAAATTCACAACCTCTTATCATTTCAGCTGACCTCATCACTTTGCCCAGTGGAGTAGAAATAGATAATGTACACGATAATGGTATAGAATGCAATGAATGCAATGTGACAAAGTGCTCAGCTATGAAAGTGTGTAATGCACCAGTATCCATCAAAACATAAGCATGATAAATTGAGAGAAGACGATTATTTGCAATGACATTATCTGGAGCATTATGTGCCTCATCCTCAGTGAGTGCAAAAACTCGGGCCTGGTGTTTAGGTGGCTGTCCTACCCTGTGGCTACCACTCTGTTTGTTCAAATCTGACCGGGTTGACTGTTGATAGGAATGAAATGTATGGGTCTGGCGGTTCTGGTGAAGAGTCTGTCTCGATGCTCCCCCACTTTGAGATATATCAATGCCACAGTTAGGATACACTCGAGCATAGTGTCCCACCTCGTTACACAAGTGGCAAGCTCCTGAGACTCCTCTACACTGATCAGTATAATGTCTACCACCACACTGACCACAAGTAGGGCCTGAATAACCAGCGTTCTGAACTGAACATGACTGTCTCGTTCCACTAGAACTCGAAAAATTACTGCCATGTCTCTTGAATTGCTTTCCTCTATCCCTAAATTGTTCTCTTTTGTTGTCACTGTTACCGCCGCTATTACCCTGTCTAAACTACTGTCGAAACTGTGGCTGTTGGGATCATTGCATAAACTAAGAACCTCTCTATCTAATGATTCTGGTTTCAGCTCCCTTGGCTCGATCAAGAGTCTCATCCAAAGTATTAGGCCTTCCACTATTTACCAAGGTAAAGATATCAGGGTTAAGACCATTTATGAAGTGATCGGCCTTAGCTTCTTCATCAGATGCTACATGAGGAGCAAATCTCAGTAAATTCGAGAACTTAGAAACATAGTCCTCAACACTCAGATTTCCCTGCTTTAAATTTGCAAACTCGGCTCCCTTGTCTTTCCTGTAAGAGGTAGGAAAGAAACGCTGATAAAATTCAGATTTAAAAATATCCCAGGTAACAATCGTACCTCGACCCTCTAAAGCTTTCTTAGTCATAAGCCACCAACTCTTAGCAACATCAAATAACTGATGAACAACTAATTTGATTCTACGATTATCTGGATACTCAATAGAGATTCAAATAATCGATCCATATTCTCCGACCAGTTCTCACACTCTAACGCATTCTCTGTACCCTTCAACATCGGTGGGTGCAAAGACTGAAATCTGACTAACAGTATCTCCATCGGAGTTGAGTTATATCCATCTGAGTATGAGTAGCACTGCCCTGATCTTGTGCCACTGGTATGTTCTGTCTAGGTCTACCATGACCTCTACCTCGAGTAGTCATGTCTGATATAAAATAGATCAAACACAGATAAAATCAAAATATCACAATCATCTCAATCTTGTATGAATCATCTCTGACTTACGAAACTCAATAATCTCAAAAATCTCGAATAAAGCTCAACAATATAATATCTCAATTATAATCATGTATTTCAAATTATGGCACAATGAAAATGCTAGCAAAAATATCACATGATCAAGCAATTCGAACTGACTCAATCTACCCTCTTCCCAAATCTTACGCTATAATACCACCTAATGTGGGGCTCCGGGTCCGATATCTAATACTAATAATTATAATTGTAACAAACCAAATGATTGACTAAAATACATAATTTGTGGTTCACAAATATACATAAACATCGTCAAAATAATTTAAATGTCTCAAATGTTTGAAATATAATTTTCAACATGCCAAAATAAACTTGTGAACCAAAGTAATCCCAACATCATAAAATAGCTCCTAAGCCCTGAGAATCCCACTCTAACTCGTATCTTCTCGCCTGGAGCTGGACTCTGGCATCCCAAGCCTCGCCTCACCTACCGTCAAGCATATGAAAACAAGAGGTAGCCGACGTGCCGGTGAGTATAAACCCAGTATGATACAATCAATAACATATGAGAATTTAAATTACAAATATTTCATATGAAATTCATAAAAATGAAATATAATGCAATTCATGATCAGAAGCTGTGCGCTATCAATAAATCTCAAGATCAAGTGAATCATCTAGGTCATAGGGTACCCAAGGGAAGAGAACCCCCCAGCAACATCCACCGACTCATCCGCTCGAGGTGGGGTGCTGTGTTCTACAATCCCAGGACTATGGTGCGCCTATAGAGAGTGTTCAGACCATATCAGCGACATTCGCATACACAATGCCAACTCAACTATAGCCCCATACATCCAACAAATCAATAAATCAAGGCGACCTCCGCCATATCAAATCTGAATCGATAAGTGACTCAATATGCAATGTAATGATGCAAATCAATATCATCATCTCGATATCATAAACTCACCTCAAGATAACAATCATCATCAAATCACAAGTAATTCATCAAAAGATAGAATTTTCAATTTAAAATAAAATGATACTTTTACCTCGTATGTTACCAATCGTAACATAACTTTCGAATATGACCAACAAGAGATCAAAATATATGGTTGAGAAGTCTTGAAACCTCGCAGTCTACCTGATTTGCTAACAACAAACTTAAAGTAAATATTCTTTAGCCAACCCAAGTCAATACTTCAACCGAATCTTCAATACGTAAATCAAGAACTCGGATTATTTATCAACACAGAGCAATTTTGTACAAAATTCATAATTAATTCTATACTGCTTCAAATTAAGATCTGTAAATTGGAATGCAAGAAAACTCAATGCCCAACAATTCTTTTTCACAAATCGTTGTCAAATAAAGTCATTTACTCAGTCGTTAATAATCTGAAACATACAACATAATTCAAACAAATTCTGCGTCAATACATTTCTGGCACACTTTAGTAGTTTAAGCATAACTTCCTCAATATACAATGGAATCAAGCCAATTTGGTATCATTTTAAAGACAAGACGATGCTATATAATTTTCATTTGAACACCAAATTCCAAATCCCAGCAAATAAATCCCAGAACTCGGATAAACAGAAAGCATATACACAAATCTGCACTAACTCGGATTTCCAGACCAGTTTTAGTAAAAATCACATATCTCTCTCCTTTCCTCATGGAATTGACTGATTCAGAACCAAATCGAAGCTAACTCGATTATCTACAAGTTTGATGAAGACAATAACATTAAAATCCAAATAGAACCGTCCCATATACCCGAAATACAGTAGGCATAAAAACTGATCTTGCACAGAAACAAGAAACCATGCTCATATCCATTTTAAATTCAAACCAACACAACCACATCTCCAACATCTCAATATCTTAAATATCAACTTGCATATCAATTTTAAATTTCAACCCATTTCCAAACTTGAATAAAAATGGTAAATACTTACATCCTCGTGAAGCTCGTAATGAGAGGAACACAAATCTACCTTCATTTCATAATTTTCTTGAGAATATCTCCCATAAAATTAGAAAGAAAATTGAAAATAGAGAGGAAATGGATGAGGGTTTGCGTGGAGGAGGAGGGAAATGATTGGTGGAGGTGAAAGTGGAATTAGATATTTATTTTTCACGTCTGTAGCGCTGCAGCGCCACTTTTCAGCGCCTCAGCGCCAAATTTTCACAAAACTAGCGCCTAGGCGCTACTATTCTAGCGCCGCAGCGCTTTAATAGTAACCAATGAACAATAACTTTTTTTTTTCAAAATTATTTTTTAAAAAATTCGGGCATTACACATAATTGGTCACGACAATTTGCATACCTCAAAAACATAAAAAAAAATTTTCTTTTTTTTTTCCACGTAGAACATACTTACATAGCGTTTAGGGCTTTGTTGGATCTCTCTTGGGCTACTGCAGCACATACTAACACATTATTCATGCAATTTAAATTCCATATCTTAACCGTATCCATCGTACTCACTACCAAAGTAGTTAATTAACTTATGACTTTCTAGACCACTCGGGACTTGACCATGTTTAATCATCATACTAAACCGTTACATTGAACCCTGAAACAATCCTGATATGGAGTATGAACATTTCCCAAGTAATGGAAGTCACGTACCCCATGTCAAGGTCGTAACGACGTATAAATACCCAAACGAAACAATACCACCTGAGCTAGTAGCTCAACAATCCCTGTAAGAGCGCCTAGGTGCCGTGCAATGTGGTGCCTAGGCGCTATGTACCAGCGCCACGGAGTTACAAGCGCCGAAGCGCTAGCGCCACAGGGGTAGCGCTGCGGTGCCAGACTTGCGGGAAAAATTTCCCAAAAACGACTCTTGATCCAAAATCTAAGCCACACCCAACCGACTCGAACCAGCCATGGACTATCCTCGATACCCATCCTAGGACTGCTATGGCATTGACTCAAACCCATCTAAATGCCCCAACCATCACCAAACAATGACACACAACCACAACACGTTTCAATCCCACAAACCTGAAATTCGGCATAATGCATTTCCCTACGAATTCTAAAGTAACCAAACCTCTTTCCGACCCAAAACGAAACATCAAATAGCGTCTGATCACTGTTGGATCCGGGTTTTCTACACGCCCAAACGCAGCGGAAGTTTAAATTTTTTTATTTATTTTGACAATCAAAATATGTTTCGATTTGGGCGCTCGTATGATTTTATCATAATTAAACATACATAGGATGTTTAGTAATATACCTTGTGAATGATTCACTTGGCTCCAACTACATCGGTATTAGCGGACGTAGCTCTTGATGAATCCCTACGAACTTTCTTCGATGAACTCCTTGTTTGATCATCCTATCAAGTCCACGACTAGATCGCTTGATCCTCTTCAAAATTTCACTAGAGAATATGAAGACATTTTGCGTTGGAGATTAAAACGAGAGGCGGCACAAACTAATCTTTCAAAGGAGGTGGCCGATTTTTCAAGCTTTTGGGAAGAGGGATTTTCGAATTTCTCAATTAGTGGTGGCTAGGGTTTTGACTTCTCAACCCTTATTTATATTTACCTCATGGCCTAATTGTAAGGCCCGAGATAATAAAGATGATATTATTTTAATCCGAGGGTATGTAATTGGAAACTTTTGGAGTGTTGAATTATATTCCAAGATGTTTGCAATTATTTAGGATTGAAATGGAATTATTTAGGATTGAATTGAATTAAAAAGATTGAGCGGGGGCCAATTTGCAATTAGTGAAAAGTTGAGGGACTAAAGTGCAAATATGGAAAATTGAGTGGGACACTTGTCTTGGTCACCCCTTGAACGTGTCATTGTGCACTTTAAAAATTCAGAATTGCATGAGGAAAACCGAAAGCTTCCATGGAAATTCTCAAGCTTTTATTTTCTTTAAAATTTCGATTCCGTGTGAACCGTCTATCAGAATTTAAATCCGATTTCGGTTTTGAGCTCCTCTCACCAAGAGCTACACAAGGACGTAAGTTTTGTTATGTTTTGAGATGTTTTTAAAATATGATGTTGCTAGAATCGAATATGATTCGGATATGGTGTTTCTACTACCGTAGACATTGTAGAATTGAAGTCAGATTAAAGAACAGACCATTTCTGTAATTGTTATGATTTTCGAAAGATATTGACTGAGATTTTGATATCAGAACTGTGTATTACTGATTTTGAATATACCGATATTCAGATTATGAGTTCTGGTATTATATCTGGGATGTTCAGACTGACGGGGTTATTCATATTGTACTGTTATACCGTCGAAACATCAGTTGATTTAGATTGATAAGATTCAGATATGATTTCAATTATATTGTGATATCGATGACATGAATTGAATTGTATCTTGTTCAGACATTGATCAGATTATGTACTGAGTTGAGTATTGATCAGAACAGATTGTGAATTGAGTTATTCATTGATACTATGTATTCGATATTGTCTTTTCAGATTGGATATGGACAGATTTGACTTCGAGACTTCGTCTTCGTCAGACCGGGACGACAAAGGTATAATTCTTGTGATATTCGAGAAGACGTAACTCAAATCAGATCTCATTTGAGTTTCCCAATAAAATCACATACTAGATTGATGTTTATGTTTTGATATGATTATGCTTTGTTTATAGAGTTATATGCATTGCATTTCATATAGGAGAGTCTTGACAGACAGTCATACCTCTAGACGTTCGGTGTATCGTTACATAGGAGCAGACACCCTCCGATTGTAGATTATTCGATACGGATATGACCGAAGTCTAGGAATAAGACGTACGTTACCCCGATTGGGAGAGTAGGTAACCGACAGTGACGTCTTATTCACACCGGGATCTCTAGAGTCAGCATGGAGTCGAGTCATGACATGATTTGACTAGAACTGCATGTGTTTATAGATGTGGTTTCATAGATTATGAAACCCATGTTTATTGCTTTCAGTTATGATAGCATGTTTTTATGATTGGATTTGAGTAGCATGTTTAACTGATTTGTGTTGCATGCTTATTTGGAGTTAGTTTCATAGATTATGAAATCTATTGTTTTAGGTTATTCATGATAGAATATTTCATGATTTACTTGATGTATATACATGGTTACCATGCATTATACTGGGATTTATTCTCACCGGAGTATACGGCTGTTGTCTTGTTTTGTATGTGTGCATGACAACAGGTGGGACATGATCGGGGTCAGAAGAGGATGAGGAGAGAAGAAGAGTTAGCGTGGTGATTCCGGACTTACTGTAGATTTGGTTTATTACTTGAACTTAGTAACTGAACCTTAGATTTAGATTGTACAGTATTGTACTTTTATACTGAAATGTATTTTATACTGAGATGTATATTATTTAGATTCCATTACCTTCCGCATTTACATTTTAAAAAGAAAATTTTTTAGACCCTATTTATCTTAATTGATCATTAAATCCCAAAGATGATTAAGAAGAAAGATCAGCGTCCGGGTCCCCATAACAGGTGGTATCAGAGCGATAGATCCTTTAGATTGAGATAGTCAGAGTTGATAGATTCTTTAGACTGAGATAAAAGAGAATGAGCGGGGTAGATTGAATTTTCTTTCCTTGCATGTGATTGCTAGCATGAGAATTATTTCAATGTTGAATTATATTGTGTGTGCTAGCATGATTTATTGCTTTCCCTATTACATGTTGTTTGTTATTTGAGTTGACTACAGCATGTAATTACCAAGACTGAATCAGAGGTATATGATCAGAGGAGGGCTGAGACAGATTATATAGATTGTGTATTGATTATTTGATATTCAGATATACCGCCTCGGAGATTTCCAGAAAGGGGTAGTACTTCAACTGAACAGATAGATGCATCAGAAACTCAGCTAGAAGTAAAGATGAAAGAATTTCAGTTATTACAGCCACCGATTCTGAGTGGTACCGAGACATCCGAAGATTGTCAGAACTGGTTTGATGATATAGAAATACTGTTCGATTTACTTGATTGTACAGATGAACAGAGAGTTAAAATGGTACCTTATCAGTTACGAGAAGCCGCCAGGAGTTGGTGGATTACCAGTAGAAGAATGTGGGAACAGAGAGGTACAGTGATTTCGTGGGAAATATTCAGAACTGAATTTTATCGACGATTTTTCTCAGTCTCGTACCGAGAGGACAAAAAAGCAGAGTTTGAGAATTTGAGCCAAGGTCAATTGAATATTGATGAATATATTGCCAAATTCTCTACTCTACTGCATTTTGCTCCTCAGATAGCTGGAAATGATGAAGCTATAGTAAATCAGTTCATCAGAGGGTTGAATTCGGAGGTAGTTGCATTTATGAATCTGCAGCGACCTTACCATTTTGCTGACATCCTAAGTAGAGCGAAGAGAGCTGAGGCGAGTCTAATTAGACAGCTAGGGAGGTTGTCTGTGAAACAACCCCAGACACAGCAATCCCCTCTCCGATTTGATCGAGGCAGTACGAGTGGAAAGCAAGATTTGCTGAAAGCTCGGAAGAAACCATTCAAGAAACTAGGAAGCGATTCATCTAGCTCCAGCGTTTCTGGTCCAAGCCATACTGGAGTGTATTGCAGGAGTTTTGGAGGGAGACATCCCACCGAGCAATGCCAGGGAGTGACTGGTAGATGTAATATTTGTGGACAGCCGGGACACTTTGCTAAAGTTTGTCCCCAGAAGCGTTCCCGAAGATTGTAGGGAACAGAGTTCAATTGAAAACACAGATCCAGAATTCACAACAGGTACTACTCTTTGTGATTCTATTGCATATGTATTGATATATACTAATGCATTTGTTAAGAATATATTTGACTGAGTTGCATGGAAATATGATGTATCTGTTGGGTTTGTATGTACTGTAGTATTGATGTCCTTGCTTGTTGAGGAAATGTTGATATCAGAGACTTCTGTATATATTGTATACTACAGTAAGATGAGAATGAAATAGAAATAGATTATGATGCACTTGTGTTTCTGATTTGAACGCATTATTGATATGTATATGCGGAACAAGTACAGACATATTGTAGAAGTTTTTCCAGAAATGGTAAGAGTCAGTTCAGAGATGACTGATCAGTGGAGATACCACGATAAGGATTCTAGATTTAGAATTCCTTTGATATCTGTATTGTATATGACTCGATTAATATAGAAAGGAGCATATTGTATCCCTATGTATTCAGTAGATTTACTGAAATCGAGCATAGCATTGGCAGAGTTGTCAATGATAGACGAATTAACTTATATTGCCCAGATAAGATTTTAGAATTGCTTTATATCAGAAAGATAGATTTCAGAATTGAATTCAGATCAGATATTGATTGTTGTTTTAGAATTCAGCCTAGAATAACATTGAATGTACAGAATGATACAGAATGAATTGAAAGATCAGTAAAAGAGTACCGACCAGGAGTTACATCTGATTTAGTGTTGCTCTTTGGCATGTTTCAGTATATTCAGAGATGTTCTGATGATTTTATGCTTGTTATATCTGTGAGATTTTGATATATTTCCAGCATTTGATTGATTGAAGAGAATATCTGAAGATTGTATTGAATATTCTGAGAACTATAATGATTGTATGCAGAAATTATTCAGATAAGAATCCTGCTTGAAACAGATTGTATTCAGAATATGCGTTACCTGAAGTTAGTATACAGATTGACTTTGACACAGTTGCGGTTATGATCAGTGAATGAAAGATATGGAGATCAGAAATTTCAGAAATGTCAGAATTGTCAGAAATGCATTTTGTCTGATTTGGCAGATTATTTTATTTGACTGTTGTGTTATATCTGCTGAGTATTGTTATTGTTCTAAATCAGTATTTGAGACATCTTATATGGTTTTGGGGAGCATATTTTATTTGCAGATGAGATATAACAGTTCATCAAAATGACATGAAGATATTTACCAGAAATCCTTGTTTTATGAGTTCACTGAACTCACTAGATCTATATAGGATATTGATACTTCGTCTCTGATTTGATATTACTATTGTTTTGAATCCGTATATGCTACAGATTATTGTGAACCAGCGAGAGTATATATAGTTTCAACCGAATCAGAGCTGAATTCGAGAGTTACAGTAATTCAGGAATGTGATCAGAATGTTCGGAACTAGATTTTTATAATCAGAGCCGAATAACAGATATGTGATTTTGTGTTTTGTATGAGACTGATTATCTTATGATGTCAGATGTGTCAGAATTGTACAACAAAGCTTGATATCGATAGTCAGAGCCGAATACCAGGTAGGTATATTTTCTTTCATTTATGTTATTAACTGATTTGTTATACCGAATAGTCCAAGTCTGAAATCACAGATAGGGTCAGAAATGTACCGTGGTGGATTCAGTTTTTAGTTTGATGATTGAGAATGTGTTATATTTGAACAGATAATGTTGATATAGATAGATTAGATCAGTTATGACAGAATTTGTACTGAAATGTTGGCAGAAATTTGTACTGATATGTCTAAATCGCTAACAGAAAAGACAGAAAGATAGAAATCAGAAGATTTATTACAGAATTGTATAGTTCTAAATAGAAATGAGAGTACATTTCTATGGCTTTCGTAATGAAATTACCGCCATTTTCTATAGATTGTGATATAATATGATTGTGATTGACAGATTGTTCAATCTATATATTATTAGTTTGTACAAGATGATGTACAAACATGACCAAATGACACAGATCGATGTCAGAGAAGTGTTCAGAGTAATCAGAATGCCACAGCAGAATATATCAGATTGTGATTTTTGATTGATTTTGTACTTGTGACAGAATATATCACGAGCTTTCTTTTAGATTCTTCACAGATTGACAGACTGTCAGAATATTTTATCCAGATATTGGAAGATTTTGGTAGAGTTATAGAGTGCTGGATGTTAGCACTAATTGATATGACTTATTATCACTGCATGACAATAACTATCAGCTTATCAGATGGGTAATGAGATAGTTATAGACAAGACAGTATACGGTGAATACTACAGATTTCTTTTGAAGAAAATTAGAAGGAAGATGAAGATAGTTCAGAATGGACAGACTTAAGAAACCAACGTCGGATGATGACGATTGGTACTTGAAGCTGAAGATGGTATATGTCCTTGATCGGGATAAACTGATTTGATAACAGCAGATAGTACTGATATATGATGAGCTGTAGATTGGTTTATACGAATGTTGTAAAGCTAGTAATGTGAGATTGATTTTGTCAGAAGGACTGGAGAAGTATTATGACATTATACTTAGTAAATTCTTATTCCAGACTGGAATCAGATATTTGAGTTTTGGTTTAAACTCTGTTATGCATTTCTTCTGATATCTCTGAATTGATTGTTTATGAGTTCGAGGACGAACTCAAATCTAAGAGGGGGAGAAATGTAAGGCCCGAGATAATAAAGATGATATTATTTTAATCCAAGGGTATGTAATTGGAAACTTTTGGCGTGTTGAATTATATTCCAAGATGTTTGCAATTATTTAGGATTGAAATGGAATTATTTAGGATTGAATTGAATTAAAAAGATTGAGCGGGGGCCAATTTGCAATTAGTGAAAAGTTGAGGGACTAAAGTGCAAATATGGAAAATTGAGTGGGACACTTGTCTTGGTCACCCCTTGAACGTGTCATTGTGCACTTTAAAAATTCAGAATCGCATGAGGAAAACCGAAAGCTTCCATGGAAATTCTCAAGCTTTTATTTTCTTTAAAACTTCGATTCCGTGTGAACCGTCTATCAGAATTTAAATACGATTTCGGTTTTGAGCTCCTCTCACCAAGAGCTACACAAGGACGTAAGTTTTTTTTACGTTTTGAGATGTTTTGAAAATATGATGTCGCTAGAATCGAATATGATTCGGATATGATGTTTCTACTACCGTAGACATTGTAGAATTGAAGTCAGATTAAAGAACAGACCGTTTCTGTAATTGTTATGATTTTCAAAAGATATTGACTGAGATTTTGATATCAGAACTGTGTATTACTGATTTTTAATATACCGATATTCAGATTATGAGTTCTGGTATTATATCTGGGATGTTCAGACTGACGGGGTTATTCAGATTGTATTGTTATACCGTCGAAACATCAGTTGATTTAGATTGATTAGATTCAGATATGATTTCAATTATATTGTGATATCGATGACATGAATTGAATTGTATCTTGTTCAGACATTGATCAGATTATGTACTGAGTTGAGTATTGATCGGAACAGATTGTGAATTGAGTTATTCATTGATACTATGTATTCGATATTGCCTTTTCAGATTGGATATGGACAGATTTGACTTCGAGACTTCGTCTTCGTCAGACCGGGATGACAAAGGTATAATTCATGTGATATTCGGGAAGACGTAACTCAAATCAGATCTCATTTGAGTTTCCCAATAAAATCACATACTAGATTGATGTTTATGTTTTGATATGATTATGCTTTGTTTATAGAGTTATATGCATTGCATTTCATATAGGAGAGTCTTGACAGACAGTCATACCTCTAGACGTTCGGTGTATCGTTACATAGGAGCAGACACCCTCCGATTGTATATTATTCGATACAGATATGACCGAAGTCTAGGAATAAGACGTACGTTACCCCGATTGGGAGAGTAGGTAACAGACAGTGACGTCTTATTCACACCGGGATCCCTAGGGTCAGCATGGAGTCGAGTCATGACATTATTTGACTAGAACTGCATGTGTTTATAGATGTGGTTTCATAGATTATGAAACCCATGTTTATTGCTTTCAATTATAATAGCGTGTTTTTATGATTTGATTTGAGTAGCATGTTTAACTGATTTGTGTTGCATGCTTATTTGGAGTTAGTTTCATAGATTATGAAATCTATTGTTTTAGGTTATTCATGATAGAATATTTCATGATTTACTTGATGTATATACATGGTTACCATGTTTTATACTGGGATTTATTCTCACCGGAGTATCCGGCTGTTGTCTTGTTTTGTATGTGTGCATGACAACAGGTGGGACATGATCGGGGTCAGAAGAGGATGAGGAGAGAAGAAGAGTTAGCGTGGTGATTCCGGACTTACTGTAGATTTGGTTTATTACTTGAACTTAGTAACTGAACCTTAGACTTAGATTGTACAGTATTGTACTTTTATACTGAAATGTATTTTATACTGAGATGTATATTATTTAGATTCCATTACCTTCCGCATTTACATTTTAAAAAGAAAAATTTTTAGACCCTGTTTATCTTAATTGATAATTAAATCCAAAGATGATTAAGAAGAAAGATCAGCGTCCGGGTCCCCACACTAATACATATAATTAACATTAATGGGCTTTATTAATTAATTGGGCTAGTCCAACTAGTTTAATTAATGTAATCAAAGTCCATTAAACTTTAATTATGGAGTATGTTGGATTTGTGCTCCTACAAGTCCATTAAACATACTCCCCACAAATTTTAATTTAATATTTAATCAACTCAACTTTTGAGCTTAATTAATTAAATTCATTATATATTCAACATTTGAATTTATTATTTAAATTATAAATTCAACTTCCTGAATTTATATCACCTCCAAAATTTAATATCTAATAAACCCAACATTTGAGTTTAATAAATTAGATTCTCAAATTTTATAAATTCAATTTCTTGAATTTATTCTCTCAAAATTTAATTATCATAAATTCAACTTCTTGAATTTATTCTCTCAATGGGAACAAACGATCCAGTCCTTGTGTGACCCTCAATGGTTCAGGGATACAGCTAGGCGTGTGTTCACATTTCCATGTGATTCATAATAACATTATTCTTATTCGGGTTTAGTTAACCCCATTCTTTTCATCAACTCTTTGATCAAGAATGTCAGAACTCATTTCTGATTGTACCCATTGGATCATGGTAAGAGCGTCTAGTAGCATCGCCCCATGATCCCATAGGTATCACTGATAGTGCCTGCAAGAACCAGTCGATTATGATTAACGTACAGTACGGTCCCTTCATCTCATATATCCCGATCGAATCTGCAACCATTGGTTCATCGAGGGTTGCATATTAAATCGACAACTATAATAGTGGCATAGCGTGTACTATTGGAGAACTCTTTCTCCAACGTACATCTCATACTCTGGCCAGAGATTCCATGCACAATTATTAAATCAGATCACATAGGATCTCCACACCCGTAGGTGAGCAGTGAATCCCCGACTACAATGCACTGGCTCCTATATGTGTCGCAAATATACCAAACCTCGCTACCTGATGACTCTCATGGAGCCGGTAAGCGGGTCAAAGCACAACCCTAGCATATAGAGCCTCGGTGTTGTCTCGTGTCGTAAGGACTAATGGTGTACAATCATAAACACAGACTTATTGTAACGCCCCAGATTCGACGACTGTCCTCACTGTATCAAGACGGGTCTTTCCAGCGTGCTTATGTCCTCGCTCACACGCACCCTGATAAACTTCCCAGGAGGGCACCCATCCCAAAATTGCCCCAAGTCAAGCACGCTTGACTTTAGAGTTCTTATGTGATGAGCTACCGGAAAGAAAATGCACCTTCGTGATATGAGTAGTACCAATAAAATCTTTTAAGCCCTCTTCAACTGTACAGTACATTACATTGAACAGTCTCGGAATCCCTCTCATTCCCGTGTGGGTCGGTTCATTCATGTTCCCTCCACCTATAAGTCTGTCAGGAGCCGCTCATTTTTCGTGCAACTGATGTCACCGGCAAACACCCCCTGCCCTCTTCGGCCCCAGGCCTCACAAGCAGTCCCTAGGACAGCCAAGATTCGAACACACACCCTAAACACACAAACGATAAAACTTTGACCCAAATTCTGCACTTAAGGAAAAGTTGCTGTCATTTCTTTGTTTGTGTGTGTATGGACTCGAACCATTGAACCAAAAACACCCTAACACACTCTAAATTATGCCTAGAAGCAGCCTTGAGTGCCTGGAGCCGAACAACATCCTGAAATCAACAAAAACACAGCAACCTTGAAGCACAATCAAAAAGCTGAGGTGCATGTTCTGAGTTTTGAATAAGTTGCTGTCAAATTTCGTGTTGTCACTTGATTCCTGAACATATACTGATTTAAAATACTTAATATGACTTGATTGAAGATCAAAGAAATAATATGTACATGCCTGGAATTTTTTTTGACAAAAACAAATCAATACGACGAATACGAGCGGCGGAATCGGAGTTGGTTTTCTCTTCTTATTTCTGCTGTTGTGTCTCGGTTATAAGCTACTGTTTTTCTGATGTTTTTCGAAGGGGAGAGTATGGGTTTTCTAGACAATGAAGATGAGTGTTATAGGAGGTGTTAAAGGTGTAATAATATGCATTAAGGTGGGAGGTTACAAGTGAAGGAGTGGAATGGATTTGAATTGTTTCCTTATTCTCCTTGCTGCTGATTCTTTTTCTCACTTTTGTTGCATGTTCTCTTTTATTTGCTAGGACATTGAATTGAGGAAGAATTAAGGTGTATTATTGTGTTTGAATTTTATTACTAGTTAAAGAATTAAAATGAGGGAATGAATTCACCTTGATGTCCATTTAGAGGTGCCTTGAATGGAGAGTTACTATCCATTTGAATTTGTGCAGTATTTGACCGAAAGTTGTCCCTAATTCTTGCATGGTATAATAGTGTTTTAATTCTTGTATTTTAATTACTTAAAGTTTAACACATTCATTATATATTTAGTAAATTAACAATTTAGAATAGAACGTTGCATGGTATTGCATGGTTTAACTTTTAAGTATTTAAATGCTATGTTTAATTTCTTGAATATATTATACCTAAATTAATTTATCCCCATTTGTTTACATATTTCAATTTAAGCTTTAATTAAATATTGAACCTAAAAGAACTTATTTAATAATTTAGCTCCAATTAATTTAATAAATCCTAAAACATTCTATTTCTTAAAATTAAATTATTCATTGACTTAAATTAAATTTAGGAATACTTTTCTTATTATTATTCTTAACTCTAATCTCCAAACTCCGGTCCGGCCTCGCGTATTCATCCTGAAAAGGTAAAACTGAACATCTACCTTTAAAATAAATAATCATGACTTAAAAATTATAAAAATGATATAATCACTTCATATATTTATAAAAATTCATTTTTAATTTAAATACTAGCAATTATGCATGGCGTATACGTAATCTGATTTTCGGGGTCTACATTATGTCCTCACTCACACGCACCCTGGGAAACATCCCAGGAGGTCACCCATCTCAAAATTGCACCAAGTCAAACACGCTTAACTTTGGAGTTCTTATGTGATGAGCTACCGAAAAGAATATGCACCTTCTTGATATGAGTAGTACATATCAAATCTTTTAAGCCATTTTCAAATGTACAGTCCATTACATTGAACAGTCTCGGAATCCCTCTCATTCCGGTATCGGATTGGTTCATTCATGTTCCCTCCACCCAGAAGCCTGCCAGGAGCCGCTCATTGTCCGTGCAACCTCATGGCACCGGCGATCACCCTCCGCCCTCTTCGGCCACGGGCCTCACACCAAATGCTTCTAGTGTTAGAAACACATTCTTGATCTCCTCGTCTTGGACAGACATGACTGAATCAAAATCGATTGCCATAGCGTTCAGAATGTGTGCTGGAACTTGATTTTAAATTTTCTGAATGTTTGGTTATCTGCGAGAAAGAAAGCACTGTGTATTGGTTTGCTCTATAGATTGAAATGTTCGTAAAGAAGAACTAAAATGAAGCGGGGACAAGTACATAATTATGTGACTGTTCAAATTTTTGGACACGTGTCAATCCAAGATAATTTGAATAAAAGCATGTGTACGTGTGATGAAATCGTGTGTAGAATATAAACGGACAACGTGAGTCCACGTTTCAAAACACTATCCATTGAAATACATCAATTAAATACGTACTTATCAGTCACATCCCTTATTATGGAATATTTATCGATTAATGAGTTAACCTACTCGAGAAAATCAGTTAGCTCAGCAAATGAGTGATCAGTTGAAAGCTGATTCAGTTCAGTTGAAGACCAACTGACTATTGTCTTCTCAGTTAACCATTTATATACGATATTCCCCCTTAATAAATTCATATAAATAAAAGAAAGTGTAAGAGAAGCTTAGTCTGATAAGTCAAAAGCTTTCAGTTGACTAGTTTCTCTTCGTCTTCTTCTATTTCTTTAATAACAGTCTGTCTATAAATAAGAGCAAAGTCATTAGATAATAATAGTTAAACATCGATGGATAGTTCAAGCTGTTCCAGCGTCCCTGTTTCTGCATCAACACTCCGCCGTTTGGAGAGTTTTAAGAACACTATTGAGGAACTCGTCTGGTTAAAGGTCATGTCCACTTGGACAAAACTACGCGAACTCTAGAACATTCAACATGATGGATTAGTTGCTACTGACAAGCAGAGAGCAACTACAAGAATGAATAAGAGGCATTTTGAAGTCGTCCTGTGGGGACCCGGATGCTAATCATCTTCTTAATCGTCATTGAGATAATTGGATCAATTACTTAATCTGGGTCTAATTTTTTTTTAAAAATACACTGGTCAAGTGTGGAACGTAATGGAATCATTCTGATATACATGTCAAAATAAAGTACAAGTCTTGTAACATATACAATCATTTACAACAAAGGTTCAACATCTAGATATCAAGTGTTCAAACCCTATCTATAATCAAAATCTGCAGTCTCGACTTTAATCCCGATCTCTATTCATCTCCTCGACCCTGATCCTGTCCCACCTGTTGCCATGCACACATAAAACACGACAACAGCCTAGATGATTCCGGTGAGAAATACATCCCAGTATAAATCAACGAAACATGCAATCATATGGTCAATATAAAAGCATAAAGTAGATATCAGTAACATGTATCAAAATCTGAATTATAATTCGATATACATTTCTAAATGAACTCGTGACTCAACATCTCAGACTAGACCCATTCCTAGTCTAGGGATCATCGTTTTCCAGACGTTGGCAAACTATATCGAATATCACTAATAAAAGTAAATCCACTTCTAATTAAACATCGATATAAACCAAACGTCCAAAGTTTTGACCTATCCGTCAAAGACTTTCGCACTTCCGCCAGTCATTCCTCTGTGACAATGTGCAATGGGCCAGTGACGATTCCATCACCATCTGACACCTCTGTCACAAGATCAATCGTCTAATACATGCTTTCTATAAATGAATAGAACAAGCATATCAATTCAAATTAATGCACACAATAAAAATAAGTATGTGGTTTAGGGAAACTCAAGTATATCACACTCGAGTCGTTCTCCCGGGTTCGACATTGATTTATACCTTTATTTTGTTGCAGTTCTGACCACGTTTGTAATGCCCTAGATTGTTTATAGATAAAATGCAAAGACGCAAATGTTACTTGAAGAAGAGACCGCACCCGCGCCCCTTTTGATACCGCACCTGCGGTTGAGTGGCAGTAGGGTGTGCTTTTTGAACAATTGACAATGCACCCGCGCTAAGGAGATACCGCACCCACGGTGAATGGCCAGTAAGGTAAGAGATTTTAAGCGAAGACAGACCGCACCCGCGGTGCAGAAGCCACCGCACCCGCGGTCGACGTTTATAAAATTTTGGATGGACTGCCGAAGCTTGCGCGCACCTGCGGTCTAGATGGAGCGCACCCGCGGTGCTGCATGCGAGAAAGCCACCTTTGTTTCTCAAGTTGACACATGCATGGTATATATATAGAATTGTGCTGAGTCTTCATTTTGAGAAATTTCAGCAGCTGAGAACGAGAGAGGAAAAGAGTTTCAAGCTTTCCTTCCATCTTTACCATTTGATGGTGCAAGATTTAGCCATCCAAACTTAAATTCGATTTAGGTTCTGAGCTCCTCTCTTCAAGGGCTAACTAAGGATATTTTATTGGCAACTTTGATAGCGAGACTTCGACTACGACAGATTGTACGACGAAAGGTATAATTCATGTTTTGTTTGGGGAAGACACAACTCAAATGAGATTCAGTTTGAGTTTCCCAACCAAATCACATACTAGAATTGTTGTTTATTCTTTGATATGATTTTGATTTGTTTATAGACTTATATTCAAATCTCTTGATATGATGATGCCTTGTTTATAGATTTATATTCAAGCATTTGAGATAGGAGAGTCATTGGCAGACTTGCCAAACTAGACGTTCGGTGGTATCGACGCTTCAGATCAGATTCAATCCGATTGTAGACATTCGATACCGACAGGGCCGAAGTCTAGGAATAAGACGTAGAATTACCCCGATTGGGAGGGTAGGTGACAGAAAGTGACGTCTTATTCACACCGGGATCCCTAGAGTAGAGTCGAGTCGAGTCAAGACATGATTTGATTTGAATTGCATGCTCATATAGATTGGTTTCATAGACTATGGAACCCATTGTTATTGCTTTCATGCATGATTTATGATTATGTATTAGCATGCATACATGTTTTATACTGGGATTGTTCTCACCGGAGTTTCCGGTTGTTGTTATGTTTGTATGTGTGCATAACAACAGGTGGGGCAAGATCTGGGTCACTACAGATATGAGATTGGGATAGCGTGGTGACCACGGGCGCAGAAGATCACTAGTAGTTTGTACATTTGATATGTAATATATTTGGTGACTGGTTTGAAGAATATGGATAAAACGAGACATGTATATTATGTTTGGGTAATGAAATAAATACAGACCTTGTGCTTGTTTATACACATTTGAATTAATGTTAAAACGAAAAATTTTGACCCAAATATTTGAATAAAGATCCGATAAATCCCGAAAAGAATTGAGTTAGAGCCCGGGTTCTCAAAACGGGTGGTATCAGAGGAGTATGTTATGTAGACTGAGATAGAATAGAATGAGCGGGGTAGATCGAGTCATCTTCCTTGTTTTTTATATGATAGCATGATTTATTGGTTTCCCTATTATATGTTGTATTGTATCTGAATTGATTTACAGCATATAATTGTCAAGACTGAATCAGAACCGATTCTAGATCAGAGGTATATGATCAGAGGAGGGCTGAGACAGCTTGTATAGATTGTGTACTAATCTTTTGATAATCAAATTTGCCGCCTAGAAGAATACCACAACCGGCTGCAGGTCAAGTGCCAGAACAGGGTAGTACGTCAGGTACTCAGATGGACGTTACCGCTACACCTATGGAGACTCTGTTGAAGCGGTTCCAGTCATTCCGACCCCCGACATTGAAGGGCACAGAAAATGCAGTGGACTGTGAGAGCTGGTTAGACGATATAGAAATGCTGTTTGAATCCCTTGCTTATACAGATGAAAGAAGAGTGAAACTAATCGGGCATCAGTTGCAAGAAGTTGCGAAGAGCTGGTGGTTGACCACAAAAAGAGCATTAGAGCACCGAGGTATCGATATTACTTAGAAAGTATTTAAAGATGAATTTTATCAACGTTTCTTTCCAGTGTCATATCGAAAGGATAAAGGGGCATAATTTGCAAATCTACGACAAGGGCAATTGAACATTGAAGAATATGTTGCCAAGTTTTCTTCCTTGCTTCGGTTTGCACCCCACGTGGCAGGAAATGATGAAGCGGTCGCCGATCAGTTCATTAATGTCTTAAATCCTGACATCTTCACTTTGGTGAACACGGGACGACCTAACACCTTTTCTGATGCTGTGGGGACCCGGACGCTAATCATCGTTGGGATTTAATTATCAATTCTGATAAACAGGGTCTAAATTTTTTTTTTAAAATGCGGAACGTAGTGAAATCAAACTCATATACATATCAGTATAAAATACAATACGAGTCATGTACCGCATGCATTCAAAATAAACTAAGGTTTAACAACTAATGTCAAGTGTTCAACCCTATCTCTAATCCAAGTCCGGAGCCTCCACTCTAATCACGATCTCTCCTCATCTCCTGGACCCTGATCCTGTCCCACCTGTTGTCAAGTACACATACAGACAAGACAACAGCCGGATAATTCCGGTGAGAATATAATCCCAGTATAAATCAATGAAACATGCAATCATATAAACAATATAAAGCATGTAATCAGGTAACATGAATATGTATCAAAATCTGAAACATAATTAATAGCAATCTGTCGACATAATTCTACAGTTCAGACTAGACTCAATCCTAGTCTAGGGATCCCGGTTTCCAGATGTGGTATTCCTATATCGAATTCCGTAATAGAAGGAACCGTATTCCTATTACTCGATATAACCAATATCCTGGTATTCCTATATCCAATTCCGTAATAGACGAATTCCCATTTCCTATTACTCGATATAACCAAACATCCGGTGTCCTGACCTATCCGTCATGAACTGCAATTCTATCTTTAATAACCTATCTTGAGACATCGTGCAATGTGCCGTGGCGATACCACCACTATCCGGCACTTCTGTCACAAGATAAATCGTCTACTACCTGTCATCTAAAATCAAGAGAACAAGTATATCATCAATTCAATTCAAATATCAATGCAATAAAGTAAAGTATGTGATTTAGGGAAACCCAAGTCCAAACCGACTCAAGTCCATCTCCCAATACCACATTGACTTATACCTTTGTCTTCTCCGTCTGACGAAGACGATGATCTGTCCATATCAAATCTGAAATGACAATAACAAATACACTGTATCAATGTGTAACTCAATTCAAAATCTGTTCTGATCATACTCAACTCAGTATATAATCTGATCAATATCTGAACAAGATACAATTTGATTCATAACAACAATATCACGATATAATCGAAATCATAACTGAATCTGATCAATCTGAATCAACTGATGTTTCGACGGCACAATAACACAGTCTTGTCACCCCGTCAATCTCAACATCACAGATATCATTTCTAAATGCGTTATCAATACCATATCATCATTCTTCTAATTCTAGTATGTCAATATCTATTGAATTCACTCAGGATCTGTTGAAATTCATAAAACAGACATACAGTATAATTTCTTCGATCTGACTTCACATATATACTGAATAGTCTATTCAGAACATATCAGAATAATAAACTCTCTATTCTTGAAAGAACAATACAATTCCAGTGTTTAATCTCAGATAATATCTTCTGAAATTCATAACAATTGTATAAACAGTCTGTTCTTAAATCTGACTTCGATTATACAATACCTACTGTAGCAGAAACACCATATCTGAATCATATTCAATTCTGACAATATGATATTTCTAAAATATCTCAAAACGTAACGAAACTTACGTCCTTGTGTAGCTCGTGTCGAGAGGAACACGATACTGCTTTCGGATTCGAATTCTGATACACGGATTCTTCGAAATCACAAATCTAAAAGGCGTAAGGATTTTTCTCTCAACAGCTCGGCCCTTTCTGAAGTTTCTGAGGAATTACGTGTCATTCGCTTATATATATACTGCATGCATAAAGGAAAACGTGGCACGCCTCTTCGTGCAGCACGTCGCACCGCGGGTGCGGTCATACATGCACCGCGGGTGCGCTCATGCCATGTCTATCACTACATTTCTCGGCAGCTCAGACCGCGGGTGCGCTTCCTACAAGACCGCGGGTGCGGTGTCATTAGCGCAGGTGCGCTCCGTCTAATACCGCGGGTGCGGTGTGGCTACGGGATCACCTTCGAAATTTCTTCACATGCACCGCGGGTGCGGTCGTGCTGGCACCGCGGGTGCGGTCTTGCAAACTTCTAAATTTCTAATTTTTGATCTTTGCAACACCTTATAATCTTGTCTTTTCTTCCCTCAATGCATGTCATGCATTCTCATATCTTCCGAGTCTCACGTTAACGAAGATTAATAATCTTGGTTTATCAATTCGATAATTCTCGGGCATTACATTTCTCCCCCTCTTAGATCTGAGTTCGTCCTCGAACTCATAAGTAATCATTTCAGATATATCAGGAGAAGTGTATGCGAGCATTTAACTTGAAACTCAATCCCTGATTCCAATCTGGAATAATAATTCTCTAAGTATATCATCATAATACTTTTCCAATTCTTTCTGACAGAATCAATCTTATCTTATTGGCTATACAACATCCGTATATGCCAATCCACAGCTTATAACATATCAGTACTATAAGTTGTTATCAATTCTGTGTATCCTAATCAAGGACATATGAAATCTTCAGTTTCAAATATCAATCGTCATCATCCGACGTTGGTTTCTTCAATCTGTTCATTCTGAACTTATCTTAATAGCTATCGTCATGCAGTAAGTCATACAGTGACCATAAATCATCTCAATTAGTGCTAACATCCAGCACTAAAGTTCTACCAATGTCTTCTAATATCTAGATAGTAAACTTTGACTATCTATCAGTCAGTGAATCATCTGTGACATAATTTATGGGGTAATCTGCCATAAGTGCAAAATAAATCAAAAATCACAATCTGATATAATCTACTTCAACATTCTGTTTAATCTGACCTTTTCTTGACATCGATCTTGTCATTTGGTCATGTTTGTACATCATCTTGTACAAACTAATAGATATAGATTGAACAATCTGTCAATCATAATTATATTATATCACAATCTGGAAAATATTGGGATAATTTCATTACGAAATTCATCGAAATATACTCCCCATGTCGAATCAGAAATATACTAAGTCTGTAATAACTCTTCTGATTTCTCTCTTTCTGTCTTCTCTGTTAGCGATTCAGACATATCAGTACAATTTCTGCCAACATTTCTGTACAAATTCTGTTATAACTGATTTAATCTATCTATATCATACCTGTCTGTTCGAATCTCATACATTCTCAGTCAGCAAAATGAACACTGAATCCACTACAATGCATTTCTGACACGGTCTGTAATTTCAGATTCAAACTATTCGGTATAAACAAATCAGTAAATAATAAAATTTAAAGAAAAATACCTACCTGGTATTCGGCTCTGATTATAAATATCAATTCTGTTATACAATTCTGAAACACTCTGACACATTCTGATCTCATTTCTGAACTGCTGTAATTCTTTAAATTAACTCTGATACAATTGAACTGTATATAATCTCAACGGTTCACAACAATCTGTATCATATACGGATTCAAAACAACAGTAATATCCAATCAGATACGAAATAGCAGTAACCTATACAGATCTAGTGAGTTCAAGGAACTCATAAACGGTAATCTCTGGCAATAAGATTGCTTCTGATTAATCAAACATGTCTTCATGTCATTCTGATCAACTGTTATATCTCATCTGCAAATAAAATATGCTCCCCCAAAACAATATAAAATATCTCAAATACTGATTTAGAACAATAACAATACCAGCAGATATAAAGCAACAGTCGAATAAAATAATCTGCCCAATCAGAAAAATTACATTTCTGAAATTTCTGATATTTCTGAACTTTCTGGTCTTTCTGACATCAGTCTCGTTCTCAGTTACTGATCTCTGTCTCAACTGTATCAAAATCTATCTGTATACTAACTTCAGATATCGCATATTCTGAATACAATCTGTTTCAAGCGGAATTCTTATCTGAATAATTTCTGTATACAATACTCACAATTCTCAGAATATTCAACAAAATCTTTAAATATTCAGTATAATTTCCAACTACTCGAGTCAATCAACCAGACACTGCAAATATATCCATATATCATAGATATAACGAGTATAAATCTTCAGAATATCTCTAAACATACTGAGACATGCCAAAGAGAAACATTACTCCAATGTAACTCCTGTTCTGTATTCTGCTGTTAATCTTTCAAATCGTTCAATTCGTTCTGTATCATTCTGGATATTCAATATCATTCTGTACTGAATCTACCATACTATCAATATCTGATCTTAATTCAATTCTGCAATCTATCTTTCTGATATAAAGCAATCTGAAATCTTATCTGGCAATATCAGCCAACTCGTACAATACTGGCAGATCTGCCAATATTAGGCTCGATTTCAGTATATCTACTGAATACATAAGGATATCATCTGTTCCTTTCTGTATCAATCGAGTCATAAACAACACAGATATCAAAGGAATTCGAAATCTAGAATCCTTACTGTGAATCTCTACTCATCAGCCCTATCTGGTCTGACTCTTACCATTTCTGGAAAAATTCTACAATATGTCTGTACTTATTCAGCATATGCTTATCAATAATGCGTTCAAATCAGGAACACAAGTACATCATAAGCTATTTCTATTTCATTCTCATCTTACTGTAGTATACAATATATATACAGAAATCTCTGATATCAACACTTCCTCAACAAGCAAGGACATCAATACTACAGTACATACAAACCCAACAGATACAGCATATCTCCATGCAACTCAGTCAAAGATATTCTTAACAAATGCATTAGTATATATCAATACATATGCAATAGAATCATAAAGACTAGTACCTGTTGTGAATTCTGAATCTGTGGTTTCAAGTGAACTCTGTTCCCTACGATCTTCGGGAACGCTTCTGGGGACAAACTTTAGCAAAGTGTCCCGGCTGTCCACAAATATTGCATCTACCAGTTACTCCCTGGCATTGTTCAGTGGAATGTCTTCCTCCACAACTTCTGCAATACACTCCAGTATAACTTGGACCAGAAACACTAGAGCTAGATGAATCGCTTCCTAGCTTCTTGAATGGCTTCTTTCGAGCTTTCAGCACATCTTGCTTCCCACTCGTACTGCCGTGATCATATCGAAGAGGGGATTGCTGTGTCTGAAGTGGCTTCACACACAACCTTGTCAATTGTCTAATCAGACTCGCCTCAGCTCTCTTCGCTCTACTCAGGATGTCAGCAAAATGGTAAGGTCGCTGCAAATTCATAAATGCAACTACCTCTGAGTTCAACCTTCTGATGAACTGATTTACTATAGCTTCATCATTTCCAGCTAAATGAGGAGCAAAATGCAGTAGAGTAAAGAATTTAGCAATATATTGGTCAATATTCAACGGCCCTTGGCTCAAATTCTCAAACTCTAATTTCTTGTCCTCTCGGTACGAAGCTGAGAAAAATCTTCGATAGAATTCAGTTCTGAATATTTCCCACGACATCACTGTACCTCTCTGTGCCCACATTCTTCTACTGGTAATCCACCAACTCCTGGCGGCTTCTCGTAACTGATAAGGCACCATTTGAACCCTCTGTTCATCTGTACAGTCAATTAAATCGAACAAGATTTCTATATCATCAAACCAGTTCTGACAATCTTCAGATGGCTCGGTACCATTCAGAACCGGTGGTTGTAATAACTCAAATTCCTTCATCTTTTCTTCTAACTGAGTTTCTGATACATCTCTCTGTTCAGACGAAGTACTGCCTTTTCTGAAATTCTTCGAGGCGGTATATCTGAATATCAAACAGATTAGTACACCATCTATACAATCTGTCTCAGCCCTCCTCTGATCATATACCTCTGATTCAGACTCGGTTCTGATCCAGGCTTAGTAATTACATGCTGCAAACAACTCAGATAACAAGCAACATGTAATAGGGAAAGCAATAAATCATGCTAGCACACACAATGTAGTCAACATTGAAATAAATCTCATGCTAGCAATCACATGCAAGGACAAAAAAATTCAATATAACCCGCTCATTCCCTGCTGTCTCAGTCTGAAGAATCTATCAACTCTGATTATCTCAATCTAAAGGATCTATTGTTCTGATAATCTAAGTCTAAAGGAACTATCAGCTCTGATACCACCTGTTGTGGGGACCCGGACGCTAATCATCTTCTTAATCATAGTTGGGATTTAATTATCAGTTCTGATAAACAGGGTCTAAAATTTTTTTTTTAAATGCGGAACGTAGTGAAATCAAACTCATATACATATCAGTATAAAATACAATACGAGTCCTGTACTGCATGCATTCAAAATAAACTAAGGTTTAACAACTAATGTCAAGTGTTCAACCCTATCTCTAATCCAAGTCTGGAGCCTCCACTCTAATCACGATCTCTCCTCATCTCCTGGACCCTGATCCTGTCCCACCTGTTGTCAAGTACACATACAGACAAGACAACAGCCGGATAATTCCGGTGAGAATACAATCCCAGTATAAATCAATGAAACATGCAATCATATAAACAATATAAAGCATGTAATCAGGTAACATGAATATGTATCAAAATCTGAAACATAATTAATAGCAATCTGTCGACATAATTCTACAGTTCAGACTAGACTCAATCCTAGTCTAGGGATCTCGGTTTCCAGATGTGGTATTCCTATATCGAATTCCGTAATAGAAGGAACCGTATTCCTATTACTCGATATAACCAATATCCTGGTATTCCTATATCGAATTCCGTAATAGACGAATTCCCATTTCCTATTACTCGATATAACCAAACATCCGGTGTCCTGACCTATCCGTCATGAACTGCAATTCTATCTTTAATAACCTATCTTGAGACATCGTGCAATGTGCCGTGGCGATACCACCACTATCCGGCACTTCTGTCACAAGATAAATCGTCTACTACCTGTCATCTAAAATCAAGAGAACAAGTATATCATCAATTCAATGCAAATATCAATGCAATAAAGTAAAGTATGTGATTTAGGGAAACCCAAGTCCAAACCGACTCAAGTCCATCTCCCAATACCACATTGACTTATACCTTTGTCTTCTCCGTCTGACGAAGACGATGATCTGTCCATATCAAATCTGAAATGACAATAACAAATACACTGTATCAATGTGTAACTCAATTCAAAATCTGTTCTGATCATACTCAACTCAGTATATAATCTGATCAATATCTGAACAAGATACAATTTGATTCATAACAACAATATCACGATATAATCGAAATCATAACTGAATCTGATCAATCTGAATCAACTGATGTTTCGACGACACAATAACACAGTCTTGTCACCCCGTCAATCTCAACATCACAGATATCATTTCTAAATGCGTTATCAATACCATATCATCATTCTTCTAATTCTAGTATGTCAATATCTATTGAATTCACTCAGGATCTGTTGAAATTCATAAAACAGACATACAGTATAATTTCTTCGATCTGACTTCACATATATACTTAATAGTCTATTCAGAACATATCAGAATAATCAACTCTCTATTCTTGAATCAAGAACAATACAATTCCAGTGTTTAATCTCAGATAATATCTTCTGAAATTCATAACAATTGTATAAACAGTCTGTTCTTAAATCTGACTTCGATTATACAATACCTACTGTAGCAGAAACACCATATCTGAATCATATTCAATTCTGACAATATGATATTTCTAAAATATCTCAAAACGTAACGAAACTTACGTCCTTGTGTAGCTCGTGTCGAGAGGAACACGATACTGCTTTCGGATTCGAATTCTGATACACGGATTCTTCGAAATCACAAATCTAAAAGGCGTAAGGATTTTTCTCTCAACAGCTCGGCCCTTTCTGAAGTTTCTGAGGAATTACGTGTCATTCGTTATATATATACTGCATGCATAAAGGAAAACGTGGCACGCCTCTTCGTGCAGCACGTCGCACCGCGGGTGCGGTCATACATGCACCGCGGGTGCGCTCATTCCATGTCTATCACTACATTTCTCGGCAGCTCAGACCGCGGGTGCGCTTCCTACAAGACCGCGGGTGCGGTGTCATTAGCGCAGGTGCGCTCCGTCTAATACCGCGGGTACGGTCGTGCTGGTACCGCGGGTGCGGTCTTGCAAACTTCTAAATTTCTAATTTTTGATCTTTGCAACACCTTATAATCTTGTCTTTTCTTCCCTCAATGCATGTCATGCATTCTCATATCTTCCGAGTCTCACGTTAACGAAGATTAATAATCTTGGTTTATCAATTCGATAATTCTCGTGCATTACAGATGCACTGAACAGAGCAAAGGGAGCAGAGGCTGGCTTGATTAGGCAGCGAGGGGCTTCCTATAGTGCTCAGAGCCAAAAACCACCACAGGCCACCACACAGTTTCCACCACCTCCTCCTCGATTTGATAGTGGAAGCAGTAGTAGTGGCAAGAAGGAATTTCTGAAAGCTAAGGGCAAACAGTTTAAGAAATCAGGGAGCAATTCGTCGAGCTCCAGTGGGTCAAGACAGAGAGGTCCTGGCCAGAGTTCAGAGTATACATGTGTTTACTGTACTTCTTGTGGAGGCAGGCATGTCACTGAGCAGTGTCAGGGAGTCATTGGCCGATGCAATATTTGTAGACAGCCGGGACACTTTTCCAGAGTTTGTCCCCAGAGAGGTGCACAGCGATCCCAGAGTGCAGGGTCATCTGCATCAGTGCCTCAGATTGAGATACAGACAACTGTACTTTCATTCCAGCCACCATCTGCACAGTCTCAGCAGAGACCAGGAGGTAGCCAGACAGTGAGCCAACCTCCCAGACAGCAGGCTCGAGTGTTCGCGCTGACAGAGGAACATGCACAGGATGCGCCAGATGATGTGATTGCAGGTAACTGTTTTCTTTGCGGTTATCCTGTATATGTGTTGATAGACACAGGTGCATCCCATACATTCATTTCTGAACATTTTGCATTGACACATGCATTGCCTGTCGAGTCATTGTCTACTGTAGTGTCTATTTCTTCTCCGTTGGGAAGTGGTATGATATCTGTGACTTCAGTTAGACATTGCATACAACAGTTTGAGGGCATGAGATCGATTTAGACTGTGTTGTATTTGGCTTATCTGATTTTGATTGTATAGTGGGTATTGATATGTTAACCAAGTACATAGGCACCGTAGACTGTTTTCACAAGATTGTCAGATTCAGATCGGAAATGACAGAAGAATGGAAATTCTACGGTAAGGGTTCCAGATCTCGGATTCCCTTAGTATCTGCTCTGACTATGAGTAGACTGTTGCAGAAAGGAGCAGAGGGGTTCCTTGTTTATTCTGTAGATCTACAGAAATCGAGCCCGGCATTGGCAGATTTGCCAATAGTACGGGAGTTTGCAGATGTATTTCCTGACGAGATTCCAGGGTTACCTCCAGTTCGAGAGGTAGATTTTAGTATTGATCTTATTCCAGGTACCGTTCCTATTTCGAGAGCTCCGTATAGGATGGCACCTATTGAACTGAAAGAACTGAAAGCACAGTTAGAAGATTTGTTAGCCAAGGGATATATCAGACCTAGTGTATCTCCTTGCGACGCACCAGTGTTATTTGTGCGAAAGAAAGATGGCTCGATGCGGTTATGTATAGATTACCGGCAATTAAACAAAGCAACGGTGAAGAATAAATATCCATTGCCGCGTATCGACGATTTGTTTGATTAATTGCAGGGATCATATGTTTATTCTAATATTGATTTGAGATCCGGATATCACCAGCTCAGAGTTCGAGATGTTGATATACCGAAGACAGAATTCCGAACCAGGTATGGAAATTATGAATTTATTGCCATGCCTTTCGGTTTAACGAATGCTCCGGCGGTGTTTATGGGACTAATGAACCGGGTCTTTCAGAGGTACTTGGATGAGTTTGTGATTGTTTTTATTGATGATATTTTGGTGTATTCTAAGAATCTGAATGAGCATGCCAATCATTTGAGAATTGTGTTGCAAACATTGAGAAATGAGCAATTATATGCTAAACTGTCAAAATGTGAGTTTTGGCTGAGACAGGTTGTCTTCTTGGGTCATATCATATCTGGAGACGGTATTTCTGTAGATTCGAGTAAAGTTGAAGCTGTGATCAATTGGCCTATACCAACTTCTGTACCAGAAATACGTAGTTTCATGGGTCTGGCAGGGTACTATCGATGATTCATCAAAGATTTCTCCAGCATTGCGAAGCCGATTACCCAGTTGACACAGAAGAATACGCCATTTGTGTGGTCTGAGGATTGTGAGTCTAGCTTCCTAGAGTTGAAGAAGAGGCTGACCAGTGCACCTGTCTTGATGATTCCTTCAGGTACTGGCGATTTCGTCGTATATTGTGATGCATCCCACAGAGGGCTAGGATGTGTTCTTATGCAGCAGGTTCATGTGATCGCATATGCCTCTAGACAGCTGAAGCCACACGAGATTCGATACCCAATTCATGATCTTGAATTGGCTGCTATCGTATTTGCACTGAAGATTTGGCGTCATTAACTTTATGGTGAAAAGTTTGAAATCTACTATGATCACAAAAGCCTAAAGTACTTATTTTCTCAATCATAATTGAACATGAGACAGCGCAGATGGCTCGATTTATTGAAGGACTTTGATTGCGAAATCAAATACTATCCAGGAAAGTCAAATTCAGCAGCGGATGCCTTGAGTCGAAAGGTTTGTGCTCTATCCTTATCGACGATAGGTGTTTAGAATATGATTGAAGATTGCTGTTTGTCTGGTTTAGCATTTGACACAGATAGTAGACCATTGAGACTTGCTTCAATTCAAGTTGAGCCAGATTTGATTATGAGAATCAAAGAAGGCCAAAGAACAGATAAGAATATTCAGAAGTCGATTCAGATGGTCAGATCAGGACATCAGTCCGAAAATCAGGTACATGATTTTGTTTTGTATGTGAATAACCGTCTTGTAGTGCCAGATGTTTCAGAGTTGAAACAACAGATTTTATCAGAAGCGCACTGTAGTCGGTTCAGCATTCATCCTGGAGGTCGAAAAATGTTCAAAGATTTGAAGACACAATTCTGGTGGAAACAGATGAAGACAGATATTGCAGAATTTGTGTCTAAGTGCTTAAATTGCCAACAGGTGAAGGCTGAGAGAAAGAAGCCCGGAGGTTTACTTCAGAGTTTGTCTATTCCAGAATGGAAATGGGATCACATTTCAATGGATTTCGTGACGAAGTTACCTCGATCATCCCGGGGCTGTGATGCGATTTGGGTCATTATTGACAGATTAACCAAATCAGCGTGTTTTATTCCATACAGAATGACATACCGACACGATCAGATGGCCGAGATATATGTCCGAGAGGTAGTTAGATTACATGGTGTGCCGAAATCTATTGTATCCGATCGTGATCCACGATTCACTTCACACTTTTGGCACGGTTTGCAGCAGACGTTAGGTACGACATTGCACCTAAGTACTGCTTATCATCCCCAGACCGATGGACAGTCAGAGCGGACTATCCAGACATTAGAGGACATGTTGAGAGCTGTAGTGTTAGACTTTGGCACTAGTTGGCAAGATTCACTACCATTGTGTGAATTCTCGTACAACAACAGCTATCAAACGAGCATAGAGATGACACCGTTTGAAGCATTATATGGTAAGAAGTGCGGATCTCCTCTATACTGGGATGATATATCTGAGGTACCAGAACTTGGACTTGATATGATTCGTGAAATGACTGAGAAGGTGAAGATCATTAAGAAGAGAATGAAGACAGGACAAGATAGGCAAGCCAAGTATGTGAACGTCAGACGTAGACCGCTAGTATTTGAAGAAGGGGACATAGTATTTTTGAAAATTTCTCCTTTTAGAGGTATTGTCAGATTTGGCAAGTGTGGAAAGTTGTCTGCTAGATACATCGGTCCTTACGAGATTTTGGAGAAGATTGACGATCGAGCATATCGACTTGCACTTCCTTCTTCTCTATCCGGGATACATGACGTTTTTCATGTATCGATGTTGCGGAAATATATGCCTGATGATTCTCATGTCATTCAGCCTGACGAAGCTGAGCTGGATCAGACGTTGAGTTATGTTGAACACCCGATACAGATTCTCGATCGGAAAGAAAAACAGCTCAGAGCGAAGACTATTCCGCTAGTAAAAGTCCAGTGGAGTCGTCATGGCATAGAGGAAGCAACTTGGGAGACAGAAACAGATATGAGACAGAAACATCCCGAGTTATTCTCATGATGTGAGTATTTTATTCAGCTTTTGATTGTAATGCTATTGTTACATGCTTTGATTGATTGATTTCAAGTTAGAGGACGAACTTATATCTAAGAGGGGGAGAAATGTAATGCCCTAGATTGTTTATAGATAAAATGAAAAGATGAAATGTTACTTGAAGAAGAGACCGTACCCGCGCCCCTTTTGATACCGCACCCGCGGTTGAGTGGCAGTAGGGTGTGCTTTTTGAACAATTGACACCGCACCCGCGCTAAGGAGATACCGCACCCACGGTGAATGGCCAGTAGGGTAAGAGATTTTAAGCGAAGACAGAGCGCACCCGCGGTGCAGAAGCAACCGCACCCGCGGTCGACGTTTATAAAATTTTGGATGGACTGCCGAAGCTTGCGCGCACCTGCGGTCTAGATGGATCGTACCCGCGGTGCTGCATGCGAGAAACCACCTTTGTTTCTCAAGTTGACACATGGCATGGTATATATATAGAATTGTGCTGAGTCTTCATTTTGAGCAATTTCAGCAGCTGAGAACGAGAGAGGAAAAGAGTTTCAAGCTTTCCTTCCATCTTTACCATTTGATGGTGCAAGATTTAGCCATCAAAACTTAAATTCGATTCCGGTTATGAGCTCCTCTCTTCATGGGCTAACTAAGGATATTTTATTGGCAACTTTGATAGACAGACTTCGACGACGACAGATTGTACGACGAAAGGTATAATTCATGTTTTGTTTGGGGAAGACACAACTCAAATGAGATTCAGTTTGAGTTTCCCAACCAAATCACATACTAGAATTGTTGTTTATCTTTTGATATGATTTTGATTTGTTTATAGACTTATATTCAAATCTCTTGATATGATGATGCCTTGTTTATAGATTTATATTCAAGCATTTGAGATAGGAGAGTCATTGGCAGACTTGCAAAACTAGACGTTCGGTGGTATCGACGCTTCGGATCAGATTCAATCCGATTGTAGACATTCGATACCGACAGGGCCGAAGTCTAGGAATAAGACATACAGTTACCCCGATTGGGAGGGTAGGTGACAGACAGTGACGTTTTATTCACACCGGGATCCCTAGAGTAGAGTCGAGTCGAGTCAAGACATGATTTGATTTGAATTGCATGCTCATATAGATTTTTTCATAGACTATGGAACCCATTGTTATTGCTTTCATGCATGATTTATGATTATGTATTAGCATCCATACATGTTTTATACTGGGATTGTTCTCACCGGAGTTTCCGGCTATTGTTATGTTTGTATGTGTGCATAACAATAGGTGGGGCAGGATCTGGGTCACGACAGAGATGAGATTGGGATAGCGTGGTGACCACGGGCGCAGAAGATCACTAGTAGTTTGTACATTTGATATGTAATATATTTAGTGACTGGTTTGTAGAATATGGATAAAACGAGACATGTATATTATGTTTGTGTAATGAAATAAATACAGACCTTGTGCTTTTTTATACACATTTGAATTAATGTTAAAACGAAAAATTTTGACCCACATATTTGAATAAAGATCCGATTAATCCCGAAAAGAATTGAGTTAGAGCCCGGGTCCCTACAACGTTCAAGTCTTGAATTCAAAGTCTGTCAATACTCAATCTGGCAATGAAAATATCAAGGAGTACAACATCAATATACTGCTCAAATCCATACCGAATCTGATAAATCTGACTTTAACTCAAAATCAACGGCATAACGGAACAATCTCGATATTCCCGTCAATACAATATCAATAGATATCAATTACAATCTGTAACCAATATCCAACGCAATCCGTAATCAATTAATAACTCAAATCTGTTCAATTTGAATCAATATAATATGAAAAATCATAACAATTTCATAATCAATCTATTTTTCGATCTAGCTTCGATTCTAAGATGTCTAACATGTCAAGAACATCATATATGAATCATATCCGATTCCTTCAATATCACATTTCAAATCATCTAAAAAACATAAGAAACTTACGTCCTGTTGAAGCTCTCGTCGATAGGAACACGGTCCTATACTCGGATTCAAAATCGGACGGACGGATTCTTCATAGAACAATCCTAAAATCAAGATTTGAACTTTCTCGGAGCTCCTCATTCTTTCCTTCCTTCCTTTCTGAAGGTTATGGTTTGTCATATATATATCATGCATGTAAGGGCAAGTGGCTCATCCTTTGTAAAACACGTCTCGCGCATATGCGCGACATCACTCGGCGCATATGTGCGAGACTTACTGGTCTCGACTATTAGCTTCTCGGAAACTCGCGCATATGCGCACCCTCCTACCGCACATATGCGCGAGTTCTTCTGGAATTTCACTTGGGCTCTCGGATGACTCGCGCATATGCGCGCACCACTTCCACGCATATGCACGAGGTTCTATGGACAAAATATTTGTCAATCCACCTCCTCGCGCATATGCGCGCCCTATCTCGCGCAGATGCGTGAGGTCTTCTGCCTTCCTCGCGCATGTGCGCGCATCACGCCGCGCATGTGCGTGATGTGTACTGTCCACGCACATTCGATATCACATGCAATCTCATTTCGTGTCTCGAAACAATCCTTCATAATCATATCAATTCATCAATCAATAATCACAGCTTAACAGATAAATAAATCCCGCGCATTACATTTCTCCCCCCCTTAAGATACGATTTCGTCCCCGAAATCATAGGCAATCAATCATTTCAATAAGAAGGTATATAACAGAAACTGAATAGAAAACTCACATCAGTAGAATAACTCTGGGAATCTGTGTCTCATATCTGATTCAGTCTCCCAGGTAGCTTCTTCGATGCCATGACGACTCCACTGTACTTTCACAAGAAGAATTGTCTTCGTTCTAAGCTGTTTTTCCTTTCGATCAAGAATTTGAATCGATTTCTCGAAATAACTCAGTGTCTCATCCAGCTCGGCCTCATCTGGCTGAATAACATGTGAAGCATAAGGAAGATATTTCCTCAATAAAGATACATGAAAGACATCATGTATTCTAGATAGAGAAGGTGGCAATGCGAGTCGATAGGCACGATCTCATATCTTCTCGAGAATCTCGTACAGCCCAACATATCATGGAGACAATTTCCCTTTCTTGCCAAATCTGACAATTCCCCTAAAAGGTGAAATCTTCAAAAATACCTGCCTCAAATACCAACGGTCGTCGTCTGATGTTGGCATATTTGGCTTGTCTATCTTGCGCTGCCTTCATTTTCTTCTGAATCAGCTTCACTTTCTCGGTCATATCTCTGATCATATCAGGTCCAGTCTCAGGAACTTCAGAGATACCATCCCAATATAGAGGGGATCGACATTTCTTTCCGTACAACGCATCAAAAGGAGTCATCTCAATACTCGTCTGATAGCTGTTGTTGTACGAAAATTCACAAAGCGGCAATGCATCTTGCCAGTTAGTGCTAAAATCAAGCACTACATCTCTCAGCATATCTTCCATTGTCTGAATAGTCCGCTCTGATTGTCCTTCGGTCTGTGGGTGATATGCGGTACTCAGATGTAACTTCATACATAGAACCTGCTGCAAACTCTGCCAGAAGTGCGAAGTAAACCGAGGATCACGGTCTGAAACAATCGACTTCGGCACTCCGTGCAATCTGACCAATTCTCTGACATAAATATCGGCCATCTAGTCATGTCTGTACTTCATCTTGTACGGAATAAAACATGTTGATTTGGTTAATCTGTCTATCACAACCCAAATCGCATCACAACCTCGGCAGGAACGCAGTAACTACGTCACAAAATCCATGGAAATGTGATCCCACGGAATAGACAAACTCTGTAATAGTCCTTCGGGTTTCTTTCTTTCGGCTTTAACCTGTTGGCAATTCAGACACTTGGATACAAATTCAGTAACATCAGATTTCATCTGTTTCCACCAATATTGTGTCTTCAAGTCATTGTACATCTTTCTCGTACCAGGATGAATGCTAAAATGATTGCTGTGCGCTTCTGCCAGTATCCTGCTGTCTCAAATCTGAAACATTCGGCACAACAATACGATTATTCACATACAAGACACTGTCACGAACCTGATACTCCGATTGATGTCCAGTTCTGACCATAACAATCGAATTATGCACATTCTGGTCGACTTTCTGTGCTTCCTTGATTCTCACTATCAGTTCTTGTTCGACTTGAATAGCATATAATCTCAGAGGCTGACAATCTGTCTCAAATGCTAATCCAAACAAACAGTAATCTTCTATCAAATTCGAAACACCAATCGTCGATAAGGATAAAGAACATACCTTTCGACTCATTGCATCAGCTGCTGCATTGGACTTTCCTGGATTATACTTGATTTCACAATCGAAATCCTTCAATAAATCCAGCCATCTTCGCTGCCTCATATTCAACTCGGACTGTGAAAATAGATATTTCAGGCTTTTGTGATCAGAATAAATCTCAAACTTCTCACCATACAGATAATTAGGAATGTAAATGAGCCGAGCCGAGCCGAACAGTATCAGGCTCGGGCTCGGCTCGTTAAATTATTTGCTCGGCTTGGGCTCGGATCGAGCCTTTGGTTTGAAGCTCGGGCTCGGCTCGTTCAGAAGTTATGAAGCTCGGGCTCGGCTCGAGCTCGGCTCGTTAAAAACCGTCGCTGTTAGCGACGGATTGTTTGAAGAACCGTCGCTGATTAAATCAGCGACGGTTTGTCGCTCGACGGTTTGTTAGCGACAAACCGTCGCTAAATGTTCAGTATAGTTTAGTTTCCTTTGTTAATCTGCGCGGTTCATCTTATTACTTCAGCATGAACTTATTTTTCTTATTTTTTTACTTCGTCAACATTGATATGCCGAAGTAAAATATAATAAAAAATATAGTGAAGCCCGTGTTTTTAAACATCCGAAGTAAAATATATTATTTTACTTCGCTTGTGTTATTACTGAAGTTATTGGTAATGTATTACTTCGTAATTTATTATTGTTGAAGTAAAGCCTGCCGAAGTAAAATCCGATTTTTCTACTAGTGTTATAACATTGTAATTTCTGTAAGATACACTTTAGAATTTTGAATAAATGAATATTATATTATATATATATATATATATATATATATATATATATATATATATAAATATAAAGAATTACGTGGGCCTATATAATTTTGGACCATATCATATTATAATATGATACTATATAATGTATCACGTACGTGGCCTTGTATTTTTGGATCTCACAATGCAAAGGTTTCTTCTATGCGACGGCATTAGATATCTAGTCTGTTGCCTTTGATGTCTGATATTCAGTTTATTATATTAAAATATTTTAATTTTTTTTATATATTTACTTTAAAGTATAATTAATTTCAAACCATAATATTTTAAATAATAAGATTATATACGTATAATCATATGTAGAATTAATTAGGAGTGAGAGTGCATACGCTAGATTCATTGCCGTAGCAGCATTGCAGCAATAGCAGATTGAAACTTTTGAACTTTTGTCTCTACATACGCTAGAATTAATTTCTACGGAGTGAGAGTGCATACGCTAGAATTAATTTATATCATTGCATTAACAAATATTTATATCATTGCATTAACAATCCAACAAATATGAGTTTCTTAAGTAGACTAAATTCATTGCCGTAGCAGCAATATTCAAACACATCTGAGAGGCTGAAACTTTTGAACTTTTGTCTCTAATTGTTTTGCCCACTGTATTTGGAGATGAAACTAAACCAGAATCAGAGCTAGGGTTCGCGACCTATACGATCTCCAAACTCTCGATTCACGCCTCAATCAAAGTCGACCCAGACGGTACAAGGATTTTCAGCCCTCGGCGCCGGCGGAAGAACGGAGAATCGTCGGAAATCATACGCGGTTTAGAGGTGGACGGGAAAGGGGTCTCGCTACCTATACACGCTCAAATCTACCGATTTCTGCTTCGATAATGGTCGACCGGAGACCCTCGGCGACGGCGGGCGGAGGTCGGGAGGCGCGGATTCGGGGGGAATAGGTGAGGTTACGGGAATAGCCGAATAGGGTTTGGGATTTGGAATAGATGAGGATGAGGTTACGAGAATATGCCATTATTGCCATAACATTCACATTTTTAATATATTTTAATTTTATTATTATTATTATCATACATAGTTATTTTAATATTATAACTCATTAATTATCTCAAATTCGAGCTCACGATCTACCTAAACGAGCCGAGCTCGTGAACAACTTAAACGAGCCGAGCTCGAGCTCGAGCTCACGAGCCAGCTAAACGATCCGAGCTCAATTTTGAGCTCACGAACCTATTATCGAACAGGTTCACGAGCTAACGAGCCGAACATCATTAATCTCATGCTCGGCTCCACAAAATTGTCGAGCCAATAATAAGGCTCGGGCTCGGCTCGATAAGCTTAACGAACGAGCCCGAACGAGCTTTTTAACGAGCCGATATCCGAAAAGCTCGCGAACAGTTTGGTTCATTTACATCCCTACAGATAATGTCGCCATATCTTCAAAGCAAATACAATGGCTGCCAATTCAAGATCATGAATTGGGTAACGAGTCTCATGTGGCTTTAGCTGTCTCGAGGACATAGGCAATCACATGTCCCCTCTGCATCAAAACACAACCCAATCCTCTGTGAGATGCATCACAATAAACTACAAAATCACCAATACCTGAGAGAATAGTCAACACCGGAGCATTGGTCAATCTCTTCTTCAACTCAAAAAAACTGGACTCACAGTCTTCTGACCAAACAAAAGGTGCATTCGTCTGAGTCACCTGCGTAATAGGCTTAGCAATACTCAAAAAAACTTTAATAAATCGAAGATAATACCCTGCCAAGCCCATAAAGCTGTGAATCTCGAGCACAGATGTCGATCTCGGCCAAGAAATCACGGCTTCAACCTTACTTGGATCAACTGATATACCATCTCCGGATATGATGTGACCCAAAAATACAATTTGTCTCAGCCAAAACTCACATTTCGACAGTTTAGCATACAATTTCTCAGCCCTAAAAATTCTCAAAACATCTCTCAGATGTTCAGCATGCTCAATCATATTCTTAGAGTAAATCAAGATATTATCAATGAATATAATCCCGCAGTCATCGAGATATTTCTGAAACACGCGGTTCATCAGACCCATAAACACAGCTAAAGCATTCGTCAAACCAAACGGCATTCCAATAAACTCATAATGTCCATACCTGGTTCTGAACGCTGTCTTCGAGATATCAGAATCCCTGTCTCTCAGCTGATGATATCCAGATCTCAGATCGATCTTGGAATATACAGAAGAACCCTGCAACTGATCAAACAAATCATTAATACGAGGCAAAGGGTATTTGTTCTTTACTGTTGCTTTGTTCAGTTATCGGTAGTCAATGCAGAGTCTCATTGAACCGTCTTTCTTTCTCACAAACATTACTGGAGCACCCCAACGGAGAAACAATCGGTCCAATGTATCCCTTTGCCAGTAGATCTTCCAACTGATCGTTCAAATCTTTCAATTCTATCAGCGCCATTCTGTACGGAGCTCTAGAAATCGGAACTGTACTTGGAATCAATTCAATGCTGAAGTCTATCTCTCGAATCGGAGGCAAACCAGGAATCTCATCTGGAAAGACATCAGTGAACTCACATACCACTGGCAAATCAGCCAATGATGGACTCTATTTCAGTAAATCAACTGAATAGACAAGGAATCCCTCCGCTCTTTTCTGTAACAATCGAGTCATATTTATTGCAGATATATAAGAATTCTGGCTCGAGAACCCTTACCGTAGAATTTCCACTCATCAGCCGTCTCAGGTCTTAATCTCACAATCTTGTGGAAACAATCAACGGTAGCCCTGTACTTGGTCAGCATATCGATACCGATAATACAGTCAAAATCAGACAACCCAAGCGCAATACAGTCTAACTCAATCTCATACACATCATACTGCAGTATACAAGATCTAACAGAAGTCACTGATACAAGACCTTTCCCCAAAGGAGAAATACGGCTACTATAGTAGATAATGACTCAAGATGCAATGAATGCATCAATGCAAATCGCTCAAATATGAATGCATGCGATGCACCAATATCTATCAATACATATGCAGGATAACCAGAGATAAAATAGTTACCTGCAACAACATCGTCTGGTGCATCTTGAGCATGTTCCTCAGTCAAAGAGAACACTCTGGCCTACTATCTAGGAGGCTGGCTAACTGTCCGGCTTCTTCCTGGCCGCGGCTTTGACTGGGCTGGTGCTGGCTGGAAAGAGTATATTGCAGATGGTCGTCTACCAGCCTGAGCTACTGATCCAGATGATTTGGCACCCTGTGATATCTGAGAATCTCTCTGGGGACACTCTAGCTAAATGTCCCTGCTGTCTACAAATACGGCAACTGCCAAACACTCCTCGGCACTGCTATGTGGAATGTCTCCTTCCACAAGTGCTGCAATAAGCTCCGGTATAACTCTGGACCTGACCAGTCTGTCTCGAGCCACTAGAACTAGATGAACTGCTTCCAGATCTCTTAAATTGCTTTCCTCTGGCTTTCAAATGATCTTTCTTTCCACTACCACTGCCACTCTCAAATCTAGGAGATGGTGGAGGAAATGGTGGTCTCGGTGCTGGAGGAACAAACGAAGCTCCTTTCTATCTAATTAGACCGGCTTCGGCTCCCTTGGCTCGGTTCAGAGCATCAGTAAAATTGTTCGGTCGCCTCGTATTCACCAATGTAAATATTTCAGGATTCAGGCCATTAATGAACTGATCAGCAACAGCTTCGTTGTTCTCGGCCACATGTGGAGTAAATCGCAATAATGTAGAGAACTTGGCCACATATTCTTCAATATTTAGCTGACCATGTCTCAAGTTTGCAAACTCCGCACCCTTGTCTTTTCTGTATGATACTGGAAAGAATCTTTGATAGAATTAAGTTTTAAACACTTTCCAAGTAATTTTTTTACCTCGATGCTCCAAAGCCCTCTTTGTTGTGAGCCACCAGTTCTTTGCAACGTCATGAAACTTGTCACGCCCCGAGTTCGAAGCATCGGTGACATCCGGCATTGTTTAACAATTATATTGAAAAAAAAATGCCTCATATCAAATCAAACCAGTCTTTTTCATAAATAGAGTATTATCTTACAATGACAATGAAATAAAATACATCAGAGTTGCGAAATGCGGAAAACTTAAACAAAATGGATGAATTGATTCTTGCTCTTGACCATCGATCACCAACCCCAGAAAGCTTCCCGCTCTTCCTCATTGATTTGTTCTTCATTTTTATCTAAAATTGTAAGGGGGCGAGTGTTTTGGGAAACACTCAGCAAGTGGGGGTCGATCGATTCCAAATATACATATAGAACTTAATTCTGTAAAAATTTCCTTTAACATACTTTAAAAACTAATATTCTTAACTTGAGAAGACGGAAATGAATCGAATAATAGACAGAACTTATCGAATAATTCAGAGCAAAACAGAAACAATTCAAATCATTTCAGAACAGACAAAACATTGTTACTCTTCTCATTTCCATGGTCAAATTGTCCCCAATATGTTAGTCCTCTAAGGGGTGAGGCCAGAACATGGTTTTATACCCACCAATGGGGGCCAGACAGAACATGGTTTATACCCACCAATGAGGGCCAGAACAGAACATGGTTTTATACCCACCAATGGGGGCCAAACAAAATCACAATTCTCGTCCCATTTCAAATTCGAATCGTAACAGTGCAACAGAATTCAGAAGTCACAGACAGAACTTTTCAGATATTCAGATTTCAGAGTTTTCATACTGACTTAGCGGAATCAAGAAATTCGAAGCACAGAAGAGAACACATAATCGATTGAAATTTTAAAATAAAACATGCTGATTTTTCGAAAATAAGGACAGACAAACATGTATGTCACGTTATTGATATCAAGGTTTAAAAAAAAAACGAAGTACGTAACAAAAGCCCACTTACCGTATATTTAAGGTAGAACCGAATTTATTTGCAACTTTGGTACTTTGCCTCTCGAAATTTCTGCAGAACTTCGACGTATATTCCACAAATACTGTCTTAACTCCGGCAGCACCTCGGCACAGGATTTTTGTACTGGACTGCACGAACTTTCTTTCTTCTCCCTTGCTTGACTTGGCCAAATTTTGGTGAGGTTTTGAGAAGGGGTGAGGGCCGAATTTTTGGATTATTTTTTGGTGTGTTCTTCATCAACCTTGTAGTGGTATTTATAGGTAAAGAAAGGCTTTCCATCTAGCCCCCCTCTTGGCCGAAATCTTAACCTCCAAGAATAGCCATAATTGTAGTCCAAACTTCCAAGATTAGTCATGAATGTGGTTCAAAATCTCATGCACTCCTCAAATGTGACCTTGATTTTCTAAAGAGTCATTTCCTGCATCATCAATATGTCCTGACCCTTAGCTTCTCCCGCAGCTCCTTCATGGGTTAACGCAAAGGTTATTTCTTGCACACTTAATTTGTCCAAACTCTTGGCTCAACTTATAGCTCCCTTTTTAGTTTTGTTAGGACAAACTTGGTTGAGCTTCTTTGAGCTGAAGGATCGAGTTCTTGAGCTAGGGTTTTACTCCTCCCGTGACAATACTTCGATGGATGCGGTTACTTGTAGCTTGGCCTCCTGTTGAGCTCATTCCCGAGCTTTGAAGTTACTTCCACGAGTTACTAGCTGAAAATCTAAGTTCATAATTAAGTTTATAATTAGAATGAAAGTATTTTGATCTTAGATTAAGCTAAGTTTTAAGCTCGTGTATTTCTTACCTTATTTACTTGGGATCGTAAAATCTCGGGTTCTCACATCCCTCCCTCCTTATTAAAAGTTTCGTCCCCGGAACTTGCAGTAGCTTGATCATTCAAATAGGTGAGGGTATTGTGACCGCATCTTCTCCTCGAGTTCCCAAGTCGCCTCTCTTTCAGTATGATTTTACCACTGTACCTTGACATAAGGTATTGTCCTGTGCCTCAATACTTGGTCTTTTGTTTCCACTATTCGGATAGGGACTTCTTCGTATTTGAGTTCTTCGTTGAGGTTTCCTTCAATCACCAGTGGTGCAACTTTGAGTACATGACTCGGGTCTGGGACATAATTCCTCAGTTGTGAGATGTGGAAAACGTTATGTATTCTGGCCATGTCTGGTGGTAACGCTAATCGGTAGGCTAAGGTTCCTACCCTTTCCAGCATCTCGAACGGTCCCACGTATCTCGGATTCAACTTTCCGGATTTACTGAATCGAACTACTCCTTTCATAGGGGAGACCTTGACGTAAGCTTTCTCACCAATCTCTAATTCTAACGGTCTTCTTTTTAGATCGGCCCAGCTCTTCTGTCTATCCTGGGCTGCCTTGAGTCCTTCCTTGATTATGACTACTTTGTCTACGGTTAACTGAATAAGTTCTGGTCCGGTAACAGCTTTTTCTCCGACTTCGTCCCAATATAGAGGCGACCTACACTTCCGACCATACAAAGCCTCATATGGAGCCATCTCGATACTACTATGGTAGCTGTTGTTATAGGCGAACTCTATTAACGGTAGTTGTTTACTCCAATTTCCAGAAAAGTCCAGTGCTCATGCCCTCAGCATATCTTTGAGGGTTTGAATAGTCCTTTCAGTTTGGCCATCAGTCTGAGGATGATAAGCCGTGCTGAGAGTTACCTTGGTTCCATCGCCTTTTGGAAACTTTTACAAAATTTTGACACAAATCTTGGATCTCGGCCAGACAGTATACTCGCTGGAACTCCATGTAGCCTCACTATGTTGTCCACATACAAAGTGGCTAATTTATCCAAATTATAATTCATTCGTACTGGCAAGAAATGGGCGGACTTGGTCAATCTGTCAATGATCACCCAGATCCCATCGTGACCCTGTCTTGATCGTGGTAGTCCTACTACGAAATCCATGGAGATGTTATCCCACTTGCACTCCGGTATCTCCAACGGCTGTAAAAGTCCTCCAGGCCTTTGATGTTCTGCTTTGACTTGTTGACAGACTAAACACTTAGCAACAAAGACAGCTACATCTTTCTTCATACCGTTCCACCAGTAATTATTTTTCAAATCCCGGTACATCTTGGTACTTCCAGGATGGACTGAAAATATCGATTTATGTGCCTCAGCCATTACTTCTTCTCGAATTCCATCAACGTTTGGCACATACAATCGTCCTTTCATCAAGAGTATTCCATTTTCATCAATTTGAAATTATGGAGCTTTTCCTTCTTGGATTTGTTCTTTAATTTTTAGGATGGAGGTGTCTTAATTCTGCTTCAATTTGATGGTCTCTTGGAGATTTGGTTTCACTGATAGAGAGTTTAAGTTCATCTTCCCAGGGTTCCTTCGGCTCAACGCTTCTGCCACCTTATTTTCTTTACCCGGATGGTAATTGATTGACAGGTCATAGTCCTTGAGAAGTTCCATCCACCTTCTTTGCCTCATGTTTAATTCCTTTTGAGTGAAAATGTACTTGAGGCTCTGGTGGTCAGTAAAAACTTCGCATTTTACTCCATAAAGGTAGTGCCTCCAGATTTTAAGCACGAATACCACTGCGGCTAATTCCAAATCATGAGTGGGGTAATTCTGCTCATATGGTTTTAGTTGCCGTGAGGCATAAGCAATTACCTGACCCTCTTGCATAAGCACACACCCTAATCCTCCCTTTGAAGCGTCACTGTAAACAGTGAAATTCTTACCATCCTCGGGAAGAACTAATTCTAGTGTGGATGCGAGTTTTGTCTTCAGGGTTTCAAAGCATCTTTCACATTCTTCATTCCAAATGAATTTCGAATTTTTCTGAGTAAGTTTGGTGAATGGAATGGCTATAAAAGAAAAACCTTCCACAAATTTTCTATAGTAGCCTGCTAAACACAGAAAACTCCTTACTTCAGTCACTGTCTTTGGTTGTGGTCAATCCTTGATTGCTTCCACCTTCTTAGGGTCTACTGACACCCCTAATCCAGAAATTATATGACCTAAGAACGCCACACTTTTTAACCAAAATTCAAATTTATTGAATTTTGCGTAGAGTTCCTTTTCTCGCAGTGTCTGCAAAGTGAGACGCAGATGTTCTCTGTGTTCTTCCTCACTTGGTGAGTACACAAGGATATCATCTATAAAGACAACCACAAACTTGTCGAGATATGGTTTGAATACCCGATTCATCAGGTCCACGAATGCTGCAGGAGCATTTGTTAGGCCGAAAGGCATTACTGTAAATTCGTAATGTCCATATCTTGTCCTAAATGCGGTTTTAGGAATATCCTCTGCTTTGACCTTCATCTGATGATAACCGGACCTTAGGTCATGCTTTGAGAAGACCTTGGCTCCCTTTTACTGATCGAAAAGATCATCTATTCTTGGGAGTGGGTACTTATTCTTTATGGTGATCTTGTTTAACTCCTGGTAGTCAATACATAGTCTCATGCTCCCGTCCTTTTTATTTACGAAGAGCACTGGTGCTCCCCACGGGGATTCACTAGGACGAACCTGCTTCTTATCCAGTAATTCCTGAAGTTGCTCCTTTAATTCTTTTAATTCAGCTGGAGCCATTCGGTATGGTGCCTTTGAGATTGGTGCAGCACCAAGAACAAGTCTGGAATTCAAATTTTACTTCCCTATCGGGTATCTCTCCCGGTAGTTCTTCGGGAAAAACGTCTGGAAATTATTGAACAATTGGAATATCCTCCAACTTTGGGATTTCCTCTTCTTTGATTTCATTGATCACTGCTAGATAAATTTCTTCTCCTCCTTTTATGGCTTTCCAGGCTTGTGAGGCAGATAACAGAGATTTTCTTTCTTTTGATTTTCCGTGGTATAAAATCTCTTCTTCATGAGAAGTCTGGAGTCTAACATTTTTCTTTTGGCAGTCCACAATGGCACGGTATCTAGCTAACCAGTCCATTCCAAGAATGATGTCATACTCAACCATATTGAGTTGAATCAATTCTGCTCCAAAAATTTGTTTGCTGATACAAATTTCACAGTTTCGATACACTTTTTTGGTCTCAATTATTTTACTTGCCGGTGTTGTTACTCTTAATGGTTCACTAAGAGTATCATGTTTGAGTTTAAGCTTCTTATCAAACCTTCTATACACGAATGAGTGTGTAGCACCACAATCAAATAAGGCATAAGCAGGCATTTCATTGAGTAAGATAGCACCTGCCACCACTTCATTGGTATCATCAGCTTCCTCTTGCGTGATTGCATATACCCGTGCATTGGTATTGTTTTCATTTTTCTTGTTGGGTTCCGCTCCTTTGTCCTTGTTGTCAGGACAATCTTTAATTCAACGACCCACCTTTCTGCACCTGAAACAAGCACCTGTCTTTCGATAACATTCTCCGACATGTTTCTGTCGACAAGTATCGCACCACTTTCCTTCGGTGTTGCCAGCACTGTTAAAATTTCCTCTTGGGGTTCAACTTGAATAATTCGGTTTCTGAAATTTGGGACCATTTTGAGAAGTTTGGTTGACCAAGGGTCTCTTATTCTTGTTTTCATCTTCACGGCGCTTAATATCTGTTTCCGCACTCATTGCCGTGCCCATCAAATCCGCAAAGTTGTTTGGTTTGAACACCGCTAAAGCCGATTTAATCCGGCTGTTTAGTCCTCTTTTAAAACGATGCATCTTCAAGGTTTCATCGGACATAATTGTTGGAACGTAGGTTCCCAAGTCATTAAACTTTGAAGTATATTCCATCACGGTCATGTCCGGTGTCTGCCTGGAATTTTCAAACTCATTCAGCTTCTGCAGACGAAACTCGGCTGGGTAGTATTGTTTCAAAAACTTTCTCTTAAAAATCTGCCATGTGATATTTTCCACTTCGGCTAGAGATGGTGACACAATATCCCACCATTTTCGTGCTCTGTCTTCAAGAAACGGTGTTACAACTTCTACTCTCAATTCTTCAGGCACTTCAAGTAGGTGTAGTTGCGATTCGACATTTTTGAGCTATTTCTGACTGACTTCTGGGTCTGGGTTTCCGTCGAAAGTTGGAACTCGATTTCTTCTGAGGGATTCATAATGGTATTTAATCCCACGTAGTTGTGGTTCTTGATGTGGTTGAATAGCGTTAGCCAATGGGTTTACGAATCCTTGCAACGTCACTACTATGATAGTAGCTATTGCCATCATATCTTCTTGACTGAGATTCACTTTGGGTGTTGGTGGATTTTCGTTTTGGTTGGCACCACGGGGGTTAGGGTTGTTTCAGGGTGGACTGCCTGCCATTTCCTAGGATAAAAATCGAAAGCAAAGCATCAGAATCGTATAAAGGATAGAAAGGCGTAAATAGTAGAAACACAGTGGTCGTGGAAATTTTGATACTAAGAATTGCGAAGCGATTGAAGGGATATATTTTTTAAGCCTCTTAGAAATTTAGGAAACAAATTGAAGTTGAATTTCAAGGACAGATGAATATTGGACTCAAATTGGGGTGCACTAGGCTTTTGCCAAAATTTGACTTCGCCAAATTTTTTCTATCAAAATCCTAGTGGGATTATGAACCTGGCGTCTCTGATACCTACTTAAATGTTACGCCCCGAGTCCGAAGCATCGGTGACATCCGGCATTGTTTAACAATTATATTGAAAACAATAAAGCCTCGTATCATATCAAACCAGTATTTTTCATAAATATAGTATTGTCTTACAATGACAATGAAATAAAATACATCAGAGTTGCGAAATGCGGAAAACTTAAAAAAAATGGATGAATTGATTCTTGCTCTTGATTATCGATCACCAACCCCAGAAAGCTTCCTGCTCTTCCTCATTGATTTGTTCTTCATTTTTATCTGAAATTGTAAGGGGGTGAGTGTTTTGAGAAACACTCAGCAAGTGGGGGTCGATCGATTCCAAATATACATATAGAACTTAATTCTTTAAAAATTTCCTTTAACATACTTTCAAAACTAATATTCTTAACTTGAGAAGACGGAAATGAATCGAATAATAGACAGAACTTATCGAATAATTCAGAGCAAAACAGAAACAATTCAGATCATTTCAGAACAGACAAAACACTGTTACTATTCTCATTTCCATGGTCAAATTGTCCCCAAAATGTTAGTTCTCTAAGGGGTGAGGCCAGAACATGGTTTTATACCCACCAATGGGGGCCAGACAGAACATGGTTTTATACCCACCAATGGGGGTCAGAACAGAACATGGTTTTATACCCACCAATGGGGGCCAGACAGAATCACAATTCTCGTCCCATTTCAAATTCGAATCATAACAGTGCAACAGAATTCAGAATTCACAGACAGAACTTTTCAGATATTCAGATTTCAGAGTTTTCATACTGACTCAGCGGAATCAAGAAATTCGAAGCACAGAAGAGAACACATAATCGATCGAAATTTTAAAATAAAACATGCTGATTTTTAGAAAATAAGGACACACCAACATGTATGTCACGTTATTGATATCAAGGTTTAAAAATAAAAACTAAGTACATAACAAAAGCCCACTTACCGTATATTGAAGGTAGAACCGAATTTATTTGCAACTTTGGTACTTTGCCTCTCGAAATTTCTGCAGAACCTCGACGTATTTTTCACAAATACTGTCTTTACTCCGGCAGAACCTCGGCACAGGATTTTTGTACTAGACTGAACGAAATTTCTTTCTTCTCCCTTGCTTGAGTTGGCCGAATTTTGGAGAGGTTTTGAGAAGGGGTGAGGGCCGAATTTTTGGAGTACTTTTTGGTGTGTTCTTCATCAACCTTATAGTGGTATTTATAGGTAAAGAAAGGCTTTCCATCTAGCCCCCCCTCTTGGCCGAAATCTTAACCTCCAAGAATAGTTATAATTGTAGTCCAAACTTCCAAGATTAGTCATGAATGTGGTTCAAAATCTCATGCACTCCTTAAATGTGACCTTGATTTTCTAAAGAGTCATTTCCTGCGTCATCAATATGTCCTCACCCTTAGCTTCTTCCGCAGCTCCTTCATGGGTTAACGCAAAGGTTATTTCTTGCACACTTAATTTGTCCAAACTCTTGGCTCAACTTATAGCTCCTTTTTGGTTTTGTTAGAACAAACTTGGTTGAGCTTATTTGCGCTGAAGGATCGAGTTCTTGAGCTAGGGTTTTACTCCTCCCATGACAATACTTCGATGGATGCGGTTACTTGTAGCTTGGCCTCCTATTGAGCTCATTCCCGAGCTTTGAAGTTACTTCCACGAGTTACTAGCTGAAAATCTAAGTTCATAATTAAGTTTATAATTAGAATGAAAGTATTTTGATCTTAGATTAAGCTAAGTTTTAAGCTCGTGTATTTCTTACCTTATTTACTTGGGATCGTAAAATCTCGGGTTCTCACACAACTGGTGCCCAATCAGTTTCACCCTTCGCTCATCAGTGTAATCCAATGACTCAAACAGCATCTCTATGTCATCTAGCCAACTCTCGCAATCAACTGAAGTCTCAGTACCCTTTAGAGTCGGTGGATTGAATGACTGAAATCTCTTTAACAATGTTTCCATCGGTGTTGCTGTCACATCTATTGGAGGATTCGAGGTGCTACCATGTTCTGGTATTCTTCGAGGAGGCATATCTGATTATCAAAAGGGTTAGCAACGCAATACCACAAACCTGTTTCAGTCCTTCTCTGATAATCTTACTGCTGATCAAGAATTGGTTCTGATTCATTCTCAATAATACAGGTTACCACTCAATTCAGATAATCCGGTAAACATGTATTAAAGCAATAAGACATGCTAGCAATAAAAAGCAGGAAATAAAACTCAATCTATCCCGCTCCCTAGCTTCTGTCTCAATCTAAAGGATCTATCGCTCTGATACCACCTGTTGTGGGGACCCGGACGCTAATCATCTTCTTAATCGTCATTGGGATAAATGGATCAATTATTTAATCTAGGTCTAATTTTTTTTAAATACACTGGTCAAGTGCGGAACATAATGAAATCATTTTGATATACATATCAAAATAAATTACAAGTCTTGTAACATATACAATCATTTACAACTAAGGTTCAACATCTAAATATCAAGTGTTCAAACCTTATCTATAATCAAAGTCCGTAGTCTCCACTCTAATCACGATCTCTCTTCATCTCCTCGACCCTGATCCAATCCCACCTGTTGCCATGCACACATACAAACACGACAACAGCCTGATAATTCTGGTGAGAAATACATCCCATATAAATCAACGAAACATGCAATCATATGGTAAATATAAAATCATGAATTAGATATCAGTAAAATGTATCAAAATCTGAAACATAAATCGATATACAATTGTAAATGAACTCGTGACTCCACATCTCAGACTAGACCCATTCCTAGTCTAGGGATCCCGGTTTCCAGACGTTGGCATTCTATATCGAATATCAGTAATAGAAGTAAATCCACTTCGAATCAAACATCGATATAAACCAAACATCCAGTGTCTTGACCTATCCATCAAAGATTTTGGCACTTCCGCCAGTCATTCCTCTGTGACAATGTGCAATGGGCCAGTGACGATTCCATCACCATCTGGCACCTCTGTCACAAGATCAATCGTCTAATACCTGCTTTCTATAAATCAATAGAACAAGCATATCAATTCAAATTAATGCACACAATAACAATAAGTATGTGGTTTAGGGAAACTCAAGTATATCACACTCGAGTCGTTCTCCCGGGTTCAACATTGACTTATACCCTTTTTTTGTTGCAGTTCTGACAACGTTCAAGTCTGGAATTCAAATTCTGTCAATACTCAATCTGGCAATGACAATATCAAAGAGTACAATATCAATATACTGCTCAAATCCATCCCGAATCTGATAAATCTGACTTTAACTCAAAATCAACTGCCTAACGGAACAATCTCGATATTCCCGTCAATACAATATCAACAGATATCAATTACAATCTGTAACCAATAACCAACGCAATCTGTAATCAATTAATAACTCAAATCTGTTCAATTTTAATATGAAAAATCATAACAATTCCATAATCAATCTATTTTTCGATCTAGCTTCGATTCTACGATGTTTAACATGTCAAGAACATCATTTATGAATCATATCCAATTCCTTCAATATCACATTTTCAAATCATCTCAAATACATAAGAAACTTACGTCCTGTTTAAGCTCTCTTCGATAGGAATACAGTACTATACTCGGATTCAAAATCAGACGGACGGATTCTTCAAAGCACAATCCTAAAATCAAGAATTGAACTTTCCCGGAGCTCCTCGTTCTTTCCTTTCTTCATTTCTGAAGGTTATGGTTTGTTATATATATATATATATATATATATATATATATATATATATATATATATATATATATATATATATATATATATATCATGCATGTAAGGGCAAGTGGCTCATCCTTTATAAAACACGTCTCGCGCATATGCACGACATCACTCGGCTCGCGCATATGCGCGAGACCTACTGGTCTCGACTCTTAGCTTCTCGGCAACTCATGCATATGCGCGCCCTCTTACCGCGCATATGCGCGAGGTCTTCTAGAATTTCACTTGGCCTCTCGGATGACTCGTGCATATGCGCGCACCACTTCCGCGCATATGCGTGATGTTCTCTGGACAAAATATTTGTCAATACACCTCCTTGCGCATATGTGCGCCCTATCTCGTGCATATGCGTGAGGTCTTCTACCTTCATCGTGCATTTCCGCGCATCACGCCGGGCATGTGAGCGAGAGGTACTTTCCTCGCACATTCGATATCACATGCAATCTCATTTCGTGTCTCGAAACGATCATTCATAATCATATCAATTCATCAATCAATAATCACAGCTTAACAGTTAAATAAATCCCGCGCATTACACGTCCATACTTCCGATCTTGTCACTGATGAATGTCTTATCCATGTGATGCATATGAAGAAGTGGAATGTGCTGGAAAAGATCTCTTCGTCAAAAAGCTTCAGAAGAGTTAATTGTCATGAATTGTCTAACTGGTAGTCCCTTTGGCAAGATGCCACTGAAAGAGAACTGAATCGTGTAAACTGTATGAGATTTTATCAATAAAATAGTTGTTTCGATTCATTGATCTTTCCTTCTCTGCATTATGAACTGATATCAGTTGACAAACAGTTAACTAACTGATAATGAATAACTGAATAGTTATTAACTGATATATGACTAACTGAACAAAGATTAGCAACAATTGACATAACAACATTATCATTGATATAATTAAGATAAATCAATTAAACAAAGAATATTGCGAAAATGAGAAAACTTAGTCTCTGGTAGAGGTTGGGTGAAGATGTCAGTTGCTTGTTGTTCAGTTGGTATGTATTCTAGCCTTATTGCTTTCTTCAGAGCATGATCTCTGATGAAGTGATGCCTGACATCGATATGCTTGATCGTAGAGTGAAAAACTGGATTGTATGTTATTGCAATCGTGCTTGTATTATCACAAAAGATTGGTGATTCATTTGCAATGACTCCATAGTCTTTCAGTTGTTGATGAATCCAGAGCAGTTGGGCACAGTAGCTTCAGCAGCAAGATATTCTGCTTCAGTTGTGGAAGTTGCTATGGATGTTTGCTTCATGATGAACCATGAAATCAGTCTGTCTCTTAGAAACTGATATGATCCACTGGTGGTGCTTTTACGATCTAGCTTACATGCTGCATAATCTGCATCTGAATATCCAACTAAATTGAAAGAAGAGTCCTTAGCATACCATAAGCCCACATTTTGTGTGCCTTTAAGATATTTTAAAATGGGTTTGGTAGCTGAAAAATATGATTGCTTAGGATCTACCTGAAATCTAGCACACATACAAACAATAAATACTATATCAGGACGACTAGCAGTTAGGTAGAATAATGAACCTATTAAACATTTGTAAAGTGTCGTCTCAACTGATATTCCCCCTTGATCATTGTCTAGTTTGATTGATAAACTCATGGGAGTACTTGTAGCTGAACATGTTTCCATGCCAAATTTCATAAGCAATTCCTTCGTATATTTGGTCTGACTGATAAAAGTATCAGTTTCCAGTTGCTTCACTTGCAGAGTGAGGAAAAATATCAGTTCACCTATGATTCTCATCTCGAATTTTTCCTGCATTAACTTGGCAAATGCCTCATGTATTTTGGGGTTAGTTTACCCAAAAACAATATCATAAACATATATTTTCACAAGTAAAATGTGATCATTCTTTGAAAATTTGAATAGAGTCTTATCAACTGAATCTAAACGTAAAATCATGATCAGTTAGGAATTTTGAAAGAGTTTCATACCAAGCTCTTGGAGCTTGTTTAAGACCATATAAGACTTTGTTCAAATGATAAACAATATCAGGAAGAGAGTGATTGATAAAACCTAGTAGTTGTTCAACATATAGTTCTTCTTGCAACTGACCATTCAGAAATGCACTCTTCACGTCCATCTGGTATACTAAGTTCTTGAATGAGGCAGAAGCTAGGAACATTCTGATTGCTTCAAGTCTTGCAACTGGTGCATAAGTTTCATCGTAATATATTCCTTTTTCTTGCCGATATCCTTGTGCTACAAGCCTTGCTTTGTCGCGCACAACTGAACCATTTTCGTTAAGTTTGTTTCTGTATACCCACTTTGTACCTATAATATTTTTAGAAACTGGTCTTGGAACTAAGTTCCAGACATTATTATGGGTAAACGGATTTAGCTTTTCTTGCATGACATTTATCCAGTTAGGATCAACAAGAGCTTCTTCAGTTTTCTTAGGTTCCAGTTGGGAAAAGAAAGCTGAATGAATAAATAAATTAAATATTTGATTATGAGTTCTTACGGGATCAGATGGATTACCTACACCAATCTGGAGGATGTGATTTCTTCCATCTGTATTCAGCATTTGTTGTGTCCATTTCAGCAACTGCTTTCGTGGGCAACTGAATATTTTTTTCAGTTGCAGTTGGTTTTGTATCAGTTGGTAACCGAGTATTATCATTTTGCTCCACCAACTGATTATTCGTAACAATTTCTTGTTCAACTGATTCATCCAACACTTCAGGTTCTGGTGTTGAAGGATATTTCGATTAATGTGATTCTCTTCTTCATTATCATCCTCCAAACTAATATCTGTAATACGATCAACTAGCTAAACTGGATCAGTTGGCTAACAGTTAGCACAGATTAATCAAATACCACATGAATATAATCTTCTACATTCAAAGTGAATTTGTTAAAAACTCTGTAAGCTTTACTGTTTGAAGAATACCAAAGAAATATTCCCTCTGTAGATTTAGCATCAAAAGATTTTAAATGATTTTTGCCATTGTCAAGAATAAAACATTTGCAACCGAATATTTCGAAATAAGAAACCACACTTTTGTGTCCAAGCTAGATCTCATACGGTTTTTTCAAATTATTATTATTAATCATTGATTTGTTCTGAGTGTAACATGCATTGTTTACTAATTTTGCCCAAAACCTATGAGAAATACTAGAATCAACAAGCATTGTTCTAGCAGCTTCTTTAAGGGTTCGATTTCTTCTCTCAGCTACACAATTTTGCTGAGAGATTTTTGCTGCTGAGAGCTCATGCTTGATCTCAGTATTTTCTAAAAAAATGAAAGATTTTGATTGATGAATTCAGACCCTCGATCAGACCATATTCGATCAATCCAAAATGATTTTTCATTTAATGTCTTTTGAAAAGGTTAATCAGTTGTGCAGTAGTTTGGTCTTTGGATTTGAGAAAAATAACCAAAGTAAATCTTGAAAAATCATCCACGACTAATAAGGTGTATTTCATTCCTACTAAGCTCATGACTGGTATAGGAGCAAAAAGATACATATGTAGCAGTTCTAAGCATCGGGAAGATGATTTACAACTCTTGTTTTTAATGAAGATCTTACATGCTTACCAAACTGACATGCTGAACAAATTTTATCTTTTGAAAAATCTATTTTGGGCAAACCAGTTATAAGATCATGGTTACTCAGATAAGTAATAGATTTAAAGTTTAGGTGGTTCAACCTCTTATGCCACAACCAGTTTTTAAAAGATTTGGAAGCTATAAAACAAACTGGTGCATAAAGTTGATCACTACAACTGACTTTATAGGTGTTACCACAATGATTTCCAGTTAGGATGTCCTTATCAGTTGAGTCTCTAACCGAACAAATGTGTTTGTCGAACTAAACTGAGAATTTATTGTTCCATAACTGACTGATGCTAATCAAGTTATAATTCAAATTCTCTACTAGTAAAACTTCTTTGATAGTTAAATTATCATAGATAAGATTACCCTTACCACAGTTTTACCTTTGGAGTTTTGTCCAAAACTGATGCTTGGACCATTGTATTTGATCAGTTGGGATAGTAAATTTGCATCCCTTGTCATATGACGCGAGCATCCACTGTCCAGTTACCAGAATGATTCTTTGTTTGTACCTATCACCTGCAATCACACACAATTTATAATCTTGGTACCCACATCTATTTGGGTCCTAAACTGATTAGTTCTTTAGGAACCCAGTCTTGGATTAGTCTAACTCAATTTCTAGTTGCTGTGTTCCAAATGCTGTTTCTCGGCTTGTGTTTGCTTGGTGTGTAGTGTGTAGATGAAGCAATATGAGCTTTAGCTTTGTTCAATTGGTAGTTCGGCCGATATCTTTTCTGAACTGGCTTACTGTTATAGTTAGAATAGTTCAGGTATTTATTGCTGAATCTTTCTGGTGACTGACTTTGTGGGTCAGTTGAAATTTTTAGGCTATAACCAATACCATACCTTCTAGCATTGTTCTTATTTTCAATAGGCTGTACAACTGGTTTACTTGGCTCAGGTTGTTCTTGTTCCACAATTGATTTTACAAAGTGAATATATTTCCCTTTGCTCATGTTCAGTTTTTGCTGAGCATCACTGGTGGAAGTTTCATCTTGGTTGCTGAACCCTAAACCGGTTTTATCAGTAAATGATTTTTTCTTATCTTGTATTTCAACTAATGCAACAGATGACTTATTCCATGTTATAATAAGCTCAGTTTGCTTTGAATTCTCAAGCATCAACTGCTGAATCATTGATTGATTCTTGCTTCTTTCAGCATTGAGTTCAGCAATCTCCCGTTTAAGACTCAACAAATCAACTGCTTCATCAGTTTCAGTTTTATCGTGTTTGGGATCGGTTTTCTTTGCTCTGGCCTTCTCAAAAAATAAGGCAAGCTTGTGATACTCATTAACCATATCATGAAGTGTAGAAATGAGTTAATCTCGTGTGAAATCAGTTGAACGAAAGTCAAATACATGTTGACTGGTTGACTCCAGTTCTATGTCATCAGCAATCAGACACTTGACCTCTTCACCATCATCGCTAGAGCAGCTCAAGCTCTCAGGTTCTGAATCATCATTGTCAGATTCTGCCCATTTGGACTTGCTTTCCTTAGCTAGAAGCACCTCATGCTTCTTTCTGTAAGATTTCTTGTCATCCTTAGATCTTCTCTTGCGCTCATAAGGTTTCTTTCCCATTTCAGTTGAGCCTCGACTATCTTTTTTTGACTTGGGACAATCAGCAATGAAATGACCAGTTTTGCCACAGTTGTAGCAAGCATTAGGTTCTTCTTTGGAGCGATTTTTTTATATTGTCTTTGGAGTTTCCTTGACTTATTCTCATAAATATTCCAAAATTTTTGACAAATAATGACAAGCATCATTACTTAATTGATCAACAGATTTGTCAACTGAACCAGTTGGTTCTAGTCTGACAGCAGTTAGGGTAGTTGTAGCTGCTGGTGTAGAAGGTTCCCCTTCTCTGGTTTACAACTCAAAATCGTGTGATTTTAAATCTGCAAATAAATCATGAAGTTTGACCTTGTTCAGGTCGTTTGATTCTCTCATTGCCATGGTCTTAATTCTCATTCCTTGGGAAGACCTCTTACTACTTTCAGTGCTACTCTTTATTTAAATACACCTTTCCAATTGCATTCAGTTCTTTTATTTTTCCACTGATTCTTTCATCATAGTCATGCATGGATTCTCCAATCTTCATCTTGATATTGTCGAATTTTTTGAACGGCAACTGATAGTTTATTCTTCTTTGTTTTCTCATTGCCCTCGCATAACTGAATCAGTTAATCCCAGATTTCCTTAGCAGTTCTTTACATCAATATCTTGCTAAAAGTGACTTTATCCAACATTTCGTACAGAATGTCTTTAGCCACATTGTCCAATTTGGATTTTTTCTTGTCTTTAGCTGTCCATTCATCTCGGGGTTTTTTTATTAGATGTGGTACCCCATCATTTATGGCAACAACAGTGTTTGCCTTCTCATGGGTCCTTCTGTAATAACGTACCACATGTCATCGTCTTGTGCACCTAGATGAGCCTGCATTATGATTTTCCAATCATCGAAATCATCTCTAGAGAAAATTGGAATTTTGTTGAATGAATACATGGTAATCAGTTTGTATAGAAATATTCAGAGACTAGATTCAAATGCTCTGATACCACTTGATATGATCGGTTAAGGGGTGAAAGAGTGTTTAGAAGAGGGGTTTGAATAAACACTAACAATTTTCACAACCTTTTCGAATATTGAGTCAGTTTGATGATAAACTGAAACTCGGGAATCTTTTCAGTCGATATCAACCAGTTAACAATAATAGTGCAGAAATAAACTGACTTTTAGATAGAATAAAACTAAAATAAAAACACACAAGATTTTATGGATGTTCGGAGATTTCAAACACTCCTACGTCACCCCTTATATTACGGAGATAAGATATTCACTAAAAGACTTAGATCGATACAAAGAATTGTACAGACCAACTTCAGCTTTGGACTTAACAATGCCAACTGAAACTCTACAATTTACAGTACTCATCTGGACTGAAATATTTTTGCACAACCGATTACAACAATATCAGTTTGTGCTTGTAAGCTCGAAGTATAGCCTTAAATGCTATGAATGTATACAATAAGCGTGAGCTTTGAAGTTTGGCAATATTTCAACATAGTAACAGCTCAGTTTATAAATGTTTGAGAGTCTAGAGTTTTTCAAGAGTCGAGTTGAGAGTATTTTTCAGCTGCTCTTTCTCTGCTAGTTATAGGCTTTGCCTCCAACGGTAATATTGAATGGGATTTGAATCTTTCTATCCGTTTTTTGCCACATCAACATTCTTCTGACAATCGTACACTGCGTTTTTTATGAAATGAGGCGATCCCACTACTAGTTACAGTCTGCTTTTGTACAGTTGTTGGTTGGATGACATTTTCCTTAATTGATGACGTGTACAGAACTGATCAGTCAGTTTTCTGCGTATTTCAGTCATCTGGTTCAGTTGCCTTCGATTATCTTTGCATTAATATTCAGTTAAGGGCAACCGATAGTTTGCAAATTTTAGATCAGTTACTATAAGTCTTCTTGATCAGTTAGTTCAATCTATTAAATGCTCAGTTTGTCAAACTTCTGAAATTCAGTTTCCAACAATACTTAAACATGCATATTCATCATCATTTTATGTAGAGATATGTTTCAAAGCAAGTGACCCATACATATTATGCCTGATCAGACTAAACCACAGTAGTGGGCTAGCAGGGATGTCCACTACCACATACATAAGATCCCCGGTCATACTTTACCGGGTGGATTGGTCCCTGGTCATACTTTACCAGGGTGGAGAGATCCTCGGACACGTTCCCCAACTTCCAAACTCGTTCATAATTGGTCACAAGACAATTAGCATACCTCAAAAACATAGAACATTTTCTTTTGCACGTCGAACATACTTACTTAGCGTTGAGGGATTCGTTGGATCTCGCTTGGGTTGTTGCTGCACATACTATCACGTTTTCGTGCATCTTAAATTCCATAACTTAATCATGCATATCGTACTTATTACCAAGTTATTAAAAAACTTATGATTTTCTTGAACACTCGGGCCTTGACAAAGATAAACATCATAAACAACCCATGACATCGAACCCCGGAACAAACCCTGATATGAGTATGAACATTTTACCTAGCGATAGAAGACATGAACTTCGCTTAAACCATAGTTAAACGTTCCCTAATTAAACTTCGCAACATCTAAACTAACCTTCACTAAGCTTGGACATAACGACGTAATAGTACCCAAATGTAGCAATAGCACCTAAACTTGAAGCTCGAAAATACATGAACCAGCGCTTGGGCTCCGAGGAGTAGCGCTACAGCGCCTGTCAAGCGCCTAGGAGCTACCCTGCAGCACCGTGGCACTGCTCAGCACGAAGCTTTAGCTCTGCAATGCTCCAAATGCAGCGCTGCGATGCTAACTCTATGCAAACCAAACCTCAAAATGTCATATTCTACTCATTCGCTGCTCTATGACTTCTAATACACTCACACCTTTACCGACCCGAAGCTACACACCAAATGTCAAAAGAATCACCACACTCGACACACCTACTTGTAGCAAACACCACTCGGAGATCCCCAACGAAGCCTGCAACCAAATAAACTCAAGAAACATGAAGAAAATAGTTTTAAACATCACAGTTTGAGCAATCACACGAAAATGATCATAACTCACTCGTTTCTTATCAGAAAATTACGAATTTACTGTCAAATCGAAGGTATCAAAAGGTAATATACGTGGAAATTTTTTCAAGAAAAGCGACCAAAAATTCACAGTAACCCAAATTACAGCAGACTCGGTTTTGAAATCTAAAGTTTTGATCCAAAGTCGTTTCAAACATTTTTGCTCAAGCTTTTGCATAACATACACAGATTTTTCATACAATATGCATCAAAATATTTTTATTGACAAGATCGATACAAAAATGAAAGACTATACATTCTTTTGCTATTAAACGCTCGAAGATGACGAATACCGACATGGTGGATTACGGGAGATGATCGAGGGACGTTAGCTACACGATTTTTGCTCGAAAAATCAACGTGAATCCCCGGAAATTTCGCAAGGGAGAGGGGTGGATGCTGCTAGAGCTCAAGAACCCTAGGTCTCTTATCCAAAAAGAAAAATGAATGCAATGTGTGTATGTGTAACCGGTGGTGTGTGTATGTGTGTAAATGTATCGTGTGTGCGTGCGTAAGTTCAAGGGTTAATTAGGATAAAATTTAATTAGTCAAATAGTTAGTGATGACATAATGCTAATAACAAACAAAAATGCTAAATAAAAATACTAATTCCCCACTAATTTACTAGCACCCCTAAATTTAAATAGAATACACAATTGCTAAACTTTCAAGATATAAAATCCCCAATTATTCAAGTTAGTAATTTTTTTGAAAAGCTTAAAATCTCAAATCCACATAATAAATCAAATTAGACTTTAAATCGCCTAAATCATCACTGGTCTCTTTTCCCGATCCCGCATCGAATATTAGCCTGAAACATAAACTCAAGAAAAAATTTTAACCAAATAAACATGTAATAATTTAAAATAATGCAAATCATAAATCATGCATGGTTAAAAATCATTTTAAAATTAAAAAAATAATTTAACAATTTAATTAATGCATGTTTTTTACGTTTACAGATTTTGGGCTCTACAATTGGTTAGTATGTCTGGGTCAAGACACATTATTTGATTTGAATTATTGATTTTTCTGCATTGACTGATTTTTTTTAACTATGTTGATTGGTGTATTAAATTTTTTTTATATGTGATTGGGATTTATTGTTAATTCGGGATTGTGTGTATCATACCATATGAGAAAATTTCTTCGGTTCTTTACAAACTCTTGCAATTTTAATAGAGATTTTGTGTTTAGATTCTCTAATGTCAATCCTTCTACAGCGATGCCGTTTGTTACGAGGTGGATCAAATTAAGGACCTATGTGGTTACGTTTTGTGGGGACCCAGACCTAATTCATCTTCTTTAATCGTCTTTGGGATTAAATGGATCAATTAAATGTACTGGGTCTAAATATTTTTTTTAAAGTTGAACACTTTATAATCAAGTGTATAAAATATTACAACAAGTTATGCTTCATTTATTTAAACAAGAAGATCAAGTTTAATGTCTACAACATGATCCAAAAGTACAATTCTTGTACAAAATAAAATCATAACAAACTAGTGTTTATCAACTACATGTCATGTGTTGAAAGAGCTCTGCTTCTAAGCCCGGATCACCACTCTAATCTTGATCTCTCATCCTCTTCTCGACCCTGATCCTGTCCCACTTGTTGTCATGCACACATACAAACACCACAACAGTCGGATAACTCCAGTGAGAAATATATTTCCCAGTATAAATAACATATGCATGCATTTCATATAAGCATATATAAAGGCATAGAACAGTTATCAATAGCATGTATCATAATCTGAAAACATGAATCGATATAAAACTGTAATCAAACACTTTAACTCCTAATCTTTGACTCGACTCTTATCTAGGGATGCCGGTTGAATAAGAACATAAAAATCTCCCACCTACTCTTCCCAGCTAGATGGTGGCACGTTCTTATTCCCAGACTTTGGCCATCTATATCGAATCTCTACAATAGGAGTCGATCTACTTCTAAGCACATCGATATAAACCAAATGTCCAGTGACTTGGCACCTCTGCCAAAGACTCTTTCTCGATATCTATCTTCGATTTTCTGTTTTTCTATAAATCAATAGAACAAGCATAGTACAAAGTTATTAAAACAATAACAATTAAGTATGTGGTTTTGGGAAAATCAAGTTATATCTTACTCGAGTCGTATCTCTTGGTTTAACATTGATTTATACCTTTATTTTCTCGGGGTTTGGCTTTGTTCTGCCTTCGAAGTCTTCAATACCAATCTGGAATGACATTCGAGAAGTACAATATCAACAAATACCTCTAGCAATACCGGATAAGATCAGAACTCAAACTAATTCTGTTTCGACGGCATAACATCTCAATCTCGATATATCCCGGCAAATCAATATCAACAGATACAAATCATAACTCATAATAAATAACAACAAAATCTCATATTCTCAAAATCTGTATACTCTCAATCAAATCAAATCTAGAAAATGATAAAAATTTCATATGGTATCCGTTCTTCGATCATGTTTCGATTATACAGTTACAACAATCTCATGAACACATAATATAAATCATATCATGATTTCCCCAAAATCAAATTTTCAAACCATACAAGAAGGTAATAAAACTTACATCTTGTCCAAGACTTTCACGATAGGAAGACGGAAATAAACTCGGATTGAAAATCTGACGGCCGGATCTTGCAAAATCACAATTCTTAAATCAAGAACTTGCGAATCTTTTCATGGAACTTTTCTTGTTTTCTTGCTGCCGTTCTCAAGGAAATGAAGAGGTTTACATGTTATATGCATGGCTGAAGAATATGAGAAGCATCGGGAAGATATTTCTGTAATAAAGACACATGAAATACATCATGTATTCCAGATAGAGATGGAGGTAATGAAAGTTGATAGGCACGATCACCTATCTTTTCAAGAATCTCATACGGACCAATATATCGTGGAGACAACTTCCGTTTTTTGCAAAATCTGACAACGCCTCTGAAAGGAAAAATCTTCAGAAATACTATGTCTCCTGCCACAAATACTAAAGGTCGACGTCGAATATTCGCATATTTGGCATGCCTGTCCTGAGCTGTCTTCATTCTTTCACAAATCAATTTCACTTTCTCAGTCATACCTCGAATCATATCAGGCCCAAGTTCAGGTACCTCAGAGATATCATCCCAATACAGAGGGGTGTTAGAGTAGGTGCCCGTCGAGCCAAGTGTTGGCCGAGTGTTCACAATGAAACTCTATGTATAAAAAATGTTTATTTTATTAATATCTGAAATTATTTTTTTGGCACTTCTTTATCTGTATACCCATGCTAGTTGCATAGATAAAGTCCTTGAATATACAAATAGTAGAAAGAATATGAGATGCTCATATGATGAGTATCATGAAAATCATATTGGAATACTGTATATTCTAAACAATTCCTAGTCGATTCAGCTGCCGCTAAGAAGGATATAGGCCGCTCGAGTTCGAGGCTAGTATCTGCGATGTGAGTACCATGTTTCATTGGTAGGGGACATGAGTGATGTCCGAGCATGCAGATAGGTGCTCCTTGAAGAGTGCACTGAACAACCCTCAATAAAGGACTTTCCAAGTGGTTCTCACTTATCGAGTGGAAACGTCCTAGTTTATGGTTGTACACCATTAGTCCTTATGACCCGGGACAACATTGAGACTCTATATGCTAGCATTGCACTTTGACTTGTTTATCGACTCCCATGGAGTCATCAGGTGGAAAGTTTGTGTGTTTTGTCGAAACATATAAGAATCGATGCATTGTAGTCGGGGATTCACCGCTTACATTTGGGTATGGATATCCTATTTGTATGTAGTATGAAATCTCTGATCAGAGTATGGTGGTAATTATGAAAGAGGTTTCATAGATTACACCATCGATGCAACTACGACATGACACATAGTATCGATTCATTGACAACTCTCGATAAACCAATGGTTGTCGAATCGGTCGGGATATATAAGATGAAGGGATCGTACTGTACGCTAACCATAACTGAATGGTTCTTGCAGGCACAATCATTTGATACCTAGGGAATCATGTAAACGATACTGCTAGGCGTTTAACAAGATTGGTTGGGTACTATTAGACTTGAGTTCTGACGTTCTTGTTATCAAGGAGTTGATAAATATGAATGAAGCAATTGAGATATGCTCGTATAAGGACATGTTTAGTCCAAATCACATGGAGATGTGAACCCACGGCTAGTTGTATCCATGAATCATTGAGGGCCACACAAGTACTAGCTTTCTAGATCCCGTTGAGAAGTAAAATAGTTCAAAGTGTTGAACGGCTTATAAAGGAGTTTATAAGCGTAAATAAAAATAGAATTATGACTTCTATAAGGAGAATATAACTTTTAATTTGAGGAAGTGTTCCTAAATTAAAAGTTGGCCAAACGAGTATTGTATTTGAAAATTGTGATTTTCATATACATTATTATGGACTAAATTAAATTAATTCAAGTATTGAATTAATTAAACACTAGTGGACCTAGTAGAGTCCGAATAATTGAATTAATTCAAGTGTTGGATTAATTAAACACACATGGGCCTTGTAGAGCCCAATTAGAAATAATTATTAAACTAGTGGATTTGAGTAAAATCAAGTAAAGTTTAAATAGACTCAAATGTGTTTGAGACATTTAAATTAAAGTCCATGGGCCTTGTAATTGTTAAAAGCCCAAGTAAAAGGCGTGCAAAGGAGGTGAAGGGTTGGATGCAACTTATTCAATATCCAAGGCATAGCATGCAACTTTTTTGCTTCAACCTTTTCCACAAACAAGAAAAGTCTCCCCCCTTCACTCCTACACACACATGGCCGAAATTTTCATGATAATTCCCCCAAAATTTTGTCCTTCAATTGTTGAGGAAAGAAAGAAAACTTCTCAAAGAAAATGCCTTACATTTTCTAATGCAAGTGTGAGGTGGTTCTATCTAGTTGGTGGTGGGCCTAATTTTGGAGAAAGGAGGCTTGAAGATTGTCTTGCCATCAAGAGCTAAGGTGTTTACACCTTAGTTGGAGCCATCATCAATCTCAAGAGATTTATAGGTACATTTCTAAACACACTATGAATGTCATATTTTGTGTTTTTCGTATTTGCTACACATTATAGGATTAGTGTGCTCAGTTTTTCTTGTTGAAAAACAATTTTATGAACTTCCGTTGCGCATTAGAGCACCTTAATCGATCCCCTTTCAAGTGATATCATGAGCTAAGGATACTATTTTGTGTAGCATATACATAATATTATATTGAGGTCAATTTCTAACCGCATGAGACAAATTTTCGCATCAAATCGTGGCCGGTTTTGGGGACGACTTTGGGCAGCAAGTTGCTGCCCATTTCGGCAGCTCGGGCTACCTGAGGGGTTGCCCATTTCGGGCAGCAAGGGCAGCCCCTTCCCCTATGTTTTAATAATAATAAAAAAATTTGGTGCTTGTTGGCCGGAATCTGGCGACGGAGCTACGGCGACGGCGAAGACGACTAGGGTTTCCAAAAGTGTTTTGGATTATCAAAGTGTCATGGACCTTGATGTTGTTGGGCCATTAGATGGCTAACATATTTGTGAAATTTAAATGGGCCAAAATGTTTTTGGTGAAAAATGATTTTTGGGCCCTTAAGTTTAAATTTACAAAAAGTTGCAAATATTTTCTCATTAAATAAATAATTGAAGTTGAACTTTAATTATTTATAGTAAATGGTGATTTACAAGAAATTCGGTTATAAATAAATTAATTAGAAAGTTGACAAAGGTGTTTGTATACTTTGTTAATTTAGTTTATAATCGTGGTGGTTAGTGATTGGATCAAGATATATAATATTATATCAATTAATTATTGTGATAATTAATTTATTGTGTATGATATGTGAAATTATGCATGAAGGATGATCAAAAGCCCAAGACCAATTTGCTAGGTGTATGCTATGATATTTTGTGCTGAATGATTGTAATAATTATCAAATTTAAAGTGGGCTTGGTTTATGGCCCGTTCCCACCCCATGAGATGTATCCCTAGTTTCCATGGATATTTATTTGTAAATATTAGTATAGTGGAAGATCAGTATTGGAAGATGGTGGCCTTGATGATTATGAAGATCGAAGACATGTAAATATTGGAGGCTAATGTAATAGTTGCATTTGCATCCAATACATTTCCCTAGGATTGGACCTAGGCCCGTGCTTAGCTCACACGGGCCATTAGTATTGGGGCGATTGATCATCCTTGTTTTGTTTACTGTTTATAATATATGCATGATATGTTATGAATAATGAGTATGTGCGTTACTATTATGATAATAACAAAGTTGCATGAATCCGGCAAACATACGATCAAACATGGCGAGCTTTTAAATAAAATTAATGATGAGACCTTTCAAAATTAAAAACCCTCATTTTTAATAAGATTCAAAATTAATATCAAGCCGGAAAAGGGGAATTATAAATTTGTTTATAATTTCCTTGTCTTCCATCGACAATGGGTCCATGATGAACGCTACCCGTTCTCGGGGCTCGGCTCTTATTATTGGGGGAGTCCTGGGTGCCGAAAAGGTGTGACATCCATTGACATGGTGATGTGAACTACGTGGAACTCCCATTATTTCGGCTCATATTATTGAGGGAACTCATGGCGACCGTCCATTAAGGTTCAACATCGATGGGTAAGGCTTGACACGTAAAGATGAACGACGTCATATTATTGGGTCCTAATCAAAAGTGAGACAAAATTTTACGTAGAGGTTGCATGGAGATGCAATTGGAAACTATCTTTTAGGAATTGTGATTGGCTGATATTATTCGGGATCATAATTCGCTAATTGGACCCTGCGTACCTACTGAGGAAAAGAGTTTCTCGTTTTCACTAGAGGGTAGTGCAAGATGTTAAGACAGTGGGAGTAAACATTTATAAAGTAAAAGTCCATACTTTATATCTTACTAAATATTTTAAAATAGTCATTAACATTTATCTGTTTACTTTTCAATATCTTTTGACAATGTCTTCGATTCGCAATCCACTATCTGCAATACTCGAAAAACACGTATTAATCGGACCTAATTACCTCACTTGGCTAAGAAACCTTAAAATCGTCTTGAATTCGGAAAAGATTGCATATACAGTTACTGAGTCGCCCCCTGTTGAGGCTTCGACTAGCTGCACTCTTGAGGAATTGCAGACTTACAAGGAATGGTGTGACCATGACTTGAAAGCCAAGTGTTATATGCAGGCTTCTATGAATGATTAGAAGCCGGTTCTTTATGTGGGCTCTTCATCTGGTACGAAGACTGGTCCACCTGGGAAGGGAAGAAGCGTTCTTTCCAACGTCCCATGAAGAACGTGCCCTTGAAGAGGCATGCTCCGAGTCCCGTTTTGGCAGCCACACCAGTCAAGGCTGACAAGACTGTTGATATTTGTCATCACTGCAAGAAGCCTGGACTTTGGAGGCGTAACTGCAGGGAATAACTTGCCCAGAAGAGTTCTGGAAACGGTATGTTCTACATTGAAGTAAACATTTCAATTAACTCTACTTCTTGGGTATTAGATACCCGTTGTGGCTCACATCTATGTAATGATTTACAGGTGATGGGAAGAAGTAGGAGGCTTAGGGAAGGTGAGACCTTCTTGAGGATGGGCAATGGAGCAAGAGTTGCTGCCAAGGCCGTAGGAGATGTTTACTTGCATTTGAACAATGATTTTAAGTTAATTTTAAGAGATTTTTGTTTGTACCAAATTTGGTGAAAAACATTGTTTCCATTTCTATGCTTGATAAAGATGAATATTCTTGTTTATTTAGCAAAGGTGTTTGCAACATTTAATTGGTATTGGAGAACTTGAAAACGATCTCTACACCTTAAAATTGAAAGATATTCCACTAAACAATGTCGAAACAATAACAACAACAAACAAGCGAAAACAAGATACTCTAAATACGGCACAATTATGGCATGCTCGATTAGGACATATCTCCTAAGAAGGATGAACAAGCTAGTGGGAGTGGGCATGTTTGATATGTCTGATATTAATGCTCTCACGACTTGTGAATCCTGCCTGAAAGGAAATATGACCAAAATTCCCTTTAAGGACCATGTGGAGCGAGCCAAAGGATTATTGGATTTGATCCATACCGATGTGCGTGGTCCGCTTAACGTCACCACTAAGCATGGACATGCCTAATTCATCACCTTTACCGATGACTTTTCGAGGTATGGGTATGTGTATTTGATGAAATAAAAGTATGAAGCATTTGAAAAGTTCAAGGAATTCAGAAGTGAAGTAGAGAAACATTTGGGACGAAGCATCAAGACACTTCGATTGGATCGAGGTGGTGACTACTTGAGTGCTGAGTTCCAAGAGTATCTTAGGGAGAATGGGATTCTCTCGCAGTGGACTCCGCCCACTACACCACAGTTGAATGGTGTTTCGGAGCATCGTAACCGGACTTTGATGGACATGGTTCGGTCTATGATGGGGTTCACGGAGTTGCCTCCATCCTTGTGGGGATAAGCGCTTGAGATAGCGACACTTTTGTTGAACAATGTCCATTCAAAGGCAGTTGACTAGACACCATATGAGATATGTATGGGTAATCCTCCCAAATATTCTTATCTTAGAATATATGGGTGCCCTGCTTATGTGAAGCAAATAGTGGGAGATAAATTGGATAGTCGATCCATTTTATGTTACTTTGTGGGATATCCAAGGAATTCTGTTGGATATTATTTCTATCATCCCCAAGAAGCAAAGGTGTTTGTTTCTAGGAATGCAGCATTTTTGGAAAAGGAATTTCTATTGATAGAAAAGAGGAGATGATAGAACTCGAAGAGGTTCGAGAGACACCCACAATTATAGAACCCACACCCGAAGAGCCTAGAGAGGAGATATAAGCTCCTAGAAGATCCGAGAGAGTCTCGAGACCACCTATGAGGTATGGTCTGCTTCTTGAAGAGGGCCATGATGAGCCTAACCATGGATGTGATCCAAGGACCTTCAAGGAAGCATTATCTGATGCCGATTCATCCAAATGGCTTGAAGCAATGGAATCTGAGATGAATTCCATGCATTCGAACCAAGTGTGTAATCTCTGGATCCACCTGATGGAGTTGTTCCCATAGGGTGTAAGTAGATTTACAAGAGGAAACTTGGGGCGGATGGAAGATATTGACCTTCAAAGCGCGATTGGTGGCAAAAGGATATACTCAAAGACAAGGAGTTGACATCGAGAAAACCTTTTCTCTAGTTGCAATGTTCAAGTCCATAAGGATATTGCTAGCCATAGCTGCATGGTATGACTATGAGATATGGCAGAAGGATGTCAAGACAGCCTTTCTTAATGGGGATATTAAGGAAGAGATTTACACGTCTCAACCTGAAGGGTTTACATCTGTCGGAAGTGAGCATATGGTATGCAAACTTCAAAGATCTATTTATGGTCTAAAGCAGGAATCTAGGAGTTGGAACCTCAGATTCGATAGTACAATCAAATAGTTTGGTTTTAATAAGAATCCTGAGGAACCCTGTGTGTATAAGAAGGTCAGTGGGAGTGCTGTGTCATTCCTGGTGCTTTATGTTGATGAAATTCTGCTCATTGGGAATGATGTAGGGATGTTGCAATCAACTAAGATATGGTTAGCGAGTAAGTTCTCGATGCAGAACTTGGGTGAAGCATCTTTTGTATTGGGAATACAGATCTATAGAGATAGATCAAGAAGATTGCTTGGTCTCACCCAGTCCACATACATTGATACCATCGTGATGCGGTTCTTGATGGATGAGTCCAAGAGAGGACATCTACCAATGTGTCATGGCGTGTCCCTATCCAAGTCAATGTTTCCCAAGATTGATGCAGAGATAGCGGCGATGACAAGCATTCCGTATGCGTCTGCAGTTGGTAGCATCATGTATGGGATGATATCTACACGTCCTGACGTGGCTTTCGCACTAAGTGTAGTGAGTAGATATCAATCGAACCCTGGTCTTCCACACTGGAAAGCTGTGAAAGACATCCTCAAGTATTTGAGAAGGACCGATAAATTGTTCCTGGTCTATGGGGTGGAGAACTGAAATTGGAAGGCTGTAGCGACTCTAGCTTCCAAAGCGATATTGATGACTCGAAGTCAACCTCTAGGTTTGTATTCATGCTCAATGGTGCTGTTGTCTTTTGGAAGAGTTCCAAGCAAGATAGTACTGTGGATTCCACCACTGAGGCCGAATACATTGCTGCATCGGATGCAGCAAAGGAGGTTGTTTGGATAAGGAATTTCGTCCAAGAGTTGGGCGTCATTCCTAATGGAGTTGCTCCTATCCTAGTGTTTTGTGACAACAAGAGAGCCGTTGCTCAGGCGAAGGAGCCAAGGTCTCATCGGAAATCCAAACAGGTATTGAAAAAGTACCACATCTTCTGAGAGATTGTGGAAAGAAGAGATGTCTCGATTGATAAAGTCGGCTCCGCAGATAATGTTGCTGAACCACTAACTAAGCCTTTACCTGGACAATTATTCGAGAAGCATCGCGAATCGATGGGTTTGAAGCATATGGGTAGTTGGCTCTAGTGCAAGTGGGAGATTGTTAGAGTAGGTGCCCGTCGAGCCAAGTGTTGGCCGAGTGTTCACAATGAAACTCTATGTATAAACAATCTTTATTTTATTAATATTTGAAATTATTGTTTTGGAACTTCTTTATCTGTATACCCATGCTAGTTGCATAGATAAAGTCCTTGAATATACAAATAGTAGAAAGAATATGAGATGATCATATGATGAGTATCAAATAACTCATATTTGGAATAATATATATTCTAAACAGTTCCTAGTCGATTCAGCCGTCGCTAAGAAGGATATAGGCCGCTAGAGTTCGAGACTAGTATCTGCGATGTGAGGACCATGTTTCATTGGTAGGAGACATTGTGATGTCCAAGAATGCGGATAGGTGCTCCTTGAAGAGTGCACTGAACAACCGTCCATAAAGGACTTTCCAAGTGGTTCTCACTTATCGAGTGGAAACGTCCTAGTTTATGGTTGTACACCATTAGTCCTTATGACCTGGGACAACATGGAGACACTATATGCTAGCATTGCACTTTGACTTGTTTACCGACTCCCATGGAATCATTAGGTGGAAAGGTTGGGTGTTTTGTCGAAACATATAGAAGTCGATGCATTGTAGTCGGGGATTCACCTCTTACCTTCGAGTATGGATATCCTATGTGTATGTAGTATGAAATCTCTGATCAGAGTATGGTGGTAATTATGAAAGGGGTTTCATATATTACACCATCAATGCAACTACGAAATGACACATAGTATCGATTCATTGACAACTCTCGATAAACCAATGGTCGTCGAATCGGTCAGGATATATGAGATGAAGGGACCGTACTGTACGCTAACCATAATTTAATGGTTCTTGCAGGCACTATCATTTGGTACATAGGGAATCACGTAAGCGATGCTGCTAGGCGTTTACCATGATTGGATGGGTACTATCAGACTTGAGTTCTGACGTTCTTGTTATCAAGGAGTTGATAAGTAAGAATGGAGAAATTGGGGTATGCTCGTATAAGGACATGTTTAGTCCGAATCACATGGAGATGTGAACCCACGGCTAGTTGTATCAATGAACCATTGAGAGCCACACAAGTACTGGCTTTCTAGATCCCGTTGAGAAGTAAAATAGTTCAAAATGTTGAACGGCTTATAAAGAGTTTATAAGCGTAAATAAAAATATAAGTATGACTTCTATAAGGAGAATGTAACTTTTAATTTGAGGAAGTGTTCCTAAATTAAAAGTTGGCCAAACGAGTAATATATTTGAAAATTGTGATTTTCATATACATTATTATGGACTAAATTAAATTAATTCAAGTATTGAATAAGTTAAAAACTAGTGGACCTAGTAGAGTCCAAATAATTAAATTAATTCAAGTGTTGGATTAATTAAACACACATAGGCCTTGTAGAGCCCAATTAAAAATAATTATTAAACTAGTGGACTTGAGTAAAATCAAGTAAAGTTTAAATAGACTCAAATGTGTTTGAGACATTTAAATTAAAGTCCATGGGTCTTGTAATTGTTAAAAGCCCAAGTAAAAGGCATGCAAGGGAGGTGAAGGGTTGGAGGCAACCTTTTCAATATCCAAGGCATGGCATGCAATTTTTTCTCTTCAACTTTTTCCACAACCAAGAAAAGTCTCCCCCCTTCACTCCTACACACACATGGTCGAAATTTTCATGATAATTCCCCCAAAATTTTGTCTTTCAATTGTTGAGGAAAGAAAGAAAACTTCACAAAGAAAATGCCTTACATTTTCTAGTGTAAGTGTGATGTGGTTCTAGCTAGTTGGTGGTGGGCCTAATTTTTGTAAAAGGAGGCTTGAAGATTGTCTTGCCATCAAGAGCTAAGGTGTTTACAGCTTAGTTGGAGCCATCATCAATATCAAGAGATTGATAGGTACATTTCTAAACACACTATGAATGTCATATTTTTTGTTTTTCATATTTGCTACACATTATAGGATTAGGGTGCTCGGTTTTCTCGTTGAAAAACATTTTTATGAACTTCCGTTGCGCATTAGGGCACCTTAATCGATCCCTTTTCAAGGGGATCTGCACTTCTTGCCGTACAACGCTTCAAACGGATCCATCTTTATACTCGTCTGATAGCTGTTGTTGTAAGAAAATTCACAAAGTGTTAATGAATCTTGCCAATTAGTGTCAAAATCTAGCACTACAGCTCTAAACATATCCTCTAATCTCTGGATAGTTCGCTCTGACTGTCCATCAGTCTGAGGATGATATGCAGTACTCAAATGTAACTTCGTATCTAGAGCTTGTTGCAAACTGTGCCTAAAATGCGAAGTGAATCGAGGATCACGATCTGATATAATAGACTTCGGCACTCCATGAAATCTAACCACTTCTTTGACATAAATCTCTGCCATCTGATCATGTCTGTATGTCATTCTGTATGGAATAAAGCATGCCGATTTGGTCAATATGTCGATAACGATCCAAATCACATCACAATCTCGGGAGGAACGTGGTAGCTTTGTCACAAAATCCATAGAAATGTGATCCCATTTCCATTCTGAAATAGATAAGCTATGCAATAGACCTCCTAGTTTCTTTCTTTCAGCTTTCACCTGTTGGCAATTCAAACATCTAGACACAAAATCTGCAATGTCTGATTTCATCTGTTTCCACCAAAACTGTTTCTTCAGATCATTGTACATTTTTCTGCCACCAGGACGAATACTCAAACGACTATTGTGTGCTTCTGACAAAATATGTTGTTTCAAGTTTGAAACATCTGGCACAACAAGTCGATTATTCACAAATAACACATCATCACAAACCTGATATTCGGATTGATGCCCTGCTCTGACCATCAAAATCGAATTCTGAACATTCTGATCAACTTTCTGTTTTTCTTTAATTTTCAAAATCAAGTTTGGTTCAACTTGAATGGCATAAAGTCTCAACGGTTTACAATATGTTTCAAATACTAATCCAGAACGACAAAAATCTCCAATCAATTTTGAAACAACCATCGTCGATAAGGATAAAGAACATACCTTTCGACTCATTGCGTTAGCTGCTGCGTTAGACTTCCCCGGATAACATTTGATTTCACAATCAAAATCTTTCAATAAATCAAACCATCTACGCTGCCTCGTATTCAGTTCTGACTGTGAAAACAGATATTTCAAACTCTTGTGATCAGAATAAATTTCAAACTTCTCACCATATAGATAATGTCGCCAAATCTTCAATGCAAATATGATGGCGGCCAATTCAAGATCATGAATCGGGTAGCGAGTCTCATGTGGTTTCAATCGTCTCGAGGCATAAGCAATAACATGTCCTCGCTGCATCAACATACAACCTAATCCTCTGTGAGAAGCATCACAATAAACAACAAAATCACCAGTACCTGATGGAATAGTCAACATCGGAGTACTGGTTAATCTCTTCTTTAATTCTAGAAAACTAGATTCACACTCTTATGACCAAACAAATGGGGTATTCTTCTAGGTTAGCTGTGTAATCGGCTTAGCAATACTAGAGAAATCTTTAATGAATCTTCGATATTAGCCTGCTAAACCCATAAAACTGCGTATCTCTGGCACTGATGTCGATTTAGGCCAATTAATAACAACCTCAAATTTAGTAGGATCGACAGAAATACCATCTCCAGATATAATGTGCCCCAAAAATACAACTTTTTTCAGCCAAAACTCACATTTCGATAACTTGGCATATAATTTCTCAGCTCTCAGAGTTCTCAATATAATTCTCAGGTGTTCAGCATGATCAGTCATATTCTTCGAATAAATCAGAATATCATCAATAAAGATTATCACAAAGTCATCAAGATATTTCTTAAATATACGGTTCATCAGACCCATAAATATAGCTAGAGTGTTCATTAAACCAAACGGCATGACTATAAACTCATAATGGACATACCTGGTTCTGAAGGTTGTCTTCGATATATCAGAATCTCTGACTCTCAGCTGATGATATCCAGATCTCATATCGATCTTGGAGTAAATAGAAGAACCCTGCAACTGATCAAATAAATCATCGATACGTGGCAAAGTATATTTATTTTTTATCGTAGCCTTGTTCAGTTGCCGATAATCAATGCAGAGTCCCATTGAACCGTCTTTCTTTCTGACAAATAGTACTGGAGCACCCCAAGGAGAAACACTCGGTCTGATGTAACCCTTGGCCAGTAAATCTTCTAATTGATCTTTCAATTCTTTCAGCTCAATCGCTGTCATTCTGTATGGAGTTTTAGAAATAGGGACAATACCTGGTATCATTCAATACTGAATTCTATCTCTCGGACTGGAGGCAAACCCGGAATCTCATTTGGAAAGACATCAGCAAACTCACATACCACTAGCAAATCTGCCAATGAAGGGCTCGATTTCAGTACATATACTGAATACACAAGGAATCCCTCTGCTCCTTTCTGTAATAATCGAGTCATGGACAACGCATATATCAAAGGAATCCGAGCTCTGGAAACTTTACCGTAAAATTTCCATTCATCAGCCATCTTAGGTCAGAATCTTACAACTTTCTGGAAACAATCTACGGTAGCTCTGTACTTGGTCAGCATATCAATACCGATAATGCAGTCAAAATCAGACAAATCGAGTACAATACAATCTAACTCTATCTCATGACCATCATGCTGCAGCATACAATGTCTAACAGAATTAACTGATATAAGACCTCTCCCCAGAGGTGAAAAGACAGATACTACAGCAGATAATGACTCAACAGGCAAATCATGTATCAAATCAAATCGCTAAGAGATAAATGTATGAGATGCACCTGTATCAATCAATACATAAACAGGGTAACCACAAAGAGAACAGTTACGTGCAACTACATCATCAGGTGCTTCCTGGGCCTGTTCTTCAGTCAATGCAAATACTCTGGCATGCTGTCTCGGAGGTTTGCTAACAATCTGGCTTCCTCCTGGTCTCGGCTGTCACTGGGCAGGTGCTGGCTGGAAAGAGTGAACAGCAAATGATCGTCTATTAGTCTGAGCCACTGATCCAGATGATTCTGCTCCCTGGGATCGTTGAGAACCTCACTGTGGACAAACTATGGCAAAGTATCCCTGATGTCTGCAGATGTTGCAAATTTAAAGTTGTTTAGTCATGATTAACTTATTTTAAATCGCATAAGTTTATTTTAATCTTTCAGTTAAATAAGTGAGGCCGGACTGGAGTCGGAGTATTGAGATAAAATTTAATATTAATAAAACATTCCTAAAATTTATTTAAGTTCAAGAATAAGTTATTTTAATGTAAAAGAATGTTTAAGGAATTATTTAATTAACTTGAGATAAGTAGTAAATAAATTCCTTATGTCCAATAATTTAATTAAAAAGCCTAAATTAAAATATGTGACTGATTGAGATAAGTTAATCTAGGCTTATTTTAATTAATAAATTTCAACTTAAAATGTTAGTAATTTAATTTAAAGAATTAGCCATGCATGCAAGACAATTACCATCCTAAACTAATTTAATAATTCACTAAAATACCTAATGGGAAGATAAAACTTTAAATATTTAAAATTCAATAATTAAGCAATATTTTACCCCATTTTAATAGCAATTTTCGGCCACCCCACCTCAAAGGATTTAAAAGTTTGACAACTCATTTTCATTGACATCTCTCCTTAATCCTTTTCTTGACATAATAATCCCTCACCTTTTAATAAACTAAAATTATTAATTAAGCAATTATCTACCCTTATTTGATAAGCAAGAATCGGCCATCACCTCTATCAAATCATCCTTCAATCAAATAATATCAAATCACACTTCATTCTTTATCTACCAAACACAAGGATAGAAAGATTCATTTCCTCCTTTTTATCTTGCAAACTTCCTCATTCATCTCCTAGACATTTCCCTCTCCATTCCACCGAAAATTTCAGAGCATTTCAGCAAGATAAAAAACTTGAGAAAGCTAGGAAAAACAAGAGAGAAAGTGAGAAAAGAAAAAAACTCTATCTCCTTCGCGCCGAGTAGTCGTAATCGATTTGTTTTCATTTCAAACAAATCCAAGGCATGTGTATATTTTCTCTTGCTATTCAATCAAGTCATATTAAGTTTTTAAACATTACATGATCATGATTTTTTTTTTGGCAAAAACCGAAAATCAAGACAACACCATTTTAGAAAATCTTCAAAGAATTTTTCGGCACCCACATGCACATCACGGTTTCTGCTTGTGTTTATGGTTTCAGGGTTGGCTCGATTTCCAAGGGCTCAAGGATGCTTATATACATGATATAGGGTGTGCTAGGAAGGTGTTTGTACATTTATTTCACTCCCTCCCCCCACCCCCCCGCAGCACGTTTTGACAGAAACTTCAGCAGCTTCCATTTCGAGTCTCAAATTCGGATTCTTGCTTGTCGAAGGCGAGTGTTCTGATCTTGGCTGCCCTAGGGGATGTAGCCATGGTTCGAACCTCTCCTTGGCATGTCTAGGCGTGACCATGATGCCCTTTCATGGCTTGTTTCATGGTCCCCTCAGTTTTAAAACCAAACAACGCAAGTGTCCCACGGTGGCTGTTTTCTGATTTTCGTGTGTGTGAGTGGTTTCGGTCTTATGTGGTCTGGTGTGAATCTTGGTTGGCTTCTGGCCTTAGCCATGGTTCATACCATACCTCTTGATGTCTAGATCTAGCCATGGTCGATCATATGGCCACTAGAAAGATATATGACAGCAAGAACAAGCAACACACCCACGTACATCACATGGTTCTCGAGTGGAGCTTGGCGTTGTCCTATGGAATTGCTTGGTTTGTGGTTGCCTTGTAGCCATTAGCCATGGTCCAAGCCATGCCTTAGGATGTTGGGAAGAGGCTCTGGTTGGTGGTTCAATCCACAATGGCAGATAGTCTCGAAAATGAAGCAAGGAAGCGCAACAGCTGCTGCTATAATTTTTTACAGCAGTTTTGTGCTTCGGTTCAGAGGCGCGTTTGAGTTCTTGGTTGGCTTTTAGCCTATGGCCTTGAATTGTACAGTACCTGATTTGAGTTAGAAAGGTCATGTTTTTGGCCGTTTGTGATTTGGTTAAGTTTAGAGGTCGTACAACAATTTACGGTGCAATGTGCCAAAGTAACTCTCGAAAGAGCGTTTCATGATTTCGGCCTCCATGCATAATTTTCGTGTATTACAGACCTTGGTAATTATTTTCCAGTACTTTAGGTGTATTTTAACCATGAATAAATGATGTTTCGATGTTGGTTAGGGTTGGTACAGAGTCATGGTTAAATTTTTAGTTTGGTGGCCGTAATAGTCTCGTTTTTAGTTCGATTTTGAAGCGTTGGTCAAGTTAAGTTATTTGCATAGTCAAGTCAAGTTATTTGCATGTTATTAATGTTCTAATTAGGTCGCAGCGAGCCTGGGAATGATCCAACTCATTCGATAAAATAAAACAGGATATTTAATTATATTACGTGCATAAAAATATAAAAGTTCATTTTTGAGATATATGCGATATTGCTTGTGGCCACTTCACACTCATGAGATTGCAGCTTATGGGATTATTACTTCATCCGGTGGCTACTGACCGGTTCATGTTCATGTATGGGTACGGATATCCAGTCCAAGGGCTGTGATGATCTCTACCGCCCTGTATACTGTGGTTTAGTCTGATCAGAAGATTCAGTTCATGTTATGGGCCACTTGCGTAGAATATATTCTCAACAGAAAATTATGATATGCTATTTCATGATAGGGCTCTATTGAGCAAACATTTTACGTACGATTTTTCAGTTATGCGTGTATTTATAATTACTCATGACAAGATATTTTCACGTTACGCTTTACGATATATATCTTTACACGGCATGAAATTTTATGATATATTTACTTGTTATCTAAGATATATGCATGCTGAGTCTTTAGACTCACTAGACTTGATTGTTGTAGGTACTGATGAGGTCGGGGCCGAGGGCGGGAACCAGTGAGCCATCTTGGTTCGGCAGTAGTAGGAACCCGAGGACCTTATTTATCAGTTTATTTAATATTTTATGCAAACTCATTTTATCACGATGAATCATCTTAAGTCTTTGCTTTGAAACAAATATTTACTTCCACTGCTACTTTAAACATTGAATCTTTTTATCAGTATATTTTATGAATGAGGCATTTTATTTATTTAAAGAGAAAATTTTAAATTTTTTTGCAAATTTTAAAGTACGAAATACGGGCCTCTACAGTTGGTATCAGAGCCTATGTTCTTGTAAAGGGTCGTACTACTACTGATATCGAGAAGCTCACGAAGTCACGTCTTCGGTCTGTAAGTTTTACGTTTACGCATTCATTTAAAGCATGAAATATTTTAACAGTTTGTTTTCATGAAATGTTTTATGTTCAGATTATGATTACGCAGTATTTATTTAAATTTAAAGAAATGATAGAGATTATGCATGTTAGTTACGTATGGGTTATGTATGGAACAGTATTCCTCCTAGACATATTCTTGAGCGCACGAGAGATGATGAACCTCACCAGGAGGACGGCGTGAATCAGAGGCAGGAGAGGAATGTACCTCCACCCCCTCCACCAGACATGAATACCCAGATGTTAGCTGGGATGACTCAGTTCTTCGCATAGTTTGCGGGGAACAATGTTGTGGCAACCAGGCCGACAACGCCTGAGGCTACCTATGAGCGGTTCATGAAGATGCGACCGAAGGAGTTTTCAGGGACTGCAGATCTCATGATTGCCGAGGGCTGGATTAAGTCCCTTGAGGTTATCTTCGAGTTCATGGAGCTTAGAGACGAGGATAGGGTCCGTTGTGCGACAAATCTATTCAGAGGAGATGCCCACTTATGGTGGGAAGGAGCATCCGTAGCCCTGAACTTGGCTACTCTGAGCTGGACGCGCTTCACCGAGGTATGACTGTTACGGAGTTCATCCGTAAGTTTGAGAGGGGTTGCCATTTTGTGCCCCTAATTTCCAATGATGCGGGAGCAAAGTTGAGACACTTTCTGGATGGTCTATGGCCGATCTTGCGCCGTGATGTTAGGGTAGCTGGCCCTACTAATTATGACGTCGCTGTCTCCAGAGCTCTAGCTGCAGAGCAGGATCAGCATGATAGTGACAGAGACCGCCAGGGCAAGCGACCAGTTCCAGTACCGCACCGCCCTCCTCCTCAACAGCAGCAGCATCAAAGTAAGAGGCCTTTCCACGGCCCACCCAGAAACAAAGGACAGCAGCAGCAGCGGGGACGCGAAGTCCCGAGGACTTTTAAGCACCCAGTCTGCCCTAGGTGCACACGCCGCCATGCTGGAGCGTGTATGTATGGTTCAGGGAAGTGTTACAAGTGTGGTAGTCCAGACCACTTGCTGCAGCAATGCCCAAGAGGAGTCTGCCTACCAAGGAAGAGTCTTTGCTCTCCATGCAGCGGAGACGAACCCAGACACCATGCTCATGACAGGTATCTTAAATTTAAGTTAATATTCGAAATTCAATGTTTTGGGAATTAATGTTTTGGGTTGAGATTTTGAACTTAGAATTGCGATAGGATTGCATGCACTAATCAGTGATACTTTCGGGAATTAGGTTAGAAGAACTTCGACCTTCGCATGTCTATAGGTTAGTTCTTGTGCTTATTGGGTTCAGCTTGACGTTCCAACCTTTCAGGGAGGATTTTTATAGTGGGTTCAGCAACGAAACCCTTGATAGATTCAGGGGCTACTCATTCGTTCATTTCAGAGACCTTTGCTAATTTTCTTAAGGTCAAGACCATTAGGCTAGATATAGCCTATTCAGTAGTATTGCCTTCTGGTGAGGAAATGGTAGCTACCAATGTGATCCGAGACATAGACCTCGAGCTTCATGGCAATCTTGTTTATGCGGATCTGATCGTACTGCCGATGCCAGAGTTCGACATCATTCTGGGGATGGACTAGCTATTAAGTAACCAAGTTTTGATCGACTTCCAGCGGAGATCTGTTCTAGTCCGACCGCCTGGGATGGAGCAGTTCTTATTTGAGCCAGACAGATACATTCATTTACTGCGTTTGATATCTTGTGTCAAGGCTAGGAAGCTCATGCATAGAGGGTGTGGAGCGTTTTTGGCAACTTTTATATCCGTTCCCGAACCACCCAGTCAGTCAACCTCCGATGTCCCAATTGTTAGGGATTTTCTAGACGTGTTTCCTGATGACGTCTCTGGTATGCCACCCGAGCGAGAGGTGGAGTTTTCTATTAAGCTTATGCCAGGAACGGCTCCGATCTCCAAAGCACCGTACCGATTAGCGCCGACAGAGATGGCAGAACTTAAGAATCAGATTTAGGAACTTCATGACAAGGAGTCCATTCGCCCGAGCTTTTCACCATGGGGTGCGCCAATATTGTTTGTGAAGAAGAAGGATGGTACGATGAGGATTTGCATTGATTACCGGGAGTTGAACATGGTTACAGTGAAGAACAAATACCCACTCCCGAGGATTGAAGATTTATTTGACCAGTTGTAGGGAGCTTCAGTATTTTCGAAGATTGATCTGCGTTCCGGTTATCACCAGCTGAGGGTGAAAGATGCCGATGTTTCCAAGACTGCCTTTAGGACTCGTTATGGCCACTTCGAGTTCTTTGTGATGCCGTTCGGTTTGACGAATGCGCCAGCGATCTTCATGAATCTCATGAATCGTGTATTTCAGCCGTATCTTGATCATTTTATGATAGTTTTCATAGACGACATTCTCGTCTACTCAAAGAATCAAGAGGATCACAGCAGACATCTGACCGTAGTTTTGCAGACCTTACAGAAGCACAAGTTGTTCGCAAAGTTCAGTAAATGCCAATTCTTGTTAGAGAAGGTGGAGTTCTTAAGCCACATCGTTTCTAGCAGCGGTATTGAGGTAGACCCAGCGAAAGTTGCAGCAGTCAGAGATTGGGTTGTGCCGCAGAATGCATCAGAGATCCGTAGTTTCCTTGGGCTAGCAGGATACTATCGGAAGTTTATTCAGGGATTCTCCTCTATTGCAGTTCCACTCACATCATTGACATAGAAGAATGTTAAATTTGTGTGGAGCGATGAGTGTCAGAAGAGCTTCGATACTTTGAAGCAAGCTCTTATATCAGCGCCAGTTTTGGTCATGCCATCAGGGCCCGGAGACTTTGTTTTGTATACCGATTCTTCAAAGCTTGGTCTAGGCGTAGTGTTGATGCAGCATGGGAAGGTGATAGTGTATGCTTTTCGACAGTTGAAAATCAATGAAAAATTACCCTACCCATGATCTAGAGTTGGCAGCTGTCGTATTTGCCTTGAAGATTTGGAGGCATTATTTGTACGGAGAGAAGTGCCAGATCTTTACCGACCATAAGAGCCTCAAGTACTTCTTCGCGCAGAAATAGTTGAATATGCGTCAGAGGCGTTGGTTGGAGCTAGTGAAGGATTATGACTGTGACATTAGTTACCACCCGGGTAAGGCTAATGTAGTTGCAGATGCACTGAGAAGGAAAGTTGCAGTGATGGCTCATCTAGCGATTTCAAGGCCTCTTCTGTCTGAGATGCAGAGGTTTGATCTAGAGACTTATCTTCGAGGTAGAGTTCCCCGTCTATCTACTTTGACGATTCAGTCTTCCCTTCTAGACCGTATTCGCAGTGGTCAGTCAGCAGATGAACAGTTGGCAAAGTGGAAGCAGAGAGATGAGGCCAAGGGCAGTATCTTGTATATAGTTAGCGACGGTATTGTTCGTTACCGAGACATGATGTGGGTTCCTAGCAGTGATTCTATCCAAGCAGATATTCTATCAGAGGCTCATATGTCACCGTACTCTATTCACCCTGGGAGTACAAAGATGTACAAAGATCTGCAGTTGTTGTATTGGTGGCCAGGAATGAAGAAGGATATCAGACGTTTGTATCCGAGTGTCTGACGTGCCAGCTCGTGAAAGCAGAGCATCAGAGACCAGCAGGCTTGCTCAAGCCTCTTCCTATTCCCGAGTGGAAGTGGGAGAATGTTACCATGGACTTCGTGACCGGTTTGCCGAAGTCAGTCGGAGGATCAAATGCTATCTGGGTTATTGTAGATCGTCTTAACATATCAGTGCACTTCTTGCCTATCAAGACGACTTTCACCATGATTCAGTATGCATAGTTGTATATCTGATAGATAGTCAGACTTCATGGTATTCTTTTTTCTATCGTGTCTGACTGAGATCCTAGATTCATTTCCTCATTTTGGAAGAGTTTACATTCGACAATGGGTACAAAGTTGTTGTTTAGTACAGCTTTTTCTCCGTGCTTGTGTCATCGACTTCTCAGAGAGCTGGGAGTTGAAGTTGCCACTGGTACATTTCACCTATAACAACAGTTTTCAGTCGTCTATAGGTATGGCTCCATATGAAGCAATGTACGGTCGTAAGTACAGATCGGCTATTCATTGGGATGAAGTAGGGGAAAGATCAAAGTTGGGTCCGGAGATTATTCAGAAGACTGCCGATATAGCAGTCAAATCTGTGATAGGATTAGGACTGCTCAGAGTCGACAGAAGAGTTATGCGGATCAAAGGAGGAGAGATTTAAAGTTTGCCGTCGGCGACCATGTTTTTGTGAAGGTAGCACCTATGAAAGGTGTCATGCGATTTGGGAAGAAAGGGAAGCTTAGTCCGAGATTCATCGGACCATTTGAGATCCTCGACAGCGTTGGGACGTTAGCTTATCGTGTTGCTCTTCCGTTGAATATGGCCGGAGTACACAATGTGTTCCACGTCTCTATGCTGAGGAAGTATATGGCAAATCCTTCGCACGTCTTGAACTTTGAGCCGTTGCAGCTCACTCCGAACCTGTCTTATGAAGAAAGACCAGTGCAGATCTTAGACAGACAGGAGAAGAAGCTTCAGAACAAGTTGGTTAAGCGAGTGAAAGTAATATGGCTTAATCATTCAGAGGAGGAAGCTACGTGGGAGTCTGAGCCAGAGATGAGGAGTCGTTATCCCGAGTTATTCGGTGAGTTTTAATTTCGAGGACGAAATTTCTTTTAAGGGGGGAGAGTTGTAGAACCTGTAAACCAGACTACGTTTAAGTCATGCATAATTTCTAGTATTTAAATTAAAAGTGATTTCTTTATTTTTTTGGCATTTTAAAGTTGTTTAGTCATGATTAACTTCAGTTAAATAAGTGAGGCCGGACTGGAGTCGGAGTATTGAGATAAAATTTAATATTAAGAAAATATTCCTAGAATTTATTTAAGTTGAAGAATAAGTTATTTTAATGTAAAAGAATGTTTAAAGAATTATTTAATTAACTTTAGATAAGTAGTAAATAAATTCTTATGTCCAATAATTTAATTAAAAAGCCTAAATTAAAATATGTGACCGATTGAGATAAGTTAATCTAGGCTTATTTTAATAAGGAATTTCAACTTAACATGTTAGTAATTTAATTTAAAGAATTAGCCATGCATGCAAGACAATTACCATCCTAAACTAACTTATTAATTCACTAAAATACCTAATGGGTAGATAAAACTTTAAGATTTAAGATTCAATAATTAAGCAATATTTTACCCCATTTTAATAGCAATTTTCGGCCACCCCACTTCAAAGGATTTAAAAGTTTGACAACTCATTTTCATGGACATCTTTCCTCAATCTTTTTCTTGACATAATAATCCCTCACCTTTTAATCAACTAATATTATTTATCAAGCAATTATCTACCCTTATTTGATAAGCAAGAATCGGTCATCACCTCTATCAAATCATCTCTCAATCAAATAATATAAAATCACACTTCATTCCTTATCTACCAAACACAAGGATAGAAAGATTTATTTCCTCCCTTTTATCTTGCCAAATTCCTCATTCACCTCCTAGCCATTTCCCTCTCCATTCCACCGAAAATTTCAGAGCATTTCAGCAAGAAAAAAAATGTGAGAAAGCTAGGAAAAACAAGAGAGAAAGTGAGAAAAGAAAAGAACTCCATCTCCTCCGCGTTGTGTCGTCGTAATCGATTTGTTTTCATTGCAAACAAATCCAAGTTATGTGTATATTTTCTCTTGCTCTTCAATCAAGTCATATTAACGTTTTTAAACATTACATGATCATGATTTTTTTTTTTTGGCAAAAACCGAAAATCAAGACAAAACCATTTTCGAAAATCTGCACATAATATTTTGGCACCCACATGCACTTCACGGTTTCTGCTTGTGTTTATGGTTTCAGGGTTGGCTCGATTTCCAGGGGCTCAAAGCTGCTTAAAGACATGATATAGGGTGTGCTAGGAAGGAGTTAGTCCATTGATTTCAATCCCTCCCCCCCCCCAGCAGCGCGTTTTGACAGCAACTTCAACAGCTGCCATTTCGAGTTTCAAATTCGGATTCTTGCTTGTCGAAGGCGAGTGTTCTGATCTTGGCTGCCCTAGGGGCTGTAGCCATGGTTCGAACCTCTCCTTGTCATGTATAGGACGTGACCAAGATGCCCTTTCATGGCTTGGTTCACGGTCCCCTCGGTTTTAAAACCAAACAACGCAAGTGTCCCACGGTGGCTGTTTTCTGATTTTTGTGTGTGTGAGTGGTTTCGGTTTTATGTGGTATGGTGTGGATCTTGGTTGGCTTCTGGCACTTATCCATGGTTCATACCATACCTCTTGATATCTAGATCTAGCCATGGTCAATCATGTGGCCACTAAAAGGATATACGACAGCAAGAACAAGCAACGCACCCACGTACAGCACATGGTTCTCGGGTGGAGCTTGGCATTGTCCTATGGAATTGCTTATTTTGTGGTTGCCTTGTAGCCATTAGCCATGGTCCAAGCCATGCCTTAGGATGTTGAGAAGAGTCTCTGGTCGGTGGTTGAAGCCCCAATGGCCGATAGTCTCGAAAACGAAGCAAGGAAGCGCAACAGCTGCTGCTGTAATTTTTGACAGCAGTTTTGTGCTTCGGTTCAGAGGCGCGTTTGTGTTCTTGATTGGCTTTTAGCCTATAGCCTTGGACTGGAAAGTACCTCATTGAGTTATAAAGGTCATGTTTTTGGCTGTTTGTGATTTGGTTAAGTTCAGAGGTCGTACAAGAATTTACGGTGCAATGTGCCAAAGTGACTCTCGAAAGAGCGTTTCATGATTTTGTCCTCCATGCATAATTTTCGTGCATTATACAGCCCTTGGTAATTATTTTCCTGTATTTAGGTGTATTTTAATCATGACAAAATGATGGTTCGATGTTGGTTCGGCTTGGTACAGAGTCATGGTTAAATATTGAGTTTGTTGGGCGTAATAGTCTCGTTTTTAGTTCGATTTTGAAGCGTTGGTCAAGTTAAGTTATTTGCATAGTCAAGTCAAGTTATTTGCATGTTCTTCATGTTAGAATTAGGTCGCAGCGAGCCTGGGAACGATCCAACCCATTCGGTAAAATAAAACAGGATATTTAATTATATTACGTGCATAAAAATATAAAAGTTTATTTTTGAGATATATGCGATATTGCTTGTGGCCACTTCACACTCATGGGATTGCAGCTTATGGGATTATTACTTCATCCGGTGGCTACTGACCGGTTTATGTTCATGTATGGGTACAGATATCCCGTCAAAGGGCTGTGATGATCTCTACCGCCCAGTATACTGTGGTTTAGTCTGATCAGACGATTCAGTTCATGTTATGGGCCACTTTCGTAGAACATATTCTCAACAGAAAATTATGATATGCTATTTAATGACAGGGCTCTATTGAGCAAACATTTTACGTACAATTTTTCAGTTATGCGCGTATTTATAATTACTCATGACAAGATATTTTCACGTTACGCTTTACGATATGATATCTTTACAGGACATGGAATTTTACGATATATTTACTTGTTATCTATGATGTGGGGACCCGGACGGTACTCATTTTCTTAATCATCATTGGGACAATTTAATTCATTATAGTAAACAGGGTCTAATTTTTTTTTTAAATACAATATCAATTGTGGAACGTAATGGAATTCATTCGATTATATACATCGAAAGAAAAGTACAAGTCGTGTACTATATACAATCATTCAAACTAAGATTCAACACTAAATATCAAGTGTCCAAACCTGTCTTTACTCAAAGTCCGTAGTCTCCACTCTAATCACGATCTCTCTCTTCATCTCCTCGACCCTGATCCCGATCATGTTCAACCTGTTGTCATGCACACATACAAACACGACAACAGCCTGATAACTCCGGTGAGAAATACATCCCAGTATAAATCAATGAGCATGCAATCATATAATCAATATAAAGCATGAAACAGATATCAGTAATATATATCGAAATCTGAAAACATAATCAATGTAAAACTGTCAATCAGACTCGTGACTCCACGTCTCAGACTAGACTCAATCCTAGTCTAGGGATCCCGGTTTCCAGACGTTGGCATTCCATATCGAACATCAGTAATAGAAGAAACTCCAATTCTATCCACTTCGATATAACCAAACATCCAGTGTCTTGACCTATCCGTCACAGACTTTGGCATTTTCACCAATACACTATCCTGTGACAATGTGAAATGTGCCACTGACAATTCCATCACTATCTGGCACTACTGTCACAAGATTACTCGTCTAATTCTCGTCTAATACATGCTTCTATAAATCAATAGAACAAGCATATCAAATCAATCAATGCATTTAATTACAAAAAGTATGTGATTTAGGGAAACTCAAGTAAATCATACTCGAGTCGTTCTCCCAGTACCACATCGACTTATACCTTTCTTTTGTTGCAGTTCTGACGACGTTCCCGTCTGGAATTCAAAGGCTGTCAATACACAATCTGGCAATGACAATATCAAATAATACCATATCAATATACTACTCAAATCGATACCAAATCTGATCAATATGAATCTAACTTAGAATCAACGGTACAACTACCCAATCTCAATATACCCTCGCAATAAAAATATCAACTGATATCAATCTCAACTCATAATCAATAACAATACAAATCTGATATCAAATCTCAATCAAAACCATTCTGAAAATCACAACAATTCCATATGGTATCTGTTCTTCAATCCGGTTTAGATTATATGATCTCTACTATGTCAAGAACACCATTTATGAATCGTATCCGATTACTTTAATATCATAATTTCTAATCATATCAAAAACATAAGAAACTTACGTCTGTG